>NC_071611.1:68566471-69295657 GCF_024509145.1 Vidua macroura
GTGTTGCCCTTATAAACAATTATTTTAAGGAGAGCTTAATATAATTACCATTTTATTTTTCTAGTTAAATGGGAAAGAAATACATATTGTCTAATTTTCAACATATTTTATTTCAAAGCATTCAAAGAGTAAATCCTGTTAGAATGAATCTAGTTTCACTGCTGTAATGCATACAAAAAAATTCAAATCACAGTCCTTTATTTAATGTATTAATATTTTTCTTCCTGTGATGGACTGGGCAATAGGTTTTTCTATAATATTTCTTTTAAAAATAGGCATTATACTTATTCTCAGCAGAACAAATTTTGGAGAAGGTTAATTTAAACAACATTAAGAGCAATCATGCTTCTCTTTTTTTTTATCCCATTTTTATTATCCCATATCTGAAGTATTTGTTGGTAGCAGAAGTTAGGAATCTGCACAATATAAATTAAACCAAAAGGGAAGCCATATTTGAAAAGTTACCATTTTCATTTTTTAAACATATGTTTAATACTACACCAAATCCAGTATGGGTTGCTGCCCAAGCAGAAGGCAGTCCCAGCTGTATGCTCACACCTTTTCTGCTGTGATAGAAGGCCAGCAGTTGCCTGCTGGCACACTGGCCAATTGATCTGATAGAGAATTAATACACTGCTGGGGTGGGCTGGGGGGAGAGCATCATCTTCCCGAATGAACGCAGAGCAAGAAGAGAAAAATACAAGGCAGCCAACAATTACAATGGGTGATTGGAGGTGCTTTTCCATGGGGTAGTCTTGTACTACAGAGGGTTGTTGTGAACCAAGGGCAGGACCGAGCACTTGGACTTGTTGAACCTCATCCAACTGCCTTCAGCCCATTGATTCAGCCTGTCCAGAACCTTCCTGCTCTCCAGATCAACACTCCCACCTAGATTAGTGTCATCTATGAGCTGTCTTAGGCGGTGCTTGATCCCCTGGCCCAGATCACCGATAAAAATGTTGAATAAGTTCGCACCTGGCTTCATCCGCTTTGTACCCTTCCTTCATATATTTCTATACCTTGATGAGATCTTCTTGAGCTTTCTCTTCTTGGAGTTGAACAGTCCCCGCTCTCTCAGCCTGTCCTGGTAGGAGAGGTACTCCACTGTCTTCAGCATCTTCATGGTACTTGCTTGGACTCTCTCTAGTATGTCCATGTCTCTGTCACACCGGGAAGCCCAGCACAGGACACAGCACTCCATGTGTGGCTTCACCAGTACCGAGGGGAAGGATCCCCTCTGAGACATTCTGGCCATGCTTTGGCTCATGCAGCCAAAGGTACCATTAGTCCTTCTGGTGGGTTAGCCTTGGCTAAGCACCAGGTGCGCATCCCAAACCGCTCAGTCACTCCCTTCCTGAGCTGGATAGGGGAGAGAAAATACAATGAAAGGCTCATTGGTCAAGAAAAGGACATTTCTCCTGCCTGTCAAGGTCCTCTGCATAGCAGCAGAACACTCTGATGTATCAGTCATTAGTCCCAGTCCAGTGTCATCTGCATGATACATCTCCCAACCCCTAGAGATATTTTTTATTGATGTTAGGTATCAAAAGGTTGTCTGATCTGATGACTTCTTGTGAAATGTGTTTTCCTGTGAATCTGTGTCCTAGGTGGCTGCATTTAGTGCATTAGTTAATCCCTAAGCAGATCCCACAACATATTGATTATCCTATGTAATTAGAAGCAAAGTGTTCCAACCCGGAGGCCTAGCTGCAGTTCATTTGTTGAACTAGCAATTTTTTGTGTATCCAGTTGTCTAAGCTTAAAATTTTGCCTAAGACAAAATGTGAGCTTGGCTGTAGCTGAAGACAGAACGCAAGGAATCCTTGCTCATTTCCATGACTTTAGTGCATAAGGAACAAAACCAGAGATTCATGTATGAGAAATTACCATCTGTGATAGACTTGGATATGAATTATGATCACCTTCTCATTTCTCTTTTCTTTGAAGATAGTGGTGGTGGAGGGTGTGGTTTCTGCTTCTGGCTTTTCTCTTGGTATGTATATAAAATGTTCCAGTGACTAAACAGAAAATAAGAAAATACTATAATGTGCTTTATAAACTTGTGGTTAATACAGGACTTTTTTATGTAGCTGATTTTTGGAAATTAATTGATGTTCTTTTAAAAGACACACTTCTAATTTGTAAAATGTCACACTAATATATTGTTACTCTGCTTTGGAGTCTATTTTGAATTCCAGCTTCTTGCCTGCCTCTCCTCCCCTGCCTCTCCTCCCCCTGCCCCTATTTAGTCTTTGTGCTAGTTGCTTTAGGCTGGTCTTTTTTTTCTGTACTCCCTTGTTTTTTTCTTTGTTTGGATGGAGCATGTGGGATAAAATAACATGTTTGCATTGCCCAATCTAATTTTCATCTCCCTTTCTCTGCTTTCACTGTAGTCTTTGTCATTAATTATGCCTTCTACTTTATTACTTCTGTTCCCTTGGGATCTCTTACCCCAAATTGAAAGCATAACAGTGGTATCTAGATGTCCACATAATGAACCTTAATTGTGTAATCTTACTACTGAATCTCTCATCCTTGCTTTTTTCCCCTCATCTAATATTTTTCTGTATTGCATCATACCTAAAATTACATTGGAATAGCTTTAGGATAGTGCTGCCTTCTTAACTTTTTTTCCTTTCCTTCCAAATGTAAAAAATCATTGTGCAGGGATGTAATCTGAAGTATTAAGTACATTAAACCTTATATTTCATATTCATCCAGCGGTAAACCTTAAAAAGCACTTGGAGATGCAATTGGATCATTTCTGAGAAGAATATACAGATGTGTATTTATCTTACTACAGCTTAATTTCTTTGGTTTTTTTAGACTATTCCAAATTACTGGTTTACTCCCACCTCCCTGGTTAGCCATAAGTTGTCACATATTCTGTTAACATAATGATGTGTTCTGGTGATTTTTGCTATTACCATGGTTAACTTGTAGTGAGAATTGAAAGCTCCTATAAAGAAGCCCTTGTATTTCAGATGGGGGGGGCCTATTGGTCTGGTTTCTTAGTTCCTTTCTTTTATTTCTTTTATATTAAATAAATTGCCTTTATTAATCATGTAGATGTTTGTAACAGACTTGATCTAACAGATCTCAGACTTAGTGAAGCCGGCATAGACTAAGCATTTGTTCTTATTTCTAGTTATTGGAAAATATATTTTCATATTTTAAAAACATTAGAATATTGTAACTCTGTGTATGTTGCAACTCATTGTATTCTTCCTGTCCCTGTTCTTCACATTTCTTGCTTGTGAGGTGCATTTCCATAATGGTATAGGAAAAAGAATACAGAATTTCTTGGGTAATACAACTAAAGAAAGGTAGTAGAACTTCTGGTCAGGTAGTTTACAAAGACTGTGAACACTGAACAATTACTGTTGTGTAGTTATTCCTTTAAGAGTGAAAGTAGTAAAGCCTTATATTTTTGGAGTTAACTTATGGGAAGCATGTCACACTTGTCTTTTTTGTTTGTTTTTAAATTATTTTTGGTCTTCATCACAGAACAGTCCTTTATATGTGTTGCAGATTTGTATAGTTCACCAATGAAAACCATTTAGATCACTTCTTCATATACAGAAGTGGAGACATAAAAATTTACATTAAAAAAGGAATTAAGATTGTATCATTACTTGAATTAATGGTTTTGGACAGTCTTAGCATATTTTCAGCAAGCTGAAAACCAGTATGTGTTTATTTTCAGTTGTTTGTGACTAAATCTTTTTTGGCATCCTTAAGTGAATAAATTTTGCAAGTTTAATGTTGATTAACATAATCAGATTTTTAAATCTTGCAAATAGTCCAATGCAAATCTAGTGCAGCTGTTTACCAACAGACAGTTTAGCTAGTATGGCTTCTTAGTTTATGCTTAAGCACTTTTGATTTATAAGAAGCCTTGTTGGTACATGTGCCTTGAAATGAGAGTGATTTTTTTTTTAAAAAATACATGGATTTTCATTGGTTTCATGTCAAAGTCCTTATTTTCTATTTCATCCCTATGAAAGTATTTTGACTATGTCTTCCAGGGGCTGGAAGATATTTTAATTTGCGTGTTTTTTTCCTTATTAGTATTTATACTAATCTAGAATACACTATTTATATATAGAATATACTATTTAGTATATTCTATTTATACTAATTTAGAAGAATTACAAAGTACAGTTATGTATGATTATGACTGGGAACTTTTCTTCTGCCAAAACTGGAATTCTCAAAAAATAGAAGAATACTAATATATATGTCTTCAGTAAGACATGGTGTAATTTTCTAGCATAATTATTAAAGAGTACTAAAATGTTTAAATTAAATACTATGTATATTAAAACAGGGAAGTAAGAACAGTTGAAATTAAACAGGGGGGAGACAAATGGTTTATGCTGACATACTCTCAGTGTATGAAAGGATAGAAAACTTTTCAACCAATATAAAGCAGTCTGAGGTCAACACTTCTGGTTACTGTGTTTCTAAAAATAATTTTTAAGTATCTTTTTCCTGAAATGGGTATAAAAGCAGCTAAAATACATAAGAAACAGATACTTATTAATGACATAATGGTTTCTTACAGGTTGAATTAAAAGTAAAATATTCTTCTAGTCTGCAATATGTGCAGAAAAATTTGGTGATAGTTGATAAAATGTATAAACCTTGATTCTTGCTATGTCAAGTTGGTGATTTTTTTTCCTTCTTGTGGAACACATTGTACTAGTGTTTGCATATGTGAAATACTCCATACTTTGCATTTTATATATTGAGGAGGTTTTTATATATCTTCCCATCATGTAAAATATGTTTGAGAGTACATTTTGTATACCAAACTGAAATGTGTCTCAGGTAGGAAAAGAAGGACTCAACAGAATTAATGCAATCTTTACTGGGTTGGGCTAAAGCTCATGAAAGAACTTATTAATGTATTAAAATGCCTCAACAGTGATTTGCTGAGAACTAATGCTCTAATGTGTTAGTCATCCTTAAGCTCCTTCTGTTCTTACAGGTTCTGAAGGATGACTGATGCTGGTTTCTGTGATGCCACTTGAAGTCTCCAGTGCTGTGGATTGATAAGTAACGTGTGGATTTAACTGTGCAACCTGGGCAGAAAGCAACAGGAGTTCTAGTCCTTTTCAGCTCCTTACATGGACAGAAGAACAGTGTCATCTATCTGCAAAGGAAGATTCTTCAACAGCATTTTATAGCTAATAAAACAGACAACATAGTAGCATCCACCTTCCTGATTTACAGTGCATTGCCTTCCAAGACAGATGGTTTGTCAGAAGCTGGAGGATGCCCACAGAGCACATAATAATGAAGTAGTGAAATGATACTGCTGCTGCTGCTACCTGATTGTTGAGATCACAGCTGATAGAACTGCACTGCTCTTTTTCTGCTTGCTTAATCAGGCCAGAAATAGCAGGATGGACATGGCTGGCTTTGTTAGCAACCTGTTAATACTGCTTCTTCTGTTTCAAAACATCTGTTTGGGTTTCAGAAGCCCACTTTCAGTTTTCAAGAGGTGGGTTATGCAAGAAAATATTATGTGTTGAATGTGTGCAGTCAAAATATTATAAAAGTATGAAAAAGCATGTCTTAGATAAAAATATCTTAAGGTATTTGTTCAGTTTTGGTCATTGCACAGAATTTTCTTTCTGCAATTTGAAATGGCACTGTTTTCATACTGAAGACAGAAATTAATGTTTTATCCATAGGGTTGCTCATTAGATAGAAGGATACAGTGACAATTAATACAACTTTTTTAGTTAACACTACAGCTGGATTTGAGGCTACACAGGCAGTAAATATATTTCAGATGCTGGAGTTAGCTTGCAAGATAAGATCATGTTTTAACAAGAAAACATCAGCTAAGCTGAGCAGTCCTGAGAAATTTAGGGGTTGTTTGAATTCAAAATTGCATGGGTAAACTTTAATGTAGTGCAGAAAAGGATTTTACTGTTATTGAGGCTGGGTACCATGTCGCTTCTATATACATGTATATACATAGTCAAAACTTGAATCAGTGTTGCATCAATGTTTCTCATGTCTTACCATTCAGTTCTTTATAGTGATCTACATTTTTCTTACAATTCATTTATACATTGCATTCAATACAGAATTTGATATTTCCTTAATGTTGCCAAGTTTACTATTTTACTTTGCTACTTGTAGTAGCATAGAAATTGCTATAAAAGCCATAGGGTTTGAATTAAAAGTTATCCCTTTGCATGTAATTTAAATTTAATCTGTATAGAATTATAAATCATAGTCTCAAAAAATCCCCCCAAAACTGATGTGAATTATTAATAGTACTCGACATATTGTAGTGAACTAATTCTCTGTCTGTACATCCATGTGCCTCAGACAATTTTAGGATGAGATAATAGGTTACTTTTTCAGCTAACATTTTCCAAACTAGTTATCTCATTGCTCAGATCAGGAACTACTTCAATAAGTACTGCATAACTAAGATGTTCTTCTCAGCTTGTGATGGAGTGAAATTTTCAGATCACTCCTGGAACTACTCAGCATTGTCTAACTTTTTTACTAGTTCTGTAAGGAACCTTCTTTTAAGAAAGACATAATAAAAATCAATACTTAAAAAAAATATTTCTTCCTTCTTTTTCAGATATAAAGATACTAGTACATCTCTTTCCAGTGAATGCCTTGGAAGTAACCAGCCGGTGATTTCCTTTGGTCTGTCAGATTTTGCACTGGACATTCGCATGCCTGCAGTGACACCTAAGCAGGTGAGAGAATTGCAGTTTTTGCCTCTTTCTCTTCTTCCAATAATCTAGGAAAACAAAACCTTCCCTACAATATCACTCAAATAAAATGAACAATAAAATCAGGTTAACTTTTATAAATACATATCTTTATGTACTTCTCAGAGAAAAGTAGGCAACAAAAAGTAGCCTCAAATAAGAGAAAAATCTCGTCATTGAATTAATTTTAATTGTAAAATGTTGGTTTCATAAACTGAATTGTTGAAGTTTTAAAATGTGAAAAATTTCTAGCTGTGCTAGTAAGACACACAGTTGCAGTTTACACCAAATCTCAGATGATGCATCAGTAAATCTAGTTACATTAAACTGTACGTTTCTGCAGCTTCAGCAAGCTGAGAGAAAACAACTAAAAAGCATTTTAAAAGCGGTAGTACTTCTGACCTAGTATTTTTAACTCTCAAAATACTCCATGAAAGCTATTACAAACAAGTTATGATATTATACTCTTTAAGGTATGAAGTGTATTGTATTCTGCTGAACCAAGTGAATAAAAGTGAAGACATTTAAGATTTTTAAACTTAACATTAAGATTCACATAAAATATTGAGATTCCACTGTCAGGTTCACATCTAATTTCATTAAGCAAGATAAAGAATGATTTTTTTCTTTTGTAATAAGCCATTGCAGAGGATTATATATATATATATCTCATTAAGAGGTCTACATCTCTTTTAAAGGGCTGCAGGTGCTTGAAAAGAGCAGTATGTTGTGGTGCAGTAGTTGATGACTCGTTGTTGTAGACAATGCTTTTTAAAGGAGTGAAGAGAAAATGATGTTTTCAAGTTACTGGAGAAAACCCCTCTGGAACATGTAATTTAAAGCAAGTGCAAAACAGAAATATGGTTTCTCCTAGATCTTTGCAGCAAAATATTAAACTTCTCCATCAGAAAGAGTGAAAAGTACTCTCAGTTCATCCAGGTGCACATTTATAATCATGAGTTATTGATTTTACCTAAGGAGCCATAAGTTGAACAGCTAGGAAACACATACATGATATATATCAGTCAGTTCAGATTCCTATGAAAAAAACCCTTTTTGTGTTGTGTAATGTCAAGGCTGAGGGAAAGGTTGCTAAAAACCCTGCATTTTTTAAATGAGTAACTGGGCATGTTGAAGGGGTGGGAGGGCCAGGATTTGTCTTACAGTTCATAACTGCAGTTGTTCTATGGGTGCATGAATGTCAACCAAGCCCTTACATGACTTACGAGTGTGCTACGTTGTGCATTCTTTTGGCACAGGTACTGCACATGAACATTAATTGGAAACTGTTTAATTTCTACTGCACTGTGAAGCACTGCTGCCACTGGCTTTCAAAGTTTGAATATAAGGTCCTAAATTAGGTTCTGCTTCTTTTTTAAAAAAAATATCTTCTGAACCCAGTTTAAATAAAAAACATAGAATATTTCCTTTTCTATTTCTAGAAGGCTTTAGTATTTTATCTGTGTAAATGCATGTAATCACAGTACACAAAGGCATTCACATCAATTGTATCAGTTAACCTCTGTTCATCCTTCCCATTTTCTAGCAAAACCACCAAAAGTGGTTTCTTATCTGTGCAAATCACTGCTCTATGTAATCACATATTGTTATCACCATTGTACTTTCCTTCTCTGTTGCATTTAATTATCTACACCTATCCACAGAACCTTCTTTTAAATTAAGTTTGAAGTTATTCATAGCAGGAATTTTATCTTTGTCTGTTTAGATGTCCTTATGAAAGTGAAAGCCTGCCAGATTTTGAGTGCATGGGTATAGTGAAATTCCAGTAGGTGATACAGTTCCTTTCCTAAACAGCCTTAAAAGTTGGAAAAAAAATTTTCAAAAAAAGAGGTTTAAAATAGTTAGTAGTGTACCTACCAACCTAATAGCTGCTTTGATAACCTTATAGCCTGATCTCTGTTACAAGTGAATAAATTGTGGCAATTAATTTATTTCTTACAATAGTACACCAGATAATATACATCATATCTGCCTGAGTATCTCAGTAAAGTACATGGTATTTTTTCTAGATGGTCCTATTGTATACGTATATTTGTTCAGTATTCCCACATTCATTTTCAGAAAGTGTAGGGAATTTTGATTCTTTGTTTCTATTCTTTAAATTCTAAATTTTCCCAATTTAAAGGTAATTTCTGTTCTCTTTTCTTTTAACAGTCTGATACCTACCTCTGCATGTCAGTACCCCTGCCAGTGGATGATGAAGCCTATGTAGGTGAGTATTGGTTGACTGAAAGAACTTAAGCAAGCCATTTTCAAGAACCTCAACATTTCTTTTTTTTCTTTGACTCATATTAACTTAGTCTTTGGATGTCAGACTTTCCAAAACACATTTGTCATGTCTAATGCGGAAACAAACTAGAGGGAGCTACTTAGAGTCAAGATAAAACTGTATCTGAGGAGATTCATGAGTAATAGTAGTTAAGGAGCTGCATGCAGATGCCTCTGGCAGTCAGGACCAAACAGTCCATTTGTAAAGTATTGGCTTTCTGTCTCTGGCCAGATACTTATTTCTGCACTGCTGAGCAGACTGTTTATTTACTTCCTGGTACAGGTTGTAAATCCTAAGTACTTACAGTCAGTGTTGGCTGCAGAAAGACTTTACTTGGAGGAGAAACAAACCCTCTCCCTCTTTTTTTTTTTTTTTTTTTTTTTAATGGCATGGCATGAATAAGATGGCAGAGAAGTAGAAGGAAATACTGTAATGTGTTACAAATGCTGTCATCATATAAATCAGCAGAAGAACACCATCTGGTCAGAAAATCTTTGCGGTAGTTAAAATTTTATTGTGCCTTGCCATGAACATACAGTCGTTCAGATAGAAAGAAGGCTTATTGGTTTGGCTGAAGATAGCTTTGCTTTCAGAACATGCTATAAACTGTACAAAATGAAACAATATTTTTCTTTCTTTACACTTTTGTTGCATTTTAGGATACCTATGCTTAATAAAAGTATGCTGGGAATCCCATGTAGTTTTTGATGTAGTGTATTATGAGATTGTTGTTCCATGTGGATTTTCTTGTGGAAATCCCTCCGAAGATTTTGATTTTCATGTTTTATTACAGTAGCTAAGAAAAATGATTAAATTTTTTTCAGTGTTTTCTCTATATATCTGTTTGTAAAGAGGTGAGAATCTGACCTCACATTTTGATTGTGATTATGGCCCCAGAAGGAAAAAAAATGAGCATAGGAGGAAGGGAGTGAGTGTTCACTCTTGAATAAATTATGCTTGCTGTGCTGTGTATGCAATAGACTCTTCTGCTTTTGTTGATTCATAGAAAGGCAATATTACTAACTTCCTCCTTAAGCAGCTTTTATTTAGTGTGTCACTGAGTTGAAAAATTCCATAGTTTAATTCATTGTTAGGTTCTGTTGCTTGTGTTAAAGGAACATAAACTTCTTTTGATGGTGTGTATGCTTAAAAGGACCTACTTTTTGAAAGAAAAAGTACTTTTTCTTTCAAGAAAGAATACTGAAAGAATTTGCTTTAAAGTTATGCAAAGTCTCACTGCGAATCATGCAATGCAACCCATTTTATTTTTTTCTGCAGACCTAAACATTTATATATTCTTCACCTGACTTGTACAGGATTTGGTCACCTTTCTGGTGATCACTGTTCCTGAGTACCCATCATTAAAAAGCAGAATAAGGTCTCTGGACAGAGAAACCATTCTAGTTGTCTTTAGAGCTTTGAAGAGCAAGAGGAACTTGATGAGCAATCTGTAAAAAGCCCAGATTGTTGTGTGACCATAAAGTGTTCCCATGATAGCATTCCTTACAAAGAAATATATATTGGAATATATATATATATATATGTGATTTTTTTTTTGTATGCTTTAAAATTAGAAGAAAAATTTTGGGTTTTCCCTCTTTTGTCACTTCCACATATGGTAAAAATGAATAGGCATATGATCAGTGTGAAGCATGTGACCATCCCATTTTGCTTCACTGGGAAGTGTTCCTCATGGAAAAGGCTCAGACTGGAGTATTCATAATCCACAGAAGTTACATGATCATTAGAAAGAGTAGACTCAATCATATCCAGCTGTAGAGAGTTGAAAGAATGTATAATGACCTACCTTATAAAATATCTAAGTAGAAAACTATTAACTTGCATACATGTATTTTGTGTTGCGTTCTGTGTGCCACAGAAGGTTGGCTGGCACACAGAAAATGTTTAATCTTTTTGAAAGGATAGAGTCTATATTTTTGTAGTTAAAGTTGGATCTGCATTCATTGAATTGCCAATAAATGGTGTAATTAACTTTCCTTAAAACATACTGTTTTGCTTTGTGAGAAAAACAACAGAAAACTAGCATATGAACTGTTACTGGGTTGCTGTTTAGTGATGTTGAGAAGACTGTGTTCTGTAGAGCTTCAACATGAGGATATGTTAATACATATAAATGAAACAGTAAACTGGATTCCTGAAACATTTTCATGGTAAAGCCACATGTTCTGCCTTCAGTTCAATTTATTTGCTAAGTAAATGCCTTGTGCTTTGTTTTCTTTTATGGTTTAAAGAGACGTTTTTATGACCAGTTGTCTTTGCAGTTTCCTCAAGACTTGCTAATTCATTCCTTTTCTTAACTTTGCCTTCCTATTTTTACTCTTATTTCTTCCTTCCTCCAAGACATTTTGGAAGAGGAGGCTCTATAATGGAACCTGCAGCAAGATATTTTTGTTGGGTATTGGTGAAATATAAGAGCCTTGGAAGAGAGAGCTTCTTTTTTATGTGGGCAGTACTACGTTGTTATTAAGCAGAAATTTTTTTTGTAACATTTTTTTCAGTATTTTTATTAAATTTGTATATAAGGACTTTGAATTCAGACTTCAACTTTGCTATTTCCCTAAAGGAAACCAGTAAATAATCATGCTTGCATAGGGACAGTGGGTATAACTTTGTACTTCAAAACTGGAGGGATGCTGTACCAGAATTCACAAACTTGTTCAGAGTCATTTCTCAGACACTATCAGAGGAAGGAATCGATCACGCTTACTTAATGAAATGTTGCCAGCTGGAAGGAGAATTAGAGCAGGTTTTGCCCTATGGATGTTTTTCAGACATGCATCTCTATAATTTTGCTGATGCTGTTTTCTCTATTAGGTTCTTTAGTGAAGGACTGTCAAGGCTGAGATTTCTGTTTGAACCAGTTGTTTCTCTGTCCCAAATGGCTGTAAATACCGACCAATTTGATTAAGGAGAATATTTTTTGTGAGATGGGTTGGTGTATATTTAGGTTTATGTTAGGAACATACCCTTTACTCCTGGGAAGTGAAATGGCTGTGAGATTAATGTGTTGAAATTAATGAGTGAGATTTTCCAATAAAGTATTACTCCAGTTTTATTTTTAAAACATGTCATTGTCGCTTTCTTCTTCTGCATCCTGTTTGATTAATGTTTATGAATAAATAGCTAAACCAGAAACTCAGGTGAATCTTTAATGGTGCAGGCATTGGTAAAAATTAGTTTTTCATAAGTAAATTATAGAGAGAGCTAAATGGTGCTCTACAGACACTCAGAAAAAGTTAGTCTGACAGCAGACCTCTCAGCCAAAAAACTTGACTGTCACCTTCACTTGCTTATATTCATTTACATGGGTGACCATCAATAAATGTGTTTTTCTTACTGACTCATGATAAGTCCCTGTCAAATTATTCTGTAGAAATGAAATTGAGCCTTCTACATTCAGCAACACGCATTGAAGTAATTAGATGGTTTATTACTTCTCATCCATAAAGGTCTCTGAGAAGCTGTAGGTTTGTTGCTCTGTTATGGGATGTATAAACTTTTCTATTGCCAAGAAATATATCAACTTTGTTTAATGGAATTATTCTTCGTAAAGATTAATACATAGCTTAAGTACATAGGGTTACGGTTAAACTGATGTCATGGTCTGTTCATTCCTGTTTCTCTTCAAGTTTGTAGTTCTAAGTAGTACTTGATCAAGAAATTATGTCAGTCTTCCATTTAGTATGTATATGAAAGCTGCTGCTGTTATTTTAGTAATCATGATACTCAGGGCATATTGGTACTTGCAGCGTTGTGTTGTTTTCCCCGGTCTCAGGCAGCTCTGGAGAGCCCGGCTAAAGGCACTGCTTCTCGGCGGGACCGGGGTGCGCTGTGGTGTTCAGCGCACCAGCGGGGGCTGGCTGCGCTCTGTGGCCGGCACTGGGGCAAGGCAGAGAGGCGAAGGAGGCGCACCTTGTCCTTGCGGTTGGTTGGAGAGGGTTTATTGTCGCGTGGAGCTGTGATGGAGAACAGCGGCTGCTCCCTAGCGCCGCATGGACAAAATGGCAACGAACAAAGGAACGTGTGGGGTTTTATAGGGGGCGGGCAGATACGGGCGGAAGCCCTCTTTACCCAATGGGGACAGACAACAAGGGAGTGATGTAGAATGGGGACGCGACAGGGGCGGACACAGGGTTCCAGGATGAACGGGGTTGCAGGAACTGGGTAACAGACACAGAACTCTCAGGAGTGAACAGGGGGGTGGCCACAAGGCTGGCATGGTGATGTTCCAATGGTAAGTGACCTGGAACGGACCACCACGGGGGGAACATGGGGGTACACAGGGGTACACAGAACCGGCTGACTAACGTATATCAGAACCCCTAATCTGAACCCAAACCCGGGATGCAACAGGTACTCTTACCTATGGTACCTCTGGTACCCTGTGGTACCTATGGTACTTCTTACTCTACTGGAATTTCTTATTTCTCAAACCAAGCCCTCAGCTGTGGCATGCTCACTTCCTTACAGTCTGACCACCTATCTTCAAGCTAAAACTTGACTTACATGCTTTAACTGTTGGCTGGTTTTCCTTACTTTCTATGACAGATCTCAGCTCCAGAAATTGAGTTAGAAGCTATTTGATATTTTTTCCCGTGTGAAACTGGGACGATAACCCACATCATCATTCATTTCAGGAACCCTGCCACATTTCTTTGTTAAAATACTGATTTCTGAGTGCAGGTAATGCCATAAATCTCAGGAGCAGAATATTGTTTCACTGGTTTGCAGCTTCACCATCTTCCCTGTTAACAGCTAAAAGACAGTTACTTGGAGGCTTCTCACTGTCTGTGTACATGAAGAGGCAGCAGTAACTTGTCTTCAGAATTTCTGCTGTAGTACAAAGTTAAAAACCATTGCATTCCCTGCAACGGCATATTTTTTCTGTAGTAATAAAAGAATGTAGTTTGCTTTTAGAAATGCCAACATTATACATTCATGGTCAATATTACTCCCATGATGTTGATAAAATTTTTACTTTGCTAAACAGGATCACAAGTACTTGAGAAACAAAACCAGTGTTTTATCTGTGGCATAGTTTAAAGAATAGACATTTGAGAGGTGAACATTCACATCTAATATTCTAATAATGAGAAATATTTGGGCAGTGAGATGATGCTAACTTTAAACAAATCTTGGTTTTCATTCCAAAGGATTTGACTTATTAGTGAGATTTAATCCCTTCTTGGAACAGTTGTCCCAAGAAAGATGCAGGAAAAAAGCAAGCCAGGTAGAATACTGGAAGAAGATGTTACTAATGCAAAAGATTTAGTTGCTCTTAACTGTAATTTACTGCTTGTTTGTATTTTTTATGAAGCAGAAAAGAATTAGAAGAGTATTATTAAGTCACAAGTCTAGATTTCAAAGGTAGATTGAAATTAGGTTGGTGATGAAAAATTTTGTGGTTTGGGATACACTGATATATTAACTTATTATCATATTTAACTTCTGTGGGAAATACAGTGGTTTTCATTAGGAACTTAGAGTTTCCATTTCTTAATAAAAAAAATGAGATATATACAGTGTTTTAGCTGAGAAGGAAGGCTGTTGAATGAAAATTTAAGGAACGTGTGTAAGTGGAATGCAGAAGGCAAATAAATGGTGGGGATGTACTTGCCTTATTTGTAGTATTACGGGGAAAAATGGCACAAGACTATCTTGGTTATATAACTTATGGTGAGATTAGATAGCTTACTTGTTTTGCCATATTTTTTTTCAGTTGACTTTAAGCCTCATGCCAGCATGGACACAGTCCATCATATGTTACTCTTTGGATGTAATGAACCTTCCTCTACTGAAAATTACTGGTAAGAACTGCATCTTGCTTTTGTTATTAACCAACTCTTTTTCAGTGTTAATTGCTTAAACCTCTTCCATTGTCAGAATCTCTTGGAAAAGTAGGAAAATTTGAAATTAAGAAGAAATATAGTCTTTCCACACTTAAAGTGCTTTTTTTTTTAAACTAACTCCTCCATATTCTTCATGACTAATTGACTGTCTTCAAGGAGGAGGCAGAAGCTGTAATAAAGAGAGTGTCATTGAATACCAAGAAATCTAATCTTTGAACTAAAGTTGGTTGCTTTTCTCTGTATGAAGTCATGTAGCAGAATGAAACTGAGCAAAGGATAAACTAAAGAATATTATTATTTGATTTGGTAGTTGACTTGTGCTTCAAAATGCCTAAGCAGAGGGAAATGCCTAGGCATTTTGAGAGCAGAGGAAAACACTCAATGCCAGTAAAATAGGTGTGTGGAGGCAATGTGAAGAGAACGTGAAGAAGGTGGGTGGAAATTAATCATCTATCCAGTAATTTTGCAAAGTTTCTGTAGGTTTTCATGAGAGAACAGATGAAGTATTTTTGCTGATGCTACAAAGGTTATATGAATTATTCTGAACTGTAGAACAATTTTAATACAGGTGTTCCGATAGAGTTGTGTAATCGTAATTTATCTTTCAAGTATTTACCAAAACCTGGAATTTAGAATTAACAGTATAGTATAATATAATTTCAGGAAAAATACCCCAAAACATTCTGAATGCCTGTTTTGGGTAAGTAATTTGATTAGTATTTTAGACACACACAACACATTTTCCTCAAAAGCCTTATCGCCCATTTACCTAGCAACCAATAGTTATAATATTGAAAATGAAATCTTGCACAGTTGTGCAAGAAAAGCAGATGCTTAAGAAGTTCAGACAAAAGTAAAACTGAAAGCATAGAATTTCTTTAAATTTCTTTTCCCTGCAGACAGCTTTTCTGTGTTCTTTTTTATTGTATCTCAAATGATAGAATATACTTGAATACTTTAATGTGAACAATACACCAACATAAAAGTTTTCCAGTCTGACCTTTTAAAAATAGGTGAGTATTCTATTTAAAACTCTGTAGAGTTCGTACTTGGAGCTTGTGCTGTTTTTGTATTTCTGAAAGTAGTTTTAATAGAGCCTTGGAATAATTTGTACATGAAAGAATTATGTTGTTACAGATTGATCAGGAGCTTGTGTTGAAGTTATGAGACAATGTCTAAGTCACAAGTAACTGATGTTCTGAGGTTGTACAAGAGTACAACGCCAAAAACCAAAGTTTTACAAAACTGAATCAAACTGAAATCCCTGTTTTGAGTCTATAGAGTTCAGGTAGTTTGAGCTCCCTGGTTGTTCTTTCACTCTCCCAGCAGAAGACTCACAATGACAGCCTTTGCGGTGTGGCAGCTAATGTTGCTTTTGTTCTTGATTGACCTGACAAACAAGATACTTACTTAGTTATGATGGACTGAGCTTGTTGAACACCAGATTCCCACCAAGCTGCTCTATCCCTCCACTCCTCAGGATGGAAAAAAACTCAGGAGTCCAAGCAAAGGCAGTTTAATAAAGCAAAAGCGAATGTTGTTCAAAAGTGGAGGAAAAAAAAATATTTTATTCTCTTCTTTTCATCACTAAGCCACTTCCTAGGAAACAGGACTTCAGCACAAGTAACAGTTGCTCTGAAAGCCAAATAAATAACAAACGTGTGTGTGTGTGACACAGTGGCCACTAGGAGATAACCTCCCACTAGCCATATCTCCTGGCCTGTGCCAAGAGTGGCCACTCCTTATACAACCCCTAGGGTCGGTCTGGGTAGCGGTGTGAGCAGTTCTGCTTGGTACCCTGAAGCAGCAAGGCTGCTCTGCTGTTTCCAATCTGAATCGAGAATCCGAGGTGTAGGAACGAGAGGGAACACTTGTGTGGGTTCCCAAGAGGTTTAATTATTGAGAGGAGCTAGGGACAAGTGACACAGAATACAGGCTTGCAACAACTTACATATAGGGGAGGGTACAAGGGGAGGATACAAACTTCAACCAATTGGAGGACACCTGGGGAGGAGCACAGGGTGGGGAATACATTGTGACAGCCAATAGGGGGCAACAGGGGAGGAGAATAGTTTTAACATACCAATGGGGTTTCAAGGCATACAGGATAGACATGGAAGGTTCTAGGAATAAGGGTGGGGCTACTGTGACAGACAAAGGAAGAGGGCAGGGTTTCACTGACTGGCGGGGAAGGATCCAGAATAAAGGGTTGGTCTTTGGGGAGATGGAGAGGGCATTGGGAGGATACAACTCTGGGGTAAACCAACATATATGGGGGCAACCAGAACAAACCATTTTGAATTTATAACAGAAACCACACCACCACATCTCCCCCTTTTTTGTTTAGTTTTGAAGAAAGAAGGAAGAGGGATGGGAAGAATAAATTTTCTATTACCTTTAATTGTTGAGTGGATGTAATACGGTTTAGAACATTTCTTTGGTCAGTTTGTGTCAGCTGGCTTGGCTGTGGCCTCTACTAAGATCTTTCCCAAACACTGATGTGTTATCAACAACTTTCTAAGCCAGACCAAATATGTTAGTGTTGTGTTTAAATCTGCTGTTTTCAATTTTTCATATACAGATTTTGATTAGATCTTGCTATTTTTTATGTGTATTTTCTGAGGTTTTATGTTTGCTTTGCATTCTCAAAATGAAAGCTCTTCGTTCACTCTCTCATCATTTCACATCCCTGTTTTTGCAGCAGTTTTCAGCTTTTTATCTTGCTCTACCTGCAGGTATTTGCAAGGCTAGGAAGATGATTATGTGTTTTCTACATAAAATAGACTAAAGAGTGCTAGGAACTTCTAACCTAATTTTGTTAAAGTAGTTCTGGTGACTTTGTCTTACTGGTCTTCATTGTTGTTTATTTTGTTTGGTTATTTGCTGTTCCTTTAGTTACCTGAAGGCTTGCTCCTCTGTCTAGTAGGGAAGGAACAGTTGTTTGAGCTGATCGCTGTAAGACTTGTTTAGCAGGAATCCTCTCCTTACTTTTTAAATGCTCAACATTTTTACAGAGCCAGCTTTAATTTAATTAGGCATGCCACACAGGTTTTTTTTGTTTTTTTTTTTTTAGTTTCTTTTTCAAAGTTCTGGCAATATTAGTTATATATGGTTTTTGAAGTCAAGTTTTTCTTTACCATAATGATGTGAAAAATAGGCTGTTAGGAACAATCAGAATAGAAGATCAAAATTAGTTTCCCTGAGATGTGAAATTTCATTCAGGTCAGTTTTAAGTGAGGAGAAATGAGAAGCATCCACATTACTCTGTTTGGATTAGCTGCCCTTTGGCCATTAGCAGTGCTAAGCCAAAATCTGTGATGCCCATCTGGCCTGCTGCCTTTTCTGGTGATCTGACACTATTCTTGCAAATGTCCCTGGCCTTCTGAAAGGCTGTCAAGTTGTGTGGAACCTGCACTGGTTTCAACATTCACTGCAGTGGGGTAGAATCTTTATCTGATCAAATGCTAAAGGTTGTTCTCCCTTCTTGAAATCCATAGGCCTTTCCACAGGGGAAAAAAAAATGTTTTCCAGAGCTCATTGCCTCAGGTGTTGATCAGTACATTTAAAAAATGGCATAGCTGCTTTTATTCCTTGATCATAATTGATCTAAAAACAGTTCAGCCACAATGACAAGTGTTGCCTGAGCTGACAAACTGTGTTGAAATTGAAGTAACATGCCTGAACTGATTGATAAAAGTTCAGATTCCCTGTAGATAATCAGGAATGCACTTGAATGTTTTAAAAGAAAATGTTGAATTATTCAGAACTTGTGAGTCTCCTGGCAAGACAAGTCTTGCACTGCATCAAACATAACACTGAAATAATATCTTGTGAATGAGCTGATTCATAGATAAAGCCATTATTTTGAGATCAGGCAGGGCAACTTTAAATAGTTATGCAAACAAATGTATACGTGCAGGTCACAGATGGCCACCTGGTGATTCCTCTATCAGACAGTTGTTTCTGTTGGCAGGAAAGAATGGGTTTAGATGCCTTTGACATCAGTAGTTCAGTAGAGGTTGCAAAAGATGTCATGACTAGTTCAGTGAAGGACATTTATTTCATTGCATGATGAAGAGTGGGGGACAGTAGAAAGAATTGTATTTTTAGGTGTAGTTTCTTACCAGTGCCACTGCCCCAGAATGTTCTGCAACATTCAAGAACTGAAAATTATTATTTGTCTTACTCAATCACCTCAATTATCAGTTTTTTAGCATATAAATACTTTTTTTAAAGTATTGATTAGTATCAAGGAGTGCAGTGTAATAGAGAAATAAATAAAAGAAGTTACTTGTTACCATAACCAATGCAAATGGGCTAAAGGGATACCTAAATACTGGTCTTGCTGATATAGTGAAAATTTTACTTTCAGTCTAGGTAATCAGTCAAAACCCCCATGTCATTAATAAAAACAGCTCATGGGCTTACCCAAGACTGGGGAGAATACCTTTAGGAAGTCCAGGAGAGTTTGCAAAAAACACAGAGATCCAGGAAGCAGTCAGTAAGCTCTCTCCTCTCCCAGTCCATTCCAAATTTTGAGTCAAAATCAGTTTTTAGAACAATAATGTGTAATATGCAGCTATAGTCCATTTTTAAAGTATTCTGTGTCACTCAGTCAGTTTTGAATCTCATTTTTTTTATGTAAAGAAGCTATGATTTTCAGTGATTTTTTGTTAGTTAAATTTATACTTTTTACTAACTCCCTGCTTTTCAATCTGTTTATCTTATTGCCTCTTCTTTGCAATCTCCTCTAGGTTTGTTTTTTTCTGAAAACTTAATGTTTCAAGATTATCATTGATGGTGAAATGAGATGGTTGACCATTTTTTAAACAAAATGAAAGACCAGTGTCTGTAGTTCATCTTTGTCACCTACAGTCTTCCCCCTCCATTCTGGTAGCCTCTTGGAAGCAAGTTTGAAGCAGCCTGCACAGGGCCTTTCCTAATTAATGTGTTCTTAGAAATACTGTGGTATAAATTAAAGACAGTTGTGCCCAAAGTGTGGTGGTAAAGCTGTGACTGTGCTTGTAGTTCCTTCTGGCATTCCTCCTAAACAATCTCTTCAACACATTCCCAAATTGTGCAGCTCAATACTAGGTTAGATCCATGAGGTCTTTTGGGTTTTTTGTATAGTAGCAGTGGGAAGCTGCATAATTTTCAGTTGCAGCTACATCCATCAAAACATTTTACTTACCTTGAAGTAAGTTTTGATTGTACTTTGGGACATGGGCATGTTTGAAGGGGAAGGTGATCAAACTGTTAGTTATGAAGGTCTAGAAATACATGTTGTAAGTATAAGTACTAAAAAAGAAGTGGTGTGTTGATACTATCATGATTATGGCAGAGCTTTTGAAGTTGAACTAAATACATTACCTTGGCTGCAATAAAGCTCACTGGAATGAAAGAAATGTGTGATATCCTACTGAGGTGGTTTGATACACATGCCAGAAGAGCTGGTTATTTCTGAGAGATACCTGGAAAGTGTCATCATCATTTGCACATATGGCTTAGCTATTCTCAGCAGAAACATGATCGAGCTGCATCTGCTAGATGTCCTGATCTTTTTTGTGTTCATACTCTTCCTCACACTGTGTGGCACTCTTTTTTCCCCACTATTTCAGGTGACTGAAACCATGCCTTACATACGCAAATGTTTTCCCAAGTGTCATTTTACAGGCAGTGATAAACAGCCTGTACCATTTTGATTTAGAATGAAACACTGGCATAGACGCCAACCTTTGTCACATCTGGCTTGAGTCTGTTGATGTAGTCTGAATAGTTTCAGGGTGAAGCTTTCTAAAAGTCATACCTGTGTATGCTGCACACCTACACTTTGTGCTCAGGGCCATGGATGCTTTGCCATTGGAAGAAGGTACAAATACACCCTGTAAATAAACCTTTTCCCTAATTCAGGATAAAGAGGGAGAAGTGTATTCTAGGTGGGTGTTAAGAAAGCTCCATAGAGTCCCTTGTTTGATTATCCATGTGTATCATCATGCAGCCTACACTCACATATAGCAGTCAGTGCCTTCTTGGATGTGGTCCAGGTACATTGTGCTGTCTGTACGACTGCGTCTGGCCATTTAGACTTGGTAGTGTGTCTGCCTCAGGTTTACCAGTTCTTACAGATTTAAGGTATCTAGAATTTACCAGTCTTTGGGAATCTTTCATTCTCCACTCTCAGTGTCACCTGCAAGGTGCTAGCTGCAGAGGCTAGGGACAACTCAAACTCTCTGTTACTGTAAATATTTGTGACCTGTTTGTGGCCTGTTAACTTGGCAAACCCTTCTTTTTTCTTTTTGTTTTCCCTTGGGTTTTCGTTTTGCATTTTTTTGGTGATTGTTTCTTTTGTGTGTGTGTATGCGTATATATGTGTAGGCGATTTTCCTATTTTGAAAAACAAGAAATCAGGCAATGGAATAAGAATTAACTTAAAGCAATGAGCTCACATACAGCTTTCTCTCACTTTTTTTGACAATTATTTTAAAATTAATTCTAAATAACCAATTTTATGTTTTGTGGGGATATTTTCCTGCTTGTGCATGAGTCCTATTCATCTGTGTAAACGTGGCAGCCATTGGCATTTTGTATCATTTGAGTTAATAAAGCTAGAAATTTTCATACAGTTCATTACCATAAAATGTTCCTTAATTTTTTCCATCACTGATTAATAGGCTGACAGGGCCCATCAGAACTGTCTAACACTGCCTTACTGCAAAGGGAGGGAAATAAAAGAAGGTGGAACATATATCAATATCCATTAAATCAATCTGCATTAAAATAACTGTGTTTAATCAGCATACATTCAAAAAACCATCTTCATAGATTGTAAAATTAGTGGTTTTGCATGTAACTCACCTGCTGTTTTCTGATTTCAAAACTGTAAAAATTATATTCCCTTTTCTTTCCTCATACTTTTAGGGACTGTGATGAAGGAACATGCAAAGATAAATCTAACATTTTGTATGCTTGGGCAAGAAATGCTCCACCCACCAGGCTGCCCAAAGGTATTGGCTTTAATATGGAGTTCTTGTGTGCAGGGGTGGAGGGAAAAAGGAGGACATAGAAGTAAAAACCTGGGATAGCTGAGAACAGCCTATAATATTTTTATTATGTCTAATTGATAGAAACTGTAGAAACGTCATAACAATTAACATAATTAACTATGAAATGTATTATGCTAATTAATATACTTGTGGAGTTTTGTTATTCTGTTTGCTATACCATTATGTTTCTATAGGGATAAAAAAGGCAGAGATAAGTATCATATTATACTGTTTATTTTTATATAGCATTAATCTTGCATTTCCTACTATATGTTACTAGAAGGTTACCATTTATTTATCTTTCAGTAGCACACAAACTACATTACAATATTTTTGTTTGTTTAGGAAAGCACAAATAAATTGAAACATTTTCGTGTTTAAAGTATATGTTGAGAATTTAATGTGTTTTTAATTTTTAATGCTTTGATGCAGTTGAGCAACATGCTTGTATACACATTTTCTTGTATAATAGACAACCCTGCTGAATTAAATCAAAACATTTTAAGCTACTTGGAGTGGTATGTCTGGAAAACAGGGTGAAGTGCTTCTTTGTAATTACCACTAAGGGTCTTAGAAATATCTACCATCTGTATAGCCTTGATCTGAAAATACCTTGAATGCTAAATATTTTTTATTTCATCTTTTATTGCCCATTTTCATAGCCAGGGGCAGTATCATGAAAATGCTTTTTTAAATAATCCATTTACACACTTACCAACATGAATGTTATTGGATTTGGTTATCTGAATGTCAAGTTTAAAAAAAAATGTTACATGGAGGATTCTGTAGACGTTTTGTACTTAGAGAATTATTATAAACCCCAGTTATCAATAATTTTATTGTTGGTAAGCTGTGCAAAAATAAAAGGTTTGTAGGGAGTATTCATAAAGATGCCTCGTGTTCACAGAGAGGCTGCAGTCCCATTTATAAGGTGGCTTTGCCTTTTACTGTAGGATTCTCTGACCAAATACAAAGAAATTGGTTTTTTCTGCTTCTTTTAAAGAATGTTAATTGTAGAATTGGTTTAGAGAAATCCCTTTTGGTGATGTGATAATTTGCAATTTCATTCTTTCAAATTATTACAAGCTTCTCTGTTGTATTTTGTGCCTGTGCTTGCTTCTCTTATCAAGTAGCATAGGTGCATAATTTCCTCAAGATTTTTTCTGCATATAATATTAATTTCAATCTAAAAGTATCTTACTGCAGACCTTTTTCTCTTCTCATTCTAATAAGTAATTCATTCTAATAAGTAATTCTTCTTAGTAAGTTAGTGTTAATTAGTTTGTATCATGCAGAGGTTATATGAGAAATGAAAGGTCCACTAAATCCTACATGGATAGTAAGACTTCATTTTTATTTTGGATTTTTAAAAAATCTGTATTAATGTTCTTTGATTGAGAGAGTTCTCTGCATAAAGCAGATACTTATTCATAATTAAGTTATGGTCCTAGCTTCTTAGTCTGTTTGGGATGATGTGCTAGTGGTTTTCCTGGGTTTCAGGACAAAGTTTTCTTCAATGGTGTCTGAAATTTTCTACCCCTTCACTCTTAGCCAGTGAAGTGATTTGTATTTTTTGATATTGTCAGTGATGGTGAATCATCTTACATTTTATTTTTTCTGAAAACAATATATTTTCCTTCTCTTAGGTGTTGGATTCAGAGTTGGTGGAGAAACGGGTAGCAGATACTTTGTTCTCCAGGTACACTATGGAGATGTTAGTGCATTTAGAGGTATGCATTTTGGAAATTTGCTCTGTAAGTTGTATCAGCTACATCATGAAAAATATTTACCTGTAGAAAAGAATTTTTCTGTTAGTGCCATTTGCAAAGATCAGTGGATGTATTTGGAATACAGTTTCTGTATTAACTTGACTTCATAAACTTAATTTATCTCTATAAATATTTGAAAGGTGAACACCATTTTTTTCTTCAAAAACTGTGAAGCAAATGACTTAAAGTGATCAATAAGCAGATTAATAATTTTATGTTTAGGGAGAAATTGGGGGTTTCCATAAATAATTCAGTGTTTTGTTTAATGAAGTTGAAACAAATAGGTGTGAACACACTTAACCTGCCATCATACTTGAGCAGATTGTGAACAGATAATATTCACTGGCCAATTAGTCATAGTATTTGTGTTTGGAAAAAAAGGTAACTCATGGAGACAGTGTCTTTTTTGTTTGTTTGTTTGGCTTGGTTTTTGATTTTTTTTATGATGAAATGCTCATTTCAAGCATAGCAATATTGTTATTCTTGTCATCGAGTACCTCACAGAATCACATAATGGTTGAGATTGAAACAAACCTTTGGAAGTCATCTGGCCCACGCCCTCCCTGCTCAAGCAGGGCCACCTACAGCCTGTTGTCCAGACCCATGTTCAGGTATATTCAGGGGTAGAAGCACACCCCAGGGCAACCTCTGCCAGTGCTTAGTCACTCACACAGTGAAAAAGTTTCCTTACGTTCAGTGGAAGCCTCCTGTGTTTCAGTGTGTGCCCATCACCTCTGGTCCTGTGGCTGAGCACTCCGAAGAGCCTAGCTCCCTCTTCTTTGCACCCTACCTCCAGGTCCAGCTCTCTCTGAACAGGCTCTCTCAGCCTTTCCTCACAGGAGAGATGCTCCAATTCCTTCATAATCTTCGTGGCCCTTTGCTGGACAGAATTAATTTAATATCTGGTTAATTAAATGAAATGAAAAATATTCTTTTTAGAAGAGTTGAATATGAGAGTAGGTGATTTTACATACAGCATTTTTTCCCTCCAAAACTTATGGGATTAAAATTGAGTGCTAATACATAAATAACTACTACATAAAGTAGTAGTTATATTTTATATAAATAATGTATTATATAAATATAATATATTTATGTATTTTATATAAAATATAATTTATATTTTATATATATAATAATATTACAAATATTTGTAATTACTTGCAAGTCAGACTAGTAAACTCTGAACAATGCTTTGGAATCCTTGATGTACTCCTGAAAGCATAACAAGTTAACTGAGCGTTTTTCATCATTTATCGTCTTTTCTGAATTGCAACAACTACGTGTACTTACATACAATCTTCAGTGACTGTATCCGTATGATTTTACTCTGTTCTTATGCCTGTGGTTATCAACAGACAAGAAAAATCCCTTTAGGTTATTCCTGAAATTTAAAAACACTTGTGAAACTTGTTAAAAATTCTGCATTGAATATCTTTGAACACTACTATGAAGGTTTAGGACATTTTATTAGACCAGAATTATTCTGCTTTCCATCCCTTCTTACCTATAATCCTGAGCTAAGAATTAATATTTACATATGCACTTTATTCTCAGATAATAAAATAAAACTTACTGTACCTTGTCTAAAGTAAACAGATTAAAACTTAGTCTGGAAAACCAAAAATACATTCTACAAAAAAATATGTGAACAGACATCTTAGAAAAATATTGATTTCTCTATTTCATTTTCTTTACTTTTTACATTGTAAAAGCAAAAATTATTGGGGAATTATGCCTAGATAGTGGATACAAGTAAACAAGTAAAAAATCGTCAGAAATTTGTCTGCCTTTTTATATAGTCATAAGTGTTTCAAGTTCAGATTCAAATTAAAAGTAAATCTAGCCATCTTTAGGTCTGTAAAGGGGCCCAGTCAGCTTTGAACTGGGGCTGTAGGGATATGCAGTGCAGTTGTAATCCTGGTCTTATTTTATTATTCTATGTAAGCACCTTTGAATCTGAATTTTTAAAAATACTGTATTTTTCTAATGCCTAGAATTTTTTTTCTTTTTCCTTCCCTTTGTATAACAAAGACTAATGTTGTTTCTGATCTGCCATATTATTATCTTAGTCCTTTCCAGCACATAGAAGAATATAATTGTTATCCCCAAGAATCAAAGTGTTTAGAAGTTATCAATGATAAGGTCTTTTAGCTATTCTGAAATGGAAGGTTTTCACATTCTGTCATTTTGTATGTGTTGAGCATTTTGTATGTGTTTTGTATCCGTTGCGTTGTTTGAAGCAATTTATAATTTTTTGTCAATATGCTTGGAGCAAATTTATGAGGAGGTCTTTCATCTGTGTTCAGCTTTGGCTTTTTTCATTCCCTTTCTTGTTCTCTCTCTTTTCTTGCACAATGAACAATGCAGTCTTGCATTCTCAGCTTCTTCTCTTAACCC
The DNA here is from genome assembly GCF_024509145.1 of Vidua macroura. Lineage (NCBI taxonomy): Eukaryota > Metazoa > Chordata > Aves > Passeriformes > Viduidae > Vidua > Vidua macroura. The sequence goes on from NC_071611.1 coordinate 68,592,596, forward strand.
CCACCTTTTCACTGAGAGTAGATTATTTCTCCCTACTATCACTCTCTGCAAGAATTATGTTACCCACATCACATATAATAACATATAATTTCTCAGTGGAGTGTAGGGTTCTTAGTGTTTTCTTAGGATTGTTTTTTTTTGGTTGGGGAGAGTAATTAGTTTTGGCCACCAAGCTAGTAGATGTCTTAAAAATATCTGTTTCCTCATAAGAATGTGAGTTGTATATTGTCATTTGAACATACTCTGAATATTATTCTGAACATTAGATCTGGTGTGCTTCTCTTTGACACTCTCTTGAATATGCCAGTGTCTTGAATAAAATTAGCTTTTCATATTCACAGAGATTCATGGCTATGATATATTTTTATATTCTTTTAGCAAATCAGTCATCTGTGACCTTTATGAGGTCTTCACCTGTTAAAAAATTTATATTGAACCAGGATCAACAATTGTCTCCTTTCTGTCTGGAAAGTAAGTTGTGAAAATGTCACTGGGGAGTTTAATTCCAGTTTTCATATTAGACTTAAAAATAAATTTTACTGGATAAGTGAACAGATCGGCAAGTACAAGCACCTTGACTTATATTAAAAAAACAAATTAAGGTAGTTTTATGTATCACATATTAGATACCAATATTATATGCAGTATTATTTATCTCTTTCTTTACTAGGATCTCAAGTTAATTTCTTGTGCTGCATGTGTTTGCTCAATAAATATAACTTGTACAAAATTACTTCCCTGTGGGCATTAGCTTTGGAATTTTCTTCCTCGGGGGCTGTGCTCACTTTTGAGGTTACTTCTTACCTTTAATGAATCAAAGCCAATTCTGAGGCAGTATGTGGAGATTCTGGTACAAATCAAGGGTTGACTTTGAAATAACAATGGGTTTGGAGCTTCATAAAAAATGCCACTCTGTTGCAGTGGAAGCTTGTACGTATTCTAGTCACCATGAATGAGTGCTATACTGTTCCTATGAAATACTAGAAACAGAGCAGTGAAAAAGCTGAATAAATAGTTTGAGCAGAGTGCTCAGTAATCTATAATCCCCATACTCAGAGTGCAAAGAAAGTAGGTTTTGAAGAGTGTTTGTTTTTATAAGTAAAAAACCCATAAAATTTTAAGTATCTAGGAAGTCCTAGAAGTCTCAATGTCTGTGGCAGATTATCATGCATGTAATTGAAGAGTTCAGGACTGTAGATCTGGATAGACAGATCAGCAGAAAGCCTGTCAGGCTTGCTTGAGAAGTCTTAGCAAAATCAGCCTACAGAAGGAGAGTGTTTCTCTTTAGGATTTGCCTTCACATCAGGTCTGATTTTTTAATTTGAAAAACTGTTGAGTATTTCTAGTATTTGAGATATTTCTCTTAGAAAACATTTAAACATTTATTGGCAGTTAAACTTGGAATGATTGTTGCAATGTTGTCATGCACAATTTTTAAAAATTATATCCTTAAAATCTGAAGCCAGTGTAACATGCACCATTGGCTTTGTTTGATATGGGTAAATAAAGGCAGGGAATATTTAATATGATTGTGTTATACTTGCACAAAGCACAAAAGGTAGAGCGTAACTTTGGTATTCAGGTATTCAGCATTCTTTGGTAAAGTGTTCAGAGCTTTGAGTGTTTCAAAGAGGTGAACTGAAGGAGGAAGAAGCAGGGAAGCATCAGTTCCAACATCCCTCTGTAGTTGTTAGAAAAACATTTAGTTTGGTTATGGCTAAACATAACTACAAACAGAATTGTAAAGCACTGTAGGAATTACTGAAAGGTTTAGACTAATGTATCCATACATTATTTTATTCTTAACACAGGACTGCAGATTGGATACTTGTGCCAGAAGTTAATTTGTGCTTCTCTTGATACTGATTTAGATGATTGCCTTATATAGTAGCAATTGTAATAATTAGTAGCAACTTTACAACTATCTTCAGTTCATTTTGAAATTGCTCTCTTTAGATGAAAATGCCATCAGCATTTTTAAAATGCTCTGAAAATTCAAATTGTCAAAATACTTTAATATTGCCAAACAGAAATAATATTTGAAGTTTTTTTCCCCCCTCCTTCTATGATGCTACTTTTATGACTATGACCTAGTAAGGGCTAAATGTTTCAAATATGAAATTAGTTTGATGGTTTGGGGATAATTTTGCAGCTATTTTCAAGATAGAATGGTGATGTTTTCAACTAAAATTCCAAAACTGAGAGATTCAAAATGATTGATTGCATTTTAAAATTTTAAATGTTATTACTTTAAGTAATAATGTTGTGAGAGGAAGCAAAGCATTTTCCAATTTCCATTGAAATTCAGGTAGTGCAGAGTTCTAACAGACTTATAAAAACTGAGCTCTGGAGCATCACCTGTGTTACATAAATAACAAAAAAATAGTTTAGAATTAGGAGAGTGGGGCAGAAGAGACTTTACAAAGACCTTTGTAGCAAACACTGAGGTATTGGGATTATAAGTGAAGCTGCCATACAGGGAAGAGGATTAACAGTATATACATATATTGAACTTTTTCTAAAACCATTGAGAAGGAGTTTAGTTTCTCTTTCTCTTGAATGCTCTCTTACCATTCCCCTTCTTTTGTCATAATAGCTTAGTCTTTTTGGCACTTTTGGGTTCTTGATTTGGTAGTCTTGATTCTTGTAAGTAATTATGATGAAAGAGCTACTGTTCTTATTTTTCTTTTCTGTATAAAATGAAGACTTAGCTTTTTTGTTGCTATCTGTAAAGGTGCAACTGTGCTATAGTGATTCAGATTTTTATATCCAAAAGTGTTTATTGGGATGCGCAGAGCTGGAGTAACTAAGAATTTGTAGATGCTATGAGCATTATGAGAATGCAGTGAAATTGTGTTAGGAGCTATTTCAATTGAATAACACATACATTAATTTACAGATCTATTTTGTGTACATAGTGAAAACAAATTCTTGTAAATTCTACTATCAGTGGTGGGAAAAAGCAAACTGAGTATTATCCCTTAATAGTGACACATGGGGTGACTGAAATAGCTAATGTGTGAAAAACTGAACTGACTGTTTTTAATCTGTCAAGTTTCCATGCATTGTACCACTTTGCCCATTATCCTTTTTTCTGTTCAAATGCACTACTTTTTCAGTTTGGAATCTGGCTATTTATGGGAGGAAAAACTCTCAGAACTTATCACTTGTTACCATAGATACTCTGATCTCTTTCTTACCTGAAACATATACTGTTGGATAATATTTTTTCAGAATGTTCTGTTTACTTACTTTGGAGTTAGATCCATCTTCTAACTACAGCTATTATTGTATAAATATAAGAAAAAGAAACTTGCTTTAAAAAAGAGCAAAGATTGAACTCCCAGATGCCCAACTATAATTTAGTAACTGTCAAGATGACTGGATCTTTAAATTAAAATGTCAAACATATCAGCTAATGATGATACAGTACACTGACAAATGAATTAGCTATTTCTACTCACATTCTAGGGTATCCAGTTTTAAGTAGAATTGCTGTCTGTATTTGAATATCCAGTTCGCCTGCTGACTTTCATTACAAGGATTTCTGGCAGCTGCATTATTAATGTCTGAAATTACTGCTTTTCACAAAACTTTCATTTTTATAACTTTGATCAAAATATAAATTTGTTTGAAACAAAACTACTTTTTCTACTATTGTAAACATGATACTGTTTCATTTCCCAGATGCTAGTTCATAAAGATCTAAATTTTCTAGTACTGTAGTTTTCATCCACTGAAGTTTTTCTTTGTATTAGGATTTCTACAAATGCAGTACTGAGATGATCAGGTTAGTGCGAATTTCAGTAGTATTCCCACAGTATAACAATTTTACTGCACAAACTAAGATTAAAACTTGTTCTGTTTTCTGTTATTTTTTACACAGCAGAGAAATCTTGTTAATATGTAGTAATTTGCAGGGATTCAGTTGCTAATGATAAAACTTTCACAATTTGTACAGATAAACACAAGGACTGCTCTGGTGTAACTTTGCATCTGACACATCAAAAGTGAGTATTTTTAAAAGTGCTTACCTATTTTTTATTGGAATAGAAATTGTGGATTCCATTGAAAGCATTTGAAATAAAAATAATACATACTTCACAATATTAAGAATTACAAAGTTGTGTCATCACAACTGGCAAAAAATTTCATTTCTGCTAAGAAACTTGACACAGCTGAAATTAATACTGGGTTAATACAATTTAAGAGGTTCATGTTTAGAAATCTGGGATGAGAACAGCAATTATGCAGATGATAGTTTTGTCCTATTTCACATACTTTGCAGAAAATGCTTTAGAAATGGTAACAAAAAAGAGAGGGAGAGGGGAACTGCTGTGAAACAGCTTTGTTTTTAGGAGACCTGCTTCAGATGTAATCCAGTGTTTAGAAATTAGTGGTATCAAATGGTATTGCATATCAAATCACTTGAAGTTGTGTTTTACAGAGGATTTGTTTACCAGAACTTGGATTTTCCATTGCAGGCAGCCCTTGATTGCGGGAATGTATCTTATGATGTCTGTGAACACAGTCATACCACCAGGCAAGAAAGGTGAGTTATCATTTTACAAAGTGATTATATGATTTCAGCATCTGATCTATTATTCTTGTTTATTGTGGAAGAAAATTTGACAGAGGCTTGCTGATATGTAGATGGACAAAATATTTATTTGACTGATTGAACAAATGAGGAAAAAAATAGTTATGTTTAAGATCGTATCCTGTTTCCTATGACTACATCAGTAAAGGCAATCAATGCTGTATGAACACAATGTGTACAAATAAGAATGAATATTCCTTTAATTTATTTTCATCTTCTATTTTATAAAAAATGCCCTACCTCTTTTCTAATTCCTTCTCTCCCCTCTGAAAAGCCATAAACTGCTTTGGACTCTCTTCATATGTCATTCATGACTTTTGTGATTCTACTAAGAATTCAGTTTTAAAAAATTAATTTCTACCAGTAAAGAGCTGCTATTTAAGAATTTTATTCCTATGTTGGCAGTAAGGTCCTAGTTGGTTAAAAGGTCAAAATGCTGAAAAAATAAAAAAACTGTAATAAAAAGTTTCCAAACTGTTTCTATTCAGAATCCTGAATTTTATCTAAAACTCAGCTTGGAAACTCCCCAAATCCTTTCTTCAGCTAGCATGGGATGTACTGTTTTAAGGAAGTTGGACACTGACTGTACTCAGCTGTACCAAATTTTTAAGCACATAACCAAGAGCATCATTTGTCCCATTCACAGTTAACTGCCTAAATATGATGAGGTGGTCAAATGCTCAGCTGACTACAACTGTTTAGTGAATTCAGCAACCCAAAACATTTTAAAATTTGAAAAATTTGAACTGAAATATTGAACTAAATATTTGAACTAAAATTTGAACTGAAATATTTGCTCTCCAATATGAAAACGCACCAAATTAATCCTCGACTATCCCCAAGAATATTTGATCAGTGTAGGAATTTAATTTTTCAACTGGAAGCGTGAGGGAAAAGGGCAAACACAGTTCTATAGTTGCTGATAACTTCCTTCTCATGTTCAGTCAAATTGACAGCTCTTAAGTGGAGCATTAAATTTGTTAAAACAGGAAGTGTGGCAATATCTCTCAGAAAGGCATCAGGATTTTTCTGTAGGCTCTTCCTTAGGTACTGATACTGCACCTAACACAAGTACTACCCTGTAAATATTGTACAGCACTTCTGTGACAAAGTCTCTTGTCTAAATCTAAATTAGGTCTGGGCCTTTATAATCGAGACTTCATTGTAAATTTTATCAGTTTAGAATTATATCAGTTTATTTTAATTTTCCTCTGAGTAGATCATTTACCATAGCTATGTTTATTTTAAGCAACCGCCAACAGAGTCTGTAAGTAAATATATTACTTTATTTTGTTAAATAGTAGTAGTGTACACTGGAAGAAGTTCTTCTGTCTTTCAGCCAGAAAGATTTTATATATATATGTCAGCAGATTAAGTAATTTTCAAGTAACCTGGACTATATTTTATTAGTTTTTCTTTGCAGATGTCTTGAGATGGACACTGTTGAAATATAAGATAATATATCTTTTTAAATTATCTGTTGTCCATTGTACATATGCTTTTTGTAAACCATACTGAATGAAGTACAGTAATTCAACTTTTCTCTGATAAATGATCTGTTTGACATTGTTTATTGCTGCCATATTTTTACAGTGGTTGATGCAGACATTGCCTGCCATTACAAAAGGTCTCCAATGCACCTTTTTGCCTACAGAGTTCATACACACAGACTAGGTAAGAGTAACATAGGAATATCAAACACCTAACAGAAAAATGTTGACCCTGCAACATAATTTTTTAAGTATATCTCACTTCTTATGTATATTGATATCTTATAGGTAAAGTAGTGAGTGGATACAGAGTGAGAAATGGTCAATGGACATTGATTGGTAGGCAGAGTCCACAACTACCACAGGTTGGTTGGGTTCTTTTTAGTTCTGAGTGTAAATTTTAATTATCTTTGTTTCAAACTGAGAAGCTGAATTGGAACACATGTCCACAGATTTGCATCATGGTGTTTCCACTGGTTATGTGCTATTGTGCTCCTGGAAGTGAATATTGCCCAGTATTATCACAATTAGATTATGACGCAAAAGTAATTTCAGATATGTAGCACCATCCTTCTCATCAATGTCTATTAACAGAGAGAATATGAAGCACTTTCACTGATTGTGGTGAATCATCCTTTCTTTCAGGCATTCTACCCTGTGAAATATCCAGTAGACGTTAGCTATGATGATATCCTAGCAGCCAGATGTGTGTTCAGTGGGGAAGGCAGAACTACAGAGACACATATAGGGTAAATTTTATCTATTCGCTCCATTTCAGAACCTGTTTTACCAGGGTGTTGGTTATATGTAGAAATTTTTTTTTTTTTCATGTCTTCTTCCAAGGTAATTCTAAGAAACAGTTTCTGCTAGAATGTTTTGTTATGCTGTCTGGTCTACTTAAGATTTAACTCTATGCAGTGTTCATTGATGTTACTTATGTGAATATTCACTTTGCTGAAGTGTTCAGAAGACTTCTGAAGTGAAGCTGTACTGCCAGATGACTTAGTCAGATGTTGGGCTGTTGTTAGAGAAGGATTCAGAATATCAATTCTAGAAAATATATTTTTCAAAATATATTTTTCAATATATTTTCAATATATTTTTCAAGTTGACAATATTAACTGTTTATAGTGAAATAATAAAGTTTCACAATTCTCTACACTATTTCAAAAGGAAAATGCGTAGAAGCTTATAAAATTCAGGTATTTTGACCTATTGCAAAATCTAGCCTTAAAAAATCTGGACCAATACTGAAATTACTTTTTTTGAGTATAAAAATATACAGGCTTTTATGAAAAACAATCAAACCAGAAATTACTAATAATAAAAACTAAGAAATCTGAACTGTGTTAGTCACTGATGCTACTCCGCTGCAGGTGACAGACACAGCCCTGTAAGATCAAGTGGACAAATACAGCGGTGAAAATACATATAATATTAATACTCTCATAGCTGGCTGTGGTTCTTGGAACTGTAATTTAATGCATATGTAGAGAAGCAGAAATAACCTATGGAAATCTCTCCATTCTGGAAGTATGTGCTGCAGCATTCCAAGAAAAGAGATTTTTATGCATTGAGCACCCTAAGATTGCATCTCAGTGGACGGTTAAGGATTCAACATGGATTTATCACCTTCCAGTGGGCAGTTAAGACAGTGATGTGTAGCAGTTGGAAAAGATTAGTTGAGAAGAGGTTTTTACAAATATCATAACACTAAAAACATAAAACATTTAACTGCTGACCTTTTTTCACAAGTTCAAAACGTTTCTGTCATGTTTCTGTAATTTCCCCCAAAGTAGTTCCTATTTGTTGAATAATCCTTACAGTTTAAGAAACAGTCTTAGGAAAATTATGGTAATTTCTTTCAATGTACTAGTGTGCTTTCAGTGGGGAAACTCTCTCTCTGTCCCTTTTGTTACAGTAATTGTTATTATTATAATTATTATTTTACTATATTTATTATTATTTGTTTGCACTATAATATATGAATGTGTATTGTATGAATTGTGCCATATTGTTTATTAGTATTATCTTTTTTCAGTATTACTATTATTTGTCTATTAATAATTAATATTTAGAATTATTTTATTTTACCCCAAGTTTTGGTTTGTCCCACTCTGGGGAGGGCAAGAGTGGGGGCAGCGAGCGGCAGTAATTAACTGCCACCTGAAATTAAACCACTACAAATGCTTAGACACAGTAGCATGTCAGGTGAACCACAGTTTGTGTAATTTCTACATCCTGTTTTTTAGTGGAGTTTTAAAGAGGAAGCAATCACAGTGATGGATATGAGAGGTCCAACAGTGAAGTTAATGCTTTCTAAAAGCTTAGGCAAAGCTTGCCCAGTTTTGTAGTCTCCAAGGGATGCCAAACTTCAACGCATGGAAAAATAACCAATTTCCCTTTTGAAACAGTCTCTTCTTCCATGTTTCCCTTTCTCCCCTCTGGCTTGTGTTATTATTGTTGCTATGGTGAATAAATGAATGCTGGAGAATGCTGCTGGAAAAGTCAGCACTGATGTCTTTTGCAAACAGCTAATATAACACCTCTGTATTTTTTTAGTGAGTGTAGGCTTACTGTTTAATTGTGAAAGCTAATTAAAAATCTTGATGTAAACCCCTATATTATATGAACTTCCGTTAAGAAGTCCTAGCTTATTAACTATCAGGATTGTAGCTCTAAACAAAAGGTACGAACCTATATGGCAGAGGAAGAAACAGACCACAGTTGTAAAGGCCATATATACTCTGCTTCTCAAAGTAATATTTTTTTAAAAAAACCCTTTTTTTTCTATTGAAGGCAGGATTATGTAGCAGTAGAGAAGGGCCACTTCTGTTTCAAATACATGCACAACATTTATCAAAGAGCTGAATTTTGCTAGTGTTTTATCATTCCCCTTGCACTCATGTTTTTGTTACAGAAGCTTACAAACAAGTTATTCTCAAGGTTACAGTGCTCTGTTCTCTTTAAGAGATACTTACGGTAGCTTAATAGGTAACAAAAATAAATTTTGCAGTATTAGAACCAGTGTTATTGGACAATAAATGAATGCACTTGGTGAGGAAAGGGGGAAGATTTGTCAAATAGCTGCTGAAATGAAACATGTATGTTATTTGCAACAATTTCAAACTACATTCGTCCAAGGTTTGTAGAAAAGTAAGTGATTAGTAATGTAATGAATGATACAGCTCTGTCATATTTAATCAGAACATGTGCCCAGTTGATAACACAATGGGAACTGTGTGGAGTATGCTGGAGAAATTAGAAGGAAGAGCAGTTTAAATAGACGATGCAATTTTCTGTGAAATCAAAAGCAAATTGCTAGGAAGTTCTGAGGTATGTGGGGTTTTTGTCTGAAGCAGATGTGGTTGTGCTTATCCTGCTGCATTTGTCCAGTATAAACAAAAAAAAAAGCAGTATACTGCTTTTCTCCAGTATAAACAAAAAAGAAATTTCTGATATTCACTGTAATGCATGTATTGCATGCTTTAGTATGGGACATCTAAATATTTGATTGCGATATTTTAGTAACCTGTTAAACAAGTTGGATGAATTAAATAATAGCTATTCAGCTCATTGTTTTCTAAGTGCCACATCTTTTCTGTACTGTGTAGGGGTACTGCAAATGATGAAATGTGCAACTTTTACATTATGTACTATATGGAAGCTAAGCATGCTGTCTCATATATGACCTGCACGCAGAACGCAAACCCTGAAATGTTCAGAAATATTCCACAGGAGGCAAATATTCCTATTCCAGTCAAGTCTGATGTGCTGAAGATGATGCATGGACATCATGAAGGTGAAAAGCACTTGTAATCCATTTTATTCATACCATCTTATGCTCACGGGTGTTTTTCGCTGTTTTGTGTTGGTATGCAAAATTTTCATAAAGAGGTAATGCAGTTCTGCATAAAATTCAAATTGCTAGTTAATGAAGAATCATGGGATTCTGCTGTTGGTTTTAGTGGAAATGTCTGCTATAGTCTTTTGTCTGTTTCTTTCTCATGTTGTATTCCAATTTCTAACATATTTTTACAGCTGTGACCTGTAAAAGACTGGCTTCTTTTTCTATGCCAAACTTTATATTAACTATAATTAACTACATATTATCTTCTGTCTATTTCCTACAAAATTGAATCATAACATTGCCCTAGTTTTCTAGATCCCACTGCCTGTTATGGGAGGAATCAAGTTTTTACATTGAACAGTTGTAGGCATATAAATTGCAGCAACAGTATTATCCAGAGGTAATCTCTCTGATGTGTCTGTGTAGCAAGTACAAGTTGTAGTTTTTTATTTCACTTTTTTACTGTTGCATTGTGTGGTATGACTACTGTGATAGAAGTACCATGTATTTGTTTCAGAAGGGCATTTTTTCCTCAGCAGGGTGGTAATTCCCTTCACATGCAGAGGTTAACATCATACTCTAAACCCATTTTTCAGAAACCAAGGGCAGTGATACAAGTTCTTTGCTTCAGCAGGACAAAAAAGAAGAGGAAAAAATTTTGGATCAGGGTATGCATTTTCTTATTTCTATAATTATTTCTACTTCTATCTTCTAATACAAATCTTAATTTTTTTTCTGGTTGTTTTAGTGCTGTGTTATTCAGTACAACTATTGTTTATATATAAAAACGCCAAATGTTCATTTCTGAAGGACATTTTTCCTCAGTAGGGGGATACTCAATTTCATTCACATGCAAAGGCTAACATCATATCCTAAATCCATTTCTCAGAAACCAAGGATAGTGATGCAAGTTATTTGCTGCAGCAGGCCAAAAAAGAAGAGGCAGAGATTTTGGACCAGGGTATGTACTTGTTAATTTCTATGTCAAGTAAAGGACTCATTAATGTAAAATACTGATTTTTAATGATTTATGAAGTTTTTAATCTGTTTATCTTTAATTGATGCAATTTGCAATGTTCTGTAAAGCTAAGGGTTGCATGCGATATAAGAAATAATAAAAAGAATTAGTTTACCACTGATCTCTAGCCTTATAGGTAAAATTTATTAGTGCATTTTAATCTCATAATGTTTTCCTGTTCCTTGTTTAATTTGCTGACAAAGGTTGTGATTTATTTGTATGTGCATGTATTTTGTATGTAACTAATTGCTATTAACTCTTCATTGATTTCTCAGTTTGTATTTCCGTGTGTGTATTAGGGAATAATGTTCTTATGCTTCAGTATTTGCTGCACTTGAAGTTGAGTGCAGCTGTTTAAAACTCTATTATTTTTTGTTATGTTTGTGTATATGTATGGATTACAACTCACACAGAAATGTGTATAGTACTTAGCTAGAGGAAAAAAAAAATCTATGACTGCTATAAAGATTTTAGAAATACTCAGTATTATTTATGTTTCAGAAACATCTTAGACTCACAAAAACTTTTAAGTTCTTGTGAGTCATATACTCTTAGATAAAAACTGCCTCAGTATCAGGATTTTTCTTTAGACTCAGGGGAAGACCTCATCAGCTACAGATTCATACAGTTTCCATTGAACAATATTGAACAATATTGAGGTTCAAGGACTAAATTAGAGCATACTTACTTTTGCTTTTAAGAAGAGCAAAGATTGGACAGTGTTTAGAATTTTTAATAACATGTCCAAAAGGGGTTAGATTTTTTTATGTACTCTGCCGTTTCTTAGAGTTAACTCAAATAATTAAGTTTTAGTTATGTAAAACCAGCTTCTGGAGTGTGAAACTTGAATGAAAGAACTTTGAACTATTAGAATGAAAGAACTTTGAACTATTAGAAACAGTATTTACAGTGGCATATCCAATATTTATCTTGGTCAATTCAATATGTATTTTTTAAGAAGGAAAAGCAATTCAATTTTTTTATCCTGTTTCAGAGCAGAATGAGCTATCTGCTTACAAACCTACATCAAAATTCATGCTGACAATATGGTTTACCCGTACATTACCAATAAGTGCATTAGCATTTGATCAAGGTTCTTGTTATATATATGTTTTATTGAATTCATTAGTGTTTGGAAAAAAGTGTTGAAGAAGGTCTTGCTGCTAAAATCTTTTTGATTTGTCTTTGAAATGTATTTTGAAGATGTTTCCGCAATGCGGTCTGGTTTGCTGAGAGCACTGGTTAATATGCATCCTCATCTAACCTGTTTCTATGGAAACACACAATTTTTTGTTCATTTGAAATTACTTGGGTTCATGATGTGAAATACCAAAACACACTAGTTGCTGTGAATTTAATTTCCTGTTCTTAATTGTTAGATTAAGATAAATTTCCCCATCATTTACAGGAGCCTGTCTTCAATTTTATATTGATACAGCTCTAACTTCAATTGAAGCAAAACCACAGGAAAAACCAGTTCAGGTTTGGTTTTATGTTTGTCTCCAAAGAGGGAAAGTTGAGTGGCTGGCTTAGAAAGTAGATGTTGATTCTGCAAGTGCTCCCCAGATAGACTGGGCAAACCAGGAGCTGAAAATGGTCTGCAAAATGTGTCTGTAAAAATTACATAGAAATTGGAGTCCAGTTTTCTGGAGCAAATCAGTTTTAAGCAATGGTGTTGCCAATTCATCCATCTACTTGAGTAACTTCAGTGAGTTACCCAGTAGGAACCAAATTTGAGCAAGACCTTAATGACAGGAAAATTCTACAGTTTGGAGGGTGAAGGCAGTGGACCCTACAGGGAAGCACATGCATACATCCACTGGGGTTGAGGTCATTATACAAGTACATCCTTTCACAGAGGTAAAAGACATAAGGCTTTCCCTTTATGGTCTGGCATATTCTGTATGATAACCTTATCTACAAAGCACAGAGACACCAGAACTGAGTCTTCAATTAGTTCTGTTGCTGCTGAGCTGTTGCTCAGTAAATTCAGCCTTTGATTTGCTCTGAAGAAAGCACATCAACAATTTTCCAATAACTCTGTGTTTTATCTTGCATGGATTTCTTTCTCTGTGATTTATTATGTTTTAGCAGCTTATTTTCCCCTTCTTTATTTCAGGCAACTGAAATAAACACTGTTACTTCACTGTTACTTCAATAAACACTGAAATAGTTATTAAATTGTTGTGTTCCCATGGAGGTGATGTCATGATGATTTTTTGCCCTTTCTTTTTATATACCTTTTATGTATTCTCAGTATTCTTAGCATACATACTTGTAAGCCTGATATCTTGGCATAGTCCTGATACTCTGCAACACTCTGCTAGGCAAAAACCCCAAACATCCTAAAGGCCTCACAGCTGGGGGCCAACAAGCCTTACACTATCTTGAGAAACCAAAGCCCTCTCTAGAACATACTTTGTAAACTGGATTCAAGCCCCACGTAGGGAAGAATGCTTTAAAATAAAGAAATGTCACTCCATTCATTTAAACTTCTCATTAAGGAACTTTGTCAAATATACTAATCTACAAAGTTTGTAAAATTATATATTCAATATACCGTGTGTATGCATTTCAACATATTCCACCTTGACGTATTATTGCACCTAAGGATCCTTATTAAACACCAAGATAACCCTTTTATCCCTTAACTGTGTTTGGCTCATAATTCTAGAACCAGAGACAAGGCGTCAGAGGTACTTACTAACCTGGAGGTTAGAAATATGGCCAAAGAGACATTATTAATTGTCAGTACTCTTAAATCTTAAGGATTTGCTTCAAAAGGGGAAAACAAAAAAGTCTGCCATATGAAAGTATCTTCCTGCACATAATGTGTATATCATATTTGCCTGGGCATAGAGGTACCTCCTGGTCACACAGAGGATGTTTTTTATATTGGTACATCCAGGTGTTTTCATTGCTTTTACTTTAAATTTTCAATTTCATCATCTTCACTCATCGGAGGCACATTAATAAACAATGCAAATATATAGAAATAAGCAGTAACCATCACAATGTGAACCAGCACTCTGCGTGAAGACAAAGCCAAATCCCTGCTGTGTTAAAACTTAACTTACCTTAATGAAACTGACCTCATTATATAGTTTCTGAAACAACAGTGAAGATTAACTTTTCATTGGAAGTCAATTATTGTAGGAAATGCAATTGATTTAGACATTTGGTGTATTGGAAAGTTTCCTGTTACTGTTGAAGCATCAAGTCCCTAGTAAAACAAATAATATGTATGTTTATTTTTTGTTCATCAATAGAAGTTTGATTAAATTGTAGTCAATAGATACAGAGAAGCAAACATCATTTATTTGTTAGCATTCATTATCTCTGTCATATGTCTTCACCTGTTGAAAAAATACCTAAATATGTTTCATTCTGCTTGTTGATCACTTTCCTGTGACATAGTACAGTATAGTATAGTTCAGGTTTGTTTTGGTATGCAAGCAGTGAAGCAGCCCTTACTACTGCGAAAGTTTGCTGATGGTGTCCCTGAAAGCTTTAGAAACTTGTGCATATAAACAACAGGAGAGTAACTTCTTAAAAACAAGGAAAGTGTAAGACAGGTGGTGGTTAATTGGATGTCCAGTATTTAATGTTTTGACTGGCTAATTAATTGATATCTCATTTTGTGTGTATTAGGTATAATCATAAACTGAAGCAGAAGGGGCAAAATTTTTCTACTTTTAATCTATTTTATTAATAGAATTAATTAATTCTATTAATCAAATTAATAGAATAATTTGATTATATTTATATTATTGTAAAATATATTTCATATATTAAACATAATTAAATAGAATTATGTTTAAATGGTTTAAAGCAAAATTCAAGGCTGGCTTGAGCTGAAAATTCACTAGCAGCATATAAACCAAAAATTAGATTTTGGGTTTTGTTTTAGAATGGCATATGTGTACACATATGTATGTCACGTTCACATATATGGGAGAGAAAAAAGTTGAGATTTTCATTGTACTTCTGGTAATATGTTTGCTGTGGCACTTTAGAAAGTACATTTTTACTTCTGTCTGGCTTAGGGAATTTAGGAGTTAGTACCAAAACAGTAACATATATTTTGCTTCTGATGATGGAATCTGAAGTGAGTGGAAGTTGCAGTTGCTCTCAGCACTGGTGTTGGTACTATGAATACAGTGGGAATTTTTCCCTTGTCCCTCATTGTTTCTTCATTGCAATGAGACTAAGTTATTACAGTTGGAGTAATAACTTACTTAACAGTAATTTACTTGGAGTTCAAATGGGAAAGTTCAGTGTAAAGGAACATAAGATCTTTCTTTTGCAGTGTCCCAGATAGATTCATGTGAGGTCCCTTTTTCACAGCTGAATGTGTTAACTGAAATCCCATTAAATCTCCTGTGTTTAAAGTAATATTGCAGTTTCAGTCAAGCATTCAGATGTTAGCTTCTAAAAAGCGGAGGTTCACATTTGCAGTCATTACAATTGCTGTCCTAGTGGTGAGATAGGTTGCACAGAAAACACCTAATTGCATGTCTACCTTGTTGTTTTAGAGATTAAAATGTGTGTAGTGAGAGAAGTAGTACACAACAGAAAAAAAATAATATGGCTCTGTAGTCTCAGGCAATTTGATGCTCTCTGATTACAACATGTTCTTCTCTAGACTCTTGCAGAGTGGTTCGAGGTAGCTGGGTAGTCTGATGTTGGGATCTGTTTTCCCAGTCTTTTAGGATATACAAAGCAAAAAACTGAAGCTAAGTCTGCATATACAGAGCTCCTGCTGAAACTGACTGGAAATGTGGCTTCAATGTAAGGTGTGGAACATGATGCAAAGTACCCTGTAAATTCACACTCTGAGATGTTTCTAGGCGGACGTGCAAAATAAATGACCATTCTGTTTGTCTAACAAAGTAACCCTTAATTTCGCAGTAAAGGCTGAAGTACTTTAATGCAAGCGTGTCTTTCATAAATAGAGATTTATGAAATAAATAATATTTATAAATAAAAATAAACAAATAATAATAATGTTAAATGAATAATGAATAAAAATGCTAGGAGAAATCTTTCTATTCAGTTAAAATACTTTTTCAGAAGTTTTTGGAAAGGGAATCTTTGTATAAAGTTAAATATACATAGGTTGTGATGGGCCACTGACTCTAGGAGGAACTTACTTTGTAAGAAAGTTTAACATCATAATCTGTACAAAATGGGGTCTGAATAAAGATTACACATAAATCTCCTATATATTTCCTGTTGGATGCCTACCCCATCTTTTAATTATTTTCAGTTATATGGTATACTTGCATTTGACTGCACAAACATATACACACAGAGATAAGAAGTATTTTGCACAAGGTATTTGTTAGACAGCTGGGAATATTTTGCTAGATTGTAGCTGAATCTGTGAGTTGGGAAGCTGAAATGTCTGTGATGAGTTGCGTATTTTCTGTAAAGTTCTACATTTTTTAGAAAAGCTGGTTACAATAAAAATACATTGAATGAGGTCTTTTTGCATCTGGGATAGAAATCTCTGATTGGTTTAAGTGAAAGAAGGAGATACAGCTCCTCTGCTTTCTGCCCATCTCTCTTTTGTTTCCTTAAGGGGGGAAAAAAAAAAGGGGGGAAATGTGAAGGGAGGCCTGCAATATCTTGTGGGGCAGGTGTTGAAAGGAAGAGGAAAGGAGAATTAGCATGCAGGTAGGTCTTTAGTTTTTGAGTAGTGTGTTTTTGTGATAATGTTATATGGCAAAGCCATAGAAGCAGCATTAGCCTAGAAGATAATGTATTTTAATGCCAGCATGGCTTACATTTCTTTCTGAAATAAATGTTGTATATAATCTACCCTTGCTAGTTTGTATGACTGTGAGAAAAGAGAGGAGTTTGATTTGGTAGGTGATTAAAAATCCTTAGGAGGAGCTTGAAACAAAAGACAAATTTGTGTTCCAGTATTGATGTGGGATGACAGTATTGAGACATTTTTAGATTGAGACCAGACGTACAAGAAAATCTTCAGATGTTTTCAGACTTTGACAACATGTTGAGGGCTCAGATTGTATTAGATCTCTTAAAGAGAGTAAAAAAGTGAGATAAAAGTGATTGAATTAAACTTTGGAAGAAAATGCTACTAAAAGATACTAGGAGTGATATATACCGCTAGGAAATTATAACTGGGGAGATTCAGAATAGCAGAGGATTTGCTTGCTCTCTCAACACTGAATGATGCTGCTCAAAGTTGTAAATAAAAGATGAACCTTTGATTTGGTTAGGATAAGGTTATTCATAATCTTTACAAAAGCATCTTCAGCACAGTAAAAAAGGACCATCAGATCTAAGCAAAAAAAAAAAAAAAAAAAAAAAAGGTAATTGGTATAAGTTGCATATCTAAGCAGGAAAAGTGTATAACTTTTGTATAAGCATGGAAAGAAGCCATTTTAAATTGAATGTTTCGGTCCTCGCTGTCTTGACTCTTGATTTACGTTCTCTGCCAATGTTATGATTTTGTTTGTATGACTGTAAACCAAAACATTGTTCTGTGAAAGAGTTTCTATAGTATAGAGCCACCACAGGAAGTTTAAATTTACTGGAATATGCTTGTGCATTGTTTCACTCTTGAGATGTTGGTCTTGACAGCTGTCACTTCTTCTGGAAAGAATAGGCTGCAGGTGTTTGTAGCCAATTATCTTTTCCATAGAGGAAACTGCTGATAGCTTGCACATAAGAAATACAAGTATCTTCTCTGAAAGTGACCTAATCAGGAAGCTTCTCAGAGACTGCTAGATTTCACTTTCTTCAGTAAGATCAAGTTGTTGATTCACCCATGTCTTTGTCTAATTATACTCAGGCATTCTAAAGGCCAGGCTGTCTCATCACAAACAAGACCAAGCATTGACCAATGTTCCTTTCCTACTGAATATCTTCAGGCAAACAACACATTCAACTGTTCCAGCTGGTTCAAGACCATTGCAAAGTAGTGCTTTGATGTTTGCTGGATATTGCTTTACACAGAGCAGCTTTTGCTCAGAATCAACATGAGTCTGCTCTTTGGTAGTTATGTCTAATAAATTTTGAACTATTTCTTAAAATTAGATTGCGTACAAATTATTTGAATCTGCCTGGACATCACAAGCAAAGCTGAAAAAAAGTTAGATGCACATTCAGAGTGTGGAATTTAGGGTAAGGTTGCAGACATTGGGTAATATGCAAAATTAAATTCTTCACTTTAATATCTTTTGTGCCTTCTAAATACTCTGATTTCTGTCAAAATGCCAGGACATTGACAGGACACTTCAGCCTAGTGTTTGTGCCAGAATTTTGGAGATACTGGTCACATATGTAGACTTCCTGGATATTTTTTGATCTTTGTGTGTGTTGAGATTCTATATTCATTTTCTCAAATACATTCATTTAAGGAAAGGATCACAATTCTAGGGCACCTGCATTTCTGACCACTTCTGTTCTCTGATGCATGCCCTTTTCCATACATTCATACAGTTCCTAGATATTTTTAACTGCTGTGGTTACAAAACCCCTGCTTAATGAAAGCTCTAAAAGGACATGCTCAGGTTGGAAAAGAAAACACCTCATGGACGCCCATGGATAGTGGCTATAGTACTCAAACTGCCCTACTGTATACACCAGTGTTCAAAGGTTTGTCATATATTTTATGGTCATTGGCTCAGCTCTAGGAGAAAACCAAAACAGATCACACTACTTAGACTTGAATCCCCGATTAATAGCTTCCATAAAGACCACTGACTTTTCATGAAAGTATCCTGTCCTAAAAATTATTCCCTGGGCATTTCATGTTTTTAAGTTGAATTCTCCTGCTCTCTTTTCTTCTTGTCCTCTATTGAGCCCTATCTTTTGACAGTTTCTTTTGAAGAAGCTAATATCAGATGCCTAAACAAAAGAACTTTTTTGTCTTCTTTTTATTTTTTTGAATCAACAAGCAATATCTATTTTAGAGACTGGGTTAATTATTCTGTAACAACACTTGCAGACCAGAGATAGAACTCAGCACTTTTGGCTGGCTGTCAAACTTCTTCACTCATAGAATGAGCATATAAGCTGTTAGAGTTCTGAAACCTTTGTAACAACTGTAGTATGTTGTTGTGCTTTTGCAGTCCATAATTACAAGGCAGTTGATTTGACAGTTGATATAGAACTAGGAGAGAATTAACTGTGCAAGGATCATTAAACTTGCTTTAAAAAGGCCTGCAATTTAAAATAGCATCAAGCTTGTTTGTTTAGGGAGACTTTTCACAGTTAAGTTAGGGAGAGCAGTGCTTTTACCACTCAGACCTCTCATTGGAAATGCTTGCATATAGGTCCTCTATAGGTCTCCAGCCACAGATAAAGCCAAAACATGTGTTTTATATGACATTCATTTAATTTTTAAAATGCTGGGGAAGAAAAAGGCCAGTGTAGAGTATTTTAATACCAAATGTTTCCTTAGTAAAGGAAATTTCAGCTGCATTTCTGCTTCAGCACCAGTTGATGGTTGCTTTAATAATTAAAAATCTTTCTCAGTGTAGATAGGGTTTGTATCCAAAACTCGTGTGATATACATTTGAAATGTTTGGATTTGTTTTGAATCAGTACTTGGACTTGTTAAATGACAGTATTAAGATAATGGAGTGCTCTAGATTTAAGAATTGCATTGGAAGCAAATAATTCCTATTTGTTGTATAGCTTAATGATTTTGTCTCTTCTTTAATTTGCTTTGTTAATATCATTGAAATTGGCCATTACTTAAGTAATTATTTTCTGACAGACTATGACATCTGGGATAGTTCATTTCCAAGGGCAAGGAAGGTAATCCTATTCAAAATCATTGAACAGGGACTGTTTAATAACATGACAGATCCTCTAAGGATCATTTTCAAAAGACTTAATTTCCTTTGTCCCAGGCTGCAAATGATGATTTCTGGTCCTGAATGGGGTTTTTTGGGGTTTTGATTTTTTGTTTGTTGTAGGGGTGGGATGAGGTGGTGTTTGTTTCCTTACTTATTTCTTTGTTTTGTGTGGAAGCTTCATTATTTATAGTTTCACTTTTCTAAAAATTTTCCTATATAACCTGTCATAAAATAATACAGTTTTTAAATTGCAAGTGATTTGTGTTTGAAATAAAAGGATACCTACTTGCAGTAACACTTAAAGCACATTGAATGTCTCTTTCCATTCAAATGATGTAGTGGCATTTAATAGAACTGATAATAGTTTCAGGCAGCCAAGATACTTGGTAAATAAGTTCTGTTTTCATGATTTTTTGCTGAATGTACTGAATGTACTGAAATGTTTGTTGAATGCCTAAGAAAGTTACAGTCCTAACTTTATTGCTAGCAAGCACATTGAGAAGGTAATTTTCTTTCCATTGCCAGATGATATCATGACTAAGGAGTGTTACTGTTTGGAGTAAAAGGAGTAGAACCCAGACTGAATAAATAAAAGCAAATTTAATGGATCATGTCTTTTTTTTTTTTACAGTGGGTGCTGTGGAATCTGCTTGTAAATGGGAAATTCGGTATTCTTACAGCTTAAGCTTTTTATACAATGACAGACTTCAAAGAAATGTGTTTTAAAAAGTATCATGATTGTCTATTACTGTCTTTGTAAGTGAAAAATTTGATGGAACTATAGAATTCTTCCCTCTTTGATTTATAACTCTGCAGTAGCCTGGCAAATACACATAATTCCATCATAAATATTCTTTTACTGAGATGTAAAAGATTCCTTTCCCTTTTGCTTTCATTTTCCCTTCCTCTTTTTCTCTTCTTCCTTGTTCCCAAGAACATCTCTCCAGAGGTGATGATTTCTTGATGCCAGAGTGTCAGGTAAAAGTGAGCATCCACATGTAATTTAAAGTCAGTAACAATTTGACTGTATCTTTTCATACTAGAAACTTGTCTCGTTCAGTTCCTGAGGCTGAAACAGTTCCTCTTTGCTACTTTCGTCATTAACTGTTTGAATAACTTTTTACATTATACCTTGCTGAAGCCTTCTAAAACTACTCGATCTGTTATAATTGGTTTTATCTTTTCTCTTTTCTGTACAGGTGATTTCTATTCACTCCTTTCTAAGCTGCTAGGAGAAAGGGAAGATGTTGTACATGTGCATAAGCATAACCCTACAGAAAAAGCAGAATCAGATCTTGTAGCAGAGATTGCTAATGTAGTCCGAAAGAAGGATCTTGCCAGAGAGATCGCAAATCATGATGAAAGGGACAATACTATTCTTGTCAGAGACAGAACTCAGAAATTTCACAGACTAGAGTCTACCTTGAGGCCACCAGAGAACAGACATTTCTCTTTACAACAGTCTAAACATGGTGAGGGAGGCTGGGAAAAAGAACATAAAGGAGGTGGGTTGGGGTTAATTTTATACAATGAAATGCAATGCAAGAGCTGTGATCCACATTATCAAAATCTGAAGGGAATTTCAGTGGAGGCCTGGATGTATTTTACATGACATTCTTCCTAATTATTGAAATGTTCTTCCTCTAATTTAGAGGTATTTCACTGGGGTTCTTTCCCCCTCCATGTGTGAAGAAAGAATGTGTGCTGATGGCACAACACCAGTACTTCAGTATGGTATTATTTTCTACTCTTAAGACCTTTACTTAATGATTTTATATTGGTTAAGCTAAAACAAGGTACACATAGGATATAGTAGTCACAGGAAGTGAAGAATTTAATACAAGTAACTATTGTAAAATGGTTGCTGGAATAATCAGTACATTTTATGAGTTTGCTGATTACCTTGATCTGTCAGATACACAGTGATATAAAATTTATTGCTGTAATTCTATCAGATATTTTTCTCTCATTCAGAAAGAGTAATCTTGAAAAATTCTTCAGAAGTAACATTTTCTGTATATTGATTTCAAATTGGGCTTGACTCTCCAAATATTCTTGTACAGGCAGGTTTTTTATTCCCTTCAGGTTTCTATGACAGCAGAAACCATGGAATTTCTGTGTTTGTTTTACTTGCATTTTGGTTTCTGTGATAAGGACTTAGCCTTACTTGCTAATGTGGAAAGCCAGATAATGCAGCATGTAATGAGTATATCATAAAAGAAGCTGATATGCATGCATGAAAGCCATCTGTATCCATAAGCTGTAGCCACACATGCCAGCTTTTATGTTGTAACCACCCAGATTGATGTTTCCAAGTACTTCTGTACATATACATGTATCATACATCAACCATTTGATTTTTATTTCAGTTCATAATGTTAATGTGTATTGCCTCTGCTTATAAGTCCTAGGTTTGTATTTAAAAGAAAACCAAAGATGAGGACTTGCCAACGTTACATTTTGTGATCCTCTCAAATTATTGGCATAGGGACAAAAAAACAGGTGGAATGTTACTATGTGCCTGACATATGTGTAAATCATAAATAATTCCATAAACCTGACTGGAATTAAATGTTCAGGAAAGTAATGTGGTTAGCATTTCTGCAAAAGTAGTTTGTTCAGTTTAGACAAATAGCATGTGGTGCATACAAAGAAAGAAGAAAATTCCTTTCTATTTTCACTGATCCAGAAGAGGGAATGTCAGTGAGCTGAATAAATGGCTCCGTTTTACATACGTTATAGCATGAATTCTACTTACAGAAAGTATTTTCTTGGATAGATCAGTAGCCATATATTCATTTGGGGGTAATTTATTGGTGGGGGACTAATTAATAAATGAACTTTCAAATTATGCAATTTTGAGATACCGGAAAAAAGGAAACTGACATTTTCTTAATTAGCATTTTTGGGGATGTTTTTTTTTATGTTTGTAATACCTTTAATTACAGAATTCCTGACCTGCAGAAGCTGTCAGTACTGTCTTTTGGTAAAATAAATTTAGTAGCAATAAAATATTTAAGCATATCTTTAGTTTCTTTTTAGGGAAGCATTTACATATTTAAAACAAAATCTTCCATAAGAGAATTTTCCTCCTCAGGGGAAGAAGTAAAGTTATCTTGATTTAATGAAAAATTTATCCCCTTTCTAAAAACCTTTATTGTATTGAATTGAAAAAATTCTGAGTTTTCTTAGGGCAAGACTCTGCTGTTAAATTAATTTCATTTAACTGTTTAAAAATCACCAGTATTAAAATAGTTTAATATCTTTAGTCTTGCAAATATTCCAATTTTTAACATGTAATTGGCCTGAAATATCAAATACCTGAAATACCAAATGGCTAATACAGTAAGTAAAGTTGTTATAAATGTTCAAACTTTACACTACTGCTCTTCCTGCACTGTGGTTAGCTTGTTAACCTAGACAGGTCTATAATCTGTCAGGTTCTTTAATATCACTGCAACTAGGACAATTATACCCTCTAAATATGTCAAATTGTTGTGTATTGTTTAATTAAATTTGTCAAGACTTAAATCAGTGCTCTGATGGCAGGGAGTGCAACATGACTTAAAGTTCGCAAAGTTAAAAGCTAGAATGATCTTCTAGGAAATTCTGGATATTAAATTGCAATTGTGTCAATAAATAAGGCTTTCATCTTTTACTTCTTTAGAGACTTAATTGCATGTTCTAAATTTAGGTAATTCTTCCTTTTATTTTTAATGAAAGGAACTACTCCAAATTGAAAACTAGAAGATCTGGTACCTGATTTAGAGATCTCATTCACAAAACTGGTGATCTTGTTTTTTCTAATTATAAATTACTTCAATGGGGAAAGTAATTTTTATTAGTCTCATATGAAACTGTTCCATGGACCACTTTTTCTTGTAGGGAAATAGTAATAAGTCTTAGATAAAGGAAGTCTAAATTTAGTGAGTTTTTGTAAAAAGCTAGTTGCCTTGAGATAAACCTGTATAAAGGACTTTCAGAATGGACTTCCAAAGGAAAAGGAAAATAAAATACAAATTAACAAATTTTGGAAAAATGTGATAAAATCTGAAGATTGTATTGAGGCTGGAGTTCTTGTGATTACATTGTATTTCACTGTACATTCTTTTTTTTTTTTTTTTGTTTTGATCTGTCAGAAATATTTTACTCCTTTAAGTATAAACATTTTCTATTTTACAGTACATGTCTTCTGAGAGACTAAACAGAGGCCAAAATAGAGGTGCTATGTTAAGCATTTTATTTTTTCTAAACCTTTTTTAAAAAATGTTCATAGGCCTCTGTAACATGAACCATAGACAAGCTTTCTGGAGTTTAACATAAAGTGATACTGGATGAGCAAGTGAGGAAGCAGACACTCAATTTCCATTCTCTTATTCCTTCCAAAATCCAAACTTTTTTGAACAAACCTGGCACTACACCTGCTGTGATCAATTCAACTCTACAGAAGTATGAATATGTACAATTTTTTTAACAGCTTTAGTTTGCAGCTTTTGTTCAACTAAAATTTCTACAGGGCAGGATTTCTTGTTTTAGAAATTTCTGATTACTGTCCTGGATACACTGCAGTTGCTGATAGTTTTTAGGTTTCTTTTGGGTCACCTACTCTAGCGTATGATATTGCAGTCCAAACAGGTAAAACAACTCCTAGTCTGCAGTAGGTTTTCAGCACTGGTTTTGTATTTTCTTGGATAGGTTGTAGAGAATGATTTTCCCTGCCCTGCATTCCTGTTGTTCTTCCTCAGACTACATCTTTTCCAAGTGAGATGCAAGGAGAGGGTATTATCAGGTCAGATGGGTTGCACAGGTGGCTTAAAGATTTTTTACATTGTTTCCCATTAATTTTGCCTTCCATTGGAAAATCACTTCCAGGTGGAGGTGAACCCTTGGGTGTTGTGTTCTAAGGTTTGTGATCTGCCTTCTTACAAAGCAGGATGCCCTGGCATTTTGTGAATTAGGAAATCTTTTTCACCTGCCTAGATGGTACCCCAGTGATTGGTGTTTAGGATCAGAGCAGAACTCACAAACTTTGGGTGAACTGAAAGTTGCAAATTAAAGCATGGTTGCTTTCAAACACACTGACTATTAGTGAGGTAGCTCCAAAGAACTTCAAAGAAATTGTTTCTTATTTGCCTTCACTTTGGCTGTATGTGCCTACTTGCTAATTATGCATTGTAGAAATACCTGAATTATGCTCAACAAATCAATTTCTGAAGTGAAGCAGTGGTGAATTTCCTAACATGTAGAACAAATTTTAGAGTTTTTCTTTTTCGTTTCTTTCTATTTAATCAGAATTAGTGAGATCTCTTTTGCCATTACATTTTTTTGATAGTCTAGTTCATTTGTCTCTTAATACACTGCCAGAGCTACACAAGAGCAATCTCTTTCTAATAGTATTTAAGTAGGTGATCTGTGAGAAATTAATCCTTGCAGTCAACTCTCCTCAACTTTTCAAGTATTGAACAGTTTGTGCCTTTTATCCTTGTCAGTCTGCTTTTACATAAGAGAGACTGAAGAGAGCATACATCCTTTTAATGTTAATCTTGGAAACTAAATTTCTCTCCCTTAGTTGAATTTTACAGTTTACGGCAAGTACAAGAAGTCTTCTTTTCTTAGTGTTAAAAGCTTTAATAGGAAAAAAAAACCAAACATGATTCACCTTCCACATATTTAATTTAGTGATTCACTGTATTTATTATGCATTTTTAATCAAACACTGATAGTTAATATTTAAATTTTCCTGCTGATTTCAGTTGTATATTTTTGTAGTCTTTCAGTGTAGAAAGTATTTACAGAGCTTCTAAAACTACTAGAGTATGTATATGTGTATCCTTATGAGTTAGAGAAAAGAATGGAGCCAAAAGCAGTTTTGACATTTCTGCCATAGCAAGTTGCCAGTACTTGTGCATGCTTTACTATGTTAAAACTATGCTTGGAATTGAACTGCAATGCATTGAATGGAAATACTGCATGTAAGAAAAAGTCCATGTAATTCCCAATAGTCTGTACCAAATGCCAGTTATCCATATTTGGATTTTTTTAATAAATACACTACAGTATTATCTTTTTGGTTTTTTACCTTTTTTTTTTTTTTTTTTTTTTTATTTCTTTGGTCAGATTTCCACATAGAAGAGGCTGTGGAGTGGCCTGGGTTAGACCTCAAACTAGGCCAAGTTTCTGGGTTGGCTCTGGATCCTGAAAATAACCTAGTTGTCTTCCACAGAGGTGATCGTGTTTGGGATGAAAAGTAAGTAGAGACCTTGCTGAATGGTGAGTTAGAAGTTTGAATTCCTGTGTGCTGTTTATATACCTTCTCAAGGAAAGACAGTTAGAAGTTCTTTTTCCATTTAAAAATTCAGTTCTTTGGCTGAAAGTGCCTTTCAGAGACTCAGAATAGAAATGGTGACTGACAAGTCAAGATGATGAGTTATTAGGTCTTCAGTAAGAATCTGTCTCCAGAGGAAAAGAACATAGTACATTAGGTCCTTAAACTGTATGACCACGTTAGTATGATATTAACTGAGATTAATTATCCTTACCTATCCATGTGTCTTAGCAGGAATAATTAGCCCGGGTGAATAATGTTTTAGTATGGTAAACTTGGGTTTAAGACATGCAAAGTTATGGCCATTCTTCTTTGTGTTTATGTACACTGAAAAAAAAAAGCGATTATTACAAGGTACTCCCTCAAAACAAACTTTATTCTACTCACTTGATAAAATTTGCTACATTTAGCATCACTCAAACCAAAAAATGTCTGAACTCTAGGATGGTGGTCCTTCTAGTGTTCGTAAAATTATGTAGTCAGAGGTATATTATTTTAAGAACAGAACTATGGAGGTATATTATTTTAAGAACCGAGGTATAGAGGTATATTATTTTAAGAACAGAGGTATATTATCTTAAGAACAGAACTAATTCTAGAAGACTACTATCTTTATTTTTACAGTGTTCTTATGTCTTTGATTTTTAAAATTGTATATGTGTTTATATGGATACTTTTGAAATTGCAAGAGAATACTGAGAGAAAATAGCACAAGTCTGTAATATGTTATGTGGTAGCCTTTTTAAATACCTCCTTTTTTAAAATTTTCTTTTTATTTTGTCTTCTTTGTAAACATCTGTTCTCCATATATATGGCTATAAGACTAAAGGGTAGGGCTGTTTTCAAATACTGATGAATTCATTTAAAGATAACATTGTGTCTGAAAAATAGGAGAGTATTCTCAGCATTATGATAACCAATTATGCTTAGAATAGTGTTTCATGAAAGAAAGTTAAGTTATTTAGGTTTTAAGATAAATAACATAATGCAGCAGATAAGGCAATTATTTGTTTCTCATACAGGATTCTCATGCGTTAGTGATATCTCCTGCTCAAGTGTATATAAATACAGACTAAAGGATGCATTATACAACTTGTATTATTCAGACTTCAAGTATTGTGTAAAAGCTGGTTTTTTTATACTCCCACTCAGGAACAAGTGCTGTTCTTTGTGTTGTTGAATAACGAATTTTTAAAATATTTGAAAATAGGCTGGTCCTTCTAAAATAAATATTTTTGAGTATCTGGCAATTGAAGTATACGAACAATCCAGAGCACAAAACTTGAGTTTGAGGTCTGGCAGTATTTGGAAAGCCTACAGTTTTTAAACAAAACTGTAAAAAGAAATTAACATTCCCTAAAATAGCAGGTGTGCATGATAAATCAATCTTATGGAGAGACAGACAGAACTTCACCTTCATTATGCTGTGGCTGCAGAAGAAGATTGGAGTTGTGATATGTAGTCTGGAAATCCATGGATGTACCACCAGTGCTCAGTAACACTACACATGGCCTTCCATAAAGATAACTAATCATTAAATCCTTGAGGGTTTTTGTTCTTGAGGGGTTTTGTTCCTAAGTCTTACTTTTTTTCTTCTTTTTGTGGAGCATAGTTAATCAATGTATAGGAAATCTAGTGTTGATAGGGATCCTTAATTCAGCTGAACTAGAACTCTGTAGGCCTTTTCTTTAGAGTATGATGATTTTAAAATGTATTTTGAAAACATGCCTGTTGTTAAGCTCTTTTTCCACATCTTGTGGCATGGAAAAGAGGCACACAGAAATGCGCTCACCCAGTCAGCCTTCCCTTTTTACCTTTGGGTAATTAAATTTGAGGTCCCTTTCATGTGTTGTGATGAAAAAGGAAGGAGTAATGGGTGTTCTCATTTTTCAAGAAAAAAATAATGGTGTTTAGAAGGGGTTTATCATGACAGTTGTATGGGGGAGGCATAAGAAGTTATCAGACTTTTAAGTTAATTTTTATCATTAGCTGCAAATACACAGTTAATAGAATATTCTTTACCAAATTGTTAACATGATAAATCAATAGCCTGAAAGCCCAGAATTTATTTTCTGTTTCAATGCTTCACCAGCTTAGTATAGAAGCAAATAAAAACAATCTGTGCTGTTAGGCTATGCACAAATATTTCCAATGCATTATTAACAGGTGTCTCTGTTGAGTCAGGGATGGGAACAAAAGACTCCAGTCTTCACAAGGTGAAAGGAAGGTGTTTAATGGAGAATAGTGTGTCTTTTATAACCCAACTTGCTAAGCTAAGACTTGATTGGTCTTAGAGTAAAATCCTCTCACACTATTGGTGAACCAAGAATAGCACACTCTGAAAAATCATATCTATAAACATCCTGTGCAGAAAGACAGATAATAATTGTTTTAATTCTTTCTCTGAGCTTTCTCACAGCTTCTCACATCTTTCTCACAGCTTCCCAGGAAAATCTTGGGAGAGCTGTGTCTCTGTTCAGAGGATATGTGAATATCCACAAACATATGCCACAAAAGCTGGATCCTCATTCAGCTCAATATAGCTGGTTGAATGATCTATGCTGTTGCAAGAGGTAACTTCAGTCTACTTTAGAGCACAAAGATTATGCAATGATAAGCCCTGTAATACAGTAGCAGCTTTGCAGTGGCTGTAGCATTTCTTCAGCATATGATTTAAAAAAAATAAGCCTCTTAAATAATTAGGTTTTTCTACAGTATGGTCTCTTCAGTTTCAGAACAGTCTTTGCTATAAGCAGCATGTATTGTGTAGAATGAAAAAAATTAAAACTATTCATGGCTAAGCAGTGAATCAGTTTGAAGTTATTTTGCATTTTGTGATGAAAAATGTATGCTATTTATCCAATTTATGAAGAACTTACTAGAGAATATCAGTCCCATTCTTGTTACTGCATTCTTATCAAGGTAGGCAGACTGACAGTGCCACAGTGGTGATGGATATTGATCAAGAATAGACCTCAGGGTTATGCTTTCAGAGGTTATGAGACCAGGTGGTGTGTCTAAACTTAGTATGTAGCTCACAAGAAGGATACTAGAGTTAGTAAGAAATTGCTTGCATTAGTGTGAAGTGGCCAGATGAGAAGTAGAAACATAACTGTGGAATTACATTGGACTTTGAAATTAGAAGCAGTAGCTATGCAGTAGATTTTATTTGTCCTTCAGTATCAAAGTGCAGAGCCTATCAGGAAACCATCTTTTAGAGCAATATGACTACTGTGTTTACTTATTCTCTTTGTGTGGTTTTGGTCTTGCTGCTTTTAAGCTGGAAGTAGTCAGCATTGTTTGTGTTCTTATTTATCAGTTAAAACAAAGGTATGTTGCCTGGAAATTAATCTCAAGCACTGGGAAGAAAAGAGTGACTGTGATTTTGTAGCATTCTAGTCATCCTCCTAGAAAAGAAGTTTGACAGGGAGAAGATGAATGGAAGATCACTCCCATAGACTCAAGTTCACTAGAATTTCTCTGCATACCATACAATCTCTTGTTTACACTGAAATCACTTAGTTCCCAGAAGAGCTGGGAATAGCAGGAAATGTGGTGTCTAGACAGCACCATTACTAAGAACCAAAATCATAACAAGGAAAGCCAATAATTATTTTTAGTCTAAATAGTCAGTTCTGCAGATACAATCATGTTTTCAGTGGGCCTTGTTCTGTACAATATCTACCATCATTAAGATTCTTTTCTTTGATTATTGGTGTAGATTTTCTGCAGTTATCTATGTAGATTAAAAATAAGATTAGTTCTGTCTGTCCATTGTTGATGCTACAGTTTGGTAATCCATAGCTAGAGCAAGCCCTTATGAGTGTTAGACTCCTTTTAAAATAAAACTTCAAAATGAAGAGAACTTGTCATGGCAGATTACTGTCATGAATGGTAAAGAATATAACAGCACCTGCTGAATCATGTTCAAACAAAAAGGTACAACACCAGTATAGGCCTTTGTGTGTCATCACCATTTATCCATTCTCTCCCTCTTCATGATGGCAGAACTCTGGGGAGAGTTTTAGTAGCTTTTACCTTTGGTTTAACCATTCATAGTCAAAAGGATTATTTTGACATCAGACATTATTTCTACCAGAAATTCAATAGTTACAGATAGTTACTATATACAATGGCAGTATCTAAATATTATTTTTTGATCATAGCCTATGCAGAAACTTAAACACATCCTGTATTGATTTTTCTGGTTATCTATAAAGCCAATATTGCTTTTCCACATTAAATATTCTAGACATATAAATATTTAATGTTATGGAGATGTGAGACTGTTAGAACTGTACAATATATAGTTTTAATAGCTTTATTCATAGCCTTCTCTGTGACTACAAAGTATATTCTTGTTTACCAAGTAGCATCAATCAGGGTTGGATTTCTCTTGGGATTAACAAATGGATTTAAAAATACAAAGTGGGTACAGGGAATGGGCCTTGTATTCATGCATTTTTCATTCACATCAAACACCATGCTCTAACATTTAGCCTGAAATGTTGTTCAAAATATTTTACAGTCTGTTTACCTCCACTAAAAGCTGAACATATATTTTAACAGGTTAGAGTAAGAGCCAATGTCTCTGTCAGGATACAGACAACTATATTTTTATTTTTTGGAAGCATATGATAATTTCATGTCCAGTAAATGTCCTCTGGAAAGTTTATCCTGATTCTTAATGTATGAAATAGTGACATGTTCAAATGTTTTTATTAATATATTCCATGTACCCTGAAAATTGAGTGCAATTTTGTGGGATTAGGAGGAATGCACATAATATCCTATAGTCTTGTGTAAGCACACTGTGAAAAGGGTAAGAACCATAAGAACTGAATCTTGCAGTAGTAAACTCTAGCAAGATACTGAACTGCGTATGAAAAAAGGAAAAACAGAAGACACACAAATATGCACAGACTGCCTTGGATGGTACAAAGTATACCTGGTCTTACTGGCAGGTATGCCCTGGTGATTCCCTATATTTTTTCCTTAGGCTGTATTGTTGAATTTCTCATTTCTGTGTTGCCATGAAAATGAAATTATTAAAAAAAAGAAAAAAATTGAAAAGGGGTTTTTACTTACTTGCTTTATCTTTAATTGTTGCTGTGTTGATTTAGTGCTCCTTTAGTTTGGAAGTCATAACCTCTGAAGGAAATGCAGACATACAACACTACCAACTCTTACAATCATACAGTGATGTAATAAGGTTTATATTTAAAGAAAAAATGAAGCCAATAACCCCACATTGGAACTGAACTACAAAAACTGGCTTTAAGTTGTATGTTGTATATTGTGTATATTGTTCATCAGTAGAACCGTCTAATGCTGGCTTTCTATTCAACTCTTTTTGTACAGTTCTTTTGACAGCAAATTTGTCTATCAGCAAAGAGGACTTGGACCAATTGAACAGAACACAATTATTGTTTTGAATCCAAGTAATGCAAAACTGCTTCATTCCACAGGCAAAAGTCTGTAAGTTGTTTTTTTTTTCTCTTACTAATTGAACTAATATTTCCATACATTTTATTCCAAAGAGTCCCTAAACTCATTTTTGTGTGTTTTATCTTATGTTTGTGCATTTATGTACAATTGTGTAATTGTAGCCTGAGTATCTTCAAGTAAATAAATAAACAAAGTCAACAAATAATAAAAGTAATTTGCCATCTCTATGATCTCTGTTTTCTAACATTTCATATAATTGCATCTACCAGCCAGATTAACAGAAGTGTATATTGTACATTGTTCTTATAGATGCTAAGGTAGCCTGAGTGAGATATCGGAGATCAACGGAATTTCATAACTGAGACAGTCTTGTCAAGAAAATTCTAAGCTGTAAAGCTGTATTTTTCATTAAATGCTACATATAGTTAGTATGTACAGCCTTTGTTTTTGATCTGTAGATAAAAAATGAAATCTTCACATCTATATCATTCTTCCAGAAAAATGATTTTAACTTCATTCTTCTACGTTTGTGCTTGCAGATTTTATTTACCACATGGTTTGAGTGTAGATAAAAATGGTAACTACTGGGTCACTGATGTAGCTCTTCATCAGGTATGTTTCTGAAGCTTTAGTATCAGGACCATAATATTTGCTAAAAAATATTTTTATTTTCCTAGAGATTTGACATACATTGCTTATCTAGGCCTGTTTAGAATAACATTAAGAATGTGCTTGCAGAAATTCACCCCTGTGCACTTCATGGAATATAGTTGTGTTGAGTAATTTTCTACAAGGACACAGCCTGTAGAAATAATAGAATCATAGACTCAGACCATAGAATCATGGTCTGAGTTGGAAGGGACCTTAAGGATTATCTTGTTCCAGCTGCCCTGCCATGGGCAGGGACACCTTCCACTAGGCCAGGTTGCTCAGAGCACCATCCAATGTGGCCTGGAACACTTTTGGAGGTAGGACAGCCACAGCTTCTCTGGGCAGCCTCACCAGTGGCATCACCAACCTCATGGTAAAGAACTTCCTTCTAATATCTAATCTAAACCTGCTCCTTGTTTGAAGCCATTCCCACTTGAATGGGGAATTCTATCACTACATGCATCTGTAAAAGGTTCATTTCCATCTTTCTTGTGGGCTCCCTTCAGGAACTGGGAGGCCACAATTAGGTCACCCAGAAGCATTTTTTTCTCCAGGCTGAACAGTCCCAGTTCTCTCAGCCTTTCCTCATAGCAGAGGTGCTCCATCCCTCTGATCACCTTGGTGTCCCTGCTCTGAACTGTCTCCAGCAGCTCCGTGTCCTTCCTTTGCTGGGACCCAGAGCTGGAGGCAGCCCTGCAGGTGGGGTCTCACCAGAGCGGAGCAGAGGGGCAGAATCCCCTCCCTCCCCTGCTGCCCACAGGGTTTTGGATGCAGCCCAGGACATGGTTAACCTCTGGCTGTGAGCACACATTACCAGCTCATGTTGACCTTCTCATCAACCAACACCTTCTCCTCAGGGCTGCTCTCAATCCCTTCTCCTCCCAGCCTGTATTTGTGCTTGGGATTGCCCCAACCCAGGTGCAAGATCCTGCACTTGGCCTTGTTGAATTTCACAAGGTTCTCATGGAGCCCCTCTCTCCAGCCTTTCAAAATCCCTCTGCAATTTTCTTCTATGTCTTTTGCTTATTGATGCAGTTAAATCTAGAAAGTGAGACTAAATTGTTTGTTTTGTAATGACGGGAAATTTGTATTTTAAGCAGAAGTTTCCTAGAATCAGGACTATTGAAAAACTAATAATAAATATTATGGCCAATATATTAAGATTATGTTTGGTATATAAATTTATTTTATACATAGTGATAGGAGTTTTTCCCTAGGCCATCTTCCATAACTGAAACCTCTTTTCTTTTCCTTTTGACTGAAAAAAAGGTTTTCAAACTAGGAGCCAATGACAAAGAGCCATTACTGATCTTAGGAATACCTTTGCAACCAGGCAGTGACAAAAATCATTTCTGTCAACCAACTGATGTGGCCGTGGACCCAATCACTGGCAGCATTTACGTCTCTGATGGCTACTGCAACAGTCGGATTATTCAGTTCTCTCCAAATGGACTGTATGTGATGCAGTGGGGAGAAGGTACAGTCAGGGCTCTTGGTACTTTACCCATACTGCTGTTACCATGAACTTATCATGAACCATAAAATTGCTGATGTTACTATTAATTTTTTTAAAATTAATTTTTATAACTGAAATACATGAATTTCAGCATTGTCCTTGCATCCAAATTTTCTCTTGTTTTTTTTCTACAGCTACTTGTAGTGGTTATATATTTCCTAAAAATAAAAAAATGGGGGTTTGTTATCTTGCTTTCAGAATAAATATTGTTGTGTCCTATTTTGTCAAAAAATATTTTGACTTTCATAAAGCCAATTTTTTTTCTTAAACATATAAGAAAGGAATCATTTTTTGCCAGATTTATGCTGTGATTTCATCTCTTTTAAGTGTTACTAATAATTATATTTCTGCCTGACTCAGATTTATGTATCACTGTAACTGTGCTGAATATTCTCAGGAAACTGCAAATTCTAAATTTGTGATTTGTAAAGAAAACACAATAGGCTACTGTGAGTTATCTACCTAAATGCTAGGAAGAAAGCAAGCTGACCTTAGTCTTTTCCCAGGATTACATTGCATTATGTGGCATACTGCTGTTTTTAAATAAAACTGATAGTTTCAGTGTGTACTTTGACACAAACCTGGGGTTTTTTTTTAATTGCAGAGACTTCTCTAGGCAGATCCAGGCCTGGGCAGTTTTTTATCCCTCACAGTTTAGCCCTGATCCCTGACTTGAGTCAGCTGTGCGTTGCAGACAGAGAAAATGGTCGAATTCAGTGCTTTAGGCTGGAGACTGGGGAGTTCACAAGAGAGATCAAACACAAAGCATTTGGAAGAGAGTTGTTTGCAGTTTCTTATGTTCCAGGTAATCTTTTTTCTTGTTCTTCATATTTCAAGTAGTTGCTTTGTGCCAGGATGTCAGTGTTATTTCCTGAAGTGCTATTGTGTTATCTTAGGATGAATATTAATTAT
This sequence comes from Vidua macroura, assembly GCF_024509145.1. Classification (NCBI taxonomy): domain Eukaryota; kingdom Metazoa; phylum Chordata; class Aves; order Passeriformes; family Viduidae; genus Vidua; species Vidua macroura. The sequence goes on from NC_071611.1 coordinate 68,627,243, forward strand.
CTTCTAGAGTAGTCCTGATGCAATGAAAAATTTGAGAACTACTTGTTTTCCTGCTTGCGTATGAGGGAAGTTTGCATCTAATCTCTGCTTCTAAAAAAATGACTGATTACTCCCTAAATGTGATGTCACCAAGTAGATGATCTTGTTGCTTCCTGGTGACTTCACAGTTAATCAGTAAATAATGAAATATTATTAATTATAACATTTCTAAATATTCATTTTTAACTCCATTGAAGACAGCAAAATTAAGACCAAATGAACAAGAAGGGATTTTGGTTTCATGAAATCAGAGAACTGAAAGCAAACAGAAAACATTGTGGTTTTTATTATCACAGTCTGGTTAAAATTACTCTGTTATTGGGATTAGATTTTAAACACTGATACTGAAGGTAAGGTAAATGTTAAAAACTGGATGAGGAATTTTGGCATGTTGGGCTCCTGACTCCTTAATACCAAATTTAATATCACGTTTCTCTCTTTTGCATCTTCAAGAATGTAAAAAAATGCTGTGCTGGATGAGAGGCTTGATATCTTTGTGTCTCTGACAGTGGAAAGAGGCACTCTGAGAGTGTTTGTACGCTTGGATGCATTTTGTAGTCATTCCTCTCCTATTCACCATGCATCAACAAACTCTTTATTTAGCAGTTTTAGGATGTGACCTCTGATCTGTTCTTCACTGTATCTTTCTAGAGACATATTGCCCATAAATTCTAATCCCATTTCAAACTGACTTGTATGGTCTGGTTCATTGGTCTTCCACCATTGCAGGCTCCAGAAGTTATCCACTTTATTTATTTTTTTAATATAAAAAGTGATCTAGTTTCATTGAATGCTGCTCAATCTCAGAATTTTGGGAGCTGAATAATAATTCCACACTGCCCCAGTCTGGGGCCCCTTCATCTTGCCTTATCCTCTTCAAACGGAAGAACCCCAGCCACCTCAGCCTCTCCCCATAAGCTATTTAATTGCTTCAGCCCCTGGAGTATTGTATTTGCCTTTCTTTTCCAACATCTTTAGCTTCGTTGGAACCTTTTTGAGATGCAGAGAGTAAAAAAGCACACAGTACTCAATATGTGTGCATGCTAAGTTTTTGCATAGTGTAGAACTGTCCCCTCCATTCCTAATTCTCCTCCTCATGATGCCAGACATTCTACTGAAATTTTGTCTGACACTGTACATGGAGGTGGAGATTTCAGGAATCTTTTAGGGATGGCTTGGAGATGTCTCTCCTGAGCTGTAGCTGCCAGTTCCAAGTTCAAACATCACATAGGCATGATCTAGATTATTTTTTTGGAAGAAACATCACTTTACAGTTGTCTTTGCAGAAGGTGTTCTGTCATCTATTTAACAACTTATTTGTATAAGACATCTTTCTGGACTTCCTTAGTATCATGAAGGTTTTGACTTCTCCACAAAACTTGTCATCTTCCTCAGACTGCTAGATGTCATTGTTTGCCCCATTTTTCAGTCATTGATGAAAACTATTGAATAAAATTTCTGACTATGATCTCTTCAACATCACACTATTCAGACTTCTCTGTCCTGAAGAATTATAAGCTCTGCCCGTAAGTTTAGCTCTTTGCTTCCTGTTCATTAGTGGATCTTTTGTTCAGCCCTTTGATAACTCACATTCAATAACCTCTGATGCACTACCTTGTCAAGGGTTTTCTGAAAGCACAATTACCTGTGTGCTTTTTCTCCCTGTTCAGAGCTGAGGCACAACAATTAGAGAAGCCGCACCAACTTGTTCTGACAGGCCACACTTACCTATGTCTCAGTCTTCATTCTGGATTCTACCATCTTACTGGAGATGGATGCCAGAATTGGTAATGTGTATTCTCAGGCTCCCTTTTGTAGTTGGGCACTACTTCAGCATCCTGCTAGTCTTCTGGACAAGTGGCTGTTTGCAGTGCTGGGTTATTTAATTTGGCCTGAAATCTGATTTCACATTTGGTTTCTTTCTGAATTTGAGTGAATTCCATCTAAACCTCATAAATTAATAAACTCCAACTTGTCTTATACCTTGTGCTTCCCATTGAGCTGTGTCCTCTGATCTCTTTACTAAGAAAAAAAAAAAAAAAAAAAAGGGTGTTAGAAACTTCCCAACATATTAAACAGAAAAATCTGACAAAACCCATTTCTTTGCCATAGGCCTCTAATCCTTGAGTCCCCTTTCACATCTTTTCCTTTTGTGGTTCCACTTACTCCCCAGCTGACTTTCTTCTTTTGATGCATTGAAAGAACTTTCTGCTATCAGGTCGACCATCCATAGCACAGCATTCTTGAGATTGTTTTTTTAACATCTTCACATTCCTTTTACATTTAAACTGTATGTAAAATAATTGCCTTGCTGGTTCTTCTTATTTGAACTAAGTGTGCATCTCTTAATTGACAAAGTTTCAGTGAGTTATACCTCACTTAACTTTCCTCTTGTAGTTTAGCTTCTTGTTATCTTTCTGTCTCTCTGTCTCTCAGGCAGCCTTTTTTCATCTAAACTATTACAGTTCCATCTTCACTGCAGTTTGCTATGTGTGGGTTCTTAAGGCAAATCTAATGTTGTTGCAGGTGGTCTCCTCTTTGCAGTTAATGGAATGCCCTATCCTGAAGAGGCGGAATCAGTGCAAGGATTTGTGATGAACTTCTCTACTGGAGAAATAATTGATACTTTCATTCCACTTAGAAAGGTAGAGTACTGCACAGAGTGCCTGTTACATACAATTATATATATGAGAACATTGGTAACATTTTACTTTTCCAACTTCCATAAGAAATCAGAAAATTGCTTATTGCTGGAAATAAGATGTTTTATAACGTAAGGTATTCAAAAGGAATTCTTTATAGTACTAAAAAAAATACTAGAATTTTGGGTATTAGCTCTTACATTTGATACACATTTGAAAATTATACTAACTTCTAGATGATTCCTACAGATAATATCTTCAGGCAGGATAAGCCTATTTTATTACTGCCATTACAGTTCTTAAAAGTTAATTTAAGAGAATAATGAAGGAATTGAAAGATTCATATATTTAGATGCTAGTAATTTGTCAAAAGTAGAGCTTATTCTTAAGCAGAAGTAATATGCAACTGTATGGTTATATCAGTCTTCACAGAATACTAGTGAGTAAGTTAAGGCTAAATGTTCTTCATGCAGTACTGTACATAAAAACTGTGGGGTTTTTTTAACAGTTTCAATATATTGTCTTAGATTAAAGAATGAATGTTAATATTCTCACTTATTGGTGCCACATACACTATTTATTTGCAGTCCAGCTTTAAATTATATTGAGAGTTATTTTTTCTGAGTATAGCAAATAGCTGTTTTGCATATGAACTTTAACAAAAATTTAATGTGTGGGCTTCAAACCAAGATTCTTTTTGAAAATACGTATTTCAGCAGATAAAGTGGAATGTAGTAATATGAATAGAAATAATATCAATATAATTTTTTTAGCATTAATATATGGAATAATCTCTATGTTTTTATCCCTGGAGAAGGCAAACATTCAGTAGAAATGGAATTCCTTTCCTTGCACACATTTGGGTTTCACACCAGCACCTGCTGCATTTTCCAGTCTAAAGCAGGATTGAATATGAGCAGGCTCAAGATAGGTGTTAAGGAGGCCTTGTGAGAGCGTAGACACTTAGGGGTAATCTGTGACTGCTTATCTTCACAGAGCTTTGAGATGCCACATGATATTGTTGCTTCAGAAGATAGAACAGTATTTGTTGGAGATGTGCATGCCAAAGCAGTGTGGAAGTTTGCATCTGTGGAAAGTATGTTCTTTTTGTTCTTAATGTCCTAACTTCACATTTTGTACCTTCAGGTATCACTTATCTGGTACCCCTGGCCAAGAGACTAGTGGCATAGTGAGTGATTTAAAGTGCACTACAAGCTTCACTTGCAGCAGTTGTGTGCTGCTGCTCAGTTTTCATTAAAAGACTGTTCTTCAGCATTGTTGTGTGCTCTGTCAAAGAAGAGTCCCGGGCACATGAGTTTGTCACAGAAGGAGTCAACATGCGTTTGCCTTACACATCCATTGTCAGTAACAAAAAAGTAACTTTAACAAAAGTGTTACTTTAGTAATTTCAGTGTATCATTTGCTGAGACCTCAACTGCTTTCTTTGAGGTTATCACGCAGAAAACTCCCAAGGTATGAAATAAAAACACAGGTCAACTTGAAAATTTTATTCATTTCATTGGAAGCATTTATCACTAGAAAATTAATCTAGTATATTTTGAAGTTCTATTTCTATACAGAGGAAACACTTGCCAGTTTTAATCTAGTAACCCCCAAGGCAAGCAGCCTCAGTTCAGGGAGAGGAACCTGATTAGTCAGACATCAATTTAGTAGAACTCAGAGAGAGGTTACATGTTTTACAGGAATAAAAATATAATCCACTGCTCCATTATATGGGATTAAAAAAATGTATGACAGACATAAAGTCTTAGGCTTCAGGATGTTAGTCGTCCAGTAAGAGTCCACTGGTATTAATTACTAAGCTAGCTAGTTATTGCTTATTTGTCTTGTTTATAATTAATAGATTTTCCTTTGGGGCATTTGGCATCAGCTGCTCTTAACAGGAGACTGGACCAGATAAATTGCAATTCTGATTGGATATGTTTTTATCTGCATGTAGTAAACTGAACATGAACAATTCTCAGCTTTTCTTCAAAGAAACATGAGAATAAGAAAGTAATGGAATTTTTACAGGTTAGAAAAGGGAAGTCCCTGTATAAAATTTTCTTTTTAGTTTTTGCTGAAGTATAAAAGAGGAGTGGCTAAGAAACCCTGATTCAACCAGCCTTTAATTCACTATGATTTTAATAAAAAGTTCTGTTTTTGTGGGAATCTATGAACTTTTAGGCATACATGTAAAATCTTTCTGTTTCATAAAAGCTGATTATTGCAAGCAACTTTCATGAACTGAGCTCTTCCTTTTTTTTCTCTGGCCTTGTGAGCGAGCTACTGAATAGTTTATATTGACTCTCTGTGGTGAAATTCAAGTGTTGATGGGAATGTTTACTATAGGATTGCACAGTACATTTGAGAAAGCTAGCAGGAAGATGTCACTGAGTGCCTTTCTGAAATATCAGTTGTCCTGAAGAATGATTTTGTTTTACAGAAATGGAACATCGGTCAGTTAAAAAGGCTGGTATTGAGGTACAGGAGACAAAAGGTTAGTCTGATTCATAATGAAAATGAAGGGATCAGTATGTTCACACAGACTAGGGCTGCTTCTGCCAAGCTGAAGGGACAAAATGCTGACTAGTTTGACTGTTCTGTTTTTTGTGAGTTCCTATAGGAAGCATTAGAAGGAAGCTTGTAACACTGTTACCTAGTAGATGCTGTTTCACAGCCAACCTAAACATTTCATTTCCAGTAATGACAAGTGCTTCACTGTCACAGAATAAAAATTTTACTAGTAGGTTAATTCCATTCTACCATCTGGTATGGTCCAGATTGGTATCTGTGGCAGCTCCCTTAGATGCAGAAATAGCTCTGAAATACAACTGCAACAGTTACTTCCCAGCACCCTCCCCCACTCTACAACCCCCAACACCAAAGGGTTATTTGAAACGACAATTGGTTTATATTCCTGCGTAGTCTTTTAGTACACAGCCTTGTCAGTCACACCACATGGCAAGAAATACTATTTTTTTCTATTTACATTTCTTCCCATAGATTTACTAGACTTTTTATTTCTTTAATCTGCATGAAAATGAAAAAAAAAAAAGGAAAAAGAAAATGAAAGCATATAGGAACAGTATAAGGAGGCAGTACACACAGAGGAGATTCAAAGGAGTAAAATACCAATTAAGGTAGATGAAAAGTAATTTTAACCATTTGTATTCTGTTATGTAGCTCATTTCCCTTTCAGAAAAACAGTACCACATTATGGTACTATTTACAAAGGCATTTAAAATGTTCAAATGTTCTTAACTTGTTTTCTTTGCTTAAATTCAGAGCTTATGTAGTTTGCTTCAGCCATGTATATGCAGATAGAAAAAAGTCAAAAAAATCCCAACTGCCAATTGAAAGCATATAGAATTAAATAGAATAAGGAAGGCTAATGAAACAATGAAATGCTTACTGCCAGCACTGTTATCCTTTTATTTTATCTCCATTGGTACACCAGCCTGCCTGAAGCACTCAAAAGGGAAGTGTTGACCTTACAGCATGCTGTATATCTAGGGATATGTAAATTCCTTTCGGCTTTCTTTAGCTGACACTTCCAATGTCATAGAGAAAAAAATGCAATAGTAACACCACGGTAAGAAAGAGGTTTTAAGTAACAGTGTCTAAAACTGTTTAGAGTAGGTAGGCTGAAATTAACATCTTTCAGCTCCACTGGGAGCTGTGTCATCTGCTTTATAAATGGAGAGGAGTGGCCTGCACTCTCACAGCCTTGTGGTGACAGACTGCTACTAGTGCTTGTACTACTCTGACATGGGGGAAAATATATGGAGAACTGTAACTTTGCCCAGAGGTGGGAAAGATGGTGGAGGAAAATCTTCCTTAGCAGTAACTACTTGAACAGACAGCATGTTTTCATTGTGTTATTGTTATCCTTGTACTTGTGATAACAATGATATTGTTTATCATTGTATTAATGCTGAGTGTAAACTGAACCATTTGCTACTCCTTCAGAGTAGAGCATCATTTTAATTTTGATACAGAATCAAAACAGTGTTGATTGAAAGTGTTTGTGATGCAGCTACTTGTAAAGACAAGCTGTTCAGTCTGAATTCAAAATATATAGCTAGACAGTTTTACTTACTAAAAGTTATTACAAAGCATTTGCAACATCATAAAGGCTTTTCTGAAATAGTTTTTCTCCTTGTGGGTATAGAGTTAACAAATCAGTCAGCAATGACTAAATGCAGTTTTCAAAAGCTCTCCAGATTTGTAGAACCAAAATTCCTTAATGGAATGTAATAGTTCTGAAAATTTAACCCTTTGTCATAGTTTTATTAGAAAGATCTTTAAACTTCTTCTTTGTGTTTATGGTAACATGATTTATACTGGTTTCTGTATTTCTTGTGGAAATGTTTTTGTCAAAAGGAGATGTTTAAATGATGTTACACCACACAGTTATTTGCAAAAATGGATCATTGAGGTAATTTCCTATATTTTAAATAGTAGATGCTTTTTAGGACAAAACTGTTTGACACATCTCCTTTCCTCATTTGAGAAAAGGGGAGGGAATCTTTGCTAGTGAGTGGTATCAATCAGACTCGCTCTTCCTTTTATTTGGGATAACATCAGCAAAAGCAAAAAATGTCTCCATAAGAGTTTGTCTTTTATTTCCTTGTTACAAAGCACTTCAGGTATCCTAGCTTGTTGTTTCCTGTAACACTTTGTTCTGCATCAGCTGTTCAAGCAACAGCTTGATGCATATGGATTACATGTGGAAATTCTTTTCTTTTTAAAGAATCAGAAACAATTGTTGAAGCCAGATTGAAAAACAAGCCAGAATCAAGAGACCCTCTAAAGAATATGGATAAACAACACTTGGTCCAACAGGCCAGCAGCGCTGGAGTTTCCTTTGTTCTTATTACAACTCTTCTTATTATCCCTGTTGTTGTCCTGCTAGTAATTTTAGTATTTATTCGGTGGAGGAAGACAACTGTCTATGGAGGTAACTGTGAGTAACTTTTTTAGAGAACAGGCTTTTATTATTCCAGTTCCAAATATCTCTGAACACTGGGGGGTAAGGGTATGAAGAGAGCAGCTCCCTGTGCCTTTGTCCTCCTGAACAGTTGCAGTGATGCTGCATGCAAACTTACAGCTTGGCAGGGACACAGCACCTACAGCCCCCTGAGCCTTTAATAGTGCACCTCAAGCTAGCACCTCTTCAGAACATGTATCAAAAACTTTAATTGGTGTCAAGGCAAAAACTGGTATCTCAGAAATGACTAGAATAAATTCATGTTGTATTGTCTAGAATTCAGAAATTTTAATACTGCAAGCATAGTTTGATTTTTAAACTACTGAGAACAAAAGACTCCATATGGGTGTTACAGAGATACAAGCAAAACAAAAGCAGTTAAGAAATTATGTATTATTGCTCTCTCCTACCTAGTCAATTCTATGAGTCATACATGCTTCCATAGTGCAGCTTAATTCATAGCTCCAAAAGCTCTAATTGGTACTTAGAATTTATGTGAGTGGTTCTAAATTTGTATTGTATGATAACATTATTTTTCATAAATTGGCAGACTGTGATAGGCATTTGATCAGTAGTTATTTATATATATATCACTAGTTATCACTTGTTATTTTGTATCACAAAATTGTTTTAGCAAGATACTTTCTTCCAGAGAAGAAAATGTACATGGAGTACACAACACAGTTCTGCCACTGTCAGGACCTACTGTGACAGAGTAGGCCATTCAGCAATATAATGTGGCTACACAACTGAATTGGTTGTATTTTACTGAAGATTTCAGCATACAGCTTCCTGACTTGTATTCAAGTGTGTTAGCATACCAAATATGCTAGATAGCATATCAAATATGCTAACACTCTAGTCTATTGCAGTGCTGCCAAAAATGGCTTCTTAGAGCTGCTGATTGGTTTGTTGAATGTCTGTGATTTTTATCAGAAAATACAGGTCATTTGATCACAGAACACTGGGGGTTTAGCTTATTTTTGAAATTTACTTTGTTTTTCAGCTGATGGGGAACGCAAACTAGATTCTAGTTCAGGCAGAATTTTAGGCAGACTTAGAGGTAAGTAGTCACTGAAGATGTTTTCAAATGCAGTAACTGGAGGCTTTTTTTTCTGTATTCATGTTGACTAACAGATTTGATGGAACTTCCTCAAAGGAAGGATTGGGGGCAAAGATCAGGGTCTTTTGAAAATTTCTTTTACAGCAGCTTTTATCTGTCATTGTCTGCCCACTAAAGAGGATGAGTCACTACCAGTGGGAGAGCAGGAGCTATAATGAGTTATTGTGGATCTGGTAATTGAAATTAAGCACTTTGAGACTAAGGGCAAATGGGTAGGAACGCCAGTAACCTGTGTAGAATTAATGAAATAATGGATGCTAAAGAAGCATAGTCTGAAACTTCTACTTTTAATCTTAGTTTCCTTCTTCTTTCCTATTATATGAACCTAGCTTTTGTGGCTCATGTGCTGAACCTTTAAAAACAGTTTCTGGAAGGACACTTAAAAGAATCACCACTATACTGTTTAATTAGTAGATAGATTTTTATTCCTCCCTTACAGTTAAAGCAAACCTTATGAAAATCCTTTCCTTTCCATAGGGAAAGGCAGTGGTGGAATTAACCTTGGGAACTTCTTTGCAAGTCACAAAGGCTACAGCCGAAAAGGGTTTGACCGGCTGAGCACTGAAGGAAGTGATCAAGAAAAAGATGAAGATGATGGCACTGATTCTGAGGAAGAATGTTCAGCATCTCCACTGCCACCAGCACCTTCATCATCCTGAAACTAACCTTTGAGTTCTCCATTTTATGGTTCAACCTAGAATGTCAGATTTCTTTTCCCTTAAGCACGTTTAAGATCTTGTATATTTAATTGTAAACTATTCTAGTCTGCGTGGGGCTGTACACTGGTTCCTTTAATTTTTGTTTGGTTTTAGTTATGTTTTTTAAGTGGAGTATATGGAAATTCCATATCAGTGCCGTTGGTTTTTATGTGAACATCTTAATAAGGCAAAGTCTTCTAATTGCAGGACTGATTTAAAGCAGTAGTATTTTATCATCAAATATGGGGATCTTGTAAATAAGTCTTACTATCTGCTTCATCAAAATATTTTTTCCATAATTATTGAGTTGCCAATTTCTGTTTTGTGCCTTTCCTCTTTAATGTCCTTAACCTGTTGCATTACAGAGAATATACAGTGCCACAAGAAAATGAAGCTGCCAAGTCTTCTTCTATTTTTTTAAATCACTAACATGATATTGCATTGAAGGAAAGAAAAAAGTCTCTATTTAATTTTTTTCTTCTTCCTAACTTGATGTGTTTCTGGAATGTCTTATTTTTAGATGGTATCACTGTTAGAACACTATTTTCAGAAGCTGAATGTAATTTGTGTAATAAAGTATTCGCAGAGCATTGGCTGTCAGAGTGTACTTTGGAATTTTTGCTTGCATTTTTTTTTGTATACGACTTTTGTAAAAGTTACAGGGGGCACTTAACAGTAAATTTTAATGTGTTCTACCAACAGAGAAAAAAAATGCTATTTTGTATGGAAGCTGAAAAAAAATTTTGCTATGTCACAAGGTTCTTTGCTTTTTTTTATAAGACTAATAATCTGCATACATGTACAAAGTCAACCTTAAACACCTAAAGAGGATTTTACTTGTATAATAAAACTGCAAGGTATTTCTTTAGTAAAACACATGGTCTCAGCAAAGAGGAAACCTGTGTCTCAAATTAAATATGCAAATTAGTCAGGATATGCACCTAATACTACCTGATTGGAAGTACTGATTTTAATTTTTTCTCCACACTTTCTTTTTTATTCATTCAACAGGAACCCTTAGTCCTGTAATGAGCTCTCTCATTTAACAGCAGACTTACGGAAGTCCTGCTGGCTAATTAGCCTCTCTGTATGAGTCATCTAGAGTGTGAATCATTGTGTAACATCATTATGACTAATCAGTCCAGTTTGAGGATCAGAGCATAATTAATGTCTTTTAAAACTGCTATTATGAGCAGAGTGTACACAGCTGTAATTGCCACAGGGTTTTATGAAACAGTTTTCATTATCAACGTTGCAGGTGTTGTAATAGGCTACTGCTGGCACTGAGATTGGAAAATAGGCTTTAAGCCTCCTTGTGGTGGTTTTGCAAGGTCTGTGGGGGAATAAGGGTAATGATAGTGGAGAAAAAGGTAAGGTCTTCCCCCCAGCAAGATTTTATAAATCCCCTTTTTCTGGAAAAAACCAAAACCCCAAACTTAAAATGCATTACAAGCTGGTTTCTTTTCTCACATACAGCAAAATCTCCAAGATAGCCATCTGAAATGCTGGAGTACAGGCACAGTTTCATGTGAAATGTATTTGGTGCATACTCTTAAGTTGCTTCCTCTCCTGCAAATTTTTGTTTTCCTAGTGTTAGTGTCGCCTTCTGATGAGAAGGCGGGCGACCTGGTTCCAAGACACAGCACGGCGACCCGGCTTCCCCTGGGTCACTCGGTCCACTGACATGCACAGACACCAATGTGGTGGATGGTCAAATGGCGTTTATTATCTCATCTCGTGGGGTTAAATAGTCAAGGGGGCTTCACTACGTCAAAAGGGGATGGTGGGTCTGGCTAGGGTTAGTAAGGAGTGGAAAACTACTGATTAGGAGGGGCTGCATGCTTTAGGGGTGATTGATTACCTATAGCAGGAAGAAAGGGGGAAGGGTCTAGCTTTCCGTCACATCCCGAGATTTTCCGTTCACCTGTCCCTATCTACCACATCTCCCCCCCCCTTTTTACTAATGAATGAGGTAGTTATAAACATAGGCACTAAGGTGAGGTATAAAGTTGTAATGTGATAAGGGAAAAGGGGTTTTTGGTAAACCTGAGTAATCTTCGCAAGGGAAGTTTAGAGAACCTCTGCGACTGGCAGTGTCCTCGGTTTTTGGTTCACAGCATTTGTTGCCGGCCTATAAACAGGATGTTGGCCCGTTCTAGGCGAGCTTGAACAAATGAGACCAGCCTGTTTAGCAGGCATGGTCCGAATGTGAAGGTTAAAAGCAGTATCGCTAGCGGACCTACTAGGGTGGAAATTAGAGTGGTGAGCCATGACGATTGATTGAACCAGGACTCGAACCAGCTCTGTTGGGTTTCCCTGTCTTTCTTTCTTTGAGACAGTCTATCTCGGAGTTCTGCCATGGAGTCTTTAACGACTCCTGTGTGGTCTGCATAGAAGTAGCATTCCTCTTTCAAGGCGGCACACAGACCTCCTTGCTGCATGAACAAGAGGTCCACTCCTCGCCTGTTTTGTAAGACCACCTCTGAAAGTGAGGAAACTGATTTCTCCAGAAAGGAGATGGATTTCTCGATCCTCTGCAGGTCCTCATTGATGGTCATTTGCAGCTGAGCAAGCCCTTGGTGTCGGGTCGCGAGGGCCGAGACACCTGTGGCTGTGCCAGCTGCTCCCAGGCCGAGCAGCATTGCGATAGTCACTCCTGTTATTATTTCTCTTTTGTGAAGTCGGCCGGGCTCCTCAAAGATGTTGTATACCTCTTCGTCTGAGTGGTACAGGACCCTAGGAACAATCAGAACTTGGACACAGAAGTCGATAGCGTCATTGAATTTGGCAAGGAACACGCAAGGACTCACCCCAGATCTCTGACAAACCCACATCTCAGATGCAGATGGGACCGCCCACTTGTTGACCTTTCTGTTGGGCTTGACGACTTCGGTGCAGAGGTTGCCTTTCTGCTTCGCCAAGGCTGCATTGCCAAAGCATTTGCCCTGGCCTGTGACTTGACTCAGGGTGATTCCCCTACGGGGAGTGTCCCATCTGCACTGGTGAGGGGCTTCGGCTGTGGAGTAACTGAAGAGGGTGTCTAGAGCAACTCCTTCGTAGAAAGGAGGTTTAACATCGTAGCAAAGCCAGCAGGAATTGGTTAGGTTCGGGTTGGATTCGTTCAAGGATAGAAAGGTAGCCTCTAGCATGCGGAAGATTGGGTCTGAGTCCGACTCGGCTAAGCGGCCTATTTGGAAGGCATCTGCATGGCCGGTCGGGATATCAGTGGCCTTTGTGGGTAGTGGTTTGGGATGGGTAACGTTTCCCCCTTTCAGCACGTCCTTAATAACCTTATTGGGTCCTACTGGTCGGGGTGCCGGTGGTTGGAGCCTGATAATTCACACGTTCACCCACTCTTTTGGCGCCTTGAGGACTACCGTCCACGTTCTGCCTGTGGCCCAACTAGGGTGTTCTGGCTGCAGAACCATCATGTTGTAGTCTGTGCACTTCCGATATTTGGGTTGTGTATGATGGTTGCTATAGACCCCTCCCTTGAAGGCGGGCTTTTTACAGCCGGTAGGTGCCCAGGTGAACTGCAAGAATCTATCGGGCTCCTGTGGTTCCCACCCTTCTCCCGATGGTCTGGCATCTGTGACAATGGTTTCACAGCCCCAGTGTCCGCAATATCCCCACCCCAGGTAGTTACAGTACTTCTTCCCAGGGTTGGAGGCTGGACACCAGTAGGACAGGTACATGTGCATGATGTGTGGGTGCTAGGGTTGTATTTTTGGTCGTCCTGGAAACAGGTCGGCGATATGGAACACGAAGGATGGGGTGCCTGCCGTGGTGATTTCTTTGAACACCTTGTCGCCTGAAAGATGCTGCATGACCCACCTGAATGGCTGATGGGGGTAATAGTCTGGGTTAGCTCGCCCCCCGGCGATGAGCCCTAATAGCAAGATCACACAAAGCCACCGTTGCTGTCTGGGTCTCACCAGTGTAGGATTCTTGGGTGCTGTCTGGCGTTTTGGTGGTTCGTCGTTTTCCTCCGGAACCGGGATGTACGCGTTATGGGGACGATCCACGAGCATGTCCTGTAAACAGAAACTCGCAATTCTCGTTAGTCTCATCCTGAAGGTCTGGCTTGATTGACTTAAGTGGGCACCACTTGATCTTGCCCTCTTTTTTAACCGCCGCATACCCCCGTCCCGTGAGTACCAGTCTCCAGCCCCGTTCCCATTTGCCCAGCTCGTTTTTGATTACAACCTGCGGGCCCTCCTCTAGGGCTCAGGTGACCCAGTGCTTTCGAACAGTACTGTCTGCCTCATCTCCTCTAGGGAACTGATTCAGTGCTAGCAAAGCTGTTGCCAGTATACGCGCCTGGTCTCCTGGGGGAACGGAATTGGTAAAGCCCTCTGCCTTTGCCAATACTTCTAGCTTAGCTTTCAAGGTCTGGTTTGCCCGCTCAACTATGGCCTGCCCGGTGCTGTTATACAGGATACCTTGTACTAAGGTGATGCCCCATTTCGAGGCGAATTCTTGCACTGGTTTGGAAATGAAATTGGAACCGTTGTCAGTTTTGATTTGCTTGGGGATACCAAGCCATGCCATAGCTGTCAGCCAGTGCTGTATTGTGGCCTTAGAGTTAGCTTTGGGGTGCTGTGTGGCTACGATCGCTCCGCTGTAAGTGTCCACCGTCACTGCAAGCCATGCTCGGGGCTTTAGCAGTTGACATAAGGTGAAGTCCAACTGCCAGATTTCCGAGGCCTTGAGACCTCTTGGGTTGACCCCACTGGTCCACAGGGGCGACTTCTGGCAGTGAGGGCAAGTGGCCACTACATGTTTTGCGTCCACGGTTGAGATCCCGCATCTCTTCGCCAGTGCTTTGGCTCCGATGTGGAGTGACTCGTGCAGTTGCCGAGCTTCCTGCAGTGTCCACGCTCCCTTTGCTGCGGCGTCCGCTTTGTCATTGCCGGTATGGAAGAAGCCTTTGACTGGGTTGTGGCTGTTGACGTGAATGACAGACACAGTGCCCCGTCGCGAGGAGAGCGCCTCCTCCAGCATTGAGGACGCTGCTGACATTGCCACGCCTGGTCCTGACATGGCCAGGCAAAGCCTTGCCACGAATATAGAGTCCGTTATGATGTTGAGGTGTTCGTCTTGGAAGAGTCCGCACGCCAAGACCACTGCTGCCGCTTCCAGTTGTTGCACTGACAGTGTGGGGTCACTTGTTTTGACACAATGCCATTGCTCTCCTGCTTGCCACACTGCCGCTGCAGTAGAAATCGTGGAGGAAGCGTCTGTGAAGACCGTTGGTCCCGGCTGCAGTCGGTCCATGACCTTTGGCGGCATGTCTATATCGACAATGGTCAGCAGCTGAGTCCAAGGTGGCCTGGTGGCGTAGGAGATTTCTCCTCCAAAGCCGGTGAGAGCAAGGGCCAGGTGCTCCAATATTGTGGTCGACTCCGTGGTTGGCCGCTTGCGAAAGGGGAGGTGGATTCTTGTCGGCTCGGTTCCCAGGTGTCTCAGGGCGAGTCTCCTGCCTTTCATGATGAGGTTGGCGACGCATTCAACTCCCGGGGAAAACGCACGAGTTGGTCTTCCGAGGACCACCCATTGGATCGGCCGGGACTTTTCGGAAGGTCCTTGGGCCAGTGCTCCCACTCCTCCCTTTTGTGTGAAGTGGACATATAGATCGAGTGGCGCATCTGGGTCCCACCTGGCAAGCGTGCCAGTAGACATCTGGTGCTCGATGAAGTCGAGGGAGCTCGCTGCTTGCGGCGTCAGCTCCTTGGGGTCCCAGGGGTGCTTTCCTTTCAAGAGGTCATATAGGGGTTCCATGACCTCGGGTGGAATCAGGATGATGTTGCGCAGCCACTGAAGAGAACCCACAAGGCGCTGCATGTCATGGAGCGTCTTGATGTCTCGGCGGACCTTCACCTTGGGAGGTGTCACGTAGGAGTCCGTGATCCTCACTCCCAGGAAGGTCACGCAGGGTCCTCTCTTGATCTTCGTGTTCGCGATCTCAAAGCCATTGGCCTGGAGAGTTTCCGTGATCGCGGTCACCAGATGATCCACTTGGCTTGCCGATGGTGCAGCGACGAGGATGTTGTCCATGTATTGAATGATGGTCGCAGCGGGGTAGGACTGTCGGACTGGCGCCAGTGCTCTGTCCACGGAGATCTGGCATATGGTCGGGCTGTCCACGAGACCTTGCGGCAGCACCTTCCATTGGAAGCAGAGGTTAGGTCGCTCGCCGTTTGGGAACACGATGGAAAAGACGAACCATTCCTTGTCCTCAGCGTGCAGGGGTATTGAAAAGAAGCAGTCCTTGATGTCCAGCACTGCGCATGGCTGCCCTTTGGGGATGGCTGAGTTCGTGGGCAGCAGTGTCTGAACTGGACCCATGGGTTGGATTGTCCTGTTCACCTCCCTCAGGTCGTGGATGAGGCGATGACCCTCTCCGGACCTTTTGGGGATTACAAATACGGGGGTGTTCCACGGGCTGGTGGAGGGTTCTATGTGACCCTTCTGCAGCTCGCGGCTGACCAGTTCCAGCAAGGCTGCCATTCGAGGCTTTGACAGGGGCCACTGCTCGACCCATATGGGGTCTGACGATTTCCAGGTCAGTCTGATTGGCAGCGGTGGGTGTACGGCAGTGGCCCTCAGGATAAATTTGTGATTCTGACTCCTAACATAGCGAGGACATCCCTTCCTATCAAGGGTGGAGAGCTTTGTAGAATGTAGGGGTAAATTGCCACCGTCTGTTCCGGTCCCTTTTTCGTGTGGAGTGTTATAGCCACCAGCTGGGTGCTTTTCCATGCCCGGGATGGCCCTCCCACTCCGTTCACTGGGGGGACCTCTTTGCACTGCCAATGCTGAGGCCAAAGCGCTTGGGGGAAAACTGAGCAGTCGGATCCCGTGTCCGCCCAGAACTGAAGCCCTATGACGTGGGGATCCTGACTGCCATAAAGGCGGCATGTCCCCCACATCTTCAGGGGTTCCTTCCCTATTTTCATGGCCAGAGCCACCCAGGGGTCCCACTCTGGGGCGTCCCCTGCTGGCCCTGTGGCACAGGCGCGGCTTGTGGTGGTGGTGGATACGAAGGTGCCGCTGGCGGCGCTGCAAAGCTCTGCGATTGTGTCGCCGGTGGGGGTGCGAAGCTGGCTGCCTCCTGTGGGGGCATGGGGTATGAGGGCCCCCCGCCCCACTGGGGGTTGACATAAATGAGCCGCTTCGCATTCGCAGCGGGAGGAGGCTGAGTGCGGCCAGTGCGCCCCCTCCCTTTCCCGTTTCCCTGAGGCCGGGACCTGCAGTCCTTAGCGAAGTGCCCCTTCTTCCCACAGCTCCAGCAGGGCCCTCTCGGGCGTGCTTGAGGTGGGGGCACCGCCGCGGACTGCTGTGCTGGCTGGGGACAGCTCACTGCAATGTGGCCTGTCTGACCACACTTGAAGCACGCCATGGCACTGGTTAGGGTGCGAACGGCTGCCTGGATGGGTGTTAGGTGTTCCTCTCTTACGACGTGCCTGATCATATCGGCTAGGCTGGCCCCGGCTGGCAGGGAGCGCAGGATGTCTTTGGTGACGGAGTTACATTGCTGGCGCAAGCAGTCTGCCACCACGGGACCCTTTGCCTCTGCGGGCAGGGTAGAGGAGTCTACTGCTGCCTGCAGGCGGTCTACGAACTGCGTGAAGCTTTCGCTCTCTGCCTGTCTTATAGTGGACCACGGTGACGGCTTGGCCACGACCAGAGAGGCAGCCCAAATAGCCTCCCTAGCAGCTCGAGTGGTGGCCCTGACTTCCTCAGCCCGCATCTGTGCGGCTTGTTGCTGAGGTGTAACCATCTCGTCGTGTTTCCCCAGCAGCCTGGATAGGCTCGAGCCGTGCAGTGGCTGCCCCGCCCCGGAGGCCTGGGCTAGAGCTCTTGTACAATTATCTTCCCATTCCTGCTTAAACACGATCATTCCCGCACCACCGAGTATCATGCGGCTTATTTGTTTGATATCAAAGGGGAGCAAGTCGTCATTGCCAAAGAGGCCGTCCACGAGGGTGGAGACCATAGCCGAGTTGATCCCTTTCTCTGAGATCGCTTTGACAATTGCCTGTATGTCTTTGGGGTTTACCGGATTATATACCCGTTGTTGGTTTCCCTCTGGTCCGGTGATCCTCATCGGGAAAGCCCGGACTGCCCCTGAAGGAGCCCACTCTGCACAGGCTATCTTTATCCTAGCCCAGTCAGTAAACTGGGCTGGTTCGCATTGTGATTGCCTTTCGATGTGGCTAAAGGCTTTATTCGTTTTTGTTTTAAACCGCGTTAGCTCCGCTTTTTCCGTTTCTGAGTCCCCGTCGGCATCCGTCAGCTCTCCCGGGCTGTCGGAGCTGGTGGAGCTGGACTCAGAGCTGGAGGTCGAATGCCAGGGCATTCCCGGGTCGCGGTGCCTTTTCGTGCGGCTCCGGCCCCGCCCCTCCCCCTCCCTTCGGGGGTGGTGCCGCTCCTGCCCCCTGGGCTTGCCCTGCTGCCCGCGGGGGGAGGTCTCTCCCTTAAATGGTAGCAGCGCTAAGCGCAGCTCCCGATTGGACTGCGCGCGCTGCTGCGCCCCCGGCGCCGAATCGCCGATCCGCGGTGAAGGGACGGACGGGGGTTCGCGAGTTTTTCGGGAGGTGCTGTGGGTTTTTCAGGAAGTCCCACGGGGGGGGTTGGGCTCGGGCTCGGGGAGGGGGGGAACACGCCCGATCCCCCCGGGTCCCCGCTCCCGGGTACCTCGCTATCGGGGGCGGTTTGCGTTGCCGCTCCTACCCCCAGCTTGGGTGTTGCTAATAAACATGCGCTTGCCGCGCTCCATGTTTCTTGCTCCTCTAGCGCCTTGCGCAGGGCCCGCTCAACCTTTCCCCAAGCCTTGAGGCTTTTTCCGCTGCCTGAGGTCTTTGTATCCTTGGCTAATGCGGCTGTGCATCTCCCCCACACCTCCGGGTGTAATATTTCCTCGGGACGTTCAATCGTCCCAAGCTCTAAGAGTCTCGCAATAGCGAGGTAAAAATCCTTGAGCTTACATTTAATTCCCCACTGCTTATAAACTGAACTCACAACCTTCGCGATGGCCTCCATGTGGTTCGCTGGTCCGGGGACGTCTCCCCTGCCAAGAATCGGTCCAGCCGTTCTGGCCGCTGTCTCTTGTCCAGGAGATTCCCGCTACCTTAGGGTTTCGGCACCATATGTTGCCTTCTGATGAGAAGGCTGGCGACCTGGTTCCAAGACACAGCACGGCAACCCGGCTTCCCCTGGGTCACTCGGTCCACTGACATGCACAGACACCAATGTGGTGGATGGTCAAATGGCGTTTATTATCTCATCTCGTGGGGTTAAATAGTCAAGGGGGCTTCACTATGTCAAAAGGGGATGGTGGGTCTGGCTAGGGTTAGTAAGGAGTGGAAAACTACTGATTAGGAGGGGCTGCATGCTTCAGGGGTGATTGATTAACTACAGCAGGAAGAAGGGGGGAAGGGTCTTGCTTTCCGTCACATCCCGAGATTTTCCGTTCGCCTGTCCCTATCTACCACATGTTAGAAGGAACACAGTGTGTTTCTTACCTTTGAAAGCAAGGCAGTATTATTTTGGCAGTGGCCTTGATCCTCATATATATGAATAAAAAGAAATTCATTGGGAAGAATCCTCTGAAGCTGCAAAAATGCTCAGTCACTAGTTTACAGGAAGTTTCCAGTGACAGCAGTTAAGAAAACTGTGGTGACATTGCTGCCATAGGTGGTGTATATGCCATCAGTTCTAAAAGTGTTGGGTGTTTTCTGCTTCCATTAACAGAGCTCAGTGGAAGTAATATGCAGCTTCCCTCTTTGTCCTTTCTTTTATCTGAACTGTATCTTCTATTCTAGATAATGCTTTGTTGAGAGGGAATCAGCCAAACAGTTAAATTGCAAATACAGACTAAAATAGATTAATTGAGCTTTAATCAGCTCTCTGGAATTCAGACATTGGTCTCTCCTGGGCTGCCTAAAGAGAAGCAGGATGAGGGAGGAGATTCCACTCTGTTCTGGTGAGACCCCACCTGCAGTGCTGCATCCAGCCCTGGGATCCCCAAAATAAGAAGGATGTGGACCTTTTGGAGTGGGTCCAAAGAGGGCCACAAGGATAGTCAGAGGGCTTTGTACCTCTCTTGGAGTTTTTCAGTCTGGACAAGAGAAGGCTGCCCAGAGATCTGATTTTGGCCTTTGAGTGTTTAAAGTGGGTTTATAAGAAAGACAGAACCTTTTTACCAAGGACTATAGTGATAGGACAAGGGGGCAATGGTTTTAAACTGAAAAAGGGAGATTTAGATTGGATATTAGAGAGAAATTCTTTATTCTGGGCATGGTAAGGCACTGGCACAGGTTGCCCACAGAAGCTGTAGATGCCTCACCACTGGAAGTGTTCAAGGCCAGGTTGTATGGGGCTCTGAGCAACCTGGTCCAGCGGGAAGTGTCTATGCCCATGGCAGAGGGGTTTGGATTAGGTGATCTTTAAGGTCACTTTAACCCAAACCATTCTGTCATTTTTAATAACTGCACGGACATGCCACCCAGCTACTTTCCAGCAGCAATCAACATTCAGCAGGTCAGGTTTTATGCTCTTAATTCTGTACAGGTGCAATGGCAAAATTGGAACATCTGAACCTACTTGAAGGCACTGAATGTTCTTAGTCTCTTATTAAGGGTGCATCTTATGAAAACAATGTACCAGAGACTCCATACTGCAATAGAAAAATTAATGTAAAAAGGAAGATACAAGCTTTCTGAATCACAATTCTCATTTTAATAAGTCAGCAGACCATCCTCCATCCTAACAGGTTCTGTGTGCTAATATTATTTATTGTATTACATGTTGAATTCTGGTTATTCAGTCTGAATTTTAGAGAGCATATTTAAATTAGTTTTCAGCAGTTGCTCCAGTTAAGACTATTCTTTAGTGAACAACATGTAATTGCAGATTTTAAGATTTAAAAGATGTGGTACTGCCTTCCACGTGTTGTTGATTAATCTTTTCTTAAGCCTTTTTAAGAAGGAATAATCTTGGCTATTGTAGGGGCTGAATATTTTCATTAAAATTAGGCTGACCAAGTAGCTAAGCATCTCCCTGTTTTAAATAGTTTGACCCATGGGAAGTCTTACAGGGTTATGGGATGTGGTTGTGATCCACTGGCAAGTGGCATTGGATAATTTTTGGTACCTTTTTGTGAACATGCCGTAAGCGAGGGCAGACTATGTCAACTGCAAGGTGCCATGGGGAGGATGCACTGACCTGTAACACACAGGTTGTCACCCACATCACCTGAAGGTGTCCCAATTAACTGAAATTACAATCCTAATTAAGCAGCTGTCCTTGCTACCAAGTATCATTAGGTGTAAATTGATTCCTTGGGAAGCATCTTGATTAAGTAGATTTCTAATCAAGCAGTGCACTGTAGAGTTAATGAGGATTTATAGATCATTGTGGTGAATTGCAAAAGCTTCTTCCTTGCCAAAACTAGATTTATTTAAGTTTTATCACAGTCTTTAGGTCGGTAATGGCTGTCACGCTGCAATGGATTAGGATTAAGCATGTGCCATGCTACAGAGAAGGGGCTTGGTGATTTTTAGGTTGCCATTCAAAAACACATGTAAAAACTTGTTTGAGAAATTTCATACGTATTAGTAGAAGTTGTGGGGACCATCACTGCTGAGCAATTCAAGAGCAACTTTAGTTACTTAATTGCACATTAGGACATACTTTCAAATTTTAAAGACTGTGTCATTATATAGTTCACAGTTTGTGTGGATTCCTGTATTGTTCACTAAAAAAAACCCGCAAAAACAGATCCAAATATTCAAGTAAATTAAAAATAAGAGCTGAAATTAAGACACTGTATTTTCTATGTAAAACAGATGCTAGTGAACCCTACAGTTTTAGCACCCTGATTTGCCTTTACCTGTTGGGATTTTTTGATTCTTAAATGTGAAAATATTTTTTTAATGTGAATTATCAAAATTTGTTAGTAAAATTTACACTGTATTTGCTCTTTAGGCTCTTTTCCAGTAATGGGGAAAAAAATAGATTTGTCTGTATAGCTAAGCATTACTGGCAGAAGAAAAGAGAGGAGCTGACAGTGTAGAGGAGAATTTAAAATCTGCAGTGATAGCTACTTACCGAAGCAAAACCGGCAAACTTCTTGCTGCTTCTGGACATGGTGGCTAAAAAAACCTAAAAGAACATTCAGCTGGCATTGTTAGACATGTATTTTGGAGAGATACTGCATGGTAGTCAATCTGGAAGCTGCCCTAGATTTTTTTCTAAATACTACAGGTCATGAAGGCACTTTATTTAACTGCTTCTTTATCTCCATTCTACACATATTTCTTATTAATGAGTTGCATGTGAAGCATGATATCCTGTGAGTGAAGATCTGTCTGATTTCACTGTATAGCTTTTAGAAAATATACAGGTGACGTGTGGACAGTAGTCTTGTAGGCAGTATGCCAAAGAACTGGTTTAAGATGCAGTAATTTTATTCCTAGAAAATAGTCAGTGGTAACAGTTCAGCAAACTAGGGAAATTATTAATTACAGACTATACTTATTTTTCTGAGACATATGAGAAACCTAAATTTTCTACTCTTTTTAATTAGAATTGAAGAATTTTTTCAGAATAGAGATTAGGCAACTGCCAAAGAGGCTAAAGGTGGTACGTAGGATTTCAGGGCAGACCCTGCCCTGGCCACTGCAATCCTTAGTGCTCTGAGTACCCTCTCCCCTCTGTTACTGCTTCCTTCAACCATGACACGTCCTACAACAGCTGCTCAAGAAAAAATTACTTGCAGGAAAAAGGACTGAATTCCTCAATTCTGCCATGTTTCCTCGGGTCGGCTCTCGGGTCACACACACTGTGCCACACATAAGGAAGTGGAGGCATGGCGTTATACTGGAGGCTCCAATATCGAGAAAGGGACATGGCCTGGCTATTCAGGCCCCTGCTGCTGGACCAAAAGGCGGTCACTGTAGTGTTTCACCCCAGAGACACTTTTGGCTAGCTGGATGTCACAGCTGGGTGCGTGGAGACAAGTCCAGGCAAGCTGGAGCTCAGGTGGCGGCGGGATGGAGCTTCCTCTCGCTGAGGGTCCGCTCCTCAGGTTTCCCTCTGCTGGAGAAGTTTTAAGGCGATGATGAAGGAAAGGAGTCGGTTCTGATGGAGGGTTTAATCCAGAGCTTTTATTCTGGCCCGCAGGCCTCTGAATGTAGCAACAGCTCCAAGCAGAACTCCCTGAAGGCCTCTGAATGCGGCCACTGCTCCATCAGAACTCTCCGGACCGCGGGGTTCCCCTCTCTTTTACCTGGGGGAGGGGATGGGGAAGGGATAAGGAGCCCACCAACCAGGTACGGGAGAGGAGGTCTCGGGACAAAGGACACCTGGATGGCCCAATGCCCCCCCGGGGGTGGAGGGCATCCTTTGACTCTGCCAATCACTCGACGCACTTCTGGAATGCCAGGAGTGACAGACAGTGCTCAGCAGGGGTCAGGATGGGGAAAGGAGGAGTGATTGACACACCTGGGAAGACAACTTCAGGGGAAAAAAACAGGGCTCAGGGGTAAACCATGAAAGCACACCGCAACATAGCGTTATTCCAGGCACTTGCCTGGGAGATCCTGCTCACAGCAACCGAGGTGTAATGAGTACTGAAAGGTGCTTGGAAGGTGTAAAGCTGTACTGAAAGTTTACCACAGTTGGCAGCTGTGGTATAAAACCACCTAAAGCACAAGTAGAGTATTTTTGTACTCTGGCTCACACGACAGGTCAGTCATTCAGCCTTCATAAAATGCGGGTCATGTTGCTCTCAGAAATCTATTCATGCTCCCGTGATTACCAACAATTCCGTGTGAAAATTACCGAAAACTCTGCTGCTTACATCGTTTCGGAAGGAAGTCCTCGGAAGGGCAGGGCAGCAGCTCCCCGCGGATCCAGGCTGCCACCGTGCGTCCGACGCTCCGACACAAATCCGGAACATCTCCCTCTGGAGTCGAACATACGAAAGCTAAGACTCTAAAAAAAATGTTTGCCGGTATGACACCGTAACTATGCGCTCTGCTTTCCTTCTTCTTGGTCTTTATTCTATGGGAGCGGTGGATGATGTTTCTGACTAGGTGAAGACTCAGAATCAATATGGTAGGGAAGCACAGGTATTATTTACTGCATATCACTGAAATGCTGCACAAACCAGAACTCATTTTCTTAAGGGCTTTTCTACTGTGGCTTTTATCACTATGTCTGCCAGCTTTGTGAAGAATAATGAGTATTTTTTGCAGTTTGTCAGGAATCTGATATGGTGTTACTCTGTACAGAAGGGGGAAGTGAGGCGCAAGGAAATTAAAGGCATCAATTGCCAGGAATAATCAACTAAGTTTAGGCACTGAATTTGTGAAATCTGATTTATTCCCTTTTAACCAACTTACTCGGATATCACTTTACATATTCAAGGCATCAATTCTTGCCATCAGCTGCAGCTCTGAATGCTCCAGTTCTGCTGATGAGTTTTGAGATGCTTCTCAAGCACCTAAAAAAGGCCTCACCCATGTGAGTAATGAGTAGTATGTGCTAATACAGAATTAGAGACACTTGTATCCAAGTGATCTGCTCACCACATCACTAGTAGTCTGTAACAGGGCAGCACTGCCTGGCACTGGGGACATGCTGTATTTCCTACAACAGTTATTGTTTACTGGCACACCTACTTCTGCTACCAGTGCAGCAAGGTTGCTGCAGATCCCTTCATCTACACACAAGTTGAAAGGAGAACTGACCAGGGAATGCATCTCTCAGGATTAACTGCTCTAGAATCAAATGCTTTAAAATTCAGTTTACTGTCTAGTTACTTCTATCTGGAAGAGCCTTCCTCTTCAAATTAAAGCTTTTGGTGTGCTGCTTTTCATTCAAAATTTCTACACAGTTTTGTTACCAATATAATCAGCAAGCCAGCAGAAGAGTACCCATTTATTGAAGACACTGCTAAGTCTTGCTTCCTTGTGTCTATTTTGGCCAAACAGTGTTTCTTTTCTATTTTCCAGTGACGTTCTTCATGTCAATAGTTTGAAAACCCTGTATTTTATTTCAATGAACCTCCCCCGTGCACAGAAGGCTACATTTCAGTGCACTGGTAAAGTCACTAATGCCTGCTTGTTAATACAGTAGACAAAATTACCAGGAAGCCCGAGTGATCAGCAGTATGTTAAATGTACACAGTATGTTAAATGTTTCTGTGTTTTCCCAATTACTCTCTCACTGCAGCATTTTCTTTCTTTTCAGTGTAGCTCTAACAACTCTACAGCACTTGCCTTACCCCAGAGCTACTGCAGAAAACAGCTTTGCACTGTGCACAATTCAGGAACTGTTCACTTGGAGTAAGAAAACAATAAGAGAGGCTGGTTCTCTTTTGCAGCTACTAAAGCAGAAATGAATCTTACAAACAATGCCTTACTCTCCAGTTTTATCCCTGTAAGTAATATTTTCTTCAAAAGGATGATATATAAAAATAAATATTTATTCCATGTGTATGCATACATACAATGTACTCAGAAAGACTCTTTCTGAAGTCTTGGTGGAGAAAAACTGTATCTGTAAAACTGCATTTTCGGAAGACACAAAATAGTTTGAGTATTAATTATTTTTCATTTGAAGTTTAAGATAGGATTCTGTCATGGTGCTTAGCTCTTTTCTCACACAGATGCATCCCATGATATTAAAGACATACTGTACTGTACATGTAAGTTTCTGTAGGAGGTAGGTACCTAATCAGACACATCTAATTGCCTAAAATTAACTGAAAACTCCTAATAAATAGTACTTTCTTCCACCTGTGTTAGAAGTCACATGACATTCAGGAGCAGAAATAAGAGGGAACACACAAATTCAGAGAGCAAGATAATCAAATCTTCCACAGCATCATCCATAAGTTGCTGAACTCCTCAATTCAGTTTTCTGCTGGTTTTCTTCAAGTCAATCCCCTACAAAGAAAAAAAGCAAAAAAAAACCCAAAAAACAAAACAAAACAAAAAAAGAAACAAAAAAAAAAAAAACACAACAGAAAAAAAACCACCAAACCAACAAAACCAAAGCAACAAAAATTGACTTCCACTCATCAGTTTTCCACGTCAAAAAACTCCTGTGCTGAAAAAATTCCTGACTTTGAGAATGCTGACTTTGAGAAACAGTCTTCTCAACAGGAAGTCCAGACTAATAACAACTTACTCAAGGAAATCAGTTAATAAGTTAATACCACTGCTTCACCTTTCATAGCCCACTGTCCATGGAAAATCTCCCAACATGCACAGGCTCAGTGAAGAGGTAACTGTAACAGAGAAACCAGATGTTTGCGGAAAAAGCACATATTAATATTAAATGCTCTTAAGATTTTTTCACATGCCTGAGATACTAAAAGTGCCTACACTAGTAGACTTTTGATGAGCAGGGAACAGCTGAAGCCCTCATTGTTTCTTTCATGCATAGAACACTACATGTATTTTTATTTTGGCAGTTTTATTGTTTTGTGAGAACTTAAATGGATTAGAAATTAAAAGCTGTACAAGTCAGATCCTGCAGCTTCCCAGAATGAATAGAAAACTGTTATATAACAGGAAAAGGAAGACATGAGCTTCTCTGTAGTGGAGGGAAAATTTACACCAACTTGCCTAGGTTTAATTCATCTCACAGTGCACATTAGGAATGAGTCATCCAATGGTTAAATGGAAAAGGTCCTTACAAGTGAAATGATGCATTGTGTCCTGAGAGGATAACAGTAAGGCATGGCCACATTGCCATTCTACCAACAAAATATGGAATTTAAATGCATGATCAGAATATGTACTTTTACTAATGCTTTTTCTTAACATCCAGACAAATTAGATACCTGAAATACTCTTAGATTCATAAAGGAGTAAAGTGGATTGGGCTAAGGAAGTTGGAGCTGTTAATTTTTTTTTTTTCAGTTTTCCACAGTAGTTTCAAACTGCTTGGCAAGGATAGAAGACTATGCTTAAGTATCCTCTGTCTTTGTCTGAAGGGTCCAGCAAGGTGAAGGCCATTGCTCTGGCTTTGCAGTGTTTGGTTCAATGCGATGATCTTCTCTCAGCTCAGACTCATGTTTGCCATCTGCTGATTCTTGGTCTTTGCAGGCTGCAGGTGGAATCTGTACAGCAGACATGATATCTCTTTTGTAGGCATTTATTTCTTTTTCAGCAACAGAGTCTGCTTGACTTGAATTATTAGATCTTTCAGATAAGCCAATATAGTCATGGTCAAAAACTACTGCACCTTGTAGAATGTAATGGTTGCCTGTAAAAGGAAAGTAGCCGCTAGGTGAGATCTCTGAAGCCATACTTGAAATGCTAATGAGGTGCTAACTTACTTTTCAAAACAATTTCCAAAAGAGGACAAGAATGTTTGAGTGACAGCAAACTGATTATGTGAATTTCCCAATTTTACTGAAGATCAAATGTTTGGCATCAAACATCAAATGTTTGTTACATCCACAAAATAACCCCTGTGATGATCCACATTTAGAGCTTTTCTTTCCTAAGTCGATGATTAGCTTGATGTCTGTCTCAGTCACCTACTGAACTAATGCTTGAATACAACTACTGGCCTGAATAAATGGATATGTAGATTCTTTCATTTTGTGCATGCACATGGATAAATGTGGTTTCTTCAAGCTCTCGCTGGGAAATCTTAGTTCAACACACAACAGGCTTTCCTTAAACATAAAAAGTTTAAAAAGTAAGTAAAGTAAAAAAAAAACAAAAAACAACCAAAATCTATCCCAGCCAAGACCAAGACAGTCACTTCCTGAAAAAGGGAATTCTACGTTTACGCACTGCTTTTGCAGTATTCAGCAGTAAACACATTAGGCTCTAATACTCCAAAGACCACTACTTTCACATTTTTATACAGTGACACAATTTACCAAAAGTTATTGTAATAGCTGTTCATTATCTACATGCTTGATAGGTGTGTGACTTCCTCCTCATCTATCAGCAATTTAATGAGGAATCAGGAGGCACAGAGCAATTTTCCAAAAAAAGTAGAGGCCTCCTGACATGACATGAAATCAGTATCTTAGTTGTAAAATCCATAACTGATGACTGACATAAGTATTTCAGCTTTTTACATGAAATTCAAGATTAGTTTCAGCTTTGCAGATCTCTCAGCTTTAAGAGGTGATGGACAAAATTACTATCTCAATGTAGTTTATCTATTTACAAGAACCAAAGTCTGATCACATGTGCCAATAGTGTGGGAATTGTTCTGCTCTTCAAGAACTCTGAAGTAAAAAGCAGCTTGTTCTGTGATAGAAATCTTCTGTATACTAAGTATTTAATTTTTTTGGAAATGCCTCTGGTGACTCAAAGACAGTATGAGCAGAAAAGAAACAGCTGCTGCTGTTTTGATTTGCAAAAGGGCATGTTGAATATGTAAGACAAAGAGCAGAAGTTGGTAATCCAAACCTTTGGAAATTTCTAACCATCCTACCACAGAGCATGACAATTTTATTTACTTTGGTAAGAGATATGCTGACTTCTTTAATAGGACAATTTAAAATAAACTATTACAAAATCAGTTCCCTGATGTAGTCTTTCTATTTTAAGGCTTTAGAAAACACTCCAATGTTGTAAAAAAAAAAAAAAAAAAAGTTTCCATTGCACAAGCAAAATTAATGTGAATTCTGCCTACACCAAAATAGAAATAGAGTCAGAAAATGCTCCTTGAATACCAGTCAGCCTGCTTATACTTCTAGCATGTTCTTATACTTCTATCAGCCAGCATGAATCCAAGCCAGTGATTAAAAGCAACTTTAATAGAGGCTATTTCTACAAATACTTTGAACATTATTCATGAGCTCTGTTCCATGCTCTGCATAGTTTGGCGTCACTCACACTCACTATTCTCCTTACTTAGCTATTACATTATTGTGTGTGCTAACATAACTCCCACTGGTTTTCATCCTAATAACCCAACACCACAACAGAGAAGTTAAAAAAAACAAAACAAAAACCCCAACTCTTTTTACATATATTAAAATACAAATTTAAAAACAATTATATACACCTTTTTCACTGGACCCTCTTATATATGGCTTGAGGTGACACATCTTGATTGGTCTTTTCAGCCTGGATCCTGTGGAATCTCTTAATATTGCACAGCCATTTTCTGTGATGTAATCTATGATACAAGGACCAATCCATTCCGACTGGAAACGACCATCTTTCCACCAGTTTTTTCTTTGCCTGAGGACTTCATGACCAACTTTAAGTTGAAGGGTGTTTAATTGTTTTGACTTCCTTTTGACTGTGATTTTGGTTCTGATTTTTTGTTCATCTGAAGTTTTTTTATCTGCCTACAGAAAGAAAAATGTGAATTACTTTTCTTTTTCCAAAAGTAATCATGCAATTTTGTAGCATTGGTTAACAGTGCTTAAGCATGACATTGAGTGGTTTTAGATGTGTGTAGTTTGTAATTATGTGGGACTGACAAGTGATGAAGAAATTGCTTTTATCTTAATAAATCACTACTCCATAGGCAATAGTTTTCAACTTCTCTATTCTGCCCTCTAAGTCAGACATAATAAACTTCTGACAAGTCTCTTTTAAGGTCACTCCCTCCAAAGACACGTGTTACACTGAAATTAAGGGATCACAGGGGAAGGAAAACAAACTAAAAACTACCACTCAAACTCCCACATTATTTTAAAAGGTTAGTTATACTTTACGCCTCAGACCATTTCATCTTTATCTTCAGTCTTCTTACTAGTAAAATTCAAATACATAACATTTACCTGGCAACCTGAGGTTTTGTCTTCTTCCAGTACTTGACTGAGTTTTTTAGTTGCTTCAAATATTTTGGCAAAACTACTGAATTCTCCTTCCACACATATATTCATGGGCTCAACAACACGTGGGTTACGGTTGAACATTTGGAAATATGGGGTGGTTTGATCTGGCTCCTATTTATATGGGGACCAAAAGCAAGCAAATTTAGCATACAGCTTTGCTGACATTTTGGAGGACTTCAGTCAAAAGAAAAACAATCTTCACATACCAAATTTGTCAAATTGAAAGCATAGGCTATAGCAGATAAATGTTCATCCCAATCACTTGGATGGTCCATGCAATACTTATTAAGAAAAGTTTTGATTGTCTTGGACATTCTTTCATTAATGCCGTGTGTCTGAGGATAAGACAATACAATTTGCTTCATTCCAAACAGTGCAAACAGTTCTTCATTTATCTTCAAAAGAAGAAAAACACAATTAGTGAACATTTCTCCTGTTTTGTATCCCATTTCAAGTAAAAACCTCAGATTTCCACCCTTTTGGTTGATATGATGGTGACTAGGAAAAATCTTACATACATATTAGCACAGAACACACCAGGACTGTGAATGAGACCTACAGCATTAAGTAGGGCTTAGGAGCCAGTGATTGATGGTTCCTAACCACATTTTTGCCACTTGACTCAATCTGTCATTACCTCCATGTCACAATCTGATAATTTCATCACCTCTTAGAGGAACAGTGTGGTAAGTCCTTCATAATCACTATAAGCCAACATCAAAAATACCCTTAGCTATTGCTATACTGGGCAATATGGATGAATGACATACATCAGAATGCAGTGTACAAATTTATGCCAATCCAAGTGAGTGACAAAACCTGCACTATGACTGCCAGGAAATAATTTTACTTTGCTCTTTTTACAAAGAATAAAGTCCTAGGAAACATTGCATAGCATCACAATTGCAAATAATTGGTTTGACATTTTTTGTATTGTGCAAACATCTTTATTTTTTCAATTAAAGAAAAAAATACTAAAGTATTTCTCAAAAAAATTCTAAAATTCAAATCTAATACATGGGAAAATGTATTTTTCTTGAGGGGAAAAGACAACCAAAAAAAAGTTATTAACCAGCTATGTAAATAATTACCTGATAAACAAGCTCCTTCCCCTGATCAATAGGCATCTTTTGAGGTGGCCCATATAAGAAAAACACATTTATGATTGCCTTAGCAATTTCAGCTGCTGAAGTATCATACAGTGGTAAGATAACAGTCCATCTTGTAAACAAATCTGTCATAATTATGATGTATTTGTGACTTCTATTGGTAACATTGAAAGGTCCCATTAGCTCTATAGTGACTGCTGTCCATGGGTCCTCTGCTTTGATAGGGTGTATTTTGGGCACTCTGGTGGCTATGTTCTTTGCCATCTGGCAATGCTGGCAGGCATGCACCTAGAGAAGACATCAGGGAAGGTGTTATCAATGAAAAGTGATGGTGAGGTGATGACAACCATCAGAATCATACATCTCCACTATTTCTCTGTAAATCAGGTCAGACCAGGCAATGCAAAACAAATTTATCACTTTTCTTACAATTTTTTACACTTAGATTTTTCTGAAACAGTATAAAACCAAACTAAAACCAAATGATACTGAAGGCCAGGAGAGGGACATGTAAAAGAACTCATAGCTGAATTCTCTCCATTCTGAAAGCACTGTGCTCTTTCAAGTTCACAGTACAAATTTTAAAATCCATTACTATCTGTAAATAATAAATAATAAAGGAAGTAGGAAGCAACTGGGAGTGAAAGGAAGTCATAATCATTCTCCTTTTGGCTCATCTATGTATGCTGTGGCTGAAAAACACTGGAATTATACGTTATCTTCCATGCACCACAACTTAACCTATGGGACAGAGCACCCACAACTTATTGTAAAGCAGAGACACCGTTTTCATATTCTTATCTGCTAGCAGCTACTCTGGTCATACATCCTTGTGATGGCACATTGCATTCAAACAAAGATATGTGAGAGTCATTGCACAAGAAATCTCTCTCAGGGACCAGATGTGCGCTGCCTACCAAAAGAGATTATGGCTCCCCACCACACCATAGTGGTGTGCAAGCCAGTAAAAGAGTAAAAACTAGTAAAAGAGTAAAAAGAAACACTATGCATTGCCAAGATGACCAGTTGCAGTGTGATTGCAAGCTTACATTTCCTCCTTGTGAAACAGCCTGGGCACTTGCTGTACCAAAGTTCATAGGATTACCAAACACTTGTAACAGACTACATAAAGTATCCTGTAGCTATGAAGCCATACCCAATGCTTGACATCATTTGTTACAGAGGTCCAGTAGTAATTAGACTCCACTAAAGTCAGTGTCCTTGATATACCATGATGAGTGCCAGCAGCATTTTTGTGGCATTTCTCGAGGACCTTTTTCTTTTCTTCATCTGAAACAATTACCAGGCGCATTTGTTTTCTGTCTTTTCCAACATAGAACAACTTGTTTTCTGAAAGAAGTACCAGCAAGTTATAAGCAAGTGCTTTGTCTTCTGTTTAGTTTACTAAACTACTGAGCATGAGTCAGAATAGAATTATTACAATAAGTTCACTTTTGTAAACATATCTTTTTGTTTACAAATATTTTAATTATGTCCTCCAAAGAGCCATTGGTTCAGCCATGTTTATTATCTGGACACAAGGAGTTACAAAGGCAAGTCAGAATGCAAACAGCATTCCCATAGGAAATCTGATTGAAACACAAACTAACAGTGGGGTTGGAAAGGGGAGGTAGGAGTGTTGAAACCCTTGTTTGTGAAGCTGTTGGGTGCCTGCCAGCAACCTGACACTGATAGTCAAAGATTTAACTCCTCCCTACCTTCTCTCTACACAACGCCGGCAGTTTCAATGGGATTGAGACAGCACAGCAGACTACAATGGCTCGTAAAGGCTCATATATCTCCCAGGGCTGCAATAAAATCGGGAAGGGCCTGCAGGCTCTCAGGTGACTGATGGAAAAATTGTCCTTGTACTTCTGCCAGTCATCCCCCAGACTGGATGGAGCATTCCTTGTCTCTAGCTGCAGATCTGTTTCCCTTTCTGTAATCCCTTCAATAATGGATAGCAGTGACTACATATTTCTACAGTATAAAGAAATATATAAAGCAAGGTTTGGCTTTTATATAGATTAACAAACCTGTCCTGAAATGGACTAAAGCAGATTGAGCTTCCATTTCTACAAACATCCTGTTATATATTAACCAGGGATTTGCAGAGCATTTGTGTCATAGAGAATGCTTATTAAAATCACAGAATGCGCAGAGCAAGATCTCACTTTTTTTTCATATTAGCAAATCTTCACCTTAATATCTATTTTTAGCATAATTGGAGGGAAAAACTTTACCCTTGAAAACAAATTTTTTGGCAGCTCTCCTGATTCCACTTCTTTCACTTGATAATGTTGTGGGATGATATTCCCCTGTTTGCTTGTAGTATGCAATCTGCTTCAGGTGGAGCCCACCACTTTTTCCACTACGAACCATTGCCAATCTGAAAAAATTGACAGAATTTATTAGATAAAATGTCAGAGAAGCACATTGCCAAGTTTTTACTGATTTCTTTGTAGCTCAGAGGCATCCTGGTTATGTAGCCCCTAAGAAGAGATTACACCACCCACTATACACATCGACCATCAACTTTAGCAACAAAGAGCACTGCCTGAAACACTAATTTTGTTCTAAGCAGAGTTGATTTTGTCAAACTTTATTTTAAAATTTCCACACAATGGAGGTTTTTACTACAGTCATTGGACGGGGAAAGGAAATGGCATCAGAGAGAAAGAAATTGTTCTTCTCATTCTTGGATACCTCTCAAATTCAGTTGTGCTTGAGATTGTCCAAAGATCCATTTTAGCTGAGAAAAAACTACATAGGCAAAGAGAAAAAAAACAACTTCCCAAAGAGAAAGGAAAGGAAATTTATTTTTTCACTAATTAATCACACAATTAGATTTTGAAATTCCAAACCAGACTGCATGCGAGGTAACAATTTGTTCCTTGACCCAAGCTGATTTTCCTGATACATTAATAAGCAATAATGTCATTAGTAAAATGAGCCACTGATACAGAACCTGTTTGGATCTAGCAAGAATAAAATCAAAATAATTATATAATAATGAAAATTGAAATATTCACAAGCAGGATTATTGATGCAGCCTCTCTATCATTTGAGTGGTTTGGTTTTTTCCCAAAACTTTTCCAGCAGTATAGATGAGGCAGCAGTTTAATCCTGCTTTCATCAATGTCTGCAGGAGCAAGATCATGCTTGGGGTCTGCCTTGTCATAATTTCATAGTGAACAGTGGTTATCCACAGCATTAAGTAAATTTATTTCTTACCCACAGCATTAGGTAAATTTATTTTTGGCACTGTTCCAGTGCCAGACTGTGACATTATGTAGCCTGCTAAAAAGCGTAATTAGCTTGTCTGCCATATGTGCTAAGTGGCTTATAATTATGGGGAAGTGACAGTATCCAGTCACTCTGGAATGCACATCATCTCACTATGTGGGGATGCTATTTGAAAACAAAATGTCTAGGACAAGATGTCTATTTTTCAATTTATAGATTCTGACCTACCGTTACTATGCTGGTGGTGGGAAGGAGGTAAAGACCTCTTAAGACTGATTATGCCTGCTTTCATTTAATCCTTTCCTCTCAGAAAATAAAATGCTATATGTCATTTTTGGAACCTGCACCCTGAGCTAAGCACTGCTGTTGGCAATGGCAAATGCATGGCAGGAACTTTCCATTCAAAATGTGACAAGACTTTTGCCTCATTGAATACTTCATTTTATACAACATAGAGCTGGTTTTCAAAACAAGCCAAGTCTCTTGTCATCCAGCATTAGTGCTTGAAAGTAAAATTTTCATACCTGAGAGAACTAACACAGATGTACTTCCCAAGACCACGACCTCACCTGTGAAGAAAGACAGTGTTTCAGAACAGGGAAGGAGAGGAGCCAGAATACAGGACTGTTCTCACACAATAGTTTCCTGTAAATTTATATCTGACAGCAAATGCTAAACCAACCCACCGAGCTGGTAAATTGGATAACTAACAGCAGAAAAGGAGGTGAGGCTACCACTAAGTAAATTCATGTTTCCGTTTTTAAAAAAAGTCAATTAACTAGTATTTCTGACAGTAAAAGAATATTGGTGAAGGGCAATTAAAATATCCCATCTGCCAGGGGCACACATTCAAGTTTTAGCCAGGGGCCTCCTCAAGGCCAGTCCTGCACTTAAGTTACCTGAAGTTAAAACTAGCCCAGTATGACCTGTCATTTAACCACAGGGATGGTGGATTCTTTTGGCTTGACACAGACTTTCACGTATGTGAAGAAAAGACCTTACAGAACAATCTTTATTCTTCCAGTACTTTTTGAAACTTGCCTGAAGCAGCAAATATTTTCCATGGAGCCTCAAACTGCCCATTTTAATAAAATGAAGTTGCACAGCAACAAAATACTTCTAAAACAGGACAACAGCATGCACTTCTGCTAAGCAGACATGCTATCCACATTTCTGCAATGGCAGTTTCCGTTATAAGCATTTTAAAGAGCTTAGGTAAGCCAATGAGGAAAGAATGTGCTATGTAGCACCCACATACATTAATCTAGTACTATCCTGATCCAGCAAACTGTTAAGTACTTAAGTCTGCTGGATTGCTGCCCAATATGAGCTTCCTTCCTGGATATTTAACTTTTTGTGCCCCTACTAATCTTTTCCCCCACCACCTAATTTACTTTGTTTAGCCTACTCCTAAAAAATGCCAGATAAAACAGCCCTGAAAAGAACAATTTATAAAATCTTCTGGTTTTCTTATTTATTCAGATAATTCATATGCTATGTCTCTCAGTACTCATAATGCATCTGGTAGTCTAAAAATCAAAGACATAAAATCAGCTATCCATTTTTAGTACCTTAGAAGCTCAAAAAGCATACACAAGAACATATTTTAGCAAAGAGAATGAAACTTCCATATAACCAGTGGTCTTTAGCTTTAGTGGCTTAGCCAAAATAATCCCACCTGATAAAACTAAGCTATTTCATCCTTTAATGCCCATTTTCTCCTACAGACAAACACAATCCTAACTGCAAAACTATTATTTTAGTCCACCTTTTGACAAATCCCCCTACTTCTGACTGCTGTTCCTACAAGAAACAGGAATTGCCTGTGGAGCCCTGAATCACAGTCACAGGATGGCTTGAGTTGGGACGGATTTTAAAGATCATGAACTTCCAAAGTGCTGCCAGGGACACCTTCCACCAGATGAGATTCCTCAGAGCCCCAAACCCACTTGGGTTCGAACACTTCCAGAATGGGACAGACACAGCTTTTCTGGGCAACCTGTTCTAGTGCCTCACCATCCTCTCAGTAAAGATGTTTTTCCTAATATCTGGTCTAAATTTGTTCTCTTTCTTTGAATGCATTCCCCCTTGTTGTATCAGTATATGTTCATGTAAGAAATCCCCCTCCAGGTCCCTTACAGGCTGTCTCCAGCACATAGCTTCAAAACACCGCTTTTCTAAAACCCAGGTGCTTCCAAAAATGTGTAAATCAGACTGACAGACTCGCCTACATTCCTCCCTGATTTTGCAAGTGCGACAGAGGGCTGGGGCAGGCGCCAATGAGACTGGGTGGGGAGGCACGCGAAGTCGTGTCTAGCCGCCTGCGGTACCGTGAGCCGCCATTCAGAATTCCACTGATTCCCCTCGGGAATGCGCCTCCGCATCCTCCCTCCCGCCCACAGCACTACACATCCCAGAGTGCATCGCGCCCGCGCAGGGCATGCCGGGAGCGACGGCCACGAGTGACCGTCCCCTGGGCCTCGCACGCCGCGCATGCACGCGGCGACGCCAACGCGAACTTTTTGCTTCCCGCTACCGCCCCCCCGCCGCCCTCTCGGCCCGTCGGGCACACCCGGGGCCATCCACCGTGCCGCCGGCACGCACCTGCTCCAGCAGAGGTACCGGCAAGGCCCGTCGCGGGGGCCACAGTTTCCCGGCCAGACCAACCACCGCCACGGCCCCGGCGGCTCCCCGGGACTTTTGTGGCGCCCCCGGAAGTGGCGGGAGGGAGAGGAGGGGGCGGGGCAGCCGCGGCACCGCCTCCTGGGGGGACTGCGGGGCCGCCGCGGCCAGGTGAGGTGGCCGTTCCCTCCTGCCTTTCCCGCATTTCTTTCTTTCCTTCCCATTCCTGGCCCGGCCGGGACGCAGGTAGGCAGCGCGGTGGCTGCGGAGAGCGGGAGTTCCGGTGAGACACAGTGTCGCAGTGGGCGGGCAGCGCAGGCGGTGAGGCGGCCACCGGCCCCGCCGCGGAGCGCGCGGTGGGCAGAGCCCCGCGGGCTCCCCCGCCTGTGCTCGGGCACGCCCAAGGCTGCTGCGGCGGGCACGGTTCGTATGCGCGGTCAGCGCTTTGTGTCTGGGTCGTTCTGCTGTCGGACAGGGATTCGCTGAAGCGGCGGCGGTGCCGCGCGCTGGGTGTGTGAGGTTGCAGTGTGCAGTGCTGTCAGTGTCAAGTGAAGCGTTTTCGTACAGATGACCACGGGGTGAAAGGGGGTGTGCGCCTAAACGGGGATGGGGAGGGAAGTGATGGAGCACTTCTTGGAGCTCTGCGTTTGGAGCACTCTGTTAACATGCCCAAACCTGATGATAAATTCAGTATAAAATAAGTTGGAGTAAGGGAGATGGCTGTCTCTAATCAAAATGGGGGGCGGGGGGGAAGCAGCAATAGAAGCCCCGAAGCTGAGAATTGATTACATGTCAGAAGCAGAGATGAGAGAGTTGTAAAGACTGCATGTCCTGTGTTATATTTATCTTTGTTTTTATGGTGTTTTCCAGAACGTGGGAACTTTATAGGTTTGAAAATGCTGGAGGTTTGGCGCTTTTATTGCTTCCCTGTAGCTAGTCACAAGCAGGAAGATTGGGTGATATCTGTATCATAACCACAAGGAAATAAGTTTTCTTTCTCATACAAACTACTTCTGCTACTGGTGTACCCTTTACAGCTGTTTGTAACAGTGTTTGTGCATTGTTGTATCAGTCTTTTTAAGCGCTGTTTCCCTTTATCTGATTAGCCTGTATCTTTCCAACTTTTCTGCATCCCTTCTGTATCATATTTCTCTAAGTAACAAGCCTAGGCTGTTGTTTTTCTCCTTGGAGTGTCAAAATTCTTATTGAATCCATCTTTGTCTTGGTGAACAAGGTTTGGTTTAATCAGTAACAAAACTATTCTTGATATGTAAAGCTTTTTTTTTTGTATATAGTGATGTAATATGCCTCTTATGGTTCAATGTGTGAGAAATTAGAATTTTTATGCTTACTCACTTATCTTGGTTGTCTTATTCTTTCTGGGGAAGAAAGTTTCACCCTTCTGGTAGTTGTGATTACAACAGATCAAGCCTCCAGAGGCTGAGCCAAATGAACTTGGGTACAGATTTTTTTTTTTTTTTTTTTTGCAAAACCTCTCATCTCTACAAAGTTGAGTTAAAATTCTTTGTGAGAATCTGGAGAAGCTGTTTTGACATCTGTGACTGGGATCTTTAAAATTTTGGAAGCCAGCCTTCCTGAAACATTGAAACTTGTCTCAAGTATAAATTACTTTATGTGATGTGTTTGACAGAGTTTGATTTAGAAAGGAACTTGGAGGTTAATGAATGTGAAGGTTATCTGCTCTGTAGCTGTGCAGGGGAACTTAAAACACATGCCAGATACCAGTTCGTGTGGTTTGCCAGTTTAAAATAGCACTGCCTTTCTGTGTGGAAGATAAGAGAATGATATTTACTAGATGGGTTTTCTAGACTTCTAACACTTCTCTTAAGGGATAGTCATGGTTTATTTTGTGGTTTCAACCAGAGTTGAAATATGCCTGTGATACTGCAATATTTGAAGATAAACTCAGAGTTTTATATGTGCTAAAAAGTTACTCTTCTGCTGGTGAACTGTTAGGGAAAAATAAGTTCTGCAAGCAAAGAAATTGGTCAGGAAAAGACCCACTGAAAAGTTATTTCACTTTAGGTTTGATAATTCAGAATTGCTGAAAATACTTTGCCTAACTAACTATATAATTACTGGGAGAAAAGGCAGACATGGGGAAATCAGCCAAGTAGTTACTGTTTGAAAACTGGAACAGTTATGCTTTAAGACTAGAAATCTTATTTTTGAACAACCTAGAAGATATACATTTCCTTTCTGCAAAGCTTACCTCTTAATAGACTCCTAGCTTACATGGCTCTTCTCAGTTTTCTGTTGCTAAGATACTGTAATACAGAGGATCAGACTGAATATTACTTTTGGTACAGATATCCATTACTCTTGGAAAATAATAAGGATCCCCAGAAAAAGACTTAGGCAACTGAGGCTTGTTAACTAGCCTAGCTATACAGAGTTTTGAGAAATGTTAGGTACACCTGAGCAGAGTTGTTTCCAGTAGGAAATGCCAGTAAGATGAGTATTTCTAGATTCCTGATGCTTGAGAGTGGGTGCTTGGAAGTGTCTCATTGGTAAGATTTGGCAGACTAAGGACCTGTCTTCTGCTTGGAGTACTGATCAGCAAGCCCTCTCTTGTAAAATGCAATCCAGAGGCCACTTTAAGAAAAAAAAAAAAACAACAAAACACAACAGCACAACAAACAAACAAAACACAAAAACCCCCATAGCAGTGGATAGAGAAAGTGAAAGGATTATGATTGTGGGTATTCTCAGCTCAGCCAGAGAAAGAGAAAGGTTTTCTAACCAGGCAAGAGCCTGGGAAGCAGTTGGGAAAGAATGTAAATAATTCTCTAATCTACCTTGTTGTTCACATTGTTTATAGATATGTTCTGCCACAGTGTGTCATTCACGGCACACCAATGGTGTGACATGTTTTCACTCTAAGACCAATGAAATTAGTCTTCTCAAAGTTCTCTATATATAGAGCGGTGCATTTGAAATAAAGGAGAGTTCATTCTCTTTGCCTTCTAATCTGGGGTTCTTTGTTCCCATCCTGCTCAACAGCGTCATCGATAGCCTAGTCGGTTAGAACAGTTTAATGGAACAGGACAAACACTATCTCTGTTCTCTCTTGCATCAGAGGTTTCAACTCTCTGTTTTCTGTTAATCAGAAGTGTGTCCTAACCACCAAGCTGAAAAGTGTGTGGGTAAAAACATCTGCATGTATACATTACTGCTGAAGATGGAGTATGAATAACAGTGCATAGTTTTTTTCCTCCAGAAAACACATTCATTGGTCAACAGGTGCTTACTAAGCAGAATCATGGAGCAGATCCTCCTGAGGCACTTGGAAGATAAGGTGATAGATGACAGCCATTGTGACTTCACTAAGGCAAATTTGACAAATTTAGTGGCCTTCTATGAGCACCTTCTTGTAAGTAAAAGGAGACTGACTACAAGAAAGCTGGAGAGGGACTATTTACAAAGGTCTATAGTGATAGGACCAGGGGCAATGACTTTGAGGATGAGGAATGAGAGATTTAGATTAAATATACAGAAATTCTTTGCTGAAGGGGTGGTGAGGTACTGGCACAGGTTATCCAGAGAAGTGGATGCCCCATCCCTAGATATCTTCAAGGCCAGGTTGGATCAAGCTTGGAGCAGTTTAGTCTAGTTCCCTGCCCATGGTAGGGGTTTGGAACCAAGTGATCTTTGGGGACTTTTGAACCAAAACCATTCTATGATTCTTTTCTATACAATGACACATTTTTTACATAAGTTTTCTAATATATTAATTTATTCATCCATAAAAAACCACTTGAGGACTTCATATGATCCCCTAAGTAAAAGAAGGTTCCATCCTGGAACAGCATTCCTGTCCATGTGTCTGCTCCATGAGCCACAGCTCCTGCAAAGGTGCTCCAGGACAGACTCTCTGTGGGCTACATCTTCCTTCAGGGTGCATGCACCATTTCCAGTGTAGGGTTTCCTATGAGCTGTAGGTGGATCTCTGCTCCACTGTGGACCTCCGTGGGCCTACAGTGGCACAGCCTGCTTTACAGTGGGCTGTTGTCTGGAGCACTTCCTACATGTCCTTTCTGAATGACTTTGGGGTCTGCAGAGTTGTTTCTCTGTTATTCTCACCCCTGTCAGCTGTTGTGCACTGTTCTTTACCCTTTCCTGAATACCTTACAGCAGAGGTGTCAACAGCATGGCCAAGAGGCTCAGCTTTGGGCAGCAGCAGCTCTATCTTAGAGCTGAGTAGCTCTGTCTGACATAGGGACAACTTCTGATGTCTTTGACAGAAACCATCCCTGCAGCCCACTCACCACCAGAGCCTTACCTGGGAATCCCAATGCAGGCACTTACCTGGCAAGGAAGACTCCTTTTATTCTTAAGGTTTCTTCAGGTTTCAGTACAGTGAAAGTGGAAGGTGGATAGTCTTTTTTGGAATGAGAACTGCTGTATTTTTTCTGGTGTAGTAATGCATAAACTGCTATATAGTAATGCTTCTGGAACATTGTAAAAAATACCTGCAGTGGTCCCACAGACATAAAGGATTTAACATGTTTACAGTTGTCATTTGCATAGATGTATCTTTTTATCTTGTCATTTGCATAGATCTTTTCATGTGGCAGTCTGAGAGCTGTGCTTGGCTTGTAGGCAATATCAGTGTCTGGCTAAAAGCAACAAATAAAGGCTACTTTTCATCTTTTCTCGAGATTCTTGTCATGATTCGGGAATATGTTATCTTTGGGAATTATGGGGGGTTTTTTTAGGGAATATTTTTTTAGGGAATATGTTTTCTTTGTTACCTTTTTTTAGCCTATTGCTTGGCTGTAATTTTGCACATCAATGGAGTTTCTTGCCTAATGTTACTGAACAGAGCTGAGTTACTGAAAGTGATGATAAACTTCATAAGACTATTGAAGTTAGTATTTGCTGAAGAGAGACGGAGGTTTCTCAACTTCATGTACTATACTTGGACCTTATACATTCCAATAGTTATTTGAACCCTTATATCCCCTTAAGTTTTCATGATTATTGTTTGATTATTGTTTGATTTGTTTCTTTGTGGGTTTTTTTTTCTATATGATGGGGTTTGGTTGGTTGATTTGTTTAGGTTTCTTTGTGGGTTTTTCTTTTCTATACAATGGGGTTTGGTTGGTTGGTTTGTTTAGGTTGTTTGGGTTTGAGGTTTTGTTATTGTGTAAAAAATTATCAGGCAGTAACTATAACTTTCTTTGTGTTTAAGAGATATGGGGATAGAGCTGCTCAATAAATCTTTCTCAGATTTAGTCCATATCAGTAATGTGCTGACAGCTACTGCTCAGCACCTCATGGGATGTGTGTGGGGAACAGAACAACATGTGTATGTAAATGTTAATTTTTTTATTATTGATTACATGACACAGGAGAAATTTTGTGTTTGAATTCTGTCCAGTTTTAAATTGGAGTGAATATGTATTTCTTGCTGTGTAAGGTACAACAATAAACAAGTCACATATGGTTTACTGACAGCATTGTCTTCAGCAGCTTCTGTGTTTGGCATCCTTTCCCTCTTTTTCTGCTTTTTGACTGTCCTGTCTCTTCTCTCTTCCTGGTTGTTTGTCAGACCTGAAAAAATGCTGTTGTTGAGAAATAAGGTTTGTATCTTTAAGACTGGTTCTGAGAGCAAAGGCTGGGGGGAGAAGTGTGCAGTTTGTTTTCAGAAACTGCACTCACTCCTCCACATTCCAGCTCCTGGACTGTGTTGTCTGTGGACGGATGGACAGTGCGACAGGGCTCTCCTTTGCTTTTTAGTTAGTTTTAGCTAGCTAAGGCAGAGAAGTTCCCTGGACAGTGGTTTTTCCTTTTCTTTGGACCTATTTAA
This sequence comes from Vidua macroura, assembly GCF_024509145.1. Lineage (NCBI taxonomy): Eukaryota > Metazoa > Chordata > Aves > Passeriformes > Viduidae > Vidua > Vidua macroura. Next base: position 68,669,388 of record NC_071611.1, read on the forward strand.
ACCTGCTCTGGACTGAAAACTCTTTTGGGCTAGAGAGACTTGGTTAGTGTCAGATTCCCCATGAAATAACCAGTCACAAACTGTATACAAACTTCATAACTTGCTGCTCTCACGAAGTGTACTACAGGAATAGGTAGGGGAAAGAAGGTCTAAAAATCTTAAGACCTTCAACTTATTTGTTTCAAATCATTGTTCTTCCCTCTTTTTCTTAAGTTTTAGAAAGCTGTTAAGAAATTGGTTACCAATATACAAATTTTGGGTAGTAGGATGGACGGTGATACAAGAACAACTTCATTTTTTGGCTTAATCATTGTTTTTTTGGGGGTGTCTCTTTTGGTTTAATACCTTTATAAAATTGTGTGTTAGTTGCCAGTACGTGTTGGCAATAACCTCTGCCTTTCTGAAGGTTGCTAGAAATAGGATTTGGAAAGCTCTCTTTCTTTACCATGTCATAAACAGGATTAATTTACCTGAACACCCAATTTCTAACTCTTGTGACAGTCAGATGAATTAGGTGCTTGAAATTCATCTTGTTCTTATTGCTTGAAAGGCAAACAGCTACAGTTCCACATTCTAAGAGAAAGTAGTTTTTTGTTAGCAGAATTGAAGAACAACAGAAAGGTAGCAAATGCATTTAAGAAATAAATCTTTTTAATCCTCTTTGTGTGCCCAGGTTCTTTATGCTCAGAGCTCAGTTTCAGCTTCTGGGTCTGAAGTTTCCATATTTGTCTTGGGGTGATTTTATGATGATACTTTATTCCCTGATTATGTGCTTTATTCCCAGAAATGGCTGTAGTATCTTTAAGATGTAACCAGGAGGCAGGGCCAGAGCCTGGGAACACTGGGCATGGGCTCTGTTCAATCTCTCTCTCTCCAGTGTGTTCTGGACAGTGTGGACCAGGGACGTTGAATTGTTCTTTTGTTGGATTAGGTTTTTCTTGCTAGCTTGAAGCAAGAGGGTTCTTCCCTTCCCTTCCCTTCCCTTCCCTTCCCTTCCCTTCCCTTCCCTTCCCTTCCCTTCCCTTCCCTTCCCTTCCCTTCCCTTCCCTTCCCTTCCCTTCCCTTCCCTTCCCTTCCCTTCCCTTCCCTTCCCTTCCCTTCCCTTCCCTTCCCTTCCCTTCCCTTCCCTTCCCTTCCCTTCCCTTCCCTTCCCTTCCCTTCCCTTCCCTTCCCTTCCCTTCCCTTCCCTTCCCAGAACTTCCCAGAACTTCCCTTCCCTTCCCAGAACTTCCCTTCCCTTCCCTTCCCTTCCCTTCCCAGAACTTCCCTTCCCAGAACTTCCCTTCCCTTCCCAGAACTTCCCTTCCCTTCCCTTCCCAGAACTTCCCTTCCCTTCCCAGAACTTCCCTTCCCTTCCCAGAACTTCCCTTCCCTTAACTTCCCAGAACTTCCCTTAACTTCCCAGAACTTCCCAGAACTTCCCTTCCCTTCCCAGAACTTCCCTTCCCGTAGCCTGGAGCCAGCAGTACTGCCCTGAACCCCAGAGCTTAGAGGAGCTGAACCAAAATGAGAAAGGGCATTAAAATCCACCAACTTCAGCTGCTGCAAGGAGGAGACCCATGCCAGAAATTTAACAATTTTCCCATCTGCTCTGCTCTGGGCTGCTATGTGATCTCCTCTTCACCTTTCCAGAGACAAAAGGGATCAACTGCCATTTTAATCCAGGGCACACGATCAGCCTCTGTTATTTTTCTTCCCTGGGCATTTTTCTGACCTTTTTTTGTTCTCCTGTTGGTGGACGTCTGGGTGTGTGAAGGGTAGGTTTCTGGAAATTCATATCTAGCGTTCATTCAGTCCTTTTCTGTGCCTTAGAGCACCCCAATGCCTTTTTTGTTTGGTTGTTTTTTTTTTTTTTTTTAATTTTGGTTCTTTTTTTTTTTTTGTTATTATTGTTAATAAGCAGGTCTTTTAATGTTTTTTTCACTTTCACCTGCTGGTATCAATTTCTCCCATTGGCAGAAGAAAAGGGAGTTATTGAAGGGCTTTTTCTTTTTAGAGAAAATGCTCATTCCAGGGCATTTTCTCCTGAAATTTGTCTCCAAAACCGAGACAGTATTGTTCCTAGCCTCTGAATTAGGACAAATTCTCTCTGGGCAACTTTTGCTTTTCTTGCCATCCCCCTTCATGGTTGACCACTAGTGGGAATTTACTATTGCTTCACTTAGTTCATAGGACAGCCAAAGTAATTTTCACTGATATTTAAAAACAAATTCAGATCTGCTGAGACATCACTGTTGAATGGAACTTGCATAATGCAATAGAACTGAACAACCTAACCTGTTGGATCAGATGAGCTTCTAAACTGCTTATAAAGTAACTGCTTGTTAATTTTGTAAGTAGTAGTGATGCGTTATAAATAATCTTATAAAGCCATATACATCTCACAGCATCAGTTACCTTGTTAAAATAACAGATGCCTAATCTATGGGTCTGTTTCTGTATAGAAGTTATTTTGCTGATATTTTATTTTCACATGGCAGGTTAAAAGGGTATAATACGTGTTCACTTCACTGCTACATTAGTGGTTAGAAGTCCTTTTGTGAGAAGGCAATGCTAGTGTCCATCTCTGTAATGTTTAATTTTTCACAGTGAAAATAAGGCAACACTTTGTTGTGAGCTGTCACATACATTCTGTTTTCATAGAAAAGATTCACTTGACTTTTAAGACTAGGGTTTTTTTTAATAGTCCTAATGGTGGGTTTATGTTTTTCATTAGCACAGACAGTAGCAAAAAGACTGTACTCTATTTGCCATTGTCATCTGATCACAAAATTTCTGTGGAAAAAAAAGCCAGTGCCATGGATAGTGAGTTAAATATTGTAAATATTGGAGAATATTTTTGTTGCATGTTTCATGTAAAATATAAACTCTCAATTTAAGCCTTCTGAAGTTAGAAAAAAATGCATTTGCCATCTTTTACTTCTGTGAGTTATATTTTCTGTTTCTAAAATTTATGCATCAATAGTTGGATAGTAATTTTGAAACTTTCCCCATGCTCTAAACATACATCTAAAACTGTAGACTGTGTGTGGTGCATACTGTTTTATTTCTGGTGCTTTGCTCAGAGGTACATAATTGTCCAAACGTTTTTTCTAAGTCAAAAGAGTTTATTTTATCTCCCCTTATCAAGTGTGTATTTTTTTTTTTTTTGTCTATTTCTTGTAGGTTAAAAAGTTATACCATCTCAGGGAAGCAGCAGTGCACTGTGGGTTTCTTGGAGCAGCAACTCTGGTCAGTAATGAGCAGATGATAAAGAGTTAAACAGTGCCTGGTAAACAACGTAATCACAGTGGCAACACTGTACAAGCAAAGACATCAAAGAGCGGGGGACTTTGGTGTTCCCATGTCAGTTGGAAACATGCCCAGGATCTCAGCTGCCAGAGTGCCTGCAATTTTTACATAGATTTCTATAGGTCTTGTAACCATGTCTGTTAATGCGACAGAGAATGATCCTCCCAGATTCTTTGTGGGTGGAGAAGATGGAGAAGGATTATTGGATTCAGCCAGATCTACAGATTATGAACACTTCTATGACCATGGGGAAGAAGAGGAGGAAGAGTACGACTCTGTAAGTAGTGTAGGGACATTTGTTTACTCTTCTTTGTCTCAAGCATTATTTTTGATTTCCATTTTTTTTTTTCAAAAATGGTTTATAAAAATATTTTTTTCAAAATATTTTTCAGTATTTAATTATTTTTCAAAAATGGCATTAGCTCACATAAGTCTAGTACTGAAATGGTGTTCTAAATTGAGATATTGTTCATATTCAGATAATGATGTGTCAGTAATATTTGGAAAAGAAGAATACCGGAAAATTAAGTATACCTTGAACTGTGAAGTAGATGTGCTTTATTTTAGAGAGTTCCTGGGCAACAATTTGGAGACTTGATTTGGATTCTCTGAATGAACTTGATGATGGCATAAGCCTCTGTTTTATTTATTTAGATAGTTGGAAGCAAAAAAATTATTGGGAATTTTTCTTTCGCGTGCTGTCAACTGCTTCAGAGTTGACTTTCGATCTTTTTTTTTTCCTTCCTTGTCTTGGTATATTGAAAGTGCATACTAAGTTCATCTTAATTATACCTTTGTTTGTTATATCTATAAAGTGTTCTGATTTGTATTTTGAGCACTGTTCTCACCGATTTTTAGCTTGCTTAAGACACACTCTTAATGGTATTATGCATGAGTCATCGTGTGACTTTTTAATCTCTTTGTTGTTTGTTCTTTTTTCAAGATTGCATTTTATGGAATAGATGGAATTTTCGCTAATTGTGAATTTGTCAAAAAAGTTTAAATGCAAGACAGCATTGCTAAAGCACTTCCCATGATTAAAAGTAACTTGGAAATGCAGAGTAGCAGTGCAAAATTAGCAGCTCAGGTAGCTCAATTCAGTGAACCTATTTTGGCAAGGGAAAGTAGCTGGCTAGGTTTTCAAAAAGTAGTAAGTTGAATTAAAGGATTGCTCTGTGGGTTTTTGTTTGTTCCTTTATAGAGCAAAGTAGGTTGGCCTTTGCCTTTAGAAATACCACTGACAGAAAAAAATTATTGAAAGTTTAATGTGAAAGCAATTACCTGATTAAAAACTAAATTAATGGTAGCATGCAAATTTTAAGAGAAAATACCTGCTCCAATAATGTGCTGCTAAAACCCTGTTGTGTTTTGAGAACACATAAAAATTACTTTTCCCTTTCCCCTACCTCCTTTCCAGCCACCAGAAAGACAAATTGCAGTTGGGATTTGTTCAATGGCTAAGAAATCAAAGTCCAAACCAATGAAAGAAATTCTTGAACGCCTCTCCATGTTTAAGTATATAACTGTGGTGATATTTGAAGAGGATGTTATTTTGAATGAGCCAGTTGAAAATTGGCCTTTATGTGACTGTCTCATTTCTTTTCACTCTAAAGGTAAATCTTGTAATAATACAATAAATACCTGTGACATCTAAATTATTTAAGCTCTTTGAAAGTCCTTTTAGGTTTTTTGTCTTACAGTTTTATTGGATTTTCCTAGGAAGTGATTCTTTTGTCTTCTTTAATATAATGCAACTGACTTGTAAAGTGCAAGTTTTTTTAATGATACTGTTTACATTGCTTGAGAAAGTCTTGCCTGACACAATATAAGAATAGCTGTCTCACTTGTAAATACATTTGAAGCCAGTGGAAATAGTGATGTAATGCAAAGGTTCCAAACTATTTAGTGGTAATGTGTCTTGTAATTTTGTTTTTCTTAATAAACATTTTAGGGTTTCCACTGGACAAAGCAGTAGCTTATGCAAAACTCAGGAATCCGTTCATAATCAATGACTTGAATATGCAGTATCACATACAAGACAGGTAAATAACAATAACCACCTTTTAAAGCAAGCCATTTTTGTCAGAAGCTATAAAAATTTGTTGTTACTGCATAGCAACAGTTCCAGTGTATTGTCCCTGCCCATGGTGGAGGGTTTGGAATTAGATGATTTTTAACATCTCTTCTAATTCAAACTATCGTGTGATTCCATGATTGTACAGGAGTTTAAATAAAATTACAGTGAATGTTACACTTTATTAATGTATGCATAGTTTTCTGGAATGTGTCTTCAGGTGTGTTTTTTTCTTTTTCTGTTTTTACATTGATGTATCTGAAGATTTACCAAGTTAGAAATTTGCTGATACATTTTTCTAAAGCTTAGCAAATAAAAAAGTTTAAACTCTTAAAATACATATAGGATAAGTATGTATAGCAGCTCTACAAGCTCAGATAATTGTAGAATTCACGTGATTTACAGTACTTTTTTTCTGTGAAGATGATACTTAACAGATGTTATTGTTACTCAAAGGTCATGTGGTTATTGAAAGCAAATTTTCCTTTGGAGCTGAGATCATGCATAGCAAACACTAATAAAACAATAGTAACCAAAATATGCGAACACTGAAACCTTCTGAACAGTGAGCAGACTTGCTATTTTGGATGCCTTCAGTTACAGTTCTATATAAAGTTAAACAGTTGAAAATCTCCTTTGACAAGACAATTGTTTTGTGCAAATGTCTGTTGCACTGCCAGATAGGAAAGGACTGGCATTGCAAAGTGCATTTTTATTGATGTTGAAGAGATCACTGCAAAGGTACAGCTGTGTCAATGACCTTTAAAGCATTATGTTAGTAAATAGAGTGTTACATATGTAACCTTACCCTGTGTGATTTTTTTAAAAAAATGTTTATTTTTCTCCTCCTTTACTCATAGATTATAAAATGCAGATATTTGCAGAATTTGCTGGCTCATTTTGTCATGTTCTTTTCTTCTAGAAGAGAAGTCTATGGCATTCTTAAAGCTGAAGGAATTTTACTTCCTCGCTATGCAGTTCTGAACCGTGATCCAAACAATCCCCAAGGTAAAAAGAGCAGAGAAAAAGTATCAACCATTAGCATCTCAGTGGAGAGCAGTATGGACATAGTGGAAAGCTAAATTCCACTGCCTAGACAATTTTTGCGGTTTGATTTCTACGCTAGCATTTAAAGTGTTGTTGTGGATTGACCTCTGCTGGCTGTGGGGTGCAGTATGTGAAAAAGAAAAGAGGTCGAGGTTGTGTAAGCACTGTTCAGCATTAACAAAAACATCAAGACTTTTTTGTCACAAGTTCAGAACATAGTGCCATACCAGCTGCTGTCAAGAAAATTAACTCCATCCCAGCCAAAGGCAGTACAAGTATGCAACAGAGAAGTATGATTCTGACACCATACATCTTACAGACATCATAGAATAACTGGAATATTAAGGCCTCCTTACTCAAACTGAGCTTCTAATATGTCACTAAACAGAGCAGCATTCAGGATATTATATTAACCACAATTATTAGTAATTTTCCTTAGGAAAGTAATATTTACAGAAACAAGTCAGGCTATTGAATTCTTCCTCTTCTGTGTATAAGCAGCCATATATTTGAAATCTGTTCTAGATATATCTGCAGATGCTGTACTATGAATATAAATTGGAATTAATTTTTTGAGTACCTGCAAAAAATTGAATTTTTCTACTAATATGAAGACTTCAAGCAACAGTAAGAGATTGCAATGACAGGTCAAGGGAATTTTGCATTAAAATCTCTGTGTGATCTAGGGAAAAAATGAGACATTTATGCTTCAAAAATGAAGTCAAAGCTGCTGCTTGCAGTTAACCAGTATTGAATACTAGATTCCTGATTGCTGATACCAGAGGACCTAATTTTATGTGCAGGGTGCATGTATCCCACAGTATGAGACAGTTTTAACGCTATGGAAGGTGACAGTGGCATCTAACACCACACTCTGTGTGTACTGTTCACCTGCCAGCTCCCTGATATTTCAGAGAAAGGCACTGAAAAAAAAGTCAAATAGCACTTCCCTCTCTTCAAAACACTTCAAATATACCATCTGATGCACATTATGCACCTGCAGGAGACAATTTCCTATCTGACACTGAGGGAATCAACAGTAATTCCGGAACATAGTATTTAAATAACATAAAACGTAGTTCAGCAAAAATATACTGCATGTGATCATCAGTCATTGTGCAGTCAGTAAAAATCAGAGAAACAAAGATGTAATAGAATATTATTATTTCAACCTGCAAATTTATGTAGATCTCTTAATAATTGTATGCCACTAGTATACCGTTACAACTCTATTCTTTGCACTGTTCTTCAGAATGCAACTTGATTGAAGGAGAAGATCACGTGGAAGTGAATGGAGAAATTTTCCAGAAGCCCTTTGTAGAAAAGCCAGTTAGTGCTGAGGACCACAATGTTTACATTTATTATCCAACATCTGCTGGGGGTGGAAGCCAGAGGCTCTTTCGAAAGGTGAGGTTATGGTACTAAAGCTATTGAAAAGCTTTAGGTGTCTTAACAGGATTGCAGAGTAATTCTGTCATGTCCTGCTTGCTTAGGAATAGTGGTACATCACAGAAATTTCAGGAGAACATATAGATTGAATGAAGGCCTATGTTTCTTGCAGTAGATGGTTAGCTACTGCAAATTCTTAGCACACACCATGAATGTACTTCTAGAATCTTACAAAAATCGTTTGGCAATAGTCAAAAGTTTGCTTCATTTGGTACATGAAGTGTTTTCTCAGTACAAATGTGTTATTTTAGGTAGTTTCAAAGTTTCTCAAGCAGTACTCTCTGAGTCTTTTAATGGAAAAATACATCTTTCAGATTGGCAGCAGAAGCAGTGTTTATTCTCCTGAAAGCAGTGTGAGGAAAACAGGCTCCTATATTTATGAGGAATTCATGCCTACAGATGGAACTGATGTGAAGGTATGACTACTGCGCATTCTTATTTATATTTAGAACAATCAAGCACTCAAAGAGCTTGTCAGTTTTAAATCTTGGTTAAGGATTAATTTTAATTGAGTTTTAATACAGCTCATAAGTAAAAAATGCAATTCTGATTCTAGCTAAACATATTACTTGTAATGTAGAGCAGCTGTGCTTTCATTGTTAGAATCAAGTGCTGGAGGCTTGCTACCCAATATATTGTCTTTCTTTTCTGTATTGTATTAGTGCATAGAATGGCATCTTCTTTCCTACGCTAACAGGTTCTCCTAGATATTTTATCTGAAGGTTAAAGGTTACAAAGAAGTCTAATTGAAGTAGATCTTAGTATGCTAATTAATAAGCAAAAGTTACTTGCTAAAATTTTATGGAGTCAAAGAAAATAACCTTTGTGGACCTTATCTGTAATAATTTTCACTCTTTTGTTCATTTAGGTTCTTAACAGAGTTGTTAGGTATCTAAAGAGAATGCTAAAACAGCAATAGCAAAGTAGGTGTTAAACCAGCCTTGTGTGAAGATTACTTCTTTTCCCTTTGTGTTAATTTTGGCCTATTTTAAGTCCATTTCAAAACATGTGAAACTAATGTTTTAAAATATACATAAGAGATCACCATATTTAAACAAAAAAGTGCAGATGTAGAGAGCGTGAGGTCTAATACAAAAAGCCCTTCTATTAACTGCAGCTTCTTGGTATCACTTGATGGTGCATGAGAGGAATACTCTTTTCATGTTCTCAAAAAAATGCCCTGGTGTACTCTTCTGAAGGTTATTCTGTGCAACGCTTGTTATGTTAGTTTGTTAATTATATGTTAAATATAAATATAAAATATATTTTTATATTAAAATATAAATATAAAGAGTAATATGTTAATTTGTGTTTACAGATGTTTGTGTAAGAGCTTTACAAACTTTCTGCAAAGGTTCTTGCAATAAGAAGAGATGCAAATTGCCTGAGGATTAGGGACTATTTTGATTAGCTGCAGTGTAGTCATCAAGCAGCAGTGGGCTTTTAATACTCCAAATAAATAATGGATTTTTTAATAAGACTATCAACGTTATATTAGGCAGTTTCACTAAACTTACCCTCTTGCCTGAATTCACTGAATTGGCAGTATTGGCACTCATCTGCTTTAGCTGAATACTTTTTAAATCAATGCTTGGAGTTTGTTTTTTAATTAAGGAAACTGTAGCCTGTTTTTAAGAACTGCTGACAAATCTCTTCTAGCATAAGCCCCAAAACCTTCAATGATCATCAAAACTGCAGTAGAGAAATAACACAATTGTTCTCTCAAGCTCCTGCCTTGTCATCTTAAAGCTGGGCAGATCCCTGCTTTGTTTAGTCCTGTCTAAAATGTAAACATACTTTTTAAATTAAGAGAGTAACTTAATCCAGCAGCCAGATTTCCGTAAGTAAACTGAAATAATTCTCAAATTAACCTGTTCTCCAGGTTCTGCAGATGTTTTGGAGAAGAAAACATTTATATCTCTGTACCATCATAACTGAGAAATTAATTTTTACTAATTGAGTTTTTATAATTACTCTTTTTCTTGTTTTATCCCAGGCTGTCAGTAACTGATGTGTGTTCTCTGAAGGCAGAGAATGCCACTGAGAAAGATACTTCAGTGTGACCTTTTCAATGATGGAAGCAGCTAGAATCTTTTGATGTTGTTGTCACGTTTGATTTATATGCATACATTTTGCAAATTTATGCAACATCATTTAAATACACTGGATCAAGAGCTCGTGTTTTTCAATACAGGTGTACACGGTAGGTCCAGATTATGCTCATGCTGAGGCCCGGAAGTCTCCAGCTCTGGATGGCAAAGTAGAACGAGACAGCGAAGGAAAAGAAGTGAGATATCCAGTCATCCTGAATGCAAGAGAGAAGTTAATTGCTTGGAAAGTATGCCTTGCCTTTAAGGTAAGCTGATTGCTTTCCTATCTAATCAAACATTTCGTGTTAATTAATTGTTTGTTACATGAAGCTTCCATAGGGTTTTGGTGCATGAGCCAGCAGTGGTAATTAGTGCAGAACTCTTAGGAAGGTGGGAAGTTAAACTTCCATATGACATCTTTTTTTAATCAAGAAGGATTTTTCCTTTAATGTATTGAAAAGTTCTGGATAAGTTGCTTGTGTTGCATTAGTTCCCTGAATTTACATGTTGCTATGTATTAGTGTAGCTACACTTTGCTAGCCCACAGTGTATCTATTTTGTGTATAATCTTTTCACACATTTTGATAATAGTTTCTAAGTTAGCAAAACACAGTTTCAATAAAATTTTTGTAACTTCTGTTACCTAGTATTTTCATCGGGTACAGATTCATTGTTAATTTGGTACTTACATGATTAAGTACTTACTTGAAGAAATTGATATTAATTTGATAGTTTCAATTTTTGTATAATTTTAAGATTGCTGTACAGTTATAAAGATTCTTTTGTTCAAAACATCATTCAGTCCCTTACCCTCCTTTCGCCTGTTTTATAAGAAAGTTTTCAGTCTGTCTCCTTTACCTGTATGTGACCGTGATGACATTCTGTAGGGTGTAGGCCTCTATCAGCAAAGTGGGCTTGGAGAACTTAGCAACCACTCTGTTGAAATAGCTTCTAGTATCCTCTACAAATGATGTCAGTAGTATGTTCATGTCAAAACTATCTTGTAAAATTTTAACAAAAATGGTTTTTCATTTTTTTTGGTAATTTTTAGCCTGCCTTCCTTAAAAACTATTATGTAGTGGGAAACCACTGTCAGAAAGGGGGACTTGTAGACCCATGGTTGCTGTAAGTCTTGAAGTTTGTGCTCTTGTGAACTTGACCTTCAATACTAATAGTGCTAGGGATATGCAGGAAGCATAAAATCAAGTTGGGGATAAAAAGTTAAAAACAGGAAGATGTTTGCATGATGCAGGTAAACCTAACATGGAACTGACATAAGGTAGTAAGTGTAAAGTGTGACATGTTTTTGTCATGTTTTCAGATGAATATCTGATTGAAATATAAAATTTGTTTAGAATAAGCAATCCTAAATCACTTGAACTTTTATTCTTTAAAACAGCAAACAGTTTGTGGCTTTGATTTGCTACGTGCAAATGGACAGTCCTATGTCTGTGATGTGAATGGGTTCAGTTTTGTGAAAAACTCCATGAAATACTATGATGATTGTGCTAAGATACTGGGGTAAGAGTTTACTGATTTATTTCAGATTTGCTTATTAACTCCTTTGCATATTATTGTAGTTTATGTACTGCCAAATTTCTTATTACTATTATTTACTTATTACTATTAATTGTTTCTTATTACTGTTAATTATGAATTATTGATTAAAAATTAAATATCTCATTAAAAGTAATCAACATAAACGATTAAAAATCCTTAAAGAGAATCCTAAGTCAATAAATAAATGCTAAATAAATTCCTTGTTCCTAAAATCATCCCAAGCATCTGAGTTTTTAAAAGTGTTAAAGCTAACTGAATAAGTATTTTGAAATCAAGATTAAGTTCTTAAAGGTACTTGAAATCTTTTCAAGTAGTAAAGCACCGCTGGATGGTTGTGAATCATGCAGTTTAATGTGTCCAAATTGCTGTACATTGTCCTTGATCTGAAGCTGGTGTATATTTGTTTATTTGTGGATTTCATACTTGTTAAACCAAACTGAAATAGAATCATGGCGTCTTCTATCATACCATCTTGTCTCTGCCACTGGAGGCAAAAAAAAAAGTATAATGAGGGATCATACAGAATTAGGTCTAGAACTCTATGTTAAGGAAATCGTGTCCTCAAAGTAGGCTAAGCCCATAGTGACTGGCTTTACAGTGAGATTGCAGTAATGAGATACAGCATGACTTTTTGCATGATCTAATGGTCTGGAATCTTATTATGTGAAGGATTTTGCAAGTTTTTTCAAGATTTTTTAGCTTGTTCTACTTTAAGATGGACCTTTTTTCCCCCCTCTGTGTTACTGCTTCTTATGTAGGTATTACTCTGAAGTTCAGTGTATTTTGATGAAATATTTGTGAAACACAACATTATATGTACCATCCTTCTTGAGGTGGAGACTGCATTGCCATTTTATAGTTACAATGAGAGACTGTACCTATTTTTCTGGTTTTATCACAGAAACATTTGAGAAACTACTGGTAATGAGAATGGCTTGGTGATTATTAGGCACTTTTAGTTAAGCAGTGAAGCCAATTGTCTGCATATATAAATGAACAAGAATAATTCCTATCCAAGGAACTCTTTTAGGAACTGGAGTTGAAAAGCTGAAGTTTGTTACAAATACACGGCCAGTAGTCTAATGCTCCTGTAGCAGTTATAATAGCTCTAAATTATTAAGTGGTCTTTATTGTGCAATTAAAAGAAAAATACGTACCTATACATTAATGACTGCTAGTTCTCTAAAACTACGTTAATAAAAATGCATATATTTAATATCTTTGGAGTTTGCATGTATCGTATAAGCTGTGCTTTAAACTTACTTGATTTGTTTTTTTTTATTTTTAACTCCTATTTTAGAAATATCATAATGAGAGAACTTGCTCCCCAGTTTCAAATACCATGGTCAATTCCTTTGGAAGCTGAAGACATTCCTATTGTGCCTACCACCTCCGGAACAATGTAAGAAAATAGTAGCTACACCTGAATTGTGCGAACTCCCCATGTAACTTTGGTGTGAATCTTTTTTTCTCTTTGCAAGGTGTGCCCACGTTGGTCTGTGAATGCTTGCTTTGTGTGCTGAAAACAAGGAAGGAATCACAATTGCTATAACAGCAGTCAGAGTTTCTCACCCTTAGTCAAGCTGAGTACAGAACAGCAGATTTTTTAGTTTAGCATCTTTTATACATAGTTTCCACTGCTAATCATTGTTCCAGCATCAACTTAATATGTGCTTCTAATAGACATGCTCTCTCATTTAATGATCCTCAAAATCATTGTTTTAAAAACTACTCAAAATAGATATTCTATAGTTACCTAAGTGTTAAAATCAGTATTTATATTTTATATCTTACATCATTTTCAGTTAACCTTATATTCTTGCATATGCTTCCATCACTTCTGTAGTTATGTCAGATGACTACAACTTTGTCAATTGTCTTGATTGTAGTTGGTTTAATATTAAATAAAAGACCCTTGTGTACAGACTTGTGAAATGCAACCCTTGAAATTTCAGGATGGAGCTTAGATGTGTTATAGCTGTAATACGCCATGGGGATCGAACACCAAAGCAAAAAATGAAAATGGAAGTAAAACATCAGAGGTAAATAGAATCTTGATAAAAGTTATTTCCCTTATTTTAGAGTATAGGATTTTGGGGCTAAGCAAGCAGTGAATTAACCAGGAATTGCACAATTGCAAGTTGCTTTTTGTTTTGTTTTCCTTTAAATCTGACAGTTTTAGATACTGCAAATACCACTGCAGGTATGCACCTCTCTTTCTAACAGGACTGTCAACTTACTTGTGCAGATTTCCTTCAACACATGCTTTGCCTTGTGAACTGTCCTGTTTGATTTTATGGAAAATGCATTTGTGTCTATAAATATCTTTATTAAAAATAATGCAGAAGAGAATATTTCTAGACCATGGCTTTTGCCTTCTGCTTCTTATCATAACTATTCTTGTATGCAATGTCATATTACTTTTTCTAGGTACTTTTGTCAAAGTTTAATGACTCTGAATTTCTGGTAAGAAATTCATAAGACAACTTACATAATTGACCTGGAACTAGGTGTAGTTCCAGTAAAAAGGAATTATTTATTTCGGAACTAGATTCTTGCATTTAGAATATGCTGAAGAAGAGTAGGACTGCTCACTTGGTATTTTTGGTCCCTACTGTATCATTCAGTATCATACAGGATCATTCTTGAAGATTAAGAATAGATACAGCTGCATATTCAAGTAGTATATCATACAAATATATAGAATATCCTCTTTTTTTTTTTAATACTTAGCAAGTCAGTAAGAGACCGACTAAGTCATTTTTGGTGCTCTTATTTCCCTAATGCATTGAAAACTTTCTGGGGAGATGGGATATGAATAAACTTGGTTTGACTTCCATATTGCAGGTTTTAACCTGACTTTCAAATACAGTAAAGGTACTAATTTTAGACCACTTTAAGAGCCTCCTGTTCAAGTAGTAGTAATTTATTTTATTAATGGAATTTCTAAATTATTTTTCTTTATCTTAAAGATTTTTTGATCTCTTTGAAAAATGTGATGGATATAAATCTGGAAAACTGAAACTGAAAAAACCAAAACAGTTGCAGGCAAGTTTGTCTTTATTTTTTTACTGTAATATTTTGTAAGTAGAAGTCTATTTCTTTAATTAAATCCTATGTTTCCTTCCTTTAGGAAGTACTTGATATAGCAAGGCAGCTCCTTTTAGAACTTGGGCAAAACAATGATTCTGAAATTGAAGAAAGTAAAGCAAAACTTGAACAGCTAAAGACTGTGTTAGAAATGTAAGTGTCTAATTTTCAGGCTTCATAGCAATGAAGTTATAGCTGCTGCTTTGACTTGTTCCATTGACTTGTTTATTGTGTTTATTGTGTGGATTCCAATGTTATCAAATATATTATAATATAATAATTCAAGCACAATGTTTTTGAAGAGAAGGGATGTAATGTTTGAAATGGGCCATCAATCTGGTTTTTTTCTTCTTGACTTTTTAATTTAACTTACTCCTGTATCTAGTGTCTCAGTATACATTCAAAAAGAGAAGGTTACTTTTGTTGATGTCAAATTTTGTCTTCTTGCCTGTTTTTAAAATGAAAATACTTGTAAGCAGGGTCTGCTTCTTGCAGTGTGACATAATGACATCTGATAAAGCCAGAAAGAGCTATCACCATGCTTACTTGTCTACTTACAGCAAACTTTTGAGGATTGAAGATAAATAAGTCTTTGTATACTAAGCCTGAAATATTTAGTAACAAAAAAAAAAAAAAACTTGAAAAATCCAACAAAACAAAGAAAACAACAGAAAAAAAGGCTTCAAGGTTTATTAAAGATCTGGGATCTTAGACTGTGAATTGGTAATAGGAATTTTTAATTTAAAAAATATCAAGGAACAGACAATTATTATTGAAATTTATAATAACTATTTTAAATACTGAGTTTTGCTTGAGAACTTAATGGGCTATAAAACCAGTAGCCATCTACACTGTGAGACCAGTTTCTGGATACTGATAGCCACTGTAGTTTTGGATCTGAACAGATAAATTACTTGTGCCATGTCCAAAACTACTTGTTGTTGGGGGGGGGGGGGTTCCAGTTCTATGTTCAGTGTTGTAAAAGGTAGAATTAGATAGTATTTTAAGATGTTTCATTATAGCATAGTTGTTATTTCTGCTAATTCTGTACTTGTTAATGTTTATGCTAAGGACTGCTTCAATAAATGTTGGTCAAAAGCACAAATCATTGACCAAGAGAGATTTATTATATCCTGTTACAGGATTTTAGCAGTTTTGGAGGAAAATATTTAAAATGTTTCTCTCCCTCTTTCCCTCTCATTTTTCCTGTTTCTGCTTAAGGTATGGGCATTTTTCAGGCATAAATCGCAAAGTTCAGTTAACATATCTTCCTCATGGCTGCCCTAAGACTTCCAGTGAAGAGGAAGGTATTGTATTACTTTTGTACCTAATCACTTAATATTATGTGTATATAAATATTCATGGACTACTGGTATAACATGTCTTGATGTTAAAAAGAGGGGAATATTCTGTTTTGAAAGAATGTATAGTTAGCAGATATTCACAGTATTTTAATATGCTGAATTGTACACATAAAACTAGTAAATTTGTCTTCTAACCCTGCCCTTGTGTAACAGAAAAGTAACATTAAAAGAAACTTCATTGATGCACCAAAGTGGTGTTTTGAGCCAGTACATGAAAATCTTACTCAATAATTACTGTCTTTAAAACAATTAAGAACTGTGGGGTGTTTAGCATCCAATTTGTTTTAATGTTTCTGTTTGGATTTACATTTTGCTTCAGATTCATGCTAAATATTTTTTCACGTACATTCTCTTTATAGTTTTATTACTTCAGTTTTCTCTGTTTAAAGTGTCCATTTAGTTCACCAGGTCAATATGTCCTTAATTTTAGAATACTATTAAAGATTCATAATGTTGAAGAGATTCTTTGATGAAGCTTCTCATAGACCAAATACTTTTTGTGCATTTGGAAAAAAAAAGTTAACAATAAACTTAACTACTAAGCTTTTCTCCCTGTGTAAAATTAGATAATAGAAGAAATGAGCCATCCCTGCTTCTGGTTCTAAAATGGGGAGGAGAGTTGACCCCTGCAGGCAGGGTTCAAGCAGAGGAGCTTGGAAGAGCTTTCAGGTGTATGTATCCAGGTGGACAAGGTAAAAAGAAAATTATCATCATAATTTAAAAAAACAAATCAATGAGTGTCATAAATCGCTTCTGAAGATAATCAAGTGCAAGATGAGAGTTTGAGCAAAATGTTTATTTGGTAGGAGATTATGCTGGATTTCCTGGATGTGGATTACTTAGATTACATAGCACTTACCGACATGATCTCAAAATCTATGCTTCTGATGAGGGACGAGTTCAGATGACTGCAGCAGCTTTTGCAAAGGTACAATGTGAAATGGTATTTTCCTTTCTAAAATTCTGATATTCTCAGGTTTGTATTTTCTTTTGAAGTCTGGGAGAGATTTATAGTTTATTAAAAAAAGGTATTTTCAAAGAGTAGTTCAGTGTGAAAAAGTATCCAAATAATGTGCCAAACATTTGAAGTGTTTTGAGCAGATGAAGCCATTTTTTAATTAAACAGTCCTGTCTGAGGCACTTTTGTCCTGTTCTCCATAAGATTCTGTGAACAAGCTAAAGTCTGCTCACTTGAAATCCTGGGCTCTAATGCAAGTATTTGTCTTCTTCACTTCTCCATGGATCTGTTATAACATCAGATTTCAATTACCAAGACTGGCATCTACCTTTACTTTCCTGACCCTTGTGAGTAACAGGTCCAGGGCAATGCCTGCACTCAATAGTTCATCAGTAACCTCTGTGAAAGAATTGTCCTAGGTGTTTTCCAGAAATCATGGTTCCTTGTCCCCTGCAATATTGCCATAGATGTATTCAGTGCCAGGAGTACTCGTGGAAACAAGGCCTGCAATTAGGTGGCTTTCTCCACTTGTGTTAAGAAGGTTTCATCCATTTCCCCTTTTAAACTGAGAGATCTGTAATAGAGGCCTGCCATGACACTGTGCTGTCTACCTGGCTTCCAAAAGGTCCTATATCTAGTTACAGCAAAAGTCCATCCATGTGAACTACTCTACAATATCTCTATGATGTGAATTAACTTAAAGCTCTACAAGTCTTCAGACTTACTGTTTCTCCAATTTATTTCTATGCTGCATATGTTTGTACAGAAATATTTCAGCCATCTGACCTGCTTTCCCTTGGTCAGCAGGCTTGAAGAGACACCACACCATTTCCTTCTTTATTCTAGAGCCCTTCCATTGCCAGAAAAGTCACAAAAGTTTCCAGCCTCCTTCATTTTGGAATTCTCTTTCACCTCTTGTCAAAGCCTTTGATTGTCCTGTGACTCAAATGGCTTGGGTTTTTGCCTCTGTAGAGTCTCTGTAAGACCCTACCTATCTGCTGTTTATCCTGCCAGATGCTATTTGGTTTGCAAACCCTTCCTGTAGCTCCTCTCTGGTAAGAGAAGTCCTTGAGCAAAGCATGTCACCCACAAGACAGGCATCTGTTGATGCCAGCCTCAGGGAGAGGGCACCTGCATTCCCTACAATCCAAGACCTGAACAGCTGGTGTTGGGAAACATTCTCTGTGTCATGTCACCATCACTGTTGCACCATCTGTATCAATCCTGCAGACTAGCAGTGTTTAGGGACCCATTTCTCTGTAAATATATGCATTGCACCCCTGTTTAGCTAACCTATAGCCAAGTGATACCATCTTGAATTTAAATTAGTGTTTTGGCATTTTTTTTAAGATACTAATTTCTTCATCTTCATCTATTTGCCTGAATAATTATATTGTTTGCTTCAGGGACTACTGGCCTTAGAGGGAGAGCTGACTCCTATTCTTGTCCAGATGGTAAAAAGTGCTAATATGAATGGTCTGTTGGACAGTGACAGTGACTCTTTAAGCAGCTGTCAACATCGTGTTAAAGCAAGGCTCCATGAAATTCTCCAGAGAGACAGAGAATTTACTGCTGATGACTATGATAAGGTTAGCATATGATTCGTTTCTCATTAAATAAAATAAAAAAATCTGGAAATTCCTGTGCAGAAGTACTGAGCAGTGATTTTATGTATTTGTTTTGCAAAATTATTTGCGTGCTTGCAAATAGTTTGAAGTGCAAAGGTGGCTGTACCGATTGTGGCTGTAGATATTTCATCCTGTGATTTTGCTAATCAGAATAGCTGCAAACTTTGAAGTAGGAGTGGACAGGGATCTCATTTGTAAACATTTTTCACTGTTCATTAAAATATTTTAATTATTCAAGAAATTATATTGTTTGCATTTTTCATAATCTTTACTTTGACAGTGTGTAGTGTAACAAAATGTTTTCCTACCTACTGCAGTTGTTTCAATCGTTAATATGCGCAAAATCCTTTTTTTTTTACTTAAAATACTGAAAACCAGTAGAATACTTTCAGTGAAATGAAATATCTCATTAACATGCTAAACTAGCACATGGTAATATAGTTTATGTTGACTTAATACAGACCATGTCATTGTTCCTGGTTTTAAATGTATTGTTTGTTATAGTTAAGAAACTTCTTTCTCTTTCAATTGCTCATATTGTCTCATATAACAACTAAATACAAGTCTTCAAATGAGGTTTAAGCTTAATCTGCTATTTTTGAAAAGTTATTGAGAGCAAATTAATTAAGAATAATATACCTGCATGTGTATACCCTGTGTGGATTCATTTAAATATATAAAGTATAATGCAAACCACTCCTAGCAGTGGATTCAACAGTAATTGGAAAATGCAAGGATTTATTGGTGTTTGTTATATCCATATAATAAGGTTTGAAATTGGCTAGAACTAATAGAGTGCTCTTCAGTCATTGAAAGTTACTAACCTTTGGGATTATAAAGCAATAAAAACTTGGTGGGGGGGACTCATTTGTTTGTGGAGGTTTTTCAATTTACTTGTGATTTGGGAAAATTGTATGGGGTTTATTCCTGTGCCTCCCTCCCTATTACGTATAAATAATCAATTTCTTGATTTAAATTGTAATATGGAGATAGTAACTGCTCAGTGTTAGGTAGAGAGCAGATGTTTTCCACATCCAATTAATCTATTTCAGGAAACTGAAGAAAGTGCAAATAAGTGTGTATTTTGTGTACAAATTACTGTTTCATATCATAGGTCAATTTGAAATCTGCAGACTTTTCTGAAAAAAATGAGGCTAAGCCTCACATATTGTTTTAATGACACACACCTTGATGGTGATAGTTTGTAGCTTTTACCATTTCTATAATTGATTCAGTTCTGAAGAACATCTCGCATGTTGTTGCTATATGTGCATTTAAAGGCTTTCTTTTTGTGTTTGTGTCCTGCAGTCCTGTAGAAACAAAAACCTATGACAGGAACAGGCAAATTTTTTTTAAGGTACCAGTTACTATTGCAAATCTGGTGCCTATAGAGCAAAAAATATTTTGTGAGGCATGTAGCTTAATGACAACATTTCTAACAGAATTTCCTTTTGTAAGCTTTTGAATACAGAAGTTATTTGAAAGGAAAATATGGAAGCTTGCTAAGTATATACAAAGTTTTAAGCATCTTCCCAATTTTCCTGTCTTGGAATAAAAGAAACGGTTTTATGAATTCTTGTAGTTATTCACATTTACTGTATGGAATTAGCTGCTATATGAATTTCTTATTGCCTTTGAATCTCTAATAAATGGTACTAAGTTTTGATATATTTTCTTAATGCTTCAAAGGTGATAGATAGTTGATAAATTATTAAAAATATTCATAGCAACCTGCTTGAGTTCTTTTTCTCATGTTTCTTTTTCTCAAACACTTTCTTTGACGTGTTCATCTTATCTCACCAGGTCTTTCAAATCTAGTCTGTTTTTGTGTTTATCTCAAATTGCAGCTCACTCCATCTGGAAGCATCTCACTGATAAAGTCAATGCAGGTTATTAAAAATCCTGTAAAGACATGTGACAAGGTCTATTATTTGATACAGAGTTTGACTTCTCAGATCAGGCAGAGAATGGAAGACCCAAAGTCTGCAGGTACTGAAATGTTTTTGTACTTGTATTTAGTTTCTCTAGTAAACATACATGAAAGAGAATTGTAACATAACTTTTCTTCACTAAACTCACTTTTAGCAGAACATTAGTCAACCAATAATGGATTGAAGTATTTTCACAGTCTGATTTCATATGCATAGTTTTTAAGTAAAAAGCATGAGGAACATGCGGTTGTATTGCAGGTAAGGGCTCTTTGGTGTTCAGAAATTGCAATTTTTGCAGGAATTCTTGTCACAGATTTTTGAAACTCAGCATTCCACAAAAGTAATAGGAAAAGTTGATGGTACTAAAGCTAATTTATATAGGTACATCTTTTATTTAAGGGCCATTGGTGCATTTCTGAAGCAATGTGTTTTACTATCATAGTGGAGCTTTGTAATTGTGATGCTTTCAGCACTAAAATTATTTTTATGCCCTGCTATCCCTTCTTCTTAATAGTAACTTATTTGATCCCTCTATAACTCAGTTGTTCTTACTATGTAATTAAAATGTCCTTTTGTTACTTGAATGGCCTTAATTACTTATAAGAGATACATGTCTATCCAGATATTCAGCTGTACCACAGTGAAACTCTAGAACTGATGTTGCGCAGGTGGGCCAAGTTGGAAAAAGACTTCAAAACAAAAAATGGAAGATACGATATTAGCAAAATTCCTGATATTTATGACTGTATAAAATATGATGTACAACACAATGGATCCTTAAAATTAGAAAACACAATGGAATTATATAGGCTTTCAAAAGCTTTAGCTGACATTGTGATTCCTCAGGTAAGCATTTTCAGTTATTAAATAGAAGAAAGTTTAGAATAAATGGTTTTTTTTAATTTTTGTGAAAATGTCTACTTTGTATTTTCTTTTGAAGCTCTCACATTTTTGCAATAATAGAAGCCTTTAACATTATCTGTTATCTTTCAGTAGCAAGCTGACTGGGATTTTTTCAGAAAAATTTGATTCAAAACTAATTAAGCTGTGTTCAGGGTGAATTTTTCTAGAAATTTAGGGTGTGAACATGTCTCCTTCCTTTACAGCAGTGTATTAAAATAAAATGGTTCATCTTCACCATTCATCGTAGATTTAACAGTTGCCTTTGAGAATAACTCTGTCTTCTGAAATTGCTTTTAATTTCATTTCTCCGGCTTATAGAAGTTTAATTTTTGGGCTCTTTCCAAATGACAATATTAATCCTAATCTATGCAATGTAACTAATTTTAAAAAAAATTAATTTAAAAAGACCTTTCTGCTTTTTCAAAATGCTAAGGCTTCATGATATGAATGTAGACATTATATTTCATAGAATTTCAGGCCAGAAGTGGACAAGTTAAACTTACATGCTCTGTAGGCTGTTAAACTTCGTTTAGCTCTAAAATCTTGGAAGTGGCAGGTCATGAAATTGATCTGTGATAACAGGACAGAACAGACTAAAGCTTTCCCCAAATGTCCCTGCAGTTACACAACAGTGTTGTAACAGGTGTTTATCCATATTGTATGCAGCATGTGAAGGAAATTCTTCCTCTCCCCATCTTTCAAACTCCTTGACATAGAAGACAAAAATAGTAGTGATGCTTAGAATGGATTGTTGTGTGTGGGTCTGTTAATATGAAATTCTGAACAGAAAGTTAGAGAAGAACAGGTAAAAATGATGACACATACTGAAGGAAGAAGAACAAAGAAAACTTGATAGCCTACATAATGCAAAGGAAGAGTGCTTGTGTTGCTCTCTAGGGTAACAAGATTCATTCTAACTTTCATACCATGTGCAGCACAGAGTATGAAGGTCCTGGAAGAACACAGTTTTAGATATTGATGATATTACAACATTTAATATCACCAGTAATTTCCCAGTTGTACATAAATACCATTTATGTTATTATTTGGCATAAATGGAAGCTCTTCTCTGGGGTGGCCTACTCCAAACTAAGACAGACTTACCTTATAGGTCCCTTTAGTGACTGTTAAAAGAAAGGGGAAAAAAAGAAACAAAAAACCACAACATTTTGAAGGCAGGATAGGAGATGCAGATGGTGACAAGAAGGCAGAATTACTCCACAGATGTTATGGTTAAGAAAAAGAGCTTTATCATACCAGAAGGTAAATCTACTTCTTTGGTTTAACTTGTGAAGGAAAAACTTTTTGTCTGTATCAAGTCAAAACAGCAAAAAGGCAAACTGCTTGTTAGTTGAAGCTACATGACTAATCATATGTAGTAAAAATGTTTAAGAAAATGGTTTATAGCCAGAGCAAACTAATAGATGACTAATTTGTTTTAATATAGAAGCTTTGAATTGGAAAGCATATTAATCTTTAACTGAATTTTAAAAGTCAGTTTGTTTTTACACAGGAATATGGTATTTCTAAAGCTGAGAAACTGGAGATTGCCAAAGGTTACTGCACACCTCTAGTCAGAAAAATTCGTTCTGATCTTCAGAGAACTCAAGATGATGACACTGTAAATAAGCTTCACCCTCTGTAAGCCAATTACTTTTTTACATTAATTACCATAAAAATTAGAACTATTCTGTAGGTTTCAAATTTGAACTATCTTTTTAGCTCAAAGATATTAGAAAGTATAATTTATTTATTCATTAACAGTATCTTAAAAATAAGGGCACATCTTATCATGGTCTAATAACATTTTTCTTTTTTTTTTAAGCTACTCCAGGGGTGTTATGTCCCCAGAACGCCATGTTCGTACCCGGCTGTATTTCACCAGTGAGAGTCATGTCCACTCTCTGTTATCCACCCTTCGTTACGGTGCCTTATGTGATGTAAGTTTCTCTGTTGAAGCCCTGATATTTTGAGAGGAACCTGAATCTTCCTCTGACTGTATCCATTGAAATGTTAGGTGTCTTAGAAATTGATCACATTTTTTCAAACACTTTTTTTCTATTTTTTCTATTTTTTTTTATTTTTTCTATTTTTTTCTATTACTTATATAGAAACGTATTGCAAATTGCACATTAATTAGCATGCTAATTTCCAACAAAGTAATGCTGTGTTCTGTTGGCTGTATGTGTTAGAACCACAAATAGATGTGGAAAGGCCAGATTTTTTTTTTTTTTTTTTTTTGTGTTCTGTTGTCACCAATAATTCTTCCAACTTTTATTCTCAAGTTATGATTCAAGGTTCTCTTGAATTTCCTTTTGCACTGGCATACTATTTTTGGCCATTGACATATTGTCAAGATGTCCCTACCTAATTTCAAGACTGCTCTTAGAGTACAAAGTTCTTCCTGTACAGGGAATTTTCTTACTTTCCTATACTGTTATAGAATACTACAAAGGTGCATTGTTCTCCATCTGATAGTCTTTGACACTGAAAAAGCCAAGGTCTCCATAATCAGAAATTACTTAAACTGAGCTCTTGGAGTAGATATATGCAGCACCACAAACCTGTCAGCTTGTAAGATACTGTTTGACTTATACACTCCTTTTCAAATTGACATACTTGCTTCTGGTAATGGATGACTAAACTCAGTGATGGCAAAAGCATTTATCAACCTCTGTGACATGCTACAACAGGTACACTCCAAGTTTAAGTCTGATAAACTTTTAATTTTTCTTTAAGGTAGATTACTAAATGGTTTCTTTCCTACAGCATGAAAAAGGTGACTATTCATTTAAGTAGTTTGGGATGTGACGGTTGTACCTCCTCTGTATGCTAGAAAGCTTCGTTTACTCTGTTTGCCTGATACCTCTATTAGTGTGATATCTAAAAACATTTTTCACAATATACTAGCTGACATGAATTTATTGCAATATTAGCAGTTCTCATCAGGAGAATTGAAAACAGTGCCTCTGTCTACATATGATTATTGGCAAAAAAAACACGAAAGACATACTGAAATAACATATGAAAAGTTTGGTCTTCACTTTTCAGTCATCTGATTAGCAATTTTAAGTCACTCATGGACATTCATAATTGGTTTTCTTGTTGTGCCTCTGCATTTTCCTTAACTATGGTGAGCTTTGCACTTCTGCTACGAAAATCTTTGTAAATGGGAGAAAAGTGAAATCATCAGTCTTTTTAAAGAAAATAGCTGAGTTTTACTTGTTGATTTTTTTTCTCCATAAGGAATCAAAAGATGAGCAATGGAAACGAGCTATGGATTACTTAAATGTGGTCAATGAACTCAATTACATGACACAGATTGTTATAATGCTCTATGAGGATCCAAACAAGGTATTTAAAAATGGATAAATATCTTCAAAAATTAGTAGTGCTGAGCTATGTATTAAAGTATAAACCTATTATTTTACTTCAGGAACTTTCTTCGGAAGAACGTTTTCATGTAGAGCTGCATTTCAGTCCAGGAGCTAAAGGCTGTGAGGAAGATAAAAATTTACCATCTGGATATGGATACAGACCTGCCTCCAGAGAGGTAATAATTATGCCTTTCTATAAAGCAAAACTTAGGTTTATTGGATAAGGATGTATCTAAAATAAACACTTTAAAATTGTTATGTAAGAAATTCAAGTATGGGTTTTTCTTTCGGTAGAGAAACATGCAGTAAAAATAAGTAGTCCCAATATTTTCCATTTTGAATGGGCACTGAGGTAGAGGACACAGATAATTTGGATGTTCTAAAGCTTTGCCAGAATTTTTACTAGAAATGCAAAACACTCTTAAGTGATATCAACATCCGAGTGTCACATTAATAATATTCTGGGAACTGGAAGACATATTTAAGAAAGTAGTTTGGCATGTTTATGAATACATATTGTTGAGGAAGGATTGATATTTTCCAAGATATATGGTCTGGTAAGTGGAGTTATGATTGCTTTTTGAAAAAGGAATAAGAGCAAAGCTTGGCTGGAGTTCTTCTAAATAGAAGAAGAAAGAAAAAACAGATTATTATGTAATAATAGACTTTACAGATTAGTAAGGTCTAGAACAGTTTTTTCAGTAATATGTGATTTACATCTTGTATTTTTAAAATCAGCATGTTTTATGTTTATGCAGAATATTTATTTAAGAGCCACTTCTGTCTACTTGTTTGAAGGTGTGCAGACAAATTGAGAATGAATTATGTATTTTCTGTAGAATGAAGGCTCAAAGAAAACCTCTCATAGAAATGATAGTGATGAGGAGGTGCACGCTCCTAAACGAGATGAAACGGATCGATCAGTAGTGATGTTCAAGCCAATGGTATCAGACCCAATTCACATACACAGAAAGTCACCCCTTCCACGATCTAGGAAGATTGGTTCTGTTGAAGTAAGTGTTTGTGTTCCAGATAATTTCTGTTGAAGACATTAACTTTTGCTTGCTTTTAAGAAAACAAAACCAAATATAATTCTGCTTTTGATTGTACAGAACCAGCATGATACATCTCACAGAAGGTTTGCCCTTACTCAGTGGGAAATCCTCCATGGCAATAATTTCTCTGAAGGGATTTTTTTAAATTATTACTATTCTGTGATAAGACTTATTTCCTTTTTTTAAGCCATTTAAGGAAAGTTGATATTTGAAAATGAAGACTCTTTCAGTCTAAACGTACATCTACAAACTAACATACATTGCTTTTCTATTCATCCTTACAAGACAGCTACTACTGGGAATTGAGCAAACTTTCAGGGTGATTGTGCTGAAAGGGAACAGAGGGATTAGGGTGGATGGGGAGGTGCAGGACATGAGACATCTTCTGCTGTAATTGCTTTCACGTGGAGTGAAAGTGACTCCACTTACCAAGCTTTTGAAGGTAAGAAAGATAAAGTGGAAGCTTTTTTTTTTAAGTGGCTAGGGTTTGTGTTTCATGAATTCTGTAGGTAACATCTTGAACAATCTAGTTTGCTGTCTTGAAAGCCATGACATCTAGGTGTGCTTCACAGATATGGCTTAATGTCACAGAGGTGGGGGGATGCACAGCTGTATCACTGATACCATTGGGATGGTCGAGTGGAAATTCACATGGTGCATAGAAGCACTTCTGTGATATTAATGCTAGAAGCAGACTAACAGCTTCTTATTGCCTCATTTTCAGTTGCTTAAAGCCATCAGAAATGAAGATTCACACCAAAAGCTTTTTCTTTCATGTTTGTGTTGGGAATGAGTTGTCTGTATGCAGTAAAAGTATTACAGATTTGGAAATCACTTGGTTATTGGCAGTATGGAGAGAAAAAGGTGCATGATTCCCTTTTGTAAAGATATCTGTATAACTTCACATGACTTGCATAAATTAACAGACATAATAAATGTTAATGTCTTACATTTTCTATTTCCAAGTTTTTTCATAAACAAATGCTCACAACATCAATATTTTTGATTTTTAAAAGTTGTTTTTGCGATGATCATGCAAACTCCCCTCCTAGCTATGAGTTCACTTATGCACAGCTTAATAGTCTATTACTTCAGACTTTCAATCATTTTCATAAATTATATCAAAGTTAACTTTCACAAGATATCAGAAGCACAAATTGCCAAATTTTGACTGTGCAGATAATATGTTAAAATGGGATGTCTTTCAGCATTCAGAGCTTGCTTTTTTGCTGGAAGGAAATAGACAATTTAGAAAAAACTTACACTGTAAAACATATTTTTCTTATAAGTAAAATAGGAAGTTTCATCTGGCCTACTGAAATCTGCAAAACTAGTATTTGGATTATTTAAACTAAACAGTATTTTGAAGCAATTTTAAAAAGTCACTGCAACTTAAACTGCAACTGCCTTGATCTTTTTTTTTTTCTTTTTTTTTCTTTTCCCCTGCCCCCCCCCTTTTTTTTCCTCCTATAAGGTAATTCTGTTTTCACCTATGTCCGTTAATTTGAAAGGACACTGTCAGGTGTGATATTATATGTAAATTTTAATCTGGGTTATAGTCAGCAATATTTACAGAAAGAATGCAACTGTGACTGAGTCATGAAAAGAAAAAAAGCTGAGTTATAGTGGTAAAACAAGAATGTAAAGCTCATTGACATTGGGAAGCAAACTCTGTATAACAAAGAATGTTATTGCTAATGATAGGTAATGATGTAGATATGGGGGGGTGCTTAGCCTGACACTCCCTTGAAGTCCTGATAAGGTGTCCAGCACCAGATACCTTTTAGGACATTTTTAAGTTTGGAAAACTACTACCAGTCAATTTGGTGCTACTATGAGTAAGTCACTTGCAAAGTGTCAAAGGAAATTTTAAAATTTAAAAATAACCATTCAGATAAGCTTATAGACTAGAAATGGAATCTATCAAGTAATAAATAGGAAAGTTTAATGTACTTAGGAGGGGAAAAACTATTAAACAGTCTGTCAAGGGTAACAGAAGTTGTTTCCAGCAAGTGAAAAATTCTTAAAATTATGGATTAATTATTGATAGCAAATGCTTTCTCTCATATATAATATAATATTAGTCTACTAGAAATTTGATTGAAGTGTTGTAGTAAAAGATACAGTTGGATGAAGAGATAAAAGTGAAACTGATAACTTTCTAATATTGTATTATTACTCTTCTCTCTTTGCTGTTTAATAGTTTTAAAGATAGTATGTAAAAGGGTGCAAGCAGATTGGGTTTTTTTCTTTTCTGTTCATTTGGCTCTGTTGAATCTAACTTTGCATGCTTTGCTGTTTTTTGCCCCCTTTCTCACTTCCAGGAAGAGAGCCCCCTGAGTGTGTCTAGCCCAGAGTGTATTGGTACCTGGCTGCATTACACCAGTGGTGTGGGTACTGGGCGTCGAAGACGCAGATCAGGGGAACAAATCACTTCTTCCCCTGTCTCCCCTAAATCACTGGCTTTCACATCCAGTATTTTTGGCTCATGGCAACAGGTTTTTAAACTTTACTTCATTAAACATTTTATGCATTCCAAGCAGCAACTGTCTTTAAGGACATCTAATCCCTTGTTAAGGATTATGTTTCAAGCAATACCTTCCACTTTTTAAAATTACGTGCCAAGAATGTTTGGGGGAAAAAGACCAAGTGCATATTTTTCCACTGAATGTGTTACACGCTTTCATAAACATTTGATTTCTTTATAGGATTTGCAAATGTTACTACAGTAAAAAAAACTTAGTATACTGCCTAATGAAAGAGAATTATGCTTTGGTTTAGTTGTCCTTTAAGACTTTAAAACCAGCATTGCTTAATTTGGTGGTAGGTAAATTAAAAAAAAAATAATAATTGCAACCAATACTATTTAAAATAATTTATTTGGTATTTCATGTTGCTATTCAAAACTTGTTTTGCATATATAATATTTTCAGTGGCCTGGTATTAACTATTGCAGGGAAGAAACTCTAGCACTAATAATTCTTGCCATCTATATCTGGAGGTGTCTGAAACTCCCAGCACAGTACATCATCCATTGACTCGTACAATATTTTGAAGATTGCTCCTTGTAATGGGGGGTGAGGGAAAAGCGAAAAAAAGAAACGGTAAATGTTTTGGAAGTACCAGTGAAGATCTAAAGCTATTCAGAATATCAAGATATTGTTTACATGTAGGACAATGGATGGTGTTCTGTAACCATATCCTTTTACTTTGAGAATATTCATAATTTATTGTAGAAAATTCTAAAATTATATACATTGGAAAAGTTTCTATCAGCAGAGGCTGTGAGCATCTGAAGATTATACTGATTGAGCCTGTGCATGGTCAGTGATCATATGGTGTCCTCAATAGCTTGTCTGTCTTTCCTTCCCTCCCCTCCTTTTTTCAATACAGGCGCAGTTTAGGAAAGTGCATTTGGTAAAATGAAATAAAATGTCTCAAATGTTTGTTCTCATATCAGTCTTGGTCTGTGTCCTTTCTCATTCTGAATGCTTGCTTTGCACCACTTCATTGCAAGGAACTCATATGTGAAATGGACTCCCTTCAGAAGGGGATATTGCATGATCTCTCATGTTTCCTTTACATATTTTTACTAACACTTATCATACAGCTTATTAACACCTGTCTGTCTGAAACAGGCTGCTGTATCAAGTTAAATGGATGTTTCATGCTGCTGTTCTACTTTCCCTTATTTTTCTGTTTCTTACATCCAGGTCCTATCAGAAAGCAATAGTAACTTACGAACACCAAGAACTATTCTGGAACAAAAGCAGAGTGGTCTAGGTATGTGCCTACAGTTGAAATTTTGTTTGATGTTACCCACTTTTCATCTGCCTGCTGTTCTCTACAGTTGTATATTATTTGAATAGCTTTTTTGTTAACAGGACCCAATAGTACTTGTTATCAGTAACATATGCTGAGTGTCTACCTAAGGACTGGACAATTTTTTTTGCAACGAAATTTTAAAATAAGTTATAACTGAAAAGAACAAATTGTTTGAGGCCCTTCATACTACTGATTTTGTACTGCTCACAACAGGTACACAGGATTGTTTTTAACCTAAAGCAGGTTTTTAAGATAATATAGTTTCTGATTGAGCTTTTGGATTTTGCAAGAATATTTTGGATTAAAATGGCCTGCTCTGGAAACAGTTAAAACACTTTTCTTTAAAATTTCTGTTTTCTACTGTGGGCAATTGATGAAAGTGAAGATGTTTTTCTGAGGGGAGAGTCATGGGGAACAAACATAAAGTTTCTTGATAGTATCAAGGGTTTTGCACATATTCCTCTCCTAAAATTAATTTCTTCTTTTCAGCATTAGTACGAATCATGCTATAATTCAAAGGCTTCTTTAAAATTCTCTTAATTCAAGTGATGCTTTTCTATTGCTTTATTAAAACAGGCATACATATGACTCACATGCATAAAAATGAAATCATGCACTGCTGTAAATCAATATTGCTTTTTTTTCTGTGTGTCTTTTCAAGGGAAATGATAAGTATAAATAACTGCATCGCCTAGATGCATAAACTCAGAAGTAGCTTTTCCTTTATTTGCAAAGATACGTGTTTTTTGTATGTCTAATCTTTCTGTGATACTTTTCTTCCCATTATATTTTTCCCATAGCAAAATGCATACAATCAAGTGCTCTTGTTTACTGAAGTCCTGGTTTTTATTATGTGCTTGCTAAAGTTAAATGAGTATTCTTTCGTGTGACATAATATGGCTTGTGGAAGTTGATGTATTTCCGTGTAGATTAAGGTATTATATTTGGTGTAAAAGGCTTTTGCCACAGAGCAGGCACCAATTTATTTTGGCTGATTGGTCACATGTGCTAGTAATGTTTCCCCTCATTGGACTGTTATAAGTAATGAAAGGAAGTATTGCTGGTTTTCAAAAAAAAATATCTGCCTTTACTTGTCTAAAATATAAAAGATAATTTCTGAGTGAAAAATTGTTTCTCCTTTCAACTAGTAGTAAAATGTAAAGGAAAAAACTTGCAATTTTTTCCCCATTTTGTTCATTGTTGTATGTAAGTTTCATTAATGGTTGATGATTGCAAAAGTTATTTTTATATTTTTATCTG
Source organism: Vidua macroura (assembly GCF_024509145.1). Lineage (NCBI taxonomy): Eukaryota > Metazoa > Chordata > Aves > Passeriformes > Viduidae > Vidua > Vidua macroura. The sequence goes on from NC_071611.1 coordinate 68,700,290, forward strand.
TGGCTGTCAGTGATTTGTTTAAATTCCCATTCTATTGGCAGGAATGCATGAGTTGTAACAAAGTACTGTCACTTGCATGAAGCTGTGCAAAAGTCTTTTCAGGAAAGGAAGTCAAGTTAAACTTGATGAAACTTTCAGGTTTTTTCAGTTTGTAACATTGTTAGTAATGGTAGCCGAAATCTGAATAGACTATTTCCAATATGGTTAAGCTTTTGTTGGGGTTAGAATTATTTCCACATGCTAGGTCTGTGGAACTGTGTAAGTACTTCACAGCAGCCTGTCATCTCAAAGGTTGATTTGGATGAAAGCAATGAACAGTATTTTTCCAGTTTATATTTGTTTCAGGAATACAGATATTCAAAGACACAACTTTCACATCATCATCATGATCATCAATCATTATCATCATCATCTTCATTTTGTTTTGTTGTTTTGTTTATGTTTACATTGATGCTAACTGGTAACTTTTTTTTACCAAAAGTGAAAACAGGACAAGAACTGACTTTGTTAAAGCCAGTCCTCTCTTTGCACATATAACAGTGCGCTCTTTCATGAGTAGAAGCACAATAAATTATGATAGTTTCAGCCTACAAGTCCCACTCTGACATTACAAGCATATTGTGAACCTGTCCAAGGCACTGCCAAAAGCTGCCTTTTGTGTGGTAAGAGCCATGTGCTTGCATGCTGCATGCATCCCCAATGTGAATGGACGAACACCTGGTTGTTGTATGTATTTTCTCTAACTCCCATCAGGGTCTCACTGTGCGGGCCTGTTTAGCACCTCAGTGCTCGGGGGTTCTTCAAGTGCACCTAACCTACAGGATTATGCTCGTACGCATCGTAAAAAGCTGACTTCTTCTGGCTTCATAGATGGTATGTGCACACTCTCGCACATGCACGCACGACCCATGTGCCACATTGAACTTCTAAAGATTTTAATGGAATCCTAGAATCTTTGGCCTTAGTATTAATTTTATGAGTTTCTATTGCTTCTTTATTGCCCATAGCTTGCTTATGTTTAACTTAATAGTATAGTTAATTCTTGTTTGCCTTGAATTGAACATCAGATTACAGACTTGTAATGTGCGCCAGGAGATGCCAGCAAGTGCATATTTTAAGTAAACGGAAAGTTTTGGTTTTAAATTCTTTAATAATTTTAAACTCTGTTTTTTATCACTGCTAATTGATCTTGAAATTAAATAAATTATTTGCAGCATATACAAGGAATGAAATTATAAAGTAGTAAGTTAAATACTGATGGTGAAAATTTTAGGATTCCTGACCTTTTATTTTCATGGGGTTTGGATTACAAAGGAGCAGGAGATTCTCAGTTCTGGATAATCTGGCATAGAGAAGAAACTCATTCACTAGATTTCAGAATGTAAAGATACCAAAGCACACCTTCGTAACTCTGAGGTGAAGCAGTATTCATGCTGTTTTCCCCCCCACTTCACTTCTCAGTATTCAACTCTAACCTGAATAACCTTGTATGCCAGAATCACCAGCTCATTCTGCTTGTTTTCATACACGTCATTACACATCTTGTAGTTACCAACAATCCAAATTTTCTTCTTTTTAACATCTACTTAGATTTTAGCCCTTTTCCTTGGTCCCTTCTGCATGCCACTCACTTCTAATACCTTCTCATCTTTTCTTTTTTCCTTTCTTCTTCCTTTTCTATTTTAAAATCTCCCACTTTTGGTAGCTGTTACAAATTTCAGGTACCTGTTTTTCTCTTTCTCAGACACCACACGCGGTTCTGCTGTTAAAAGGTTTTCTATCTCATTTGCTCGACACCCAACCAATGGTACGTTTGCTTTTATTTTAAAAACAAAATAGAAAACAAAAGGTTTCTTACTTCATCCCTTTTATTTTTATTTCAAATACGGGGTGTACAGTATCATCCAGCCGTCTGTCGTTCCTAACTTCAAGCACAATTCCAAATATATTTGTAATCATTAGATAGCCTAAATCCTTTCTTTACCATTCATTAGTATAAATACAACATCAAAATTCATTACTTAGAAAAATCTGTGAAAAAAAATTAAGTGCTACTGTTAATCATGATCTTTCTAATAAATTATTCTCCAGAAGTTCTTGTGTGATCAGACTGTATGGTACAAGATACAGACAATGAAATCTTATCTTATTAGACATACACTTCTTGATAGTAGCTGTTCCTTCTTTGTCTTTCTCCTGCTGAGCTGATTCTCTGAGCCTGCCCGTTCTAAAATAAATCACTGAATTGACAGCTGGAGTTTATGACTATCTTCTTGAAGTGATGCTAAATTACAAAAACTAAAGCAGACGCTTTGGTTCTATTCCTGCTAAATTGCTATATTATTTATGGGACAAAAATTTATTTTACCTTATCATACTTCTCTGTTCATCAGATGTGCAAATTACTTAAATATTGCACTAAAAATCACAGCAAGAGAGCTGTGACTTCTTGAGCAGCATTGACCTCTTGAGCTTCAAGAGTGAGAGTTAACTGTCTTCAGTTTGCAAAATTTCTCGTTTAACACACAGGACAGAGGTATGTCTTTTTCTTCCTCAGCAAAATATTTTGCACCTCCCTTTCTACATAATTGAATAGGCCCCAGACATATCCTGTTCATGAAAAGTTGACTCAGTCTTCAGGACCCACTGGACCTGAATGTAGCTTTTCCAGATTTCTTAACTGCAGTTTTAAAATGTGCATGACTGCTGGCTGAGTTCAGTGATATTGATATTGAAATTGCAGTGGAAATCATCAGTATTTTCATGTTAGATTCAAAATATATTTGCTTAGAAAAAAAGTTTAAAAAAAAAGACTTGAATTTTTGTTTAGCCTTGCTTAGAAGCAGAGTAGTGTTCTGTTACATTCATTTTAAATCCATAGTGGCTTTTTTGCACTGCAGTGCTTTATGAAGGAAAACTTTAGTAAGGCTAAATTTATTTTTAAGATCTAAAATGCCAAACCTAATGTTTTATCTCAAATAGAAAAGTTTGGAGTACATTTTTTATGTTATGACTCAAACCAATATTCCCAAAACATACAAGGTCAGAAAGTAAGAACTGCATTTGAGAATCTGTGGCTAATAATAGAATTACTTTCTGTTCCATTTAGTCACTTTTTGTGATTCCATTCTTTTAAAAAAGGATCTAAATAGCTTTTATCGATCACACTGATTGTTTTGATTCATTTAATGCAGCAGTTTTGCCATGCATCTTTGACAAGACTAATACATGCAGTATGAGCTCCTATGAACCCTAAATATATTGCAGGTTTCCAGGGGTTCTCCACTAACATAACGCCATATTGATGTTGTTTCATCTGTCCTCTGGACTATCATTTTAATTATCCTTGTCCCTTTCACTCTGTTTTTTTCTTACTTTTATGTTGTTATCACACCCTCTTAACTCATTTCAGACTATACCCACCCCCCCACCATCTTTAGTTCAAGGAACATGGTGAAACAAGTATCTTCTGAAAGTGCTATACCTTATTTTCTGGGCCTCTACAGAACACCCACACCTCTTTAGGTGCTGGTCCATTTCCTCTGTGGAATTTCTAGGCTCCAGTGGTATGTCTCTACAGTTATTGAATCTTAAGACAGCAGGGTGGCTTTTTAAGATGCTGCGTTAACCCTTTCATTGGCTTGCCTTTTGATGCTTTAAGAATAAATATAGGCAAAAATCAAAGGCTGTTAGTGTACAGGGAATTGTCTTCTTAAAGGGATACTGTCAGGCTTCTTCATCATAAAATTTAAAATTTATTTCCTATAGCATCATCATTTATCACTTTTCATTTTATAACATCATAAAATATTTATCAGAAAACATTCAAATAAAACACTACACATAGATTTCCAGATTATGTTTTAAGCCATATCCCTTAGAAATAAGGGTACTACAATGATATGCTGGGATATGACTAGCTGACAGCAGAACTGTCAAAACTCAAGAAAAAATTTTGGAGGGGAAATTGCTAAAACAAGAAAATTTTATTTCTTCTCTTTGTTCTTTTAAAGGGCATGAGTGCATTTTGGAATTTCTTCCTGGTTCTCTCTAACATGTACTATAACAATAATAGTTACTAAAAGGTTAACCTGACATTGTCCCACTTCATTAATTGCAAAATCAGAAAAAATAATTCTCTTTCAAGTGATAGTGAATTTTCTGTCAGGGAAAAGAGAAATCATACATTTTACTGTAAGGCAACGAAAGGGTTTGCGCTTTATATGCATGCATATAGTTATTTAGGATATTAATATGTATGGTAAGCATCTTAGTGCTTACACTGAAGGCTAGCTACTGACTTTATAGGACAATAGAAATTAATAGTATGGTGGTGTTTCTTTTGTACACAAAACCCAAGTTTTCATGAAATGCAACATTTTGTTTATAATTTAAGAGAAGCTTACATAAATATACCTCCATTGGTTGAATATTGTAGCAAAATTTGAATATGGCCAAGGTGGATCTAAATATAATTATAGACATTTGGGGGTGGAAATCTTGCTGAATTTCTTCTTTATGCAAAGTACTGATGGGGAGTGAATGGGCAACATTGGCTATCACAGGAACATTGTTGCTTATTATTTTATGGGAAAGAACAGTTCCCAGTCATAATGCTGTCTCTAATAAATGTACCTTGAACTGAAATTCTAAAACATTATTTCATTCACTATTGCTTCTTCATTTAATTGTCTTAGAAGAAATTTACAGTATTGAATTGCAAAGTTGTAATATTACAGCTGTATGTTGAAAACACTAATGGACATGTTTTCCTCTTCTGAAATACAACTGGATGAAAAACTGTTTATTGAGTTACCAAACTTGAACTACTTTAGAGGACTGCAAATTTTTTTTTAGCCAAGATGTTTAAATGCTTTTTAGTCTGTTAGTAATATGGATATGCATGGTTAGTGTATGATCATTACTAACGTAGAAAAACAAAGTCCGGTAAATTTTTAGATTTTTCATTAGGTTGCTTTACTTATATATGTTCCAATATATGAAACTTCTAGTCTTTCAATACTGTTTTTAATTGCATAAAGGTAGGTATATATCTGTCTGTAAAAACATGTAATCCTAAGGTATAAAAATGCTAACAGTGGTTTTCCTTTGATATTAAAGGCAACAGTTTGTTTTCACAGAATACTGAAGATGATAGAACATGAATTCTGCAAATTTATTTCTTGGAAGATACAGCATTTTTAGCTCTTATCTGCTAACAAAATAGCTATCCTACTTTCTTGCATGAATGAGTTACCTATTTAATTTTGTGCTGGGTATCAGAATGAGTAGGAGAAATACTACCTTTTCCTGACCTTTTTTTTTTTTTAGTTATCTGCTAAGTTTGTCTTAAAGGGAAATTATCTTTCATTAATTGATTTGGGAGTATGGCACAGTTCTCATGGTGGAATAATTTATGTGTACACATGTACTTCATGTGTACATGGGACTTGTATCCCATATATTTTATCTTTAGCTGGAAACTGGCTCATCTTGTTCCAACTCCTGTAATATTTAATTTCCATGATTTCAAGAGACTTATGCCTGCACGTGCTCATGTAAACTAAGCATTTTTTATCATGCATTAATGCAGTACCTTAAATCTTGTCTTATGTTTGGAAATCTCTTTTTTTATTATTTTTTTCCTTTAGGTTTTGAACTGTATTCGATGGTGCCTTCTATTTGCCCTTTGGAAACTCTACACAATTCCTTGTCTCTGAAGCAGGTGGATGAATTTCTGGCTTCTGTTGCTGCTCCATCAAGGGAAAATCTACAGGAGACATGTACTGGTTATAGCTTATAATTATGTTAATTTTTAATTCTTAACTGTTGTCTAGTTTATCTTTGCAGTGTTTGCAGATAACAAGTATAATTCATTGAAGTAACGTTTCTGTTGGCTGAGGTAGTAAATTAAGGATTTAATAAAATCATAGTTAGTTTATTTCCTTTATTATTACATTGACTTCTCTGTACTGTCCACACTCAGCACAGTTACAGGTAATGCTTTTCAGGGAATATGCAGTATACCCAGCTTTATATTGTAATGTTCTACTGGCAGTAAACTCAGCAGAGTAGTGTTGCATTTACACACAAAACGTCATTGTTTCCTGTTTCTTTCAGTATTACTTGGGGTTTCACCTGTTGAATGCTTTGCATTTACTTAGCTTTTTAGCAGTTTGTGCTGTGTGTTTAAAGTTTAGGTGATCTTGAAGGGAAATACAGCTGAACTTTATCCATGTGCATGTGTCTGGGGAAATGATTTCCCATTGTGATTCTTCTGTGTCTTTGGAAATGGTTTCAGTTAGGTCAGATTTACCACATAATAGGATGTGTCAGGTGATTGAAAATCATTCTTCCTAAGGAAGTGTCTAAAGACTTATGCTTTGATCAGGAAACTTGTACTGTTTCCTGATCAAAGTACTGATACAACAGTATTCTACCTGTTTGGACTTATCCCTTTTTTCTACAGGATTTTTCATTTTTCCCCCCATTATTTTGTACAGTTTAGATTTTAATCAGGGGCTTATTTGATAGGGTAGGCCTCCTATATTTGAGAAGGAATATAAGCAATTTAAGAAAATTGATGTTACTGAAAAAGAGCTCTGAGAGGCTTGTAAGTGTATGAAAATTCTCAGCTACTTAAAATGTCTTTTTATACCAGTTAGGAAGTTTGTGTGTCTTCAAATTCAGTTCAGAACTGAGAGTATACAAGATGAAGAAATACTAAAAACCAAAATGTCCTAGCATATGGTTGTCACCTTTCTACCAAGGAGTGATTGGAAAATAGACCCAATACAATTAAAGTCATATATGTTTAGTTCTCCTGCTTCCCTGTACTATTTGGATGTTGCCTAGAGATTAATGCATTGTGTGGGTTTTTTATAGATATATTGGTCTTAAAGCCTGTTCAGGTGCAATCTTCATAACCTATGAAAAATAGCACAAATGCTTTTGCCAGTCTTCAGGCAAGGCACCTGTTACTGAAATTCTGCCTTAACAGCATGAACTTATTGTGTTGCTTTCTGTGGTAAAAGAGAGATTTTAAGACTTGCCTTCATATTGTAAGGTTTTGACACTAGAGTCAAAATTGGTAGCTGAGCAGCTGGTTGTATAAATGTGGTACCTGTTTTGCTGGATGGATACACAGTCCTGTGGCTACAGTTTTTGACATCTGGTTTAGGTCAGAATATTTTTATTATTAATACTTCTTTTTTCCCCCATCATTTCAGCTTCTCCAACTTACATGATGCCCCATTCAGGAAGAAAAATTTCTTTAAATACATTTACCCCTGCAAAAATTCAACCAATTCCACTTGAAACTTTGCCTGAAAGGCTAGTGGTGGAGAAACTAACCTTATGTAAGTAAATTCTGTCAAAGGCAGAATGACTAACTTGATTATTTCCAGCAGTATAATTCTTCCTTACATATTATGTGACTTCGTAGGGCAGCTTTTTCTTAACATTCCCTACATAAGTAGAATCATTTTGTGGGTCAGTGAGAACTCGACAGCATTGCACAAATAGCTTTAACATAAAACTGTGTTAATAGTTACTTTCTCTTATCCTCTGAATTGTTTCATTTTCTATGGTCTGATGTTCATGAGCTTTTGTTTTGAATTATGACAGCTATCTCCAAGTAAGACAAAATAAATTTATTTCTTTAAATGGCTGAATTTCTAAGATGTGTTCTGAACACCTAATGTAGAGCTCTGTGACTCTGTTCTGACTAAAGCTGTCAATAACATGATGATGCATTCAATCATTAGTATGCTCAGTCTGAACTGTTGGCCCGCTACACTGTCTGCTCTTGGATGGTTGTGCTGTTTAGAGACCAAATTCCACCTGGATTTCTGATTTCATTAGATAGTGCAGCTTATTTGTTTCTGTGCTAGATAACATATATTTTTTTTTGCATCTGATAATTTTTAGCATGGATATTAAGTGTAAAACCTAATACATCTTTTCTCTCAATCTGTACAGCTACCCTTGGATGTCCTGTTAATGTATCTAATATTAAACCATCTCTTGAAGAGGCCTCACTAGATGCAGAACTTTGTGGTAAAACTCTTTCTGAGAAGAAATGATCAGACAAAACTGGAAACAACTTCTTAAATGGTTATTTAGTGTGCATTCAAGCAAGTTACTGAGATGTCAAAAGCCACTTATGTCTGCATCTCCAATTCATAGTGCACTTAAAAGATCTTTATACATGGTTAACTAGTGTGCACAGTAATTAGGTCCAGCGTCTTTTCTCATTTTCTAAAACATAGTATACTTACCAGTTTGATGAGCATCACAGCTTTTAATGGAAAAGCTGCACATAAACCTTTTCTGTGTCTTCAAATATCTACTGTAAACATGTACAAAAAGAAGATGGTATGTATTACAGTGGCTCTGTTGTTGTCACTATAATGAAAGCATTGTCTGTTGTCATCATAAACTCCTATTTTCAGGAGTTTATAATCTCCCTGTGAATTTCTTCTGTGTGCTAAAACAGAACACGCATCTTGACTTTTTTTCAATTTAACTACATTTCCAAAGAGATCTCTTTTCTCTGGTTTGGAGATAAGCAGATATTTCTGCATTTTAATTATATCATATTATATATGCTGCAATAATTAGGCATGGTGGAGTGAGTTCATGTATCAGCACTTTTGATTACTCTTTTTTTTTCTCTGTGTTTACATCAGACCCGTAACATTCAAATCTACCTTCTCTTTTATTGTTTAATACACATGCTTTTATACAGATACCTGTATATCATCCAGCAGATAACACTGTCCTTTATATGTTTTAATCAAAACATATGTTTTATCAAAACTGTCTTTTATATGTTTTTATCAAAACCTTCTTTTGCTTACTAAAAAAGACAGTTTTATTTTCCTTGCCATGTTTTTCTAGAAAAAGGTGATACTAAAAAGCAGGTTTTGTAGAATGAGAAATGGTTACAGCTGGTCTGCTACTAAATTTATTCTAAAAATTGTAACTATTCCACCTATGCTTTATTGTCATCCTTTTAGCACAGAGAGAGACTGGACTACCAGAACTCAGTGCATACTATTCCAAAATACTCAGGATTTGTCATGGCCTGGGTATTTTCATACCTCCCTCCTTCCAATCTGTTGGTTGACAGCAACTCTCAAGAAAAAAAAACAACAACAACAACAACAACAAAAAAAAAAAAAAAAAAATATCCCACACAAACCAACCAACCAAAAAAACACCAACATAAAAACCAAACCAAACAACAAAAAAGGAAAAATGAGATGTAAGAAGCATTTCTAAATTGGTGGGAAATGGAGTTATGGTGTTATTTAGAATAATTATCCAATCTAAGTGATTTTTGTAATTTTTTTTCTGTGGCATGAAAAATTATTGGGTTATGAGTACCCCGAATGTATGAAAATATAGACCACTTCTTTAACTTCAAGTGGCTGAGTAGTAAGAATGGATTTCATAACTACAAGTTAGGTAATTCCTTTCATGTTTAAGCTGCAGAAGACAGTTTATGAATAAAATGTTTAAGTAGGGCTCTTACTTGTGTCCAGAGCCAGTGCAAGTTGCACTAGTTACATTCAGTAGTTACTAGTTACATTCACTTTGTCACAGGTCTTTTTTCAGTGTTTACCGTATATGAAATGGCTTCAGCAGATGATTTCTAACAGTGCTGATTAAATACCAAAAATATGAAGGGTTTCACAGCTATATCTTTCAAGCATTTCATTTTCCGGAGTGTAATTGTGTTACTTAGAATATTGGTCTTGCATACAACTGAATGTACCCTTGTTTACCGTTTAAAAAGAAAACCCAAAAATTTAAGTATATGTATCATTCCAGTCAACCAAAGCTGTGGCATAACTTTTTTTACGTGCTTCTAAATAAAATCAAGGTCACTAGCAACTTCTCTCTATTGTATTTTCTTTTAAAAGCACTATGAAGTATAGTGAGTAGCTGACAAAGTCATCTCAGTGGAAAACAATTTACATTTAAGCCTATACTTTACAAATAAGCCAGAATTACTGTTGGTGGTAAGGATGTGGCATAAAAGAAATGACAGTATCCTTTTATACTGAAATCACTCCTCAAAAAGATAAGTGGTAGTCACACATTCCACAGTGCTTTGTTGTGTTCCAGAATGGTAACATCAAATCCAGGACCACTGTGAGTCCTCTTCTACTTGCTTTTGAGACTGACAGTAGGACACAATGAGAACTGCACAGATTTGAACCAATTTTTAATTCAGCTTTTTAACGCAATAGCATTCTCTCTCACATTCAACTTTTTTGAACTATACATCCTATTCCAACCAGATTTGTCAGAGGTCAAAGAATATGTTTACAGAAGATCAGTGGTCAAAATATGACTGTGACTCCCAAAATATTATCACCTTGCAATGTAGTTTAATTATTTAGCTTAGCGTTTCTTCAAAAATGAAGCATCATTACAAAACAGACCAAACCACAAAAATGTGTATGAAAACTCCTAAAATTAATTTAAATCCTGTTTTATGTTTCCTTATTATAATCAATAAATTTCAGTTATATAATTATCCAAGCATACAGAGGCTGTTAAGGGAAAGCAGTTTGGTAGAAATCCATATAAACAAAGCTAGGGAGGTATGCATACAAGAAATAATTATACATATTATCATATAATAATATTTTAAAAACAATGATCATACATGGAACAACAGCATCAAAACCAGTTCAAAGGATAACAGCAGAAGACATGTAACAACTATTTTTAAAAGCCATTTCAGTGCAATAGACAAATGGCAGAATGTAGGGATTTAGCACTATTTTATGTCATCTAACACAGAGAGAAGCTTTGTTCCTTTATTTTTCCTGCATTTTTTCTTAAGCAATTTACAGCAACTGTATTTTTGACAATCCCATAAGTAACTTGCTAAAGAAAAAAATCGCAAAAACTTTTGCAGAAAGTCAATTCTGCAAGAAGCAGTATAAGAAAAGAAGTGTTTTTTCCAGTAGTAGTTCATATTTCTTTTCTTTCTAAATAATGGTTTTCATTTTGCTTGCTTTTGTGAGGATAAATTTCATTGTTTTAAATGCTAATTTTTTAATTTCCTCACTTAGCCTTAAAAACAACCATCTTGTGCTCTGAAACACAGAAACTGGTGTAACACCAAAGCAGTCCAGAGTGTATTACTATGAAAAACAGATGTTGAATTAAAAAATAGGCCAAATATTTTATCTATAAAAAAGAGAATGTGTGACTGTGTGAATGGCATCAATGTGGGCCTAGGAGGAGGAGAATGCACTAAATACAGAGAACATCCACATCATAAAAGGTCAAAGCTACTGTAGAAAATATCTTACAGGAAGCTTAAATTCTGCATTAATACAAAACCCGTTCTAAAGTGGACTTGCTTTAAAAAAAATTGATTGATTGAACAGTTGTCACTGTGCCACACAATGTATGAACATTATATATATAGAAATAGACTTCTAATCCAGAGTTCTGAAAATTAGAATTTACAGATCTCCATCCTGTTCAGTCAAAGACGTAAGTCACTGACAAGAGAAAACAGGGTAATTGGGTGACATGCATTTTGCAACACATCCAGAATACTTCTAATATAATGGCAGTATCTTTGCTTCCAACAAAACTTGTTCAGTCTGAGTGTGCCTGTCTTACCAGATCTCCTATTTCATCTCTCCAGAATAAAGAATAACTGCTCCTTTACTTAATAAGATTATTATTTGTTGTATACTAATATAAGTACTAAAAACTAGTGAATCTTTTAAAATCTGAGTATAAGTCCATTCAGACTTCCTGTCTTACTTGTTTTCAGACTCTTGATAGCTTTTTCATTTCTCTTTTGAGTGATGGCTGGGAATATATTTAGATTTAAATTATTATATTTAAAATTTCCATAAATTATTTTAAAAGGCTACTCTGGAAAGCATTTTGAACTCTTATGAATTTAAACTAAGTCTGTAAACATTTTTAAAGAGCACTTGCACAGCACATGTAGAGGTACAAAAACTGAAAAGTAGAAGGCAAAATAAAGGAGAAAACTCAACCAAGAGAATTCAAAAGATGGAAATTACATTGGATTTGAAATAGAATGGAATGAAAAAAGCAAAAAACGTCCTTTGTTGCAGCGTGGCAGGGTGGTAGAAATGCTGCAGCCTTCTTTGAAACATGTCCTTCAGAAGCCACTCAGAGTAAGGCTGCGAGAACAGCCATTTCAAGTCCATACATACACACATGCCACAAATAGCTCAGCAGAGGAAAGACAGGAAGGGTCTTTGCATGATATATTCCAGCAAGGGTTTATTGCATCCAGCAAGCCAGAGGGACCAGAGACAAAAGACGAAACCATGTGGTCTGCACGACTTAAGTATGTGGTCAGTGACCAATGACCTGAGGGTGCAGGGCAGGCAAAGGGCAGCATAAAGGGCAGGAACCTGTAGGGGGGTGAGGGAGGAATAATTGGGGTGGGCAGTGTCAACTGGCCAGTGGGAGAGGCAATCTGATGTAGATTGGCAGTAGTGCTGCAGAGCATCATGGGTTAGGTGCTCTCTATCAGCTTAGGTGGGAAAAACTCTATGATATAGTCTTGCAAAGCAAGGCCCTGGGGATTTCCCTGAGGAGGAGGAGTCAGAGGATTCCACAGTCCTTCATAATGGGCTTTAAATTTGGTCAGCCCTGAAGTGGTCAGGCAGTTAAACTATATGATCACTAGGTCCCTTCCAACTGTTCTGTTCTAGTCTAGTCTAGTCTAGTCTAGTCTATTCTTCCTGTTATTAATTGCCATACATTTTAAACTCAACATAGGCTATGCATTTAATCTGAAAGCAACAATGGCAAACAAGGACCATAGGAGCACACAGTAACTCAGGATGGAAACGGCTTCAGGAAGACTGTGGTCCAATGTCTTGCTCAAATGAGGGTCATCTGTGGGACCAAACAATGTACTTAATCCAGTTTGCGCTTGAGAGCCTTGAAGGATGGAGACTGCCCCAACTCCATGAGCAACCAGGTCCACTCATAGACATGTCTTCATCACTTCTCTTGCTCCTTAACAATGTAGTTTGATTTTGATAAACTTACATTCAATTAACAGCCTACAGCAACATTGGCAAATATTTTCTGTTGCCTCTCCCTATATATGTGCACACTAAGTGCATATTTTGCTAAAGACTGGTCCAAAATTTCACTTCACTTTCCCAGTAACTTTTAGATCTCAAGGTGTAGGACAGAGTGTGTCTTTTCATGTTGAATAGTTCTGTTTATAGCTTTGAGATGCTCTGAATCAGAGCTGGTACTAACTGAAGATCTGCAAAATGCACAAAGGTCTAACCCCACAACTTTTTTCATATTCTTTCCTGTGTTTGTGTCCATCAGACAAAATTCACCGTGCTTAAATAGCTGTTATTCCAGCTGAAATCAGCTTAATTAAGCAAAAAAGTCAATTTGGCCCAATAAGCAAATCAAGAGATGCTTTTCACACTTATCAAACTTATTTTTTTAAATTATTATATAAAAAATTAAGAGGGTATTTTAATAAATTATGTGCTTTAAAATTTTTGTTTAGGTTTTAAGTAAATTTTCACTGTATTCACTGGTCTCCTAAGTTTTTAACTTAGCCAAATAATCATTTAAGAAATTATTAAACTTTTGAATTTGGATGGCAAAAGTTGCAAGTTATATGGGAATATGTAATATTTCTTTCTTTGTCCCCCCCTGCCCCCCCAATATAACGTTCTTCTGCCACATCAGCCATACCCTCCTCAGAGCTGCTTTTCTTTTCCCTGCCCCCTCTCAAATTAGTTTTTATACTGAATGTGGTTCTGGATTTCCAGCAAAAATTGTGTTTTCAAAATAATGGCTACAATCCTTCAAAAGGGAAAAGAAAGTAAGTATTTAATAAAAATGTTCGTCTCATTTGGCTTGGTGATTAAATCCATGTACAGAGAACCAAAGAAACACAATGAGTAAATATTCTATAAATTGCTCCGCTTTCAGCTGTTGAATTTAATAACTTCTCTAATGTTCAAAACACCATAGCAGTTTCCAATGTACAAACATGGAATACAGGAATAGCAAGAAAAAGAAGCCTTTTGATAAAAGGACTCTAGGGATAATAAATCAGGAAGAGCTTGAAGAGGATAATAGAAATTGAGCTGTTTTCTGTGTATTTTACCTTTAATTTTGTGTTTAATTACAAATTGTGTTGTATTGTCATTCTAATTGACTGTCATTGGGAAGTGGGAAGCTACTGATGAGCACGGGCAGTCTAAGATGTTGGTATTTCATGTTCTGGCCACGATGATGCAGAGAAAATGGCTTGTGATGGTCTCTTTCCCTCTGTATTGCACTAGGACTAAAGACTGTTAAGTAGATCTTGTGTGGGAAAACAAAGCCCAAGTTTTCTAAAGTATCTTTATTTTCCATGTAAAATCTTGGATGCCTTGATAAACATTGCAAAAAAGCAATGAAATACAGTCGTTTATCTTAAGAAAATCTTAACAGCATGATTACACTGAAAACACAAAATTTTGAAAATTATGGGGATTTAGGAAAGTGTAGGTTCATTTTCAAATATTTGGCTTGGAATCTGAATACTAGCTTTAAGAGAAGTCGTCAGGATCTGCCTTTCTTTTGGTGCTCAGGAATTTAAAAGTTTTGCACCATGTTAATTCTGTCAGTGTGATAAATGTTAATAAATTTTACAGTTAATTAAATCCTAAAATATCCGACTGCTGTCTGCCCTCTTCTCCTTGGAACTCCATTTCAGAGTCTGACTGAAAACTCAGTTGACAGTGAGAGCAGGAAGTTGTTGGGAGGAAGTTTGTTGGAAGAAAGTTGTGATATACTAACTCACAAGATCTTACAGCCTCATTAATACCTCGGTACAACACAGGAAGATGGGATTTCCCACTCAGGCCAGCATTGCAGGTGTCAACATGAACCAAAGGAGTTTGTGTACTGTGAGCGACATGGAGCATCGTAATGCCCCTGAACTACACTCCAGGTTCCTTTTCTTAGACTGCTGCTTGACCAGATACATTCCCCATGTTCTGTGCTAAATTTACTAAGTTAGTTCTTAGAGCGCTTTTGTGATCTTGCCAACCCTATGACTCTTAAGGACTTGCAGAGCCTGTAATTAAAATTCCTTATAAAAACATTGGGTTTTATTTCTCTGTTGTTTGTTCTAGCTGAGAATTCCAAGGAACACAAATTCCAGGAGCATTTGGGTGCACAGTGCTTAGTCTGGATGAATATGGAATGTCAACACCCTTCAGTGCAATTCAAGACCAGAGCACCTGCATCTTTCTTGGCAGGACCATTGGGACTAGAGGGAAAACAGAACATGACCTTTGTATGGGGGTCATCCATGCCTTCCCAATCAGACTAAAACTTCAGCTGTGTGTTTAAGAATTAGTCTTTAAAGACTCAGTTTCAGAGACAAAACCTAGCTTAAGTCCATCCCTAGGGGTTTAAGAGCTGTGTGGTAGAGCTCGTAACTATTACTAAAGCGGAAAAACAGGACTATGACATCAAACTTTTTCTTCCCCTTCCCTTTTATTTTACTTGCAAAAGTCAAGTTAAGCAATCGTTTGCAAAGTTTGCTGCAGCAATAGCATCTTTGCTTGTGCAACAAAATGCAATAGAGAAATTATCTAATTGGTTGTTAGCAAAACCCGTTACTAAAGGTTTGTTATCTAGTCAGCGTTCAAACTTTGTAGGCTGCTTGGAAATACTACAGAAGTGGGCGGTGTTCCCATGATGAGAAAGTCACCAAGAGATTGAACGCTTGCTTGATCCATTCTTACAGCTGTATACGACAGAGAATGGCACGGGGGACTAAGGCTTATTAAACCAGGCTGAGGACAGGTGGAAGACACCGAGACTCACGCCGGGGAGGGAGGCGGAGCTCGGAACGGCCTGGATACACTCCAAGGAGCTGCCGCCGCGCTCCGCCCTCAGCCTGGCGCCGGGCGGGCCCGGGGAGCTGGAGCGCCCTGCACGCCGGCCCCGGCAGCTGTTGCTGCACGGGCCCCGCCGCGCTGGGCCGCAGGTAAGAGCGAGCGGGAATTCACCCCAGGTCGCGTGGCCTCTAGCCCTGACCTCGGCTCCCGGAGCTGGGTGCGCCCAGGCAAGGGCCGTAGGGCGAGAGCCTTCTGGGGTGGGCAGTGGTGCCGCCGGCGGGGAGGCCTAGGGAGCCGCGCGGTGCGGACCGCGCCTCCCACGGGCGGCGCCGCCTCTGCCCGCTCCCGGCGGCAGCGGGGCCCGCGGGCTGGGGGCCGGGTGGGCCGGGGCCGGGCAGCGCCAGGTCGCGTGGTGCGGGCAGCGGCCCTGCGCTCTTGCGGGACTCGGAGCCCGCCCTGCGGCCCCCGACTGCGGCGGGGCTGAGCCGGTACAGGGGGGCAAAGCAGGAACTGCCCGGCAGCCCTAGGAGAGCAGGATTCTGGTGGTCATTCCCACGGGGAGTTGCCATGCGGGCCCTGCAGCCTGCGCTGAGGCTGCTCCTGTGCGCTCTCCGTGCCACCCGATGGGTGACAGTGTAAGCAGTGGAAAAGCCATTTGTTTGCAGCTATATCTAGTATTAGTGTATGTATGCATTTAGTGTGCATAACCGTCTCCTCAGTTGCAGTTTAAAGCACACTGGCAGCCCCATACTCAGACAAGAGATAAACTTGAATATGACCTTACTATTGAATCTGACAGTGACAACGTGCACTAGTGCACAGCCTTCTGTGAGTAACTTTATATTTCTTTTGCTTAGTGAAGACAGAGTTTTATCTTAATATTTACTGTATGGCCTGTGAAGCTCATTGACTACCCGTGTGCACTCAAAGGTATATTAAAGTGTTACTTCAGAGTATTAAACTTGCTAAGCTGCTTTGGTTCATTAGCAGGCATGTTTTTCCAGTTCCGTCTCTGCTTTTTGTCCATTTACTGGACAAGTGTCTTTGAGCAGCTGCGGTGCTGTTTTGAGTGGTATGCAGAAAATAGGAAAACAATCTCAAACCTATATTCTCTGTATGTCTTTCTTATATGCTGGTTTATATATATTTTGCCTAGCATAAATGTATTCTTTATTACAAAGAAAATAAGAAATTATGAACAATAACAAATGCTTCTTATGAACGTGTCTTTGTTACTGTATCTCTGGAGTGGGCCAGTGTCACTAAATGACACAAGCAAAAACGACGCACCACAGCCTTGGTCACGATGAAGAGACTAATTTATTTTTTCTGACTCTAATCTTTTATAGTTCTCAAAAGATGCCAGTGGATTGGAGGGTGAACGTGCCACCTCTCCAACGACACTGGACAAACTACTTGTACATCAAATTTCTCCGCCTCTATGAAAATGTAAAACAATAGGTTATTTACAGAAAGTTGTGTAAGAAAGTTCTCTACAAAAATGTAAACTTAGAAGGCTTTAGAAAACTCTTGATAACCAGGGCGACAGGCCAGGATGTCACACATGGGTGCTTGCATAGCTGCATGCAGAAATGAATCTATGTCAGAAAGCTGCTCCTCCCACCACCCTCCTGCTGTTGGTATATTTTGAACCATAATCTGGCTAACAGGGAATTCTGGCTTGCTTCAGTTGTCTCTTTTCCCCCTTGTGGAAGAGCATTTGTTAGGATAATGAAGATAGAGGAGCATGATTCTCACAGTGGCTTTGAAGCAGAGAGAAATGAGGCAGTGGCAGTGCAGTCACTGAACTTAAGCTCTTGTGTAAGAGTACTGACATTACAGTGTAGCTTTCTGTACAGTCTCTTTTTTTGATCAGCCTTATGCTGCTGGCTTGGCCACCAGCAATGTATAATCATATGCAAATGTGGTATGGTATTGCAAAGTCAGATGAGTCAGAAATGAGCATTCCGGGAGGAAGATTTCTGTTCACACTAGTTTTAAGTTTAATAGAAATTTCCTGTGACTGCATGTACTGTTGGACTTCTATTAATTGTTACTCTGTACTTGCATTACACTTGTTTTAAAGCAGCATTTAAGTAAGGGAAGGAGCATTTGAGAAGCAGGCAAACAACAAAACTTTAAAGCCTTTGCAAACATTACTCTAGTGAGCTTGAGAAAGTGACCTTTATCAATGTGGATGGTATAAGTGAACGTGAAACCGATGCCTTAAGTTTTAGGTTTCATATTTTCCAGATTCTGTACTGCATTAGTATATAACTCTGAACTTCACATAAGGTGTTAGCAAGTTCTCTTCACATAAGGTGTTAGCAAGTTCTCTTCACAGTTTAGTTAGACAAAACAATCCTTTTCCAGCCCGAGAGCCAAGGACACCGTTGCAGCTTCAGTCTCAAAAAGTATTTACAACAGCGAATTGAGGAGAGCAAACTGGGAGTATGGTACTTCATAACTTGAAGCTGTAATTGCACAATTAACCCCAATATGTAAATGGACAAAACTTATGAAAGTGTGAAACCTCGTGACCAGTTGTTCATCTTGGGTGTAGCCATGGCCGGGCTCTTGTACTACCCAAGGTATATCCTTTGAAGGCCTTTTCAATAAATACCTACTTTATTCCTTTAGCACTAGTGTCTGTTCTAGGTAGCCTCTCAAGGCATCAAAACCTTTCCACCAAATATCTAAGTATCTGCTGCAGATTGTAGCAAGGTAAGACAAAGAACAAGTGACTTAAAGTGCTTCCATTAAAAAACTTGAAAAAACTAAATTGCATTTATTGAACATATTTTTTATAATATTTGTGAGTAGGTCTATTTTAAAAGTTTTTTTTCCTTGAATAGCTGTTCCTAGTCAAAGGCTGGATATTGCACAGTTTAGGCTGATCATTTCAAAATAATGTCACCAGAGCTGCACTGACTTGTAAATATAGAATACTACCCAACCTGAATTTCTTTTCTAACACAAAAACAGTGGGGACCCATAGTCCCATTAGAACTTTGGTTTTTTAAAAAAATGAAATCAGTATTTATTTGGTGAAAACTGGAATACTTTAAGCACTCTCCTTCTGTTTGTTTGTTTGTTTCTGTCCCTTATTTTTAAAAGGCAGTTTAGTTTTTTGTTGACATCTCAGGTTGTTTAGTGACTTCCCAAGTGGGCTAACCTGAAAATAAGAAAAACTTTGAAAATTCAACTTAGATTTTCGTTGATGAAAAGATGGAAGATCAAAAATACAGAGAAGTAAAAATTAAATTATAAGGGAAACATTTTTTTACTTACTAATCCAATAAAGAATAAAAATTATTTGTGTTACAATATGCACCAGCTACTTTGCATATATCTCACTGTTTCATTTTTTGATGAGTCAGCACAGTAAACAACTACCTTTATGCTGGCTAGGAGCATCATTTTACTGACCAAGTGAAGGGGAAGTGTTTGTCTGTGATTCAATCCAACACGGAAGTCTCACTGTCCATGTGGAAGGCTCTAAATATTTTAGAGAAGTTATTGTCTGTTAAATACTTCCATCTGGTATTGCTTGGCAGAGAGATGTTAAATGGCCTTCTTTGCCACCATTTTATTTCACTTCTCCTGCTTGCTAAGTCTGCTCATACAAAATTCATTAGTCTGGTCAGACTCTTTACATTCCATGTGTCTCTTTTCTTCGTAAATTGTATGCTCTGTCATGCTGATCTGGTCTGAGGTAGTCACTGGTGTTGCTAGCTGTAGTTTCTCAGTAGTGCACTTACGATGGTCTTCAATGTTAAAAGGTAGTTTTCTGGATCATAATAGTTTTCTCATTAAAACTGTCAATAATAACAAGAATTTCAAAACTGGTTCCTGCTACTTGGAGTAGGAGCATATTAGTAGAAAGATGTAATCATCTTTTCAAAAAGAACACTTTGTAAATGCTAGTTTTATATAAGCCATGTGATATTTATTGCCTGGTATACTGGGTAGCTGAATGGCTTAATTTTTTACCTGTTGACAAGAACACCCCCAATATACATGCACACTTTGCTAGTTGCTTTGTAGCTGTTCTTTTACATTACATTCTGAAGTAACTGCACTGGCTTTATTAATTCAGTAATATGAATTCATGTTTTCTTAAGGTCTGTAGGATTATAGTATATGTCTTATGCATCATTTTGTTTTGAGGGAGTAAATCTGTGCTACACTTGGTTGTTACTCCATCTGAATGTTGTCTTATGTGGTGCAGCAATTTCATATTGCCCCCATTCTCTTTAGCTTGGAGGAGTATGGAATTTCTTGTAAGGAGCAGCAAACCTTTTTTTTTTCCCTTCAGACTGCAAGGGGAATTATGTAGACCTTTTCTTTTACTCTTCACAAGGAGACAATTGAAATAATTAAAGGTGTCCTGGCTTCACACATGCTGGGCTATTTCACTTACTCCTGATAAAAATTCTAACAGATAAAAATTTTGTCTTTTAAGTGCATTGTATATATCAAGAGAAGGGAAAGTGTCAAAACTGGCTTGATATCTCTATTCAGGATGCTTGATTCTTTTACAGTTGGTATCACCACTGCCATCTCCATTCTGCTTTTTCTTGTTGCAATTACTATAATTTTATCAGTGTGACATATTTTACTGATTCTTAAATAAAAGTGTTGCCTACGGCTTGGCATCTAGGAGGAAGAATCAGTTCTGAAGAAGAAAACATTTACATTCCAGAAATTTAATGCTTATCTAAAAGGGAAAAAAAAAAAAAAGCCATGTTGTAAAATCAATTCAGATTCTAGCTGAGGAGATACATAACAATAGAAATGCCAAATTACAGAGAACCAGTTATTTTGTTAAGAGTAACTTACAGTCCAAAATAATGTGGACTTTCAACAAAGCATAAGAGTATCAAGAAAAACTGCTCTTCATCTTTCTTCTTTTTCAAATACTGGGTAATTAAAGTTTGTGTTTTGTAAATCACATTTCTTTCCTCAGAAAGAGAGTAAGTAATGCATGTAACAGAAGAAATAACACTTTATCAGAGAAAAAAATAAGATTTTGAGTGCAGGGAAACCGGCTCCAAGGAAAGAGCCGGGTGTCCGACACCCCAGGCCTTTTAAAGTCTCTCTCATGTCCTGATTGGGGCGCTCAGGATCCGCGCGGTGACAGGTCTATTTCTCCGTTGCTGATTGACTTATAAGCTGGTGCAGTCTTGGCCAATCATTTTGGAATTCTCGCCTCCCCTTGGTTGGTCTCTCTTCCAATCTTGATTTAAGTTGTGGTTGTGTTCTGTGATGTAATACTCCTGAAAGTTTCTCTGCCCCTCCACAAAGATTGGCACCCCAGCTCCTCCCCGGTTCCACTCTCCCTTTATACGCGAGCAACACTACTGGGTTTTAATATAACTAATCACAATTTGTTACTTGTATTAACAACGTTTAACTTATATTAACAACATTTAACTTTGTAACAACATTTTACCACTGTTAACTACATTCCTCAAAGGTTTAAGTCTTATTTTTGTTCATAACACATGGCAAGAAGTCATTTCAACAATAAATGATTTACAGTGCATATATTGTGATATCAGGCCGTAGTGTGTCATGCATGTCTGTTTTTCATTTGTCCCATGTTATGAGAAGGATATGAATGGTATCTGCCAACTTTGTGGAAGATTCAATAACCAAAAATATTTTTATTTGCAAAATGTGGAAATTTTGATGGTTTTACACTGGATAAACTATCTCAAGAATATTAATACATTCTTTGAGGTCATACAATTATTTTTAATAGTTAATCTAGTATTATCTTCATTATTTCTCTGCTCTGTGTTTTAGACAATTTTCTCAGTATTTATCTGGATTGGGTCTGGTTACTTTATGTGCAGAGCTTGCTTTAAATATACAGAAAATTGGTAAAATCTTGTAAAATCTTATTGAATTCTATTCTGAAGACCATTTTGGTAGGTATTGGTCAAATTAATTCTCTTGGTAACTACTACTTTCAGTTGCTTTGCATATGTTTTTAATATGTGGACCAGCAGCAAAGGATATGCCATCTTGTTCTTAGTCTCCTTGCTTAGATTAAATAATAATTATCTTTAATTATAAATTGTCTTGAATTGGCATCACTCTGTTGTCATTCTGTTTGAGAGGCAAGAAGACAAGCCAGCAGTGATCTGAAGAAGTAATCTTTTTAAACTGAAGTACTGTTTTTTCCAGTGTTATAACTGATGCTGGGAATTACTGATGAGCTTATACTTGTAAACTGCAGTGAATATAACAGAAGTTGTCAAATGCTTTATAACCATAGAAATGTCCTAAAGATACTGTCAAAAAGTATTAAATACCTGTTTATAGGTGATGGTACAGACACTCACTGTGAATCTCAAATTATTTTCTTTTTTTTTTTTTTTTTTTTTTTTTTGTAGGAGTCTACTAAATAATGTCTTTATGTCTTTTCTGTTTTTTTCCCCAGATAAGGATACAAATCATTCTGAAGCCATATGGCAGTTTGAATATCTGGCATTAAAAGTCTTGGGAAAGAAGGGCTGAACACATACATGCTGAGTTTTGGTCCTTTGCTTGTGGAGCTGGCCAGTCATTCCTGTCACCAGCTAGCAGTGCCTAGATCAGTCCCTTCAGTTCTTGGTGTTTGTGGCACCAGCTCCTGATGCTGCTGTTGCTTTCAAATGTCTGACAGATTTCTTGGTTTTAATACTGTTCTTCACACTGCAGCACAAAATAGGAGTTCTGCACTTTCAAAACCTAAAGTACTTAGGCTGGACCTTGCTGTCTTGAAGACTTTCTGCTCTGATTTTCCTTTGTACTGGTTTACAGTGAGGGTAATTATTGTGCAGTGAACTGCCGACTCCTTCCCTTCTGCATGGTTACTTTTCCAAGTTGATTGCTCATAGTTACCAGAGCACACACCTATGTTTCAAACAAAAATAAATTAATTTTAAGAGTTGTTTTCTGAGAAGAGCAGTCTTTGTGTTACTTTAAGACTTGAAATGCCAAAAGTGCGTGAAGATATCTCTTCCTTGTACCTCTTCTTTAGGGCGTATAGTGCTGTGGCAAGTAATTTGTTCTGGGCTTGTTTGTTTTGTTGCTTTTGTTGTTTATATGTGACTAGGTAATATGATTCATTTCCAACCTTGCAGTACATCCATTTTATTTATACATTTTCTAGCATCATTTCAGTTTCTTTTAATAGAACTAATTGAGTCTTTCTGGAAGGTGACAGGAAAGATTTCCAAACTGCAGGGTAAAACTGGAATTAGGAGCAAGAACAGATACTTAGGTTTTTTGCCTAAAATCACAGGGAAGCTCAAAGTTTTAATACAGAATTTCTGTGTGCTGTGCCTCCAGTAATCATGGTTCTTGGTGGTGCATAATTTCAACTTCAGAAATTGTCATTAATATCTTTGTCTCACCAGCTGAAGCCTCATCAAATTTACTGTTTCACTGCTTGATATGGTGTTAAAGTATGAAACAGCTGCTTCTGCTAGTCTAAAACTGGTAATTGACTGCATAAATACATATTGAATTCAATTAAATGTAATGGGAAGCATTATTGAGTTGTGTGGACTTTCTGCAGTGAAAAATTTTGGTGTCTGGTTTGCTTCAGTATTTCAATTCTTTATTTAACTGTTTTACCTGTATTGATTGATTCACAGGATTGTTAGGGTTGGAAGGGATTTCTGGAGATCATTTAGTCCAACCCCAGAATGCTTAAAAGCTCACTGGATGAAGTATATCTGCAAAAGTTATGGTACATAAAATTAGTAATGAAGAATCCTAAGTATACCACAACTAAGAATGAAAAGAGACCATTTACGACTAAAGGAGCATTAAAAATAGTCTCTCCATAATAGAAGTCTTTTAATGGCAAATAAAATTCTCTTTAGCAGAACTGTGGCCATTTTGTTTACTGCTAGTTTATTAGCATACGGAGCAGCAGGTTGATTGGGGACTGAGCAGGGAAGGAGAGTTAGGAACATGAGAGCTCAAATAGTTTAAATCCAGAGTTAAACCAAGATTCTTCTGGTCTGGGTAGATGCAAAGGAGAAATACCAACCAGATATCTCCAAGAGGTAAAAAATCACACAAAGCTTACTAGTGAATTATAGAAGATGAGGAACTTGGTCCAATTATTTAGTACAACATGAAACTCCACAGCGCAGACATAGCCCACTGAACATAGAAAACCTTTAAACCCATTTGACATTATCTTCTGTGAAAAGAAAGGTAGAAGAAGAAAGGGACAAAGACAGGAAATACGTAGAAAAATAGACATAGCTACCAACTCCAGGGTTCCAGTGATGCAAAGCTCCAAGATGAAGGTAGGGTTAAAGAACAACATGCTTGCCTCATTGTCAGCCTTCTTAAAAACCCTTCCTCCCATGTGGGTCTTTCAGTTGCTTGGCCATTTAGGGGCTGGATTAGGCAACACTGGGGGGCAGCCTCTATTGTGCCATGAGTGATAGACACTGTGCAGCTGGGGCAGGGCACCACCTCACCAGAGCAAGGCCTCACCAACCCCCTACCACACATTCCAAGCCCCCAAGATGTCTCAGAACAGATTTCCAGTCTCTGGCAGAACATTATTTGAACTGCTCCTTCCTAGTCACTTCACAGAAACAAGGTAATCTTATATTTTGCATAAGGCTAGTGTTTTCTTCTGCCAAGTGATAATTGCATACCTCTCTTATTTAAAACAAATTAATGAAGATTGGTCTTGGTGGGATTTTGGGAGGTGTCTAATTGCAGAAGATGGAATAAAGTATTTCCTTGTTTGTTGCGTCATTGCTACTTGGCCTGTTCGAAGCCTCAAAATGGCAGCAAGTAGTAGCTTCAAAAGTTTGCAAACTCCTGGAAGTGTGTTTTGATTTAGCCTTATTTGTGAAATATTATTGAGCTTTTGAATGTAGTTTATGATCACATATAATTTCAGTATTCTTTCAGCTTAACACTTGGATGCTAACTTTCCTTCCTTTGTTGCCTTTAAACATGACATAGTTATGCTGATTTTTTTTTTTTTGGTGAAGTATATTGACTACAGAGCCAGTAGCTACACTAGCTGACCTTTAGGGCAAAGGTGAGTCTGACAATGAAGAAAGCATCGGTTTGCAGGAAATAAAGAAAGCAGGTCACAAATGTGACCTGTTTTGTGAAGTAGTTGTGTCAATGAAAAAACAGATGACACTGAAAATAGAAATGAAAAGGAGTCTTTCCAGTGTTCTGGCATCTGCTGCTGTATACTTGCTGTGATGGTGACCATATCTTTCCATGTTAGAGATGGTAATAGCTTGCAGTGAGCACTTTTGTTTGTGAAGGTACCAAATAATGTATTTGAAATAGTTGTAAGGGAAGGGTAAAATAGTATGTTTCCTAGAGAAATAGGAAAAAAACAAATAAATATTGCTTATTCTTAAGATGCTTATAAGAATGTAATGCTATGTTCATTAAACACAGTATACTTTGTTAGAAAAACATTAGAATCCTATTAGAATAAAATAGTGTGTGTTTGATTAATTGTGAATAAGATGATAGGTGAATTTTCTTGGGGAGTGGGGGAGGATTGCTGATGACTTAATCAGGCAGGTGTGGAACAGCTAGGATGCCATTCTTTGAATTTAAAGCAAGCTGTGTGCACATCTAGAAGATGGAAGCATTACAGTACAGTCAGATCAGGACTGGTCCATGGTCATATCTAAAGGAGCTCATACTTTTTAGGCATGTTTTTTGAAAGCTTTGTTTAATAATATTGTCAGTAGACAAATCACAAAGTAAAGATGGGAGAAGGTGCTGTGGATCTGCTACTGGATGTAGATGCTCCAAGAGGTGAGGGACTACAAAGAACCAAATGCATCAAAAGGCTGAAAAAATGATCCAGAAAGATGTTCCATTTTTGTGTATGATAGTATTCAAGTATGTTTTTAGCTATTTAGAATTATCAGTATCTTTATGGGTATCTTTTATTAAAAAAACCCACCCAAGATAATTTTGAAAGACAGATGTTGGTGATAGGTCTGCTATGTGACAACGTGCAGAGCTAAGACCTGGCTGAATAGGGAAGAACTGGTTATGACTTCTGGGTGATACAAAATACCTTTTCTATAGTCCTCTCTCAGCACCTTGTGTTGCATTTTCTGATCAAGCTCTGTTTTACTTTTAGGAGCAAAGCTGTGTGTTTAAAATGGAAGTTGATGTGAATGGAGAGTCCAGAACTGCCCTCTCCACCCTCTCTGTGCCTCTTGCAGAGGTGAGTTCTGCAGCCAGGATGGAAGCAGAAAAGCCACGCTGTTCCAGCACCCCCTGCTCACCACTGAGGCGGACAGTTGCAGGATATCAGATCCTTCACATGGATTCTAACTACCTGGTTGGCTTCACAACTGGAGAGGAGCTGCTAAAATTAGCCCATAAGTGTATTGGAAGTGAAGAGAGTAAAGGAGAATCTGGTCCTAACTTGGGCTCCAAACATCTTGATTCAGGACTTTCACGTTCCTCACGTTTGTACAAAACTAGAAGTAGGTACTACCAGCCATATGAGATCCCAGCAGTAAATGGAAGGAGGAGGAGACGGATGCCCAGCTCAGGGGATAAATACAATAAAGCTTTACCATATGAACCTTACAAGGCACTTCATGGTCCCCTTCCTCTCTGCCTTTTGAAAGGTAAAAGGGCTCATTCAAAATCCCTAGACTACCTCAATTTAGACAAAATGAGCATTAAGGAACCTGCTGACACAGAAGTGCTACAGTACCAGCTCCAACACCTTACTCTTAGAGGGGATCATATGTTTGCAAGGAATAGCACATGAGCTATCATCTCAAATTTAGAAATGATTTCTGATCTTTTGTCTGTTGCTGCAGAAACCCACTGTTGTACTGTATACATGACTGTCCACATTGTAGGTGCAATGAGGTGCAGCTCAAGTGTTACTAGGAAGTAATTTATTCGAATACAGTCTTGGCAATGCAGTGTTCTACAAATGCTTCGAGAGAGAAATCTTTCCTGATCAAGCAGCTTCTGATGCAGATTTGACTGCAACTAGTGCATATTTCTTTGGACACATTTTAACAAAAAAAAAGCTTTTGTTTTTTGGGATTTTTTTTTTCTCTACTGCTTCTGTTTACACAACAGTAATTCAACACTGAAAAATTTGTGATACCTGCTTGGTTGTTGCTAATTTTGGCTTGATATTAGAAACTGCTCTTGGATAAGTACCCAAGGAGGTTTTCTGGGTTTACTTTTTGTTTCTGTAGTAAAATGTATGCGTTTTTCTTACAGCATGGACAGGAAAGTGAGCTTGACTGGATGAATCACTTGCTATTTAAACAATCCAATTCATACATTTTGAGACTGCGCTTGTACTGGTGATGTGGGTGAGATTTGTTCATAAAAGAAACATTTGCTACTTGAATCCTATTAAATTATTTTTTTAGTTTCTGCATGGAAGTAATTGCTTTTTCCATTTTATTCTATGAAACATGTTCAGAATAAATCTTTAAGTTATTTAAAGCAAATCTTTCAGGAAGTAAAGTTTTTTTTTTTGGGGGGGAGGTTTAGGTTTTTTTTTGTTAGATTTTGTTTTTGCAGTGTCTAGGGACAGAAAATGGAATGTCTGTATTGGTATGTTGGTAGTGTTTTTGATTTTAACTTGTGATTTTCATTTTGACTGTAGTAGCAGAAGATGTCACCTTCATAGCTTTGGAAATTTTGTTGACTTGAAGCAGTGAACACGAGCTCTGGAGGGTGGAATTTTTCTTGACAAGAGTGCAACGAAATATTTCTTGTCAGCGTTGAAAGGATGATCTTGAATTTTGCAGCAGAATAATGCACTGGGTTACTTTTGTTAATAAATTTTTATCCAAATATGATCTCAAATGCAGATTTGACAGCTGTATCCTTAGATGTGTTTAAAACATTTTGTTTAATTTGTTTTAATTTTACTTCAGTTTAAAAATGAAAAATAGTTTTCATACTGTATTTTTCTTAGGTGCAGTCTTGTACTGAAGCAGTGCATAACTTGATTTTGCCTGATGACCTCTGCAAAAGTTAAAAATAATTTCATATTGCTTTTAAACATAAATTATTTGATCAGTTGTTTCTGATAGAATCAAGATTTTTTTTTTTATTTATCACTCAGAATTACTGGAAAGCACTAGTTAGTGCATGTACTCTGGGAAATGAAGAGTTCTTACACTGTCACGCCACAGTTTAAATGAAGGCAGCCCACTAGTGAGCATTTCGTAATTTGTCGCCGTTGAGGCAGGACGGGAACAGAATTACTCCAATTCAGAAGGCAAGAAATGAACTCATTTATTTCAAATGCACCACTCTTTTATAGGGAACATTGTGCAGACCAGTTTCATTGGTGTTAGAGTAAAAACATCTCACACCATTGGTGTGCTCTGAATGACGCACAGTGGCAGAACATATCTATAAACAATGTGAACAATAGGAGAGATAGAGAATTATTTACATTCCTTTGAAGCACTTTCCCAGGCCAAAGCCCCGTTCGAAACCTCTCTCTTTATCTCTGACTGAACTGAGAATACCCATTGTAGTTTGGTTATCTTTTTTAGGTTTATTAGAAAATACAAAAAAACCAATGTGTATTTTTCAAAGTCAACTACACTGGTGTAAATTTAATGTATTGAATGAAGGTAAGGTGTTCCTATTAATTTTTAGTGTGAAAAACAGAATATGGTCAGATGCCAAAGAAATAGGGGGTTTATTTAAGGAATAAACTCTACTGTTTATTGAAATATCAAATTAAATTGTATTTCTGGCTGAAAAATATAAAAGGTATTATAAACAGCTGTTGTTGTGAATTCATTTGCTGTGTAGGAGAAAAAGAGGACATTTAAAAAAATACAACTTTAGACCAGGGAACATTTAACAACAACTTGAAAGTTGGGGTCCTAGATTTCTGTGAAATAGATGCTTAGCTTTGTTCCTTTGCTTTGGGAAAAGAGCCATGCATTTTCCTTATGTGCATCTTTCTGATGTTGTCCACTGCTATAATTTTATGGCTACTAAGAGACTGGTTGATGGCTAACTAGCTGAGTTCAGACATAAAAAAATGCATTGGTATTTTATCTTTGGTGATTTGTTTGTCAGTGTGCTCAGACACGGTCATGGCATTTGCTTAATTCACACACACTTGCAGCCCTCATAACGTGGGAAATACTATTTGCACTACCTGTAATACAGACTAAGCGAGGAATTGTTAATAGATAACTTATGTTTTTTCTAAGTTTTAATGGTACCAAAGAATCAGAAACAATTTTTCCAACATAATCAATTTTTAGAAGTTCTATAGTGTGGTCTGATCGAAGCTACTTATTTTCACCTTTAAAGCATTACATGCTAAACGGACACAATTGGAAGAGATCATCCTTAGTGTGAATACAGTCAGCAAAAACTAGAAAAAATGCTTTGAATAAGACTAATTTTATAGTGGAGCTACAGTAGAGTAGAGAAGTATAAATAAGTTGTTAAGGTATTGTAGGAAAAATGTAGATTAAAACTGAAAAATGTAGATTTATTACAATGCTAATAGCTTTAAAGACAATGTCAAGCTTGGCAACCAATGGTAAAATGCACATATATTTGCATGTGCAGCTGGCAAGTGCGGGTTTATTGATGATTCTGAGGATGACTTTTTGCATGAATGGTTTGTTGTAATCTCTTAATTGGGGCATCAGTTTCCATAATGTGTGATTACACTGAACACTAAGAGTGTAAGAGTGGCACAAGCATCTGCCAGATAGACAGATTCTTAGAAGAACATAATAATGTTTGAATTACTGATTTTTTTTTTTCCTATGTCTCACAGTACATTGTTGTAGCTGGAAGGTAATGCCAACTTTCCATATCTTTGAAAACCTTCTGACAGGGTATATGGATTTTTTTCCAGTGATTTTGCCAGGGTAATTTTTTTTTTTGTCTTTTATTACATCACAAAAGCACTCGGGGAAGTTCAAAGTACCTTCAGGTCTACAGAATGTGGAAGGCTTCCTTTCCACATTGAAAAGGAATGTCAAGCAAGAGAACATTGCCCTAATATTTGAAAGGAGCAAGGGAACATTACCCTAATATTTTAATACCCAGTCTGTCTTACACTGTTCTTACTCTTAGGCAGTTTGGTGGTAGAGAATGACATTGATGTAAACCTACAGAGGTTGCATTAGAAGAATTGGGGAAAGAAGAATATCACTTGCGGGGAAAAACCCAGAATCAGTTGTCTTGTGTTGAAAACAAAAGAGAAAGTAAGGAAATTAACTAACCACATTGCATCCATTTTTAGGAGACAAATTTTCTCACCTTGCATATGCCTGGTATCATTTTATCAAGAAATTGGCCTGGAGTAAAAAGAGGGGGAGTCTCTCTTTAAGAGAAGGAGGAAAGCCTTGCACAGTGCTTTAATTTCTGTGGAGAGTGGAAGGACAGAAAGAATTCACCATAATATATCCGGGGAAAGCTGGAGAAATAAATGGGACACCTCAGAGGAGCAGTACTACAATAACAGCAGGAGTGTAGTTCCAGTGTCAGAAAAAGCAAAGGTATGGAAGAAGATGGTGTGCTGGCTTCAAATCTCTCTAGGTAGCAATGGAATGTGTTTCTGCCTGGCTAAGGAGGCTGATGAGATGTCTTAGCAAAATTCTGTGATCAGTCTAGGATGCAGTGAAGGTAAGAAGCAGGAGCTTAAGGCTGTGTGTGTAACACTTTCATACTCATAAGCTTAGATGAAATTCAGATGGGAGTGCTGAAGGAATAAAACAGTTATCTTTATTCCAATTGAGCATGGCCTGAATTCATGTTCTGTGGTGGTTTATGATACTGAACAGCCCTACACAGCGTGAATAAGTAGATGGTGCAATTCTATAGTCTGAGAAGCTCTCTGAAAAAGCAAAACTTCTGTTAAGTTCCTTTATTATTATTTTAAATTAAAAAAAATTAATATTTCAAGCTTTGTTATATAATATGGTGTAAATATTGACTATGATGTCTGGTACGATTATTGTTGCATTCTGTTTTGGCATTTTGCTAGACTCTCCCGTGCTGAAGCTCCTCATGGGCTGTTCTTTCTGTAATGAGGCTGAAGTGCAAAAATATGCAAGAACATTGAGAACAGCACTGACAGCCTGAACCCTATGAGAAAATGGAGCAAGCCACGATTTCCTGTAGTGTTTTACATTAGCTGATCTTTCAGGAAGTCAAAAAATGTTCAAAAAATGCATGAGGTACTGGGATGCCTTTAGAAGTCTATTTCAGGCCAGGAATGTTGCAGCATAGAGCTTCATGGTGTGAACTATAGACTGCAAATGGATAA
This sequence comes from Vidua macroura, assembly GCF_024509145.1. Classification (NCBI taxonomy): domain Eukaryota; kingdom Metazoa; phylum Chordata; class Aves; order Passeriformes; family Viduidae; genus Vidua; species Vidua macroura. Next base: position 68,731,508 of record NC_071611.1, read on the forward strand.
AAGCAGAAGGGGAGAGAGAATGTCATGGTGCACTGGAATATCGAGTGGTGGAACACCAACTTTTTAAGCTAAGCGGATGAGAGCAGAAAAAAGAATATATTAAATGCAAATTAATTTGTTTCTGCCTTATCTCAGTTATTTTAGGTTTTTAATGTTAATTGTGGTGAACATCTTCCAATTTTTATGAAGAAAAATTGGAGGATATCCAGAATAGCTACAGCTCCAAGTGACTGACTTGGAGATTTTTACCTATCCATCTATAACAATACTTCCTATAGAATTTAACTATTTTTATGAGCCTTTCAATATTTAGCCGATATTTTTTTCTGAATTAGTCTTGGTAAAGAGATAGTTGGAAAAAAAATACTGGAGTAAGAAATACTGATGGGGGTCTCAGTAAAAATGGTAGATAAACCTTCATGTAAATAATGGTCATCCTATTGGTTTAATAACTTTGAAGTAGAACTGCAAACCTGGAGAAAAAAAAGAATCATTCACCACTCCCAGGAGCAGAGGTGGGATACAATGATCTGTAAAGATTGCTCCAATCTGTATCCAATTTTGCTCCAATTAATCCAATTTTGAGACATGGCCATGTTTCAGAGATGATGAAGTGCTTCACAGATATTTAACATTTCAGAGAGGCTTTTAGGAGTTCCCAGTTCTAGAAACACAGAGTCGTTTAGGTCCAAGATCATTGAGTCCAATCATTAATCCACTGCCAAGTCCACACTAAACCATGTCCCTGAGTGCCACATCTACAGGTCTTTAAATAGCTCCAGGGATGGTTAATGCCACCATAGCCCTGGGCAGCCTGTTCAGTGCTTGACAACCCTTAACATGAAGAAATTTCCCCTAATATCCAAACTAAACCTCCCCTGGTGCAACTTGAGCCTATTTCCTATTGTCCTGTTGCTTGTTCTTTAGGAGAAGAGCCTGATCCCCACCTGGCTACGCCCTCCTCTCTGGTCATTGCAGACAGCAACAAGATCCTCCCTAAGCCTCCTTTTCTCCAGGCCAAGCCCCCCACAGCCCCTCAGCTGCTCTTCATCAACTCCATTCACTTCTCTGGACCCACTCCAGCACCTCAATGTCTTTCTTCTTGTGGAAGGCCCAGAATTGAACACTGGATTTGAGGTGGAGCTGTTTTTGAATATTTGAATGTTTTTATCTGCCTTCCATTTTCAGTAGGCCAGTGATGCATTTGAAATAACTTCTTCTGTCTTCTTAGATCTAGGTTCTAAGAAATGTGGAGGAAAAAAATACCTTTTTTATTCTTACATACTCTTGTCATATAATACATGCTTTATATGATTAACTGCAGAGTCATCCAAGATTTTAATCAGTATTGAAATCGCTACTGCAGTAATTGGTAACTTCTCTATCTGGCCTCAAAAAGAGGTATATTTTTCAATGCATACAAATGCTGGCATTTTCCCTTCTTATATGATTTAGGCTTCCAGTTAATGGGAAGATTGCCACTGGTTTTAACATTAGAGGATTTGGATTTCAGAAAAGTAAAGCTGTGACACTTTTTTGCTGTAAAACCTCCAATCAGCTACCTGCATTCCTCTTTCCTGTGGAGTTATTGTTGATTAATTTAGAACTTCAGCCAGACAGTAGGACCTTTTCAGAATGAAAAGATTGCCTCAGGTAGCCAATTCAGGGAAAGAATCTTAACTTGTTTTGTCTGTCTGAAAAATATTATCAGTTGAGTCTTGCTTACATCAGGAGAAATAATTTTGGGGGCACTATTTTTTGTATTTATTTGACATTGAGCTGAAGGGAGAAGGCAGAAACCTTATGACAGCAGCTAATGCTTAATACTAATTCATATAAATATTGCCAGAAAAAAGAGGCAATAGTATATGTGTCAATCAGAGGAGACATGACCATGGCTTTGTTCAGTAATTGGAATCATCCAAGGTATCCTTTAAAGAGAACTTAGAAAAACAAACTTATAACAATAGGTATTAGGCAGTATTCTACTCACACATGAAAGGTTTTCTCATATCTTTGATCCAGAAGTTCATTTAATCCTCATGTGGTGTGAAAAGGTAGTAATCCTGACTGATAAACTGCCAGAAGTTTAAATTTCTTGCAGAGGGAGGGTTAGTAAGGCTGCTTGCTGTGGCAATTTCTACACAGCAAGTAATCATTCTGATTAAAGCTCCCTTTTAGACTATTTTCTCTCATTGGAAGACTAAATCTGTATTTAATCATCCAGATAAGATGATGTCATCAGGATGCTATAAACTGGCTGAAGGATTAAATGCCCTCTATCAAAATGCAAACCTAATTCTGAAGTTGGAAAAGGCTGCCTTTTTTAATTCTTTGATCAGCATTAGTTAATATGAACCATAACTACACGCTATAGCTGAATAAAAAGATATTTATTAGAATGTGTGTTATATATAGTGAGAAAAATTTTATTTATTTAGCAGACAGCTGCTGTCTCAAAGAATTTCTCTTGGCCAATTGGAAGAAGCTTTTCTGTGCTTTGTTCCATCTGAAAACTTACCTCTGGATGAATTACTGGTATACCTCTGTAGTAACATTTACATTATAGTTAGATTTATAATTGTTAGAGGAATGAGGAAGTCAGATAACTCACAGAATTTATCCACAGAAATTCTACCCATGTTTTAATTATGTAGAAATGAGGAAATCCAAAAAGCAAGAAACCTCCAAGGAAAGCATTTCATTAAACCATATCTGGTCATTAGAAGATTTTGGGTAGCTATTACAGGGCTGATGTTAAGAATTTAAAAGCCTGCTTAATGCACAGGACAAGACAGACAGTATTGGTGGACTGCTTAGTTGGAAACAGGACTATAAGATGGTTGGAAAATTCACTTTTCTATGGAAACAAAAGATGGTAGTGAAAAGTTCTCTAAATACATCAAAAGCAGGAAGTCATTTAGGGAACAAGTGAGGAGATGACAGGAGGAAAAAATGTCAAAGTGATGCTTGAGTGATGAAACTAACCGACTTGGTAAATTCCTTGTTTCATTTTTATTGCTGAAAATGTTGGGGAAAGTCTCGTGCACACAATAAATCATTTGTACCAGAAAAACTGTGTGAAATCTCAGCCTGAGGATATTGGATTTTTTTTTTTTTCCTTAAACATTGAATTAATCAGTTGGTGTCAAAAACAGATTATTAAGGGAGTTGTCATATTTTCAGACAGGGGCAAAGTCCCTTCTGAAAAAATGTGTTCCAACCATGCATGTATTACTGTGCTTGGAGCAGGGGTACATCAGGCTGCCCATTAAAACTGAGGTGATTCCAGGCTTGGTTGGCTTGCAGTGTCTCTTTGACCTCTTGGTTAGGAATGTATTTAAGAATTCTACAGATGGAGCAACAGCTGGTGAAGCACATCTGGGCAGTGCAGAAATACCCATCTGCAGCCACCACCCTTGTAGGATATGTCTGTGCATATTATCCACATAGTTTATTTTGAATTCTTGTTTTCCCCTTGCCCCAGTGGTCCCAATTAGTGCCATTTTTCTCTACATCACAAAGCTAACTTCATCTCAAATTCAGTGTTTAAAAGTTATGTAACCAACTCTCCAACAGGGTTTCAGAACTAAGTAGTAACATTAGAAAGTACAAAAAACATTACTCAGAAACATAAATGCATTCCTTGCTTGAGTATTAACCATCTGGAGTGTACATGTGTCTGTATTGTGTAAACATGAACTATTTCTCAAGACCAAAACCTAGTAAATTTCTGTAGTATGCTGTGGAGCCTGGGGGCAAACTGAATCCCATGGGATGTGGCAGTTGCTAGGGTAACAAGCATTATTTGTGACTGCTTATTATAAGAACTTCTCTTTGTAAGGGGGCTTTTTCCTTCTTTCCTCCTTTTTTTATTCTCTTCTTGCCTAAAAAGGGGATGGGAAGTGCCATTTAATTTCCACACATTTTTTACATCAAAACATGATGGGTGCTTAACCCCTACTTGAACTAATAGAAAGAGAGAGGCTTTCACAGATAGGGCCTCATTTATATCTGCAAGATCTGTTGAATTTTAGAAAAGCACATTTGACTTTTCCAAGCTTTTCTATGGCAATAATTTTGATGCTGCTGACAGCACAAATGCTTTAAGCAGAATGAAATTGATTGGGAAATATTGAGTGCTGTCATCTTGCTTCTTATTGTAATTCAGTCTGAATTCATAGGAATCCAAAGCAAAGGTAGAACAGTATTTGCAAAAAAAGAATGTTCGTTTAACACAGCCTCGCTTTTTGGTGGGGGCAGTGGAAGCGACAGAGGCAGCTTTTGAGAGAAGTTGCTCGAAGCTTCTAGTATGTCTGGAAGAGCCAATCCCTGATGGCTCTGAAAATGGAAGAATTAGAAAAGTTGGTCACTCCTCTGTGAAAACATATTTAAAAAAGAAAAAAAAAAAAAATTGCCCACAGTCCTCCCTCTGAGGGATGGGGAGGTGTGCAGCCAGGGCCATAAGTGGCCATGTGGCCACTGCCATCTTGGCACAGCCAGCAGTGGCTTTGCCTGCCTGGCTGCTTTTAGCCAGCTGTGCTGAGGATAGAAGGCCAGGGGCAGTGGCAGCAGCAGCAGCTTCTCCTTTTCAGCACCCCGCATGAAGAGAGGTGCTATGGCAGATGACGCCACCTGCGCTGTGCCGATGGGGTCCACATGGCAAACATGAATGATTCCCCAGTGTGGAGCCCAGACAGGATCAACCTTTCTGCACTGCTAAACCCTGTAAGAACTTTTTAATTGATAGAACTTGAGAAGAAAAGAACCCATGGACACCAATTCTCTCCTGAATCAGAGAAAAGGTGTCTTAGGTTGCAAATGCAGGATGTCAGTGGGGATGTGTGTTGCAGTGTGTCCACAACTAGCCTCTGTGAGTGACCTGCACTCCCAGAGCCCAGAGCATGCTTGCTTAAACTGCTGATGAATGCGAGACGGGTGTTTGTGTGGAACTCTAAATGCTGTTTATTATGATAAAGAGGGTCCAGGGACAGAGACCAAATGAGGCTGAGGACACAGGGTTTTATATGGGGGAAAGGGGTGGAGCATTGCAGTAAGCCAGGACCAACTGGGGACAAGAGAGGGGAGAACATTCTAGGGTGAGTACATATAAGGAAAAAACAGCAGTTGAACTGGTGATACCAACGAAACCTGCTGCATCAACATGAGCCTGCAAATGCCCATGGGACAAGACCATTGCATTCAGAGGGGTCTCCCTCTTTGATCTTGGTCACCTTTACCCTGAGGTTAAAATTCCAGTGGTAGGCCCCTGGGCCTCCACAACTGTCTATTCTATTGCCATCTGTTAAAACCAGGTGGGGCAGTTTTCTGTATCTCTTCCATGACCCATCCTCCCTGCAGGGAGATATCTTCTGTTAATGGCCCATTGAGTCTCACTGCATGACTGATAAAATTATATCATTCCACTGTGAGATGCTCCACCCTGGGGGAGGAGCCCAGCATTCCTACCTGGATATCTTCGTAAATTCAGAGCACCACAGGTAGCCTTTTCCCACTGGACTCCCAGAGGAAGACCAGGCCCATCTATGCCACTACTGGACATTCAGAGGAAAACTACATCCTTTCTACAGGCTCATTGTTTCAACACAACTGCATCTGTCCCTCCAGGAAGATTGCAGCAACCATTTAATCAGACTGCTGCCAACACCCTGACGAACAGGGTGTCAGGTCATATTCTGACTCCATCAGTGTTGTTTTGTATTACTGCATTTTTATTTTTATTTTTATTTTTATTTTTATTTTTATTTTTATTTTTATTTTTATTTTTATTTTTATTTTTATTTTATTTTTATTTTTATTTTTATTTTTTATTTTTTCATCATAAAGAACTGTTATTCCTATTTCCATATCTTTGCCTGAGAGCCCCTTAATTTCAAAATCATAATAATTCAGAGGGAGGGGCATTTTCCATTTCAAGAGAGGCTCCTGCATTCCTTAGCAGACACCTGTCTTTTCAAACTGAGACAAAAGGAAAAGGTAAGGAAGGTCACCAGAGGAAAACAACAAGGCAACACTAAGGTTGATGAAAGGAGGGAGGGGCAGGAGGTGCTCTGAACATCGAAGCTGAGATTCTTCTACAAGCCATGGTGAGGATTATAATGCAACAAACTGTTTCCCTGTAATTCATGAAGTGCTTGGGCAGATGCAGAGGTCTACTTGCTGCCTATGAGAAAAGGTGTTCATGCTGGAGCACATGGATGCTGAAAATGTGTAATCTAGTTGGGAAACTCAAAGAGAGAGAGCCTTGCTTTCAGAAATAGAGAAAGAGAGCTGTTGCTTCCAAACTAGAGCAGCTTACCCCTAAAAGACTCCACCCCATGAACTAAAATGTCCCACACCATGTAGTTTGAGAAGAATATTTTGCCTGTGGGAGTGACTTGCATTACGGAAGGTCAGGTGGGACTGCTATTCATGAAAATTAGAACCATGTTGGAGAAGTTCACAGAGGACTGTCTCCCATGAGGGGAACCCCATGGCATAGCAGAAGAAATTCGTTCCCCTAAGCAAGCTGAAGATTTTGAGTGAAAAACTGACCAAAATTCCCACGCCCTGTCTCCTTCCACTGTTGGTGGAAAGGAGAGAGGGGCTGGAAGGGGAAAAAGGTGATCTAAAGGTTTATTTTAGTTTTCATTATCCTCTTTTAATTCTGTTAATAATGTCTTTTCTTTATACCTTTTAAGTTTGAGTCTGTTTTGCCTTAAGTATTTTCACCTACTCCTTAACTCATGGACCCTTCAATTTTTTCTTACTCCCTCCTCTACTCAACTATATCAGAGAAGAATGAGTGAATGTTTGTTTGTATTTTTCATGGGTGCCTGGCTTTTAGCCAGTGTCAAACCATGACAAAAACATAAACATTTCATGGATTTCTTTTTTTTTTTTTTTTTTTTTTTTTACATTAGCAGTTATGGCAAAAATACAGTGTTTTACCTATTCATAGCAAAAAGAAGAGAGGACTACAGGCAATGCAATAAATTTGTTTTTAATTTTTTACTTACATTTGACATCTGTTATTTTTAATTTTAAAGACATTTGCAAGTGTATTCTAGTTAAAAGTGAAACATTTCCAATCCTTTTCATAAAAATTGTGCTCTCTAAAGCAATTTTTCAAAAAACCCAACAACAATATATTTTTTACTTTGAAACTGATAGAAATGAGCACATTTGATATTATTTTATTGCCAAATCATTTTTTGTGTGCATTTTTGATGAAAATAGGTTTGGAGGAAAGTTGACAAAGTTTACTGTTTTCAGTGCAGCCTTAGCAGCCAACCCTACTTGGTTTCAGAAGATACTGCGTTTTGTAATACTTATATGAAAATTAAGTTTCACAGTGATTTCTTTAAATAGTTTGAAAAATAATTACTTTGCTTTTGGTCATTTTCCTCATATCCTATGGAAAAACAAAGCTGTTTGAAACTTAAAATGTCATTGAATTTAGCCATTGTGTCTGAATGTGAATGATCTTTTATTACAGATGTGAATATTTGCTGCTCTTACTGAAACCAGCAAGTCTGAATACAAAACATGGGTGCAAATCAGGGAATTTTAGGAATTCACGTCTGTAAATGGTAATTGACCAGAATTGACCTGAAAAGATGATCCCAAATGCACTCACTAGAGGTACACTTTCTATTGCTTTTAGGCATGGTAGTTGATGCTTCTTAGAACACATATCAAAATTCTTTTAGCAGTCTGAAAAAAAGTGGTCATTTTCTTTAGCCGTTCTCCTAACTATTTCCAAGCTCATTCTGAATTTTCTAAAGAGTTTTTAATTAATCAAAGAATATGCTAAGTTGGAAGGGACCCACCAGGATCATGGAGAACAGCTCCTGGGCCTGCACAGGACCCTCCCAACAGTCACATCATGGGGCCTGAGAGAATTGTCCAAACACTTCTTGAACTCAGGCTTGGTTCTGTGAGGTACTGCTTGGTACTTTCCTGGGGAGCCTGTTCCAGTGCTCACCCACACTCTGAGGGAAGAACCTTTTTCTAATATTCAACCTAAACCTCCCCTGATACTACTTCAGTCCCTCCCCTTGGGTCCTGTCTCTGGTCACCATGAAGACATTGCTGAAAGTGATAGCTTAGAAAAATGGAATGATAAGTGCTCTGGTTTTAATCAGGAGCAAGTTCCTGAAGAATGGCAGGGTTTACAAGCACAGGTTGTCCTACAAGATCAGAGTCTGAACTCTTAATGACTGAACCTGATTCTCAATGCTATATTTAAATGGCACTGGTGATCCTGTAAATAAAAAAAAAAAATAGTGTCACAGCACCAAACAGAATTGAAATGTGTATAAAAGGCACCTTAGGCTTTTTGTATGGTAGAGTTTATGAGAAAACATAGTTATGATGACATTTCCTTTCCTAGTTTTTGAATTCACAAACTAGAAAATTCTAGTTGCTTCAATAACTTTTTAAAGTAGTTTGATATTAAGATCAAACAAGGCCTAGAGATAACTACAGAAACTGTAAGGCAACACAGGTATGATTTTTGCTGACTGGAATATTGTTGGATAATTTCCCTGTTTTAATGGTAAGAAACTTGCCTCTCTTCTAGATGTTATCATTGGTCCCTGTCATCTGCAATAATACAGGCTAAAATACATCTTGTTGTGAAAGCTGCGTTTTCTGTGTCAAGATACTTAGCAGCTTTTTTTTAGGCTTATTAAGTAAGGCATACAAAAAGGCCTGTTACTTTTAAATGATGTTTCCCTATGTATCCTAAATCAGTGAGAAGTAGATGAGCAATTTTTAAAATGGGGCTTAGAGAGATTCATTGTCAGTACAACAAAAAGGAAGCTTTCAATGAAGAAAGGCGATTTTAAGTTTTCTTTAATAGTTCCCCAAAAAAGTGATCTGAGCATGAATGGGACTGTTTGTATTTCTAGCAATAATTAGGAATCATTTTAGGAGGCTTACTGCAAAGCTTCAGTTTTTTGTACCTATAACCCTGTCACCTGTATAGCCTTGCAGAAACCATAAAACTTTGCAGAAGAGTTGTGAAGAAGCATGGTGGAGAGATTGCTACAGTATCTACAGCAAGTGTGGGGACAGCCTAATTGCACTATTGCAGCTGAGGGCTTGTGCGGCGTGGGTTTTTGCTCTCCCCGGCTGCACGCTGCTCTTGGGAGCCCGGCTGTGGCGTAGCTTCCACGTGCTGCCGGGGTTTGCTGCCGCGGGTTCCCGGACACGGCTCCATGTCTCGGGCGCGTGGGCTGGCCAGCCTCTGTTACCGTGCGCTAGGGACCCGGCAAAGAGGAAGGAATTTGTCCATTTACTCCGTGCTCGGCAGGAACGGTTTATTGGTCACACATGGCGCAGTTTGATGGAAGGACGCGACCGCTCCCGGCACTCGCATGGGAGAAAATGGCGTCTGACTGCCGGCGGGATAGGGCTTTATGGAGGGGCGGGGCGAGAGGATCCACGGCCTGCCGCCCAATAGGGGCGGCTGCCGTGGCGGTGACGCCAGCAACCGCGACCAACCAGAGAACCCCGCAGGGGCGGGCGCCGAGCCGCAGGCTGAGCGGGATCGTGTGGCTTGGGGTGGCCAGCACGGGGTTTCCCGGGGCCGGACGGCAGGGTGCTTACAGGAGCGGCACAGGGTTAAGAATCCGGCAGCAGGCAGCGTGGGGCCAGAAACCGCGGGGGGGAAACAACACGGGGGAAACGCGGGATTACAGAACTTGACTTATTTTAACATAAATTAAAAACCCTAATCTAAACCCAAACTCCGGGATGCAACAGGCTTGAAATACCATGTCCTCCTAAGACAACTGCTTAAACTTAATGCAGCTAGACTGTTGCTCTGGACATGAATGAGGTCACACATAGTTACATATTTATTGTTAGTCTAGTCCATGCAAAACTGGGCAGAGTCAATTCATTTCTCTTGTCACCAGCCAGCACAATCCCTTTGTTGCTCCTTCATTTTTTTGTTCTTTTTCACTTAACTTATAACTTCATTTTGGTTAAAGAGTTTATCTCTTTGGACATCTTTGTACAATATCTCTTCAGCTGCAGGTTTCTAGGTATTGTGACCCTTAGAGATGGTAATTATAGTATTTAGAAAAATAGAAACACAGAAGTATTGAATGCTGTGTGCTGGAAGGGAGCTTAAAGATCATCTAGTTCCAACCTGCTACCATGGGCAGGGACACCTTCCACTATCCCAGGATGCTCCAAGCCCCATCCAACACTTCCAGGGAACACTTCCAACAGCTTCTCTAGGCAATATTTTCCTAATAAAACTTCCACTCTCAGTTTGAAGCCATTCCCCTTAGTTCTGTCATTACATGCTCCTATAAATAGTCCCTTCCCATCTTTCTTGTGGGCTCCCTTCATGTAATGGGAGGCCACAATTAGGTTGTAGATGATAGAATCCATTCTCAGCTCCTGCTGGTTCTAGGTTTTTCCAGGTACATCTCATCTTCCACCTTGATGACATTCTTTCTTTAAATTATTAGTACTAATATGGAAAGATTATTTTTATTTTTTGAACTCTAAAGTAGGTTATTTACTGAAGATGAAATGCCAAATAACTAGAGACAGGAGTTGTGCAATAGTGAAATTAACTTAAAATAAATTATACCAGTTGAGGGGAGTGGGAAAAAGGACTTTGAAATTTTATTGGTTTTAATGCTAGGATTTAGAGAAATTTATAAGAACTGTCCTTTCCTGTAGAAAGTGAACTTTATTTTTTTAAGTAAACTCTTGCCGGTTTTTCAGTAGTAGGAATTTTTAATTGTGGACTTTAAGAAAGCAGTAAGGTAAGGTATACCATTCCACATCTGTACTTGAATAAAAGGGGTTTTGGTGTCTGAATTTGTGCTCTAAAAAATCAATGTCTAAATGGCAGAATAAAATACAAGGATGGAAATTTGTTTAAAAAACCCAAAACCTTCTGTCAGAAATGTCTCTTGTAGTAATATTTAGCTTTATTAACAGTCCATGTCAGTATAATTCACAGAATTCACAGAATGACTGAGTTGGAAGAGACCATCAAGTCCAACCCATGCCCTAACACCTGAACTAAACCATGGCACTGAGTGCCACATCCAGTCTTTTCTTAAACACATCCAGGGATGGTGACTCCACCACCTCCCTAGGCAGACCATTACAGAACTTTATCACCCTTTCTGTAAAAAACTTCTTCCCAATATCCAACCTATATTTCCCTTGTCACAGCTTGAGACTGTGTCCTCTGCTTCTGTCAGTTGCTGCCTCGTGAAAGATACCAACCCCCGCCTGATTACACACCCTTTCAGGAATTTGTAGAGGGCAGTAAGGTCACCTCTGAGTCTCCTTTTCCCCAGGCTAAAAATACTCCCAGCTCCCTCAGTCATTCCTCACAGGGCTTGTGTTCCAAGCCCCTCACCAGCCTTGTTACCCTCCTCTGGATGCACTCAAGCATCTCAATGTCCTTCCTAAACTGAGGGGCCCAGAACTGGACACAGCACTCGAGGTGTGGCCTCACCAGTGCTGAGTACAGGGGAAGGATGACCTCCCTGCTCCTGCTGGCCACACTATTCCTGCTACAGGTCAGATGCCCTTGGCCTTCTTGGCCACCAAGGCACACTGCTGGCTCATGTTCAGTCGGCTGTTGACCAGTACCCCCAAGTCCTTTTCCACCTGGCACCATGCAGCAACACCATCCCTAGCCTGTAACATTGCAGGGGGTTATTGTGGTCAAAATGCAGAACTCAGAACTTGGACTAATTAAACTTCATACTATTGGACTCTGCCCATCCATCCAACTGTTCCAAGTCTCTCTGCAGAGCCCTCCTACCCTCCAACAAATTGACACACGATCCCAGCTTAGTGTAATCCACAAATTTACTACTGAAAGGCTCAATCCCCTCATCCATGTCATCAATAAAGATATTAAACAGCACTAGTCCCAGCACAGACACCTGAGGGACACCACTGGTCACTGTCCCCAGCTGGATGCAGCACTGTTCACCATCACTCTCTGGGCCCAGCCATCCAGCCAGTTCCTAACCCATCAAAGAGTGCTCCTGTCCCAGCCGTGGGCTGCCAGCTTCTCCAGGAGTGTGCTGTGGGAGACAGTGCCAAAGGCCTTGCTGAAGTCTAAACAGACAACATCCACAGCCTTTCCTGCATCCACCAGGAGGGTCACTTGGTCATAAAAGGGGATCAGGTTGGTCAAACATGACCTACCCCTCCTAAACCCCTGCTGGCTGGGTCTGATACCTTGGCCATCCTGTAAGTGCTGCGTGATGGCACTCAGTATAAACTGTTCCATAACCTTATCTGGTACTGAGGTCAGAGGTTGTTTTCTTTCACTGCTTAAATAGAATGAAATAAACTAATACGGGTTGTCATTTGCCTCATCAAAATAAACACCATGATTTTAAAAGGATGCTAACTGGAAATTAGTCTGTAAGGTAGATTAATTATTTAAAATGAACTGTGTGTTAGCATGAAGCATATATTAAGTATTGTGGATTGATTAGTAAGAGGAGAAAACAGAAATAACTAGGAAGAAGCAAAGTGATGCAGTGATATATATTAATGATATGTATTAATTTTTAATAACCAAATATGAGTTTTCTGTGGCTAGCCTGCATTTTCACTTGTACAGCTAATTAATAGCAAGATTTCTAAGGAGCATTTAAAAAACTGGAATGAACAAGGACAGTAAAAAAATCAGTGTTTCTGTCATTGTTTGGGGGTTTTCTTGACTATGTTTGAGACCAGAAGCTGAAATACATTTTTAGAGAATTTTCAGGCCCTCTCAGGAAATGAGTTCAAACATTTGAGTCTCATGCTTTCTATCTTCATTTTCAGAGTTGAAACTCGTTCTGGAGGTGTTGCATAGTGTGAAACCATGCTGGTGTTGTTTTAGGTGCATGGTGTCTGTGTGTGTGCGCACAGCTGAACAGTTCTCTGCCCCTAGCATTTGTAGCTGCTTTGAAATCCAGCCCAAGGGAGATGAAGTTGGTTATTTATTATGGTAGTGGTTTCTGCCTGTGTTACCCCAGCAGGAATCTCATGACAGTAAGCAGTTATTCCTCTCTTTTCTTTAAATGTTGCTTCAAGTAAGATGAGGCATTTTAAAATCACTTTACTTTAGAATGTCTAAAATACAGGGAAAATTCAGTCACCACTTGGGAGCAATGAAATGTGAAGTAGTTGTCAGACATGAGCTGAAATGTTTTTCCTGGGAACTGAATACAGTGTAGTGAATGCTTAAAAGTTCCTGATGCAAATGTTCTTCTTTTCTTAAAACAACAAAAGGGATGGATGGGGAATCAAATGCCATGGCCTGGCTGGGCAGTAGGAAGTCAACTATTGTGACGTCTTACTATCAGAGGTGAATACTCTTCACCTGTTCAGACTAGAAAGCAGGACCATTCGAGAAACATAGAAGTAAGATAAATTTTATTTTTATTGATAAGACATGAAGAAAAGTTGTTTCTGTAGTGGTGCCTAAATTATTTTGGCTTGCATATGAGAAATGAGGTTTTGTTTTTAAACAATAATTGCTTCTCATCTCAGTTGTAGCATCTCTCTTTTAATTTCTGTTTTGAGACAAGCAGAATTTATATGCACAAACATAATTAAAATCCTCGTATGGTAAGAATTGAGTTAAAATAAAAATTGCCAAAAGGAATTATTTCATCTTATAACCCAGGGCACTCTCCAATACCACACTGAGTTTTTAGATTATTTCCCTGATAAATCATTATTTGACTGTTGTGTAATTATCTACTCACTGTGTTATACTGCCTTTGTGGGTACATTGCATAAAATGGCATATTCAAACTTTTTCTTTCACAGTCAATCGTCTGCAAGACCACTGCTAATTTGGCTGCTTCAATCTAGCCTTTATTGCAGCCTAAATATCACCATTATATTTGGGCAAGTTATGTCTCCAAAGCTAGACTTCTCTGTATAACTTGCATTTCTTGCCAAATAATTGCATCTTTCCTGAATAATAAATACCTTAGTATTAAGTCTGAAAGTTGAGGGTTTTTTTTTTTTGATGAGGATGTAATTGTTCCTGATAATCAGGAAAAAGATCATATGGAAAAATTGATTTGCTGCAGGCCCCTGTCATAAAAAGAAAGCACCTTATTATTATTCAATGACTATCTTTAAGTCCCTCTGCTATCCGCTAATACATAAAATATCAGCTGCCACATTCTGGTTTGTGGTCAAAGGCTGAGGACCTACAGCACAGTCAGTTTGATGTCTTCTGGCTGTTTGTGAGTGTGCCACATGGCAGGAGAGTGGATGAGCCTGCAGATTTCGTCAGGAATTAGAAAACAGAGCAGGTGTTGCACTGTGCCTGATGAGCCCATGCGCTCCATTCCGGTTGTTCTCTGTGGGGTAGGGGAGTGTTGATGCTGTGCTGGAAAGCTGGCACCACCACAGGTTTTGATTTCATCCAGGTAGGAAAATGAAATGTAAAATAGGAAGCAGGAAATCTGCCAGAGGGAAGGAAGTGTGTTTTCCTGTGAGCAGGGAGTCCTCACTCAGACAGGAGCCAAGACAATGGCAACAGTGAGGAAGGAGGTGTACGAGAAAATGGCACTTTTGGGATGGAACTAAGTATATATAATGCAAGCACATCTAGAACATATGTATGAACAACATAAGGGACTGTTAGGAAGAGAAGGAGGGCAGAAGTGGGTAATGCTTAACAGGAAGAAGCATACAGAGTTCATGGCATGTGAGTGAGTATTAAGTGGAGGACAACAGAGAAAATTGAATCCCTGCTTTGAGCCCTGGCAAGGGGCTTGCCATTTGGGAACAGCAGAGGATTTCTAAAACCAGAAGAAAGTATTTGAAGAATTTATAGAAAATATGTGAGAGGAAAGAAAGCGTAGAACAGAGGCCTGGAGATACTTTGTGAACCTGAGCTTGAGATGGGCACAGAGCACATAAGTCCCTGGTTTGCATCACTGCTGGGCAAGGGATACATGGGTGTGGGCTGCAAGCAGAACCAGAGCAAAATAAATAATAATTAATGTCATCTAAATAGCTAGGTTCAGACATGCAGTGGCTTTAGGTGGAAAGCCAGGAACTGCTTAAAATTGTATCTTCAGAAATTGTATGTGTTTGTTTAAAAAAATCTCAAACATTTACTATGATTTGGTGTAAGGCATTAAACCAACACAAAGCTGTTTTTTTAATAGGCACTCCTTAATGCTTGTAAATGTTTAGATAGAGATTGTCTTGTTCCATTAGGATTCTAAGAAGAGAGGTTTTCCTATCTGATTTAAATCAAAGTCCAGTGGAGCAGCTAATGAGATGAAGAGTTGAAATATAATCTTAAGGGCATATTCTCAGATTTTAAACAGAAAGCTGAGTGTGAGATTCATTGAGTACTATGTGCTCTGGATAGAAGTAGTTTTCTGTAGCATCCAGTTAGAAGGCTGATCATTATTCACCTTTCACAGCCCAGACAAAAATAAAGTCTTGCTTGAATTAAATGTTAACCTTGGATAATTTTGCTTAAATGTTATTAATAACATTTAAATATTTTAATAACATTTAAATATTTTATAAATTAAATACTGAACTTCAAACTGAAAAATAGATATGTAAGGTCTTTTTTTCAATTTCACTTCTGAATCAAAACAACTGAAATGCATTTTTGTTCTTTTAAAGTTAAATTAATGAACTTTGGAATTTAGAAGTTTGGTTGAAAAATCTTTCTGCGGGTCAGCTGCAAAAAATCCTATGCACTAGGATTCTCTTCTCTAATCTGTTAATAAACTGATCTGTGGTCATATACTGTTCTGTGCTCAAATTATTACTGTTTCCTGTGTTGTTTCTGTTATATACAATAAAAATAGATTAATGAAAAGCAGAAATAGTCAAATAAATATATTTCTGTTGGACTTAGATAATTTTTATTTTCCTGTTGATAGAGGAATGTACTTAAACCCCTTTAAACACACTTGAAATGACTGGGATAAGTCTATATGAGACTTAAAGAGTGTGGAGCCCACAGATATTTGTATCATCTTTTTATTGCTTCAAACTGACATCATTTGGATCTCAGAAGAGATAGCAGTGGAGAAGGATTTGGCAAAGATCACTCTTTATCTGGGTGTACTGCCTGATGTAGCCTGCCTGGGAAGGACAATTACAACCTGTCCAGATTCCTGAGTGGAATTTTTTCATGAAGTATTTGAGAATTAAATGTGAATACATTGTGAAGGATCTATTTTATATGCAGTCCCAAAATAATAGCTACAAAGCCCAAGGATATATCCATATGAAATATTGATTTCCTCAGAACATAATCCCTTTACCCCTGGATTTAATTCCTATCTATTCAACTTGTGCTTATCAACTCTGCCTACAGCTATTCAAGCAATTAATAAGATAGATTTCATGCAAACATATGGTCTTGTATGTATCCTTCAGTCATAATAATAAACAGAAAAACAAGAATGAAATAAAATTTCTGCAGAGAGGAATGGAAGGCTTTATGAAACCTGCAGTGCATAACTCTTATAGTACCTGAGTGATAAGTAAATGTCAGGGCTACAAGGTGTGTAATTATGGTCTTCATAACTGAAATATTTTCTCTTTTGGTCAAAAATAGAAAAATATTAAGCAACGGATTTAACATCTCATTCTTCCTTCAGAGATTTGGCTTCAATATTGCTCCTTATTGTCTGCACAAGTAACCAATACCCATCCACCACAATGACAAATTCACATTGCATTTTAGTATCTCTGTTCCCTCAGAGGGAAATGAATATATTTGTTCATGACATTTTTACTGCTGTTTCTCCACAAAGAGAAACATTTCACAATTGAGAGAGGTCTGTCAAACCGGCTATACTGACTAACAGTAGCATATCTCAAGTGACTATTCAGAATTCATACCTACAAGGATAAGCACGGTATTCAGAATACTGCTAGTTTAGCTTTGGTCAGGATCTATGTTTAATTTATTTCAGTTTACTATATTTCCTGAGAATAAACAAAGCTTTAGGTATATTTTTATTAAACTTTTCATGAGGCATATTTATACTCCAGCAGGGTTGCTAATATTTATGGTATTTTTTCCTTATTTTGTGTGTATATTAAAATATATATAAACACACTCCATTTATATTCTTTATATTAAATGCAGCAAATTCAGCTTATTGGAAAACACATATACCATGCCAAAACAGAAAATAACATACAATAATAGAAAGTCACTTACAATGTAATAGAAATTGTGACCTCTTTAACTTATTAAAGTAGTACTATGAAAAAATTATTGAGTTTATGGATCTGCTTGTTAGAGAGCCAAATGCCTGCAGGTCCTGTTGATTCCTGCTGGGGTGGATATTCAGCACTCCTGTAAACCTGACTCTAAGTGCTTGCCACAAATATCTTTAAAATAGTCATTGCTTATTTGGCAAGAACATGAATATGAGAAAAGTACTGGTCATCAGCTCAGTATATTCCAGAAGCAAACAATCTTTTAGATATTGTCCTCCTGTGATTCTGCAAGAGCTGTTAATAAACAGCTACTACTCTTTTCAAACCTCTCCTGTTATCACTGATGATGCTGTTGTACAAATATGATGTGATAAGGAGATATGTAAATTGAAGATCTTTTTTGAAACAGGAGGTGTTTAGTTGTTTCCAGTTTCAATTTTGATTTTGTATATGCTGCTTGCCTCACACATTCAAAAAAAAAAATATTAAGACAAACTTATTTAAATTATGAGTGTATGGCTAGTAAAGGCAAAGTTGTAAAGGAAGTACTGCCTGAAAGTTTTAACCAGAATGTATTAAAAGTGGGTCAATTTAGTATATATTGTTTCTTATTTGAAGACCAAAAAATCTATTATATATTTCTGGGTTATGTATACAAGATATACTGCCTTATGTTACCCCTTGCTTCAGTGGTGTTATAGGTAAAAATTGACCCAACCAAATTAAAAAGGAAAAAAACCCGATTTTTATTATAGCGATCCAATTCTATCTGAGCCAGCCACAAAGAAAAGGACAGTGCTGAGCCCGGGATCGGTGCTGGGTGAGACACAGGTCTGACTGCTCCAGCAGAGGGTCTCCTGTGCTTCACACCATCCATCCTGCACGAGCAGTTTTTATACAGTTTGTTTTGCTTGAGGCCGGGATTTTGGTGATCAGCCTTTTCTTTCCATTCAAAGTCCCACATATTCATAAAGTCTCTTTTCTCTGTGCTGGGTTGAACAATCCGAGGTCTGGGAAGTGATGTACATGGATAATGGAGTTACGGGAAGCCGGCATTGAGATGTATCTCCCAGAGGTTCCAGTGATCCCAGTCTCGGGTGGTTTTGGGATGATCATCATCACTTGGGAGTCCTAGATTATCTCAAGAAACGGCCCATCTCTGAGTGAGCCACATGTATTAACTTGCAAATGAGGCCTTATTGGCAGTAGTTTCAACATTTGTGAGGCAACCCCCTTGTCCTGGCTTGCTTGCTTCATGTCTATATTTTTTAACCATATAAAACTTCTACTCATATATCACTTTATAGGCACAAATTATACCTACTACACATAAAAGTGGAAAGGAAATTTTAGATTTGCTATCACAATATTGACATGAGGAAACCTTCAGTGTCTTATATCTATACAAATGGCTACAAATCCAAATCTAAGATGAGACACCAGCTAAGCTAGGCAGAACTCATTACATTTGCAGGTAAAGAGGGTGGCATTTGAAAAGGACATGAGGCCTGATTTCAATACACTGTGGAAGAGGCTCACGGCCTTGCATGTTTGTGTTATATGTGTATATGATAATTCGTGCAAATAAAATTGTCGTATATTTTATAGTTATGTACTGTTAAGATACACTCTTATAAGGAGTTTTTAAAATGCACAAGCCAGTGACGGGGATTGCAACACAATGTTGAAACCACCTGGTCAAGGGAGGGAGAACCTCATTTACAATCAAATGAATCTGGCCAGCCTGGAGATGGATTGTCCATCAAGGTGATCCTGGACGATGAATACGTGATAAATATCTGAGACTGAGCTAGCAGGAGCCACTGGGGAGATATATCTCAATACTGAATTCCAGGAACGAGATCATGGGTGTTCATCACTCTCCGGACATGGCTTTGTTCAAATTGCCACAGAGAAAGAACTCCACATGAATATGTGCAGTCCGAAAGGAAGAAAAGGGACTCTGACTCAGGCAAGAAAAAAACGTATAAAAATCGCTCAGACAGGACAGTCGGTGTGAAGCATAGGGGACCCTGTGCTGTAGCGGTCAGACCTGTGTCTCACCCAGCGCCGATATCCGGGCTCGGCACTGACCCTTTGCATTGGATAGTAGCTTTTCTTTGTTATTCTCTAAATTTATATTTGGACGATTTAATTCATTTTCTTTAATTAATAAATTGGAGCATCCATTTATAGCATTTGGGTTATGATTACAGAGATTTTTTTTCCCATGTTTTTGATAATTACGTATGTGGTTGCCAGAACGGTAAGTGAAATCTGCACTCAAACTTTACTCTGGAAAAGTGTACAGGAATATTGTAGCCCTATAGTATGAGGTCGGAGGCATGGAACATGAATCTCAAGAAACATTCAGTAGCTAGGGAATACTGTGTCCATTTTGAACTACACACAAAGGATAGGTGCTTTTGGTCTAGTTTCACTTTCACTTTCTCGAGACTCTGACATTTCTCCTGCATGACACCAACAGAAAGTCTCTATGCTTTGACATTTAGGATTTTAGATCTGATTTCTTTTGCAGAAGGCTGACTAAGGACTGTTCCCTGATTGCAGTCTAGTTTTTCTGGTTGCAAGATGATAGGTTGGTGATGCTGGTGATAGGTTTTGCCTATCACCAAAGTGCATAGCATGTCTTTCGTGAAGTTCACTAACTTGGTTTTGTCTTCAAGGTGAAGTTCAGATCTACTGTTTTCTGCCACTTTTAAGAAAAGGTATCTGATGCCGCACCCCGGTTGCAGGAGAAGTGGGTGGCACAGGCTGTTGGTGAGCCCCAATCCCACTTTCCCCGAAGCGCGTGTCACGAGCGGCCGCTCCCCGCCTCTGGCACAGGCTGGCAGAGGGTGGCGGTTCAGCCGTCAGCTGTGGTCCCTTACTGACAGAAGTGGCTGAAACTAGTGGACCCACGTCAAGGGACTGAGACAAAGGAAGAAGGAAGGACCCTTTGCTTGCATCTCCGAGCAATCTTTATTCTTCCCCGCACAGGGGGCAGTGGCACAGGTGTTACAGTGTAGTGACACGAAGTAAAGGCAAGGCAAAAGGGCACAAAGTAGGGAAAAACGTCAGCTTTTAAAGGGGGGGCAAATCAACAAATCAAGGGCTAGATAGGAGGAGTATGGGATGGATATGTGTAAACATAAAAACAATAGGGAAGGGGAAAGGGAGAGTGCATACATAATGTGCCAATGAGTGAAGGAAAATATCGTAACTGACAGGGAAGCTTCCAGATAAACGGGTGTAGCAAATATTGACAGACAAGCTGCAGGGGCAGGATTTGGAAGATAGGCAGGGAAGGGTCTGGAAATAAGGGAGGTATACCCCAGGACTGACACGGGGAAAGGTGGGAAAGCAGGTGGAAAACAGCTTTGGGGAGAGACTATTAGGAAAACTGAACAGGGGTGAATAGGGACAAACCATTACAATTATATTAAACAATTTTTAAACATCAAAATCCCACTGCTACAGGTATCTAGCTACACAAATACCCATAGCAGTATATAAATAGCACAATAAGTACAGCAACTGCATTGGCTTTTTGGTGAAATGCATTTGGTATATAATTCTAGGGCAAGAAAAGCTTTCTGGTCACATGACAGATGTAGAAACCATTTTCACTTCTCTTTCTGTTTACTTCTTTAAAGGGGGTTATTCTTGTGTTTAACCCTCAAAGAGAGAGACAAAACCCACACAAGACAGACCACAAAAAACACAATACAAGCTAGTTGTTATGAGAGAGACCTCAGGACATTGAGATAACACTACAGATAATCTGTAGATCTGAGGTATCACAGTTAAGCATTTATTGATGATTGCTGTGGGTAAACAGTGAGTGTACACAGATTTGAAGATATGAATGACTGGGAATAATGCTTCTCTGCAGAACGGGTCAGATGCTTTTACCAGGCTTGTTGGCAACAGCTTCTGCAATAAATGGCTTGTTCTGTAGCATGCAACCTGCTGTCATCTTCATAAATTCACAATGACACTCCAAGGGCATATGGAAGATGAAAGAAGAATTCAAATACTTTTTGACTGAGGTATTATTTAAGTAAGCTAACCTATTTAGGTTAAATAGGTTAGAGTTTTAATGGCTATTTTTCCAGATATGCTTTACAGAGGAAGGTTTGAAGAGACTTTCTAGGTTGCCAGTTTTTCTGGTTTTAATGGTACCCACTATTAGACAAATATGACAATTTGCCTCAAGCAAGGACAATCTGTCAAAACACATCGTTCCTCTCCCCCGTCGCTGCCAAAACTTTTAAAGATGTCTGTGCTGTGCACACAGTTATTATAAGTTATAATGTTAGTTGTTTACTTTGCATTTTTGCCAGCCTCGCTCCCTCAGTTCTATGAAGTAGCAGCTTTTCTGAGGGACATTAGAGACTGTGCCTACATCACCACTTTCTTGTGTGTCTTCATTGGTATCATACTTCACTGTCTTGCTGTACTCAAAAAATTCCCCATTTACTACTGTTTTCCTTCTCTTCCCTGGTCTGTTTCTTCTTGTCATGCTCCTTCTTTTTTATCTCCTACAGTCTCTGGCTAGTGCTTTTTCTTTTGCAGTCCCTTTGGCCGGGATAGCTGCCTGTATCTGTCAAACCTTAATCATCAATGAAATCCTTAAAATTAATTTTCTTCAAGGAACTATTCTGATTTATTTGCTTTCCCTGTAGTCTTGGTTATCAGTTTATTTGGATTTCCTCCCTCTCCCTTTTCTATTGGATCTTATGTGCAGGGGCAACAGGAGGCACAGAAAAGACATTAATCTGGGTTTGTGCATTACTGAAGGCTGTGGCACTGTCTCAGTGCCTTTTCTACTCTTGGTACACCACAGATACAAAGCTGTTAAAACTCCAGTTCTTATTTAGTGCTTTTGGTTCTGACAGTTCCATCAGCTGGACAGCGAAGCAGCTGCAAAACTTGTATTTGCAGCCCTGCTTTCAATGTCATCAGTGGCTGTTTGATTAAAAAGAGATCAGGGAGGAGTGTACTGGTTTAAGCCTGGCTCTAATGAAGTTGATACATGAAGTCCACAAAATATTGCCTCCTCATTACACTTTCTTGCTTGCTCTTACTGCTCACAGGGCCAGAGCAGTTTGCTGTTCCCTTACCGAGACACTGAGAGCAAAGGTGGTGGAGATGCTGCTGGGGTCAGAAGAGTGGAAACTTGAAGCTGACTTGCTGAAAGACATCTTACTGCATCTGAAAGATACCTTTGCTTCTTTGCATAAGCCCTAGCAAATCCTTTGTACTGTTTGAAGCTGACAGACTGTTGTTTGCTTTAATGGTTATAAAGCCTGTGTTGCAGTTTCCCTCTCAAAGCTGAGTGTGAGGTTCTATGTATATGCTATACATTCAGATGTGTACAATCCTTTTGAAACTGCTTCTCTAGGACTTTCACTTTGCATATACCATCAGGAATTTTAGTTTTAGTTTGTAGCTGAGTTTAGCTGCTTTTGCTGCATAAAGTTATTTGTTCCTGTCTTACAGTCTGCATTTACATTAGTAAGACATAAGCATTTTCTATGCTTGCTCTCTGGCATACATTGCATAGGCACCATAATTGACTTGAAGAGTTTTTCATCTCTGAGGTGAATCCTTTTCTTGAATGCTTAAGAGAAGAATGCTACAGGCTGCTGGTTAGAATTTCTGCAAAAAGAAGTCCCATAAATGTGCTTTATTTGTTTGAGAATAAATGATTTCACAGTATGATTTAGTGCTTAATGCTTTCTAGTTTTCCCTCGCAGGAGAAACAGTAATAGTAAGAAAGGTCATGTGGAAGGGAAAGTAAAAGTAGTGTGTCTCTTTGCACAGTTAAAACAACAACAAACTATCCCAGAGGGTAGAGCAGAAAAAAATGTGATTTTTGTGAATATCATGGGATCAGAAACTGTATTTCTCTTTGTGTGATCTTGATTAATTGCAGTGCACCACTTGTCACCATTGAATAGTCCTTCAGTGACCATCCCCCGTGCCCCCCTTATTTTAGCTCCTATTATGCAAGAATTTTCTTTTTCATTGCAGTGCCACTTGCAGATTTGAAGGTCAAGCAGCTACACACTGTGGATATGTATAGATGTTTCTGCTGAGTTGTTGTTCTTCCACTGATCCAGCAACTAGACTGAAGATGCAAAGGGAAAAGATAAGACAAATTTCCCTTAAGCACTTCTGTCTACCCATTTGCACATCTCTGAAACAAAATTTCTAGGGTTCAATGCTTTTGTAAGAATGCTCATTTGGCACTCTAAGCAAATAAATGAGGGGAGAAAAACCTGAAACCAAAAAAATTTCATGTTTTTAATTAGGAGAAGCCTGGCTTTATATTATAAATTTTTATCCTCAGCGGTATGGAGATCTTTAAACTGTTCCCTTAAGGGTTTCTTGGTAGAGACTTTCCATTTGCTCAAAAGGTGCTTTCTAGGCAGTTATCTGCAGAGAAAATCATGCCTTATCTTCTAAACAGTAAACAACACTTCAGTCCCACAGGGTCTAGGGTGATCTGGATAAAATTAAAATAAAAGCAGTGACAAGCGATCCCAGGTTTGGGTTCAGATTAGGGGTTCTGATCTATGTTAGTTAGCCGAGTCCTGTGTACCCCTGTGCATCCCCTGTGTTTCCCCCCGCTGTGGTGTCTCACTCCAGGCTGCCTGCCATTGGAGCTTCCCCCGCCACTCCTGTGACCACTTCCCCATTCAGTCCCGGGAGTTCGGTGTCTGTCACCCTGATCCCGCAATCCCGTTCACCCCAGAGCCCCGTGTCCGCCCCTGCCGTGCTCCCCTTGGTCGCTGTAGTCGACGTCACTGCCACGGCATGTGCCCCATTGGCCGGGGGTGCTCCTGCTCCCCTTGCCCCGCCCCTGATAAAATCCCACGTTCCCTGGTCCCAGCGCCATTTCCCCCATGCGGGCGTGGGAAGCGCGGGTCGTGGCACCCTTCACCACAGCTCTCCGTGACAATAAAACCTTCCCACCTTCCTCGTGGGTGATTTGGACAATTCCTTCCCTCTTTGCCTCGGGCCCTCGCGCGGGCGACAGAACCTGGCAGGCCCCAATCAGCGTGCCGCTGCAGCAGCATGCGGGAGAGAAGTGGCGAGCCTGAGCTCCGGAGGGAGGCGGAGCTGAAAGGTGCCGGAGCTGCCTGGAGCTGGGAGAAACAATGCAACACCGCAAAGCAGTACAATCCTTCCAGAGTGTCTGTGTACATGTTCATGTATAATGCTGACTACAAATATTTTATTTAACCTTAGTGCAACCTCAAGCAAAACAACTTAAGGGATAAATAAATTGGGCTACAGATGCATCAGACTATGTCTTTACCAGTCCATCCACCTATTCTCTCTTTGTCACCTATTCTCTCTTTGTCTTCTAGTGCTCCATATGTTGTCACAGTGACAAGATAAGTTTGTTTATCCAGAAATAAATTCTAAATGTATTTATACTTACTTTGTGTTGCTCTTCATCTCTCTCTCTTCTTCCTCCTAAGGATCCGAACAATAGGACAGTAATGCACATACTGCACATACCCCAATGCATGTTGGCTGCTGAAGAAATTGTTTTTGCTAACAAGTTTTCTTTTTACTCTCTGTTGGCACTGCAATTCTCCAGTAGCAAGTTTTCTAATTGTGCTGTGTTCAATTTTTCTTCTGAAAGAGTTTTCTTTTCTTTTTTATTCTCTTTTATTATTTCTAGATGCAGCAACTCAAACTTTTAAAGGAAACCACCATTCTTTCTGTTAACTGGAAGTATATTTTGCATACATAGTGGCTACAATGCATTGCACAGGGAAGTTTTCAAACTTTTATTTTATATCAACAGAGGCTTAGATGTCCTCGACTGTTAAGCCTCAGCCAACTTGGTGAAAAGCCTGCATGTGCAACACACCACAACTGAGACATACTTGAATGAGCTTGTCACCTCATAGCCCGACCACAGCACTGCACATATCCAGGGAAGCTGCCCTGGGGATGCATGGCAGTATAGACCCATAGGCTTGTTTGCATATTTAGCAGTTTTTGCATATTTATTTTTACCACTAACGCTGAGAAATCACTACTTCTTTGGAGCTGTTACTTGGCTATTCTTAATGGATCACAGTCAGTTTATCTCTTGGGAGGCAGCTCTGAGTAGTAATTACAGGCTATTATACTGCTGGGTAAGAACTTGCATTTTGTGTTTACTAGTATGACACACATAATAATATATAAGAAAAAAAATCACAGCTAAAGACTGTGGCAGATAAAAATAGAAAAATATTTTATGTCATTGCTACGTGGACTGTGGACCTGAAAATAATACTTTTATATAAAAAAGTCTTACAATAAAATATCTGCTTCGTTCTAATAACTAAAACCCAAGAAATTAGGAGAAAGGCTAATGACATGGAAACATGACTTTTTAAATTCTGGTCTTTATCCTTTGCCTCTGGTCTGAAGTCTCTGAAGCTAGAGCTGTGTTCCTGACAGATCTCAGTAGCTGATAACAAGTATTGAGATTTCATCTCCAAACCTGATATCAAATAAGTTCCCTGTGAAAGCTACATAGCACTCTGTAACAAAGGATAGATATAGCTGCTATTAATCTGTACACTGCTCTGATCTGAATGTCAGAATATGCTTTTAAAAGTCTTCAAGAGTAGCCTTTTCTTCACATTGATTTTAGCAACCAATTCTTATCTCAGCAAATCAGCACTTAGAGCTTTTTGTAAGGGTCCTTCATGCACTACCTCTTCTGTCAGTCCGCATATTTGTTTGTGTGTCTGTGAGGAGGAGGGGATCTTGCTGATCCAACTCCGTCCACTTGTTGAAAATTCCTGATTGAAATTGAGAGCCTTGATCTATCTTCCTGCTTGATGCTGAGGGACTGTTCTTACTCTGTTTTTAGCATTGGGTATATCCTGTAGGATTACCTTGTTTACACTGCCATGATGTGGGTGGAACTCCTTCAAATCCACACTTGCAATCAGCTCAAAGCATCAGTCCTGTCCTATTTGCAGCTTACATTTCTTCCCACAGATTGTCACTGGAATGATTTTTAAAAGCATCTGGCCATATTCTCTACTCTGTTGTTACAACTTATTGATAATGTTGGAATTAATGCTGTAGTTGTTTTGCAATCATAATGAAATTGGCAGTGACCTAGTGATGGAACAGAGTAACTGCAGATGAACAAGCTTTGCAGCAGTGAACATACCCTGAAAGCATGGCACAAAGTGACTGTTGTGGACATAGGTAAACTTTTGTTTTGCTAGCACAGGTATTTACCATCATGAAGGCATAGCAGGCTCAAACTCAATTTCACTGGGATGATGTGTATAATTCCTTCTTATTTCCAACCAGTGCCAGCTTGTATTGTGTCTAAGACACAAAGCTAGGATTAGATTTTCCTGTCTCTGCTATATCTACCATGATTCACTCTGAGAATCCCCTTTTCCCATGGGATTGTCAGTCACTGTGTATACTACTGCTCTTCATTTAGTTACTGGTGACTACTTATGTTAATTTTTTTCTTCTACGTTTGCACTTTAGCTCTTACTAATATTATTTTAGCTTTCATGTTGTCTTCTTGACAGTGGATTATAATGAGTGTATTGTTGTCTAGAGCTGTTTCTTAAGTTCTTGCAGACTGAGCTTGAAAATTTACTTCCTGGTGGTTCTCACTGCTTCCATCCTTTCCTTCATCAGATTACTTTGCTAATTATGTAGAGAAAAGTCTGTTTCATTGGTAAATTTTCACAATTGTTTGTGAATCATAACTTGTGGTCTATCTCACATAGGAACACAGAGTACAGGCTGGCGTGCTGGCTCTTTCCTGTGGTGCTGCACAGGGCCATGCTGGATCTTGCTTCCAGCACTCAAATAAACTGCACTGGGCCACCAGCAAATGTTCTTTTCACTCTGAGTGATTTGAGCAACACATGCATGATGTCAAATTTCCTTACAGGAAAAAAATTAAAATAAATTATTTTAAAGAAGAATATTTAGCTAAAGAGTTCATAGTGTTCCTAAATAATGTTGCATGTTGCCTTATTTCAGAATGTGGACCAATGGTGTTATTTGCAGAAAAATCCAGGCCAAATTCCAACAAAAGATTTAAAGAATAATTTATTTTTATTGAAATATATCATCTCCTATTTAATTTTTTCAAATATTTTTCTTAATCACAGTAACTGCAGCTTGCTGTAATAAAAACAATGCTTTTGAGATGGTGCTAGACAAAAAATGTTCTCAGCAATGTTAAATTAGGAAAATACTGTTACAAATGATAAATATAGATATGATATTATACATTACTACAGCTAATCTAATCTAACATGCAGATGAACGCCCCATGAAATATAATCTTCAAAACCTTTAGTTGTCCTACAGTATTGAGAAATTACTTAGGTTTTTTGCTTGTGTATTTTCATTAACAGGACACTTTCTCCAAAATGATAAAGCCTTTAGATGAAGGCAGTATCTTCTCCCCAGAAAAATGAATGTCTTTCCTGGCTCTGTCAGATGTTTTTTTGTTAGTAAATATCTGGCTTCGTTGGCATAAGTTGCCCTTGAGGAGATCATCTTGAATAAGATTTGTCACATTCTACATATTGCTGAAATCCTTCCCCTTCATTTAGATAAAATTAGCATGTCATCTTGTGAGTGGTTGTGATGCTGTCATAGGGAATGGCCATGTGCTCATGAATCAGCAAAGTCTTTGTATTAGTCAGATTTCTGTCCCAAGTGCTGCAGTGTTTCAGATTTTGCTAAAGTGTATCTCATAACTGTGGTGTTTGAAAAATGGATTAACTGTGAAAAAGTAAAAATAATTTTCCACTAAAATGACTTTCAGCTTCTAGTGTTCAGGTTTCATAGTCTGGGAGAAAGAAGGTAAAAAAACTAACCCCAGTGCCCTTATCTTTCAAAAACCTGCTACAAAAGGGAGTTATGCACTTCCCAAAAATATTTTTGTGGATTCAAACTATTTCCAGCTAAATAACTCATCCCTTTGAAAAATGCCTTGGTGATCCTCTGCGGCTTTCCTACTGCAGAACCTTGTACATCTTTTCTACTGAACAGGGCAGAAAAATAGCTCAATTTGGAGGGCAGAAAACCATCTGAATAAACCATGCTTCAAGAACACGACCCCATTTCTTCTCAGTACAATATCATTGATAATGGAAGCATTCTGGTTTCAACACAGTTATCTTGTTCCTGGTAGTGGAAAGAAAACCTTGAAAGCAGATATAACTCCTAATAACTATAAGTCCTCTTTGCAAACAAATGAGCCATAAGTAGGATACTGACAATACAGTGATTGTACAGCTTTGCTGACCCCTGAGACAGCAGTGAAGTGACTCACCCATTTCACTTCTTTTCAAGGAATTGCAACAAAAACTTAGAAGAGAACTGAAACTTCAGTTCCAATGGGGAACTTGAAATAAAGTTTTAAATCCAAACTTCCACAGCCTTTGGAGAAATCTGGATTTGGATTGACTATTATTTCTTTGGTGGCAAACTCAGAATTCTGTTCTGTCTCATAGAAAAATATATACCACTGGTGGGGTTTCTTTGTGGTTGGTTAGTTTGCATTTTTTTGTTTGTTGTTTTGTTTTGTTTTGTTTCTTCAATTGTATTATCTAAGATGTGTCTAATTTCTTTCTCAGTTCAGTGGGAAGGCTTAAAAGGCTTCATTTTCCCAGGATGGAGGCAGGGTTTTTGCTGTGATCAGATTTCTCTCACTGTTCTCCAACATTTTTTCATATAAAGGTAAAACTGTCAGTAGTCATTTAAACTCTGCCAGGTGACTTTTCATTAGAGAAAATGAGGAATTATTGCACAATTGTTATGGCTCATAAAATGTGGCATTTTAATGTATATCTGTCCTTCAGGTGAAGATGGCAACAAACACCTGGGGTAAAAACAGCTCAGCAGTTTTTGCCAGGAGATAGAATGCATAAATAACAAATTGTGACATTGCAGTGCAAGACTAGTGTGTGGACATTTGTTATTAACAAAATACTGATAATCTTTAAGTTCACATGTGTTCTGTTTGTGCTATAGGTATTACTGGAAGTGTTTCAGTTTTTTGTTTGTTTTTAACAACCAAGTACTTTTGTTTATGATTTTAGTGTTATTAAGGTGATAAAAGATTTATTACAGGATAACTGCTATATATATAAGAAAATGGAGAACTTTGATGCTGAAAAATTACTAAACATGAGAATTGTTTAAAATATCTTTTATAAACTACAGATGAAATAATGAGAAAACTGTTTTATTTGTTTGCATCCAGAATAATTTCTAACCCATTTTAAACACAAACATTTTTATATTTGTTTCAACTCCTAATTAATTGTGCTCTAGCCTAGTGTGGATTAAAGTCACAAATGTAATCAACTGCGGCCACAGATATGAGACTTTGAAGTGCTAAGTGTGCACATTAGAGCATGCACTACCACAGGCATGCTCCTAACTTGTAATCACGTTCAATTTTAAATAGACAAAGGAAAGAAACTATCTGTTGGACTGTCAGGATTGGATTTGGAGTATTTTGCAGATTTCATATCTCAGCCCGCAGACTGCATGCATTATGTTGTAAAAACTAGAAAAAATAGTATTTTTTCTGGTAAAATGTGCACATTGCAGTGTGCTTTATGCTGTGGTGCAGTTACCCAGGAAGGGAATGGATATGACAGTTCTACTTCTGGTTTTACCCTACCATATCAATAAAGGCATGTTGTTTATTTATTTGGGCTTAAAACTTTCCATTACAAAGATCTCAAATAACTAAACATAGACTGCATAGTACTGGAATAGTGCATGTTGAAAGTTATTTGTGTAATAAATATCATACCCGTTAAAAGAATTAGAAATTAATTCTACATTCCATCACACATGCCATCCAGTAACTTTAGTTCTGGTTATAGGTACCATGTTTGCCCTTGAATAAGTGGAAGGGTTTTTTTTTTGCTATTGAACAGCTGCAATTTCTCCATCAAACCACCTCATCCAATCTCTCAGCCTTTCCCTGCCTAAGAGATCCATGTTTTTGTGGTTTTTTTACTTTCTTCAACTTAACCGTAACTTCATCATTTCTCTTTTCACTTGGAGCATGGTAATAACATATCCTCTGATAAGAAATATATTTGGATTAAATGTTTAGGCTAGTGAAGGGTAAAGTGAGCATTCTGGGTATTCTTTTGCAACTCTCTTTCCTACCTTAAAGAGACATTCTTGGGAAGGGCCATTCACTAGCAACGTGGGACACATGCATTACTGTTTCATTATCATAAATAACATCTGGTTGTGTTATGGAAAGAATGTAGAACTAACCTCCCATTTTAGGTTTTTTTTAAAGGCACGGCTGACTTGATGACCATGACTAATATTTGTCCTGCAGTTCATATGTAAGCCAAGCTAAGTGAGCTATAATTCATACTAGAAATATTGTCCAAAATGTGGTATGAATACCTGGTGAACACCACAGTAAAATCAGCTAAGCTAGTCACTAAGCCTCAGAATTTGCAGATTTCCCTGGTGATAATTTTCATGTTATTGATACATGTTGAGAAAAATCTCAGTATACTTTTCAGAATGCCTTTGGTTCTTCTACCAAGAAAAGGACATGAAGTGGTACAAGGAGTGGATGGCAGCCGAACTCCCTGGTGTCTGTAGCTACTTCCCAGGAAAAAAGTAACAGCTACAGGCTACTCTGATCTCTTGTCGAGTGGACAGAAAGGAACAAGCCTTGACTCAAATAAATATAGAAAGCTTGCGTTGGGCTCCTCCTCAGGTTCCCTGGGTTAAAAACTAAAAGTTCTAAAGTTTGATAGTTTTGGTTTTCTTTTTCAATAATTTTTCAAAGTTTATGGTCATTTGAGAAATCCTAAGTTTACTCACTACACTGAATTTTTTAAATCATAAACTCATTAAGACACCCCCGCCCCGACCCTCTTTTTCTCCAGGCTAAACACTCCCAGCTCCCTCAGCTGCTCCTTATAGGATTGGTACTCCAGACCCTTCTACAGTTACGTTGTCCTTCTCAGGACTCGCTACTGTTTCTAATGGAAAAGACATTTATCATGTTTAATTTTGTTTACATTTGTTTTATATATAGTTTTTTTTTGTTTGCTTTTCTGGTTCCTAGCTCTGAACTGTCACTCTGAATTGGATAGCTATTGGATATTGTATAGCTAACCCAGGGAAAGTTATTAGTCTCAAGTATTAGTCTCAAGCATTTGTACTTGACCCATAAGTGTTATTGTCTTCATTGTGAAAATGAGTAAGGAAAAGAAGTATTCATAGCTATTTCATTATTTATTCTTGGAGCTGTATCAGAAATGCAAATTGCATTTCTGAAGACAAAATTTTTAAACACAGTAGAATGTAGCTGTGATGACTCCTTTTTTTTTCAAATACAGTTGTGCATTTTACCTCAGAACAGAGATTTATACAAAACAAACATGGTAACATATCTAGGGTTGGGTGTCTGTTTTCAAAAAATTTCTTACACTGTTTAAATAACCATTCTTATTTTTGAAATAAATCACTGAAGTCACTGTAGCAAATAATTTGAACAGTTTAGCAGCATTCTTTGAAGTACTATTGCTTCAAGTATGTAAAGCTAAAGAATCTGTCTCCTAAAAAAATTTGTAGTGGCTGGGGGAGCATCACTTGCTTTTTTGTTAGCTTTTTTCTGCATTGCAATTGATATTTTCCAGGCTAATGGTAACAGCAAGTGAGTAGCTGAGTTTCTAGTGTGTTCAGACAATCTTAAAGTCTAAAGATCATAAGAAAAGCAAGTATCACAGCTTCTATAATTACAATTTCACAGACTGGCAAATTTTTTTTTGTTTGTATTGGGTGCATCTTTGAACTAACTTTTATAATTTTACTTGAATTAGCATTTTGATAAGCTTGGAAACTGAATATCCAGATTTATTCATAGGAAGAGTTATGCTGCTGTCTTTTACTGCTAACTTTAGAGAAAACAGCATCCTTTGATTCTTGAATTGATTTCTGTTCACAAATGTGCTGTGATGTAATGGCAGATGACCAAATCAAAATCACCATAAAATGAAATCTTAAGATAGAATGTACAATAGCACAACAAAAATGTACAGATTTACTCCATGTAACAGTATGTAGCTGCTAACCCTTCAGTAAACCCAGCTAGTCTCAAGCACCACAAGACCTAGGAACTTATAGGCAAACCTACATATGAATCATCTGGATGAAAAAGCAGAACACTTTGCAAAGACTGCATTTGCAAAAAATCCCCCCAGATCCAAAAAAAAAAAACCCCAACAAGTCCAACAAAAAAACCCAGCAGGGAGTACAAAATGTATGTGGAATGTATGTCACGTCACAGCTGTAGACTCTCTTTGTGGTTTGAGTTGAAGTAGAAACACAAAATGCAGTGACAAAGAAGGCAACATTGCTTTGCATTTATTTTTTAATGCTTCCAAAAGTTCTGAATGTATAGCAATACTAAAAATTAGCTGCTTCTAGAGTATCTCTTGAGATGGCTCAAAAGATATAGTATGGAATTTTAAATGCAAAACAGAAATGGTGGAAAACCTGAGCTTTTTTTCTCACATCCTTGTCTCCTCCAGTGGTTTGTTCATGAAATCTTGGATTGCCTGGTGTAGGGGTAACCATTTATTAATTGAAGCTTTCAAAGCTGTAATCCACCTAGAAGAAATGAAAGACCAACAATTTTCCCTGATCAAGTATTATGTATGCATTTCTCTGCCCTTTGAGACACACCTTTAATAAGTGGAGTTCAACTCTGTTACTATGTGTATTCATAATCAGTGAATTGGAAAGATGCAGAGGTGGAGAAGTTGGCTACAAATACAATATAGCTTAACAGCAAGTTTCCAACATACTGAAAAGCTTTGTCTTCTGTTCATTAAATTAAAGCCTGGGTAGTGTAATTAATAGGCTTTAGGTAAAACTCCCACAGATGTGGGAATTTGACTGGATTATGGTGCGGGAATTTACCTTCAGAATGTGTTTCTGTTGTCCAATTTGCTTAAATTAGTTAAATTATAATGGTCATTGATAGAAGTAAATTCTTGGGAATGAGAAGGATATACACTATTGCCATCTGTGTAGCAGTTGTCTTCTGTTAAGTGAGCAGTTTTCCTTATCTCTTTCACATCCAATCCTCTCCCGGGGAGACATCTGCTGATAATGGGCTATTGAATGTCACTGTGTGACTGACAAGAACTATAACATCCCATTGTGAGATGCTCTGCCAGAGGGAGGAGCCAAGCATTCCTAACTGGATATAATCTTGGTTTTGGGGACATCAGAGGCAGCCTTTCTGCAGGTTCCCAAGAGGAACAGCTGGGGTTTTCCACTGGACCTTCAGAGGAAGACTGCACCCTTCTACAGGATCACTGCTATGACAGAACCACATCTGCCACTCCAAGAGGACTGCAGCACTCCAATTTGGACTTCTACCAACACGCTGGCCAAAGAGGTGTCAGGTTGTATTCTGACTCTGTCAGTGGTTTTTCCTTTGTATTATTGCATGTATTTTATTTCTTTTCCCTTTTCCTAATAAATTGTATTTCTGACTTGGAGTCTCTCACTGG
The DNA here is from genome assembly GCF_024509145.1 of Vidua macroura. Taxonomy (NCBI): domain Eukaryota; kingdom Metazoa; phylum Chordata; class Aves; order Passeriformes; family Viduidae; genus Vidua; species Vidua macroura. The sequence continues at coordinate 68,765,326 of NC_071611.1, forward strand.
TTTGCTTTCAAACCAGAACAATGTTTTACTGCAGTTTGACTAAGGCTACTGCTAAAGGGAAATCTAGTGGGAAAAGTAAAAACAGACTGCAAAGTTTTCACTAGATCTTCCCAAGCTACAGAGTTCCTGGTCTCCTAAAGTCTGGTAAATAAACTGGAAAAAAAAAAAAAGAGACAAATTAGAAATGTTTGGTTTACCTTTTGTTTTCATTTACATTCTCTGCACATAAGTAAAAAGTTTTAAATTCTTCAGATGGAGGTTTGAGTTCAATGACAGATCTCTTGGAGCCCAGGGACTGTTCACTCACAATATAGCCCTGCAGGTAAAGGCCACCTGGATAGAATAAAATAGCATGCTTTATGTATATTGCAGATACCATTTATAGAATTGCTGCCAATTATAAGCATACCAGCAAATCTGGCAAATTGGATTTTCAGATTGGTGTATTCACAGAGTTTATATACTTTACATTTAAAAATCTGAAAGTTCCATTTCTTTTATGAAAATTGATTTCAACAATGTTAAACAAGCTTCCTATCTATCAAATGATGAGCAATAAAGATTTATTTAGCTTTACATTAAATAAGACATGGCAAAATATTTTTCTTAGTTTTTGACTGCCATTAATGAGGCTGCCTCAAGCTACTGTAAAGTTCTTTGGAAGAGGGGTTCTTGTCGCTGATACTTTCTTTTTCATTCCTTTAAAAACTAAAGAGATATGAATTTCAACATGAAAAAGAATCCTTAAAATCAGGTTTTGTTACTCCTGCTGCCTTTAGTAACTGAGGTGTCATTGCAGACCACATTAGCCAGCTGTGAAGGAGAGGCATTAGACAGAACTTGATCTTCTGGACATTTTCATTTTAACTGCTTTTTGTTTTGTTCATTTATTTTTTTTCCTTCAGACTTCAGTGCAACTTAAGGTGCAAGTTCACTTTATACATCCATGGTGAATAGTCAGAAAGATGTGCAGAACAGGGTCTTTATTTTTGGGGAGTCTCACATTTAGGCACAACAGCACCAAATTAATGTTCTAGCATTAAGAATGACAGAATGAGAATATGTGGTGAAAATGGAAAACAAATGCACTAACAAGAAAAAAATACTACTATATAGAAGAATTTTTATATGGTAGGATATTTAAACATCAAAAGAAAATATTTGGCAGTAGGAACATAAGCTTTAGGGTCCATTGTTTTTCTCTGTGAAAACCTTAGCTTTGGTTTAATGTAAGGAGGAAATCCCTAGTTGTTTTGTAAGTATGGCCTTTGGCAGATGAAGAGTGTTATGCAAATTATAGAAAGTGGAGTACCTTCTGCCTCATCATAATAGCATAAGCTCTAAGGAAAGTTTTTCCCTTTTTGTCCATAGGCTGTCTAGCAAGCAAAAAGAAAAGTATTTTCTTTCTGATTCTTCTGACTGCCAGCTTCCTTAGCACAGGGAGGAAGCACTTGCAGGTCCTCATCCATTCCCTCTCTGTGTGTGAAGTGAGCTCTGCTTGCAATTGACCCCAACAGCATCATTTTGCTGCTTTGAGAGTGGGCAGCCACCCTCTCCTGCTGTGGCAGCAGAGAAGGAAGCTTTAGCTGCAAATGACTGTGGCCACATCCTGGACCACAGGCTCTCCAGAAGTAGGAAATTTCTACATATTGAGGGATGGAATAGTTTTAACAAGGTAATATGAAAACCTGGTAGTTTCAGGGCAACCAGTCACAGTTTATGATCTCTGTGGATACTTCCTGACATGCAGGATTTGACAGCTTTCAGGAGACTGCCATCAGTGGGACTTCCTCAACCCATCATAAAATGCTTTAGAAGGGTGGATCTTGTTTCTGATAGCTGCTCCTAAGGTAATGTGTGTAGAATACTCCATTTCAGGAAGAAAAAATAAAAATGTGGGAGGAAAAGGTAAGAAGACTAGGGTCAGGAATTAGGTGGCTAGTGAATAAATAGCGTTTTCCTTCATTCACCTTCATGGAACAGCATGAATTTCCTGATAAGAAACTCCCATTAATGGTAAAAGTTCTACTTGGAAACTGCAGTGAAACATTTCTACTTCAATAATCAATTCAAATCTAGCAGTCATCCCTACCTTGGGCAGGTGTAGACCGGAGAGTGGCATAAAAGTACAAACAACCATCCTTCAGAATGCAGTAGTGCTGAATCCAGACATCTTTGCTCCTGTCCAGCTGGTGGAGAAGCCCCAGGCACTCAGGGTTCTTGATAGCCAATGGTGGGAGTGTAGTGTTATGCAGTGTGACATCTACCCACACATGATTCTGTAAAGTAAGTATGTAATGAAATGTTCTGGTAAAAAATTAAGGAGGACTTGCCGGTATGAAAAGACACAAGCTCTAGTCTTCTGTCAAGAAATTAGCTTTTGTTGTGAAAATGTTCTGAAAAGTTGTCCGGGCTTTGGCTGGAAAAGGGTTAATTTTCTTCACAGTAGCTAGGATGTTGAAAATCTTATATAACAGGTCATTTATGCATGCTACACTAAGGAAGGACTCTTTTGATATGTTTTGTCTATGTAAGCCTTTATTATCCTTTTTGGCTCCGGCTGTTTTATTGTTTCTTTAGGTTAGGATAAACACTTTTAATTATTTGATCTATTTTTGCTGTTTTCAAGTGTGTGGATTCCTTCATATTCTTTTGAGAAATGCTCAGGAAGAATACACTTGTAAACAAGTTTGGTTTTGCGCTTATAACCTCGTGTGAAAGCTAAAGCCAAAAGAAATATATGTTTGATCAATTTTACTTAAGTGCAAAAGGTATTAGAACATCAAGCAACGTGGTTCACTGTTTTTAAACCTATCATTAAATGCTACTGAAGGAATCACTTTTTTTTTCACTCATTAATGCAGGTTTTAATCTGTACCTTGCAATTTTCATATTTTTATAAAGATGGTCTGTCTACAGCAGGAGAGTAGGACTCACGGGGCCAGGAAAGGGCAGAATAAAATGTCTTTGACCTCTATGTCTGGAAATACTAAAATCAGCTTATCAATTCCCAGTTCAAGGGTCAGCCAGAGACCATTGATACTGAATTATGCTGGGCTGAGTAAGGTCTCCAAGTAGCAGCTCAAGATCAATTATGGCTGTATTTTTCGCAGCCACAGGGGCCAGCAAAGAACATAACAGCGTAAAGAGATGGATAAGTAAATTTTTATCAACATATTATCTTTCTTTATCTCTGAAAACACAGAAAATAAGAACTCAGCAATCATGTCTCATTGCCACCCAGTATTCTGTTGGAATACTTAGGAATACTTAGGAATGTATGGCCCTTCTCTTCTTTTACCCTGAACAGTATTACCTAAGGCTTAACATGAGCTTGTGAGAGTCATCTTTACCCTTGCTTTCTGCCTGCTACACTAATTTCATGTTATGTTTCCAAACCAGCCTAAAGCTGCTCATATCTGGAGAGGGAGCATTTTGATTAAACCCACCATATCACAGCAAAGCATATAAGCTGAGTTATAATTCTGTATATGGCTCTTACATTGGGAGTGGTTTGCAGCCCAATAGAACAAAAGTGTGCAGGTTCCATGTTGTTGTCTGCACCTGACCATGTACAAACATAGCTACTCTCTCTCAGTCTTCTGCACAATCTGCTGTACACATGCTTCTCACCTAAATTCAGCATTACCTGATGGATGGGATGCACTGCTTTATCCATAGCCTCTAGCCACCTGTAATACAAAAAAAGTGAGAATAGATTAGTTTGCTAGATCAGAACAAATATGCTTCACTGCCTCTTCTGATTCTTGCTGACATATGCAGCATGCACAATATTCAGGATTTTTTAAATCAGAAAACTAACAGATTAAATCTAAATAAACATTGCTGACTCTCAAAAATTTAACTCTCAAAGCTTGCTGTATAACACATTGTAATAAATAAAGGCAATATTGCAGACAAGACAATCTATATATCAAAATATATAGTTCAAATATAGTTTAACTTGTCAGGCTAAATGATTACTCTCCTTGTCTTTGTTATAATGCAGAAAACCCCCTTAAACTGGAAACTATAGAATAAAGCAAGCTATTTGTTGGTGAAGTTATTCTGTTGTGCCATGGATGATATAAAATTTGGAAATCGAAAATGCCTTGCTATTACAATGGCAGGTTATGTTAAGCAGTAACATGATATTAAAAAATGGGTGTATGAATACCAAACGATCAGCTTAATTCACAGCTTTATTTTTCTGACAATTCACAGTAAAACAAAGAGGAAAATAAGACTTTATTATAGTACTTTTTGAAAGTTATGGCTCCATTGCTTTTATTGTGGGTGATTTTAGTCTCTTTGTTTTGTCACCTGTTGTCTTTGGGAAATGCAAAACAATATTTTTAAATTCTAACTCTGCGTCAAACCTGAAGACATTGCCTCTTATCAGAACCAACATGCTTTTGTGGCACATTTGCATTTTAAAATACTAAAATGAAAATGTGACAAAACAACAGAAAAGGAGATGAAGATGGGATTGTATTTATTACTAGCACTGTCCTTGAGCAGAAGAGAGACTGATAAGCAAGTCCGCAACCACAGGAAAATTTACACTTCCATTTGATATAAAAGTGGGAGAGAAGGCATGAGAATAGGGGTGAAATTTTTGTTCTCAGGATAAATCAAGAAATCACGGGGTTAACAAAATGTGAACGTTAAAGATTTTATTTAAAGAAAAAAGCTATGAAACTGAAAAATAATTTTTGAAGCTTCTGCAATTGAGAAATAGAAACATTATCTTCCCTTAAGTTGCTGATAGATTTTTAATTTTTTTCCCTAAGGTAGGTATTGTGAACATCCTCCAAAGATTCAATCTCCTCCTTCCCACACTGGCGTAACAAAACAGAAGCCATTAAAATGAAAGATTACTTACCTCTTCATTTCTTGATTGGAAGTTGCACAGAAGTAGAAAATCCTGTTTCCATCTTGAGGTATACATTTAAAAACAAATGGTTTACCCAGACTGGTGTCGACACCAATTTCTGCTCCTTCCAGCTTTGTTACTTCCAGGGGTCTGCATTTCCCTTCATCCTGCAATTAGAAAGAAAGAGTGCCCAAAGTTCAGAAATAATATGAAACTAATCAAACACCCTCTAAACCTGCATCTCTCTTTTTGCTCTCTTAATTGTTTTTGGTTCATCAGAAGCCATATCTACATGCAAAAAAAAATTCTAGGGATGTATAGATATTCCAAACATTGAGGGTGCAGCTGAGTGATACCAGGATTTTCAAGGTGCACTGAAGCATTTAGGATCATGGGTCTCTCTGATAATCAATGCAGTGGTTTCAGTTTGGTTTATGCAGAAACACTCACCTTATATGCATAGATACAGGCAAAAAAGGCTTATATTTGAAACTAGTGAGCAGAATTTCCATTCCTTTGCTAAGTTTCTGTAAATATTATTATGTTCATAAACCTTCCGATACAATTCAAACAACCATCAATGCAGAGCATTTCAAAACCCTTTTGCTTGTTTCTGATTGTATCAAAGCTCTTTGAGACTGAAGGGCACTGCCAATGTCTTTCCCTGTGGTTAGCAATAAAGAGCCATTAAGCTCCTTTATGCACAGAGGTAGGTGAAACACTTTATCCCTACAATTTCCCAGCCCAGCTCTCCTTAAACACATCTCATAACTCAAAACAAAGGTGCACACATCTGGACAGTGAACTCTGGCTGTGTTTTAAAAAATATTGTCAGCCCCTTTTCCTTGATGATCTGTGACTGGAGCTCTAAAAATTGCATCAAATTTGGTGAGAATAAAATGAAAAAAGAAAGTTAATTCTGGGGCCTCTTGAAGAGCATGAGTGCAGTTTGCAAAATACACAGATGGTGGAGTCTCATAGAATAAAATTGGTTGATTGTTGGGAATTAATTAAATTTTGTCAGAAGGAGCTGAAGTGTAATTGCCTCATGTAAGTTCTTCTTAGCCTAAAAATAAACATAAAGAGCTTTCCTTGAACGAAATTCACTTGTGGGAATTAAATAGTTAAATACTTGATTGTATTCTCACTGGCACATGTAATTATCACTTTGTTACACATAATTCTTCTGTGCAAACAAAACAGTCCCTAATAATGACAACAGTATGAATAAATATTCATGAATACATTTCTTTGATTTCTACACTTCCTTGCCTTCCTATTTTTTTACTGCCAAACTAAAGTTTTTTAATGTAAAAGTGAAGAAGTTGAAAGCAATCCTGCAAATTGACAGTGCTCTGTGACTACTTTACTTATACTGCCTTCAGACGCAAAATAACATTGCAAAGACAGCATAACAAAAATGTGTATTCAGGTCCAAATCCCATTCCTACAGCAAAGCACAGCCCGCGCTTTGCCAAGGAGGTTTTATTCAGCAGGATCCTGTCCATGGTCCTGCAGGCAAATGGTCACTTTAGATACTGAAATGATTGATTACTATTACTGCACATCCCTATAAACTTATTTTGTAAACACTTTCTGTGGTGTCTAGAATGAATGTAAATAGAAGTTCTGTGGCATCAAGAATAATTTATGTCCACTGTGTTTCAAATACATCTAGGAATGGAATAAGATGGATTGGAAGCATTTAAAGGGAGACCAAATGCCCTTCACTGAATGATAGAGAGCTGTGCTCCCCTAATTCTGATAATCTAGACCAGAGAATCATCGAATTGTTAAGCTTGGAAAAGACCTCCATAATGATCATGTCAAACCATTAGCCCAGAACTACCTTGTTCATTTCCACCACCATGGCCTATGTGTCACATCCACACATTTGTAAGGGGTGTTTTTTCACTCATGTGGCTTTCATGCATAGGAGATCATTCCTTTGCCAAATATTCCTTTGCTACAAGAAGTGCCAAAGGTATATTGCCAAAAAGAAAAAAATTATAAAAGTAATTTCTTATGCCTGAGACTGAGGTTCAATCCATTGATGATACTGCCATTACAGAGCCTAATATATCTATGTGATGCTGCCTGAGATGATCATATGTTTTATACAGATTTTAAATTAACTAACTCAAATTTTATCTACTATTGTTCCATTCTGTGCTAAACTAAAATAATTTTTTTTCTTTCCTCAAGGTAGTGATCATCTAGTTTATGAATTCTAGGTAGAAGGCAGGAAGCAGGTGCTTTGTTACATGCTATTCTATGAACAGGAGAAATATCTGTAGTAACCATTCCTATACTGCTGGTTTTCCTAAGATGATCTGAGTTTTAGGTTAAATGTTTCTGAAAAAAAATTTAGAGTATTAAACAATGTATAATGATGAGAAACTGAAATCAGAAAGAAATAAAAATAGAAAGTTAGATGTCTCCTTCCTGTATTGTATCAAATGCTCATTAAGGCAGTGCATATAGCCCTATTTAATTGGGTACAAGTAATTCCAGAATTCCAGTTATGCCATTAATAGTATTTCCTGAGTGATTCACTGTACTCAAATTTTGTTCAAGTACAGTTATATTTGCTATACAAATTAAGTTTCTTCATGTATAATTAAGAAGCAGCTGAGGAAATATATGCACATTTCATGCTATTAGCAGTAAAAAAATATCAAAAGTAATGACATGAGTAAGTATGAAATGAACTTGAAAGTAATATACAAAAGAGTCTGCAACTACTAGCAAGACGGAATGAAAGTAACTTTACAGAAAACAATATCAAATCCTAGAAGGAATCTAAAAGACAATGTGAAAACTGAGCAGTGCTAGAAAGCAGAAAATGAAGTCTTGGCTACCTTGGGAGACTGGCAGTAGGAAGTGTGAGGCAGTTGCCCTGAAGTAACTGGTTCAGATTGGTTTCAGGTCAGTAGTGGCATGACCAAATTTTGACTGTCTTTCAAAAATATCTTCCTGGATGTCCCTCAGTGTTCTTACAATAGACATCTCTTAATTGAGACAGGGAACTGAACTTTTTTTTCTTTTTGCTTATTTCTTATTTGCCTAGCTTTCACCATCATAGCTGATGTATCCACAACCCTCCCTGGCATTTTCACCATCTATTCTTTTCTGGTTTTCTCTGACCAGCTTCTCCTTGAGGTCTGATGCTGCTTGCTTAGTATATCACTAAAATCTTCTTCTCCCTATTCCTTTTTTTCTAATCACTGTATTTGTGGTAGGCCATTTTTTGGTTCTCTAAGGAAATTACAGCTAAAGCCTGTTTACATTTACGCCTTCTTTGAGCTGGGCACATCAATGCAGAGAAAAGACAAATGCTTTTTATGTCTTTTTTCCTTGCATCTGTTTCCTTTGCCCTTGAAGAAAGGGCTTGCATATGTCAGTGAACAGGCAGCTCTAGACTCCACAACAGTGCATATGGCATTTTTTTCCCAGTAGAGATGAATTCACTTAGTTTATCATTTTGTTTTGCTTTAAATAATTTACATATAAACTAGAGAGAGTGGAATTATACTGAAGAACAAAACAATATGGAAAAACATTTAAAAGTCTCTCTGATTTGAAGAACCTAATTATCCTACACAAAACAGTATTGGCTGTCAGATGAAGTACAATCAAATGGTCTCATGGAATGGTTAGTCTTCACATTCCAATTGGTCCAGTTGGCTCTTTCTTGAAGTTGAGTAATTTGTTGCAATTAAAAGGTAATGAACAGTTTGCAGGACCAAGTCTCACAGAAAGAAATATTGAATTAAAATTTTGAACAACTTGAATCAGATCAAATAATGTATCTGTGTATGATTTCCTCTGGGTCAGGGTATGCAATCTTTTAAGCCAAAATTAACATGTAAATCATCACCCAGCATTATTTCTCATTTCTCAATAGAAATAATACAGAGTATGTATTGGAGACAATGGATTCAGCAGGTTCTTAAATGTCAATTGAAAAATATATTCTAGAGCCATGGGAGTCATGGTAAACGTTAAGAAATCAGACTATACACAGGCTCTATATAAAGTGGCAGCTTCCAGCCTATGGTGATACAGCTCCAAACAAGAATGAAGAACAAATAGAAGTGATACCTCTATGAGCAATGGTTCAGACCTAAATCTATTTCTGCTAAGCCTTTTATATAAAGTGATTAGGCTTAGCAATGAACACACAGGCTTGTTCAAGAGAACAAAGGACTGAATATCTGTTATAGATTGAAATGCTCTGAAGGCTCTGCACATGGCAGGCAAGGGATTTCTTTCTTGGTGTAATAATTGGACTCCATATACCACAGAAATTAAAATAATTTGAAAGCATTTTTTTCCTTCTCTCTTCTATTCTAAGGGAAACAGGGATATGACCTAACATCTAATGATTTAGGTGATGTAATAGCTATTTACCAGATTGGGTGTAATAGTTTTGGATGATAAGAAATGCATATCTTCTCACTGCCCTCCCCTCAGCTTTGAGATACTTTGTCTTAGTTACACTATGTCTAAGGGCTTCTAGAGGCATTAAACTTGTGAGCTTAAGAAATGCAAATAATAATTCTCTTTTTAAAAGTGACATTACTATATATGATTACAATGAAGTCTGTCAAAAAGCACATTCCTGTCCTTCAATGCTGCCACAGGAAGAGTGCTTTTCAAGAGTGTATGTTGTAGTTTTCTTATAACATGTTTCAGAGTATTATCAGCATGAACTATCATGAAGGCCATTTCTCTGAGACTTGGGGCTACACATGAAAGTCGATTTTCTCTTTATTCAGAGTTCAGTCTCTCACTACAGCTGAATGTCTAAATCATGCTATTTTCTACTGTCAGGGCAATAGTTTCCAACTTGACTATTCCTTCCAACGTAACTGCTCCTACTTCCTTCCTATTACAGCTTCTTCTTTTGACTTTCCTACTTGGAGTCCATACAAAATGCTGGCAACAAACCCATACCCTTTAGATCTTTATTTCCAACTACTATAGCTCTACATCATTCTTAGCTGAGGGAATTGGACAGTGAAATGGAATAAATTACAAAAATAATACAAGGACCTGATAGAGCTGGTTTGACTAGAATTAATCAATCTCTGACTTCTGTAAAGGAAGTCTGCCATGGAGATATATTGATAACACTTTCCTGTTGGAGACAGGCCTCTTTAGAGTTTCTCCTAGACGAAAATCACAATGATATTTATTTATTAATTTCCTTTCAGGAGATAGATTAGTTATCTCTCTCACTATCCTCTTTACTGGGGCCTACTTATGTCCAAAGGGCTGAAAACAGTTCCTAGAAACACTGCAAGATAAAAACCAGAGAGGAGCTTGTTATGTTTTTTTTATTTATCCAGTCTTACTTAGCAATAAAGCAATGATTAATTGAAACTAGGAAATTCTGGCTTTCACAGGCACTTTTAGTGGTTTTGTAAAAGCCAGTATTAAATTTGTTGAACTCCTTACATGATGGATATTTATAATGAGGAATTTTAGGAAACAAATTTTTGATTATAATGCCTTCTTAATCCTTGTGTTTTCCTATTAACCTTCGAACACTGTTAGCCCTCTAGCAGGTACGTCCCTATGATAAATGAATGCATGCTCCACAGTCTTTGTACCCCTTAATGGCCCATTTGTTCCTGGGTCCTGGAAACTATATTCCTTTTCTTTAATGAAGGCACAAGACCAGTATTTTTTTATCCTGAAGACTGCAACATATTTTAAGGTTTTCAAGTTAGCTGTCATGTTCTAAAAGTGACTTGCTGATGACAGCTTAGAGATTTAACATGTTGAAATTATACTCTGCTGCTGTGAGGTAGATTGATTTTTCTATCTTATTGGTCTCATGTAAAGCTGATTAAGACTTATTTGTCCCATACTGAAGTCTTCACTACAAACATTTTGTGATGACTTTGCAGTCCCTTTACTGTGATGAGCAGCAAGTGGTACTTTTGGAGGAGCAAACATTGCTATCTGTAAAGAAAGGATAAGTGTGTGACTATGTTGACGTGTTTTCAGCTTTCCCTGAAAAAATGTGTTAAGTTCAAGCACAAGAAACTTGTCTGCTTATACCTGCCTTAGGGAAGGATTTAAGTGTACATTCATGTCTGTCTCCTCATAATTTCCAGACATCTTTCCTTTAAGAGAAAAACTGGACAAAACTGAAAAATAAGGATTTAGCATGTTTGAGAAAATCCAGTGTTCTGGACAACAGGGGATCAGACCTATAGAATATATGGTGGAACTCCATGGTTGCCAAGTGTTGGCAAAAGTATTATAAATCATTTATTTCTGCTGATCTCAGTAATTTACCAAAACCAAGGTTCTAACCCAAAACATCTCTGCTCTGAGGTGGCAAACACTGCTATAGCCACTGAGGTGAAAAATATGTTTTAACTACTGATATGGATTGCAGAGTCAAAGATATCTGTTGGCAGCATCTGTTTGAGGGAAAAGAAAGTAACCTTGCATGGGATGTGACTGAATATTTTCCAACAGCTATCACTTCACCACTGTGTGATTGGCTAAAGATGATGCAAAAAGAGCAGCAATTACATGGGAGAGTCAAATGTAGAAAACTCTACAAATCTTCTCTTTAAGCTAGGCGGGAAGCGAAAAATTCAAGATGGATAATTTCTGGTTGTAGATTACAATGAGGAGGAAATCTAGCTCCCTGTGTTTTTTGATATGGACTATAGCAGAGATTAACCACCCTTTCCTTTCTCCACTACAAAACATTATATGCTGCATTTCAGGCTTAAATAAAAAGCCAAGTTGTCTTCTTACACAACTGGAAACCAAGCATGGCCTTGCTGGAGTCACTGGAAATACACCAATGTAAGCTGATGTTCTTAACAACAGAATGAAGATGAGTAAATGGATTACCCTGGCTATTTTGCTGGATAGTGAAAGCTCTCCCTGAAGTTTTTTTCTTCTTGAATTATTCTTGCCTTCAATTAACTATTTCAAAGAACTTCCTAGATACAGTAAGTGAATTTTTTTTTCCTCTGGAATGAGGCAAGACCTGAAACATAATCTTGCCAATTTAATCATGCAGCTGCCATAAAACATAAAAGCTGTGTTAAATGAAAAATATTATTTGTAATTCCCTTAGAAAAAAAAGTGGGATGAGCAGTCCTGTTTTACATCGTTAGAGAAATCACACCAAAAGAAAGAAGTGCCAATGAATCCACTTGAGATCCCTCTTATTTCATTTGGGCATTAGATCCCTCAGTAGTGAAGAACTGTATTTCTCTCTCTCTCTTCTCTCTCTCTACTTCTCTCTCTATCTCTCTCTCGTACTAAACGACTGTTCAGAGTACCCTGTAAACACATGAGGCAGTAAAGAAAATCCTTGTGTTTTCATCTGCTAAAATAGCACCTCAATATTTCAGTTTTCTGAAATGTATTCTTTGGAGTCCAGGGACAGAGAGCAAAAAACCAGCATGAAATATTTTTGAAAGTAATTGAAGGGCACTAGTCTGGGATAATGCAAGAAAATAATTGTATTATTTTTTAATAAGCAGTATAACTTAGGTATTTTATAAAATCTTTATGCAGTACTTTAAATGTATTTACTCTTTTTAAGAAAAAAGCAAATGCACATAGTTTGCATGATTAAAATATTTATTATCTTAGTGCAACAAATAAGGTAGTTGAGGAACAAATGAATTAAAAGAAACCTACTAGTTGAAAGGAAGAAGTGAAAATGTAAGTAAATCTTAGTGAATGTAAGATTATGAGGCACCTTCTAATCCTCACTCCAATTTATCTAACACTCTGATATTTAATTGATCAAAAACTGGAAAGTGTTTGATGCATTTTCACATTTCAGGAGTTTGATGATGGATCTGGTTATGATAAAATGAAATCTCTCCAAAAGAATGTTTCCTATATGTTTGAATCTTTTTAGTGTGAGGTATTTTACTTGGTTTTGTTTTGACACCAGAATAGCTAGTGCTGAAATAAAGCACTGGCCAGACTGTTTTGTTCTGCAGTATATTCCTGATTAGATGGCTCATGTGTCTACCATGATAGATGCAGAGAAACAAGACTACCAGCTATTCTGCTTGAAATGTAAGGTGCATAGAGAACGGTAGAAGAGCACTCAGCAAGTCTCCTTTATACACTTCATGCAAAACCCTGTAGCATTGATGTTATGCTGTAAATACCGTAAGTCAAGATAATGATCTGTAAATTTGAGTACAGAATTGCTACACTCCATAATTCAGGACACAGCTTGACTCATCACCAGTCACTCTCCTTACCTTCTTGTGTTTGTAATAGTGTAGGTAACCATTATGTTTCAGCACAAACCACCTCTTTCTCCAGCCCTTTAGTATTGCTGATTGTGTTCGTTTGTGCAGATATCCTCGGCAGGTAGGTTTGGGAGTGTTGGGGTAACGGCTGATGTCTGATCCCACTATCATAGTCAGGATATCAGGACCTAAAATATTACATGTGAAAACATAAGTCAAAACTATAAATGTGTCAATATTTCTGAATACCCATGTAGGTTAGGGAGAAGGAAGGCGGTATTCTATACCATGCCCATGTCCTCCCAGAGTAGCTTCTAGAAGTAAAAAGAAGCAGAGCAGTCAAGGAAGCATATTAAATCAAGTGATATTTGGCCTTCTTTTAAGGCAAATTCAGGAATGAAACTAATTTTGTGTTGAGAACTAGTAATGGAGCCAGCTATCTGAAGACACATCTAAAACAATTTTTTGTGACCTGTCTTTGCAAGCAGCATCTTTGGCACTTGTCTATTTTATCAGTTAGGAGACGTAATTGAATTTCATTGCTCAAATGGGTGTACATAAATTGAGGTTTAATAAAAAATTGCTGAAAATGCTCTTAGGGGCACCTTCAGTCTCTGTCATTTTACATATGCTCTTGAGAATTCTTCATTTTCCATACCTTGGAGTATTGTAACCTTTCCTGTGCCCCTCACTAAGGGGCACAGGAAGCTAACTGTTGGAAGCTAACCTGTGCTAAAGCATTTAGTAATCATTTGCAAAAGGTATGCACTCAGAAGAGATGATAGATTGTAAGATTAAAAAAAATATGTTATCTTCATCATCAATGAGATGCAAAATCACAATATTTGCTGACAATATCAATATATCTATGATTTTGACCCTAAAGGCCTGAAATTCTGATTTCAACACTAAAGAGCAGGTGGTAATGCCTGAAGGCAGATTAAGAAATGTGACTGTGACACAGTTTCATCTGCAAAACATATGCTGGGTTTCTTTTTGGGGGACACTTGACTTTGGGAATGCTGTTGGTGTTCCAAAATTCAGTGCAGGGGGCATTCTCAGAGGAGTTGAAAATACCAGTAATCAGAGATTTATCTCCTAAAACACTCAACATCCTCTTAAATACAGCAGTGTGAATGGCAGCTCTATAATTAAAGAACACAGTACGTGTCAAGTTAAATTTGTCATTGCCTTGTAAAAGTATTTTAGTTTATTGAATTTCCCATGAGCCTTTGCCAAAACTTTATCTGGGATAAATAAGGGAATAGCAGTAAATTAATTTTCAGCATATAAGCATGGCTATCTTTGTGTTTTAGTCATCAAAATTCTGGGAAGGATATACTGGACTAATGTCCCTGACTGTTTCTGTGGTGGTGCAAAGGATGCCTCTTGAAATAAACTCTCTGATCTCCTGACTAGACTTCAGATCTTAGCAACAGAGAAACAAAAGGAAGATGTGAAGCCTCTCCCTGAGGAAGTATAAGGCATAAATGAGGCATTTGTGTCACTGCAGTTGTTTTCAGGGCTTTCTGAGTCACTTTCTTTGTAACAGGAGAGCCAAAACCATTACAGTCACATGCTCTTTGGGGAATAATTTTCTAAAGTGTCTAAAAAACAAGGTCTAGATAAAAAAGTTACCTTGGCAATACTATGGTATGAAATAGTAAGGCATTAAACTATTAATTGAGATTTCTGTCGTATACATCACCCTATTTGTCTGGATGTACTTGGAGCATTCAACAGAAAATCTGACCCATTCATTTAATCTATTGTGATCTCAGAATTACCTTTCCTTGCCAGATTTGCAGCTTCTGAATGTGGCATGCTGGTGACATCAGTTCCATTTACTGCTATCAGAATATCCCCAACTTGAAGTCCTGCTTCTTCAGCTGCACTATCTGGAATAAAGAAAAAGAAAAAGAAGAAGAAAAAGAAGAAGAAAAAGAAGAAGAAAAAGAAGGAGAAAAAGAAGGAGAAAAAGAAAAAGAAGGAGAAAAAGAAAAAGAAGGAGAAAAAGAAAAAGAAGGACAAAAAAAAAAAGAAAAAGAAAAAGAAAAAGAAAAAGAAAAAGAAAAAGAAAAAGAAAAAGAAAAAGAAAAAGAAAAAGAAAAAGAAAAAGAAAAAGAAAAAGAAAAAGAAAAAGGAAAATAAACAAAAGAAAACCACAAAACAAAAAAAAAAACCAACACAAAAATTTATTTAGTGCTAAGATATCAATCATGTCTATATAATCACACTTTTCTAGCAAAACAAGTATCTGTTCAACCAAGCAAGGATTGTGTTTTAGGGTCTTCATGATGTCAGCTTGGAGGTGGAACAAGTTTTACTGACCAACCTATTACTCATCTGTTAAGGATGCTTCAGGATTTGGATACTGGTGCAGCCTTAGATAATCACTGGTAACGGAGAAATTTCATTTAAAATGCCATTAGGATTTAAATGCTTTAAGATTCAAATAGATATTTCAGTATCTGAGAGTTTTTTGGCCTGAAGTGTAAAGAAAAATCTGATGCAAAGCTCAATAGAATCAATAGAAAAAAAAATCTATTATTCTGATAAACTTTGAATTTAACCCCAAAAGAGTACCTTCTGTACTGATATTTATCTTTGCTAGTTAATAGAATTTGGATAGCATTTTGAGGACTTCTGGCTTTAGGAAGAAATTACATGGTAAGTTAAAAAGGTCTCAGTGAAGGAAGAACTGAATCAGAGTTTTAATGCATCACCTTTTGTTTATTTGTTAACCATTGCAAAGCACATGCATTCCTAATAAAACACTGCTCAGACACATGCCAGCCAGGAATGGAAGCAAACTATGGAGGTGATAAATATGCTCTATTCATGGGCACCAATACACAGTTACTTAAATCCCAGTTACAAATTTCTCAGATACAGTATTTATCTTCTCATTTATAAATAAGCCTGCCTAATGTACTGTGAAATAATAGTTGTGGAAAATATTATTTCATGTCCTTAACATTTAATGTATGCTTTTAAAGATTTTGCACCCTATGATGCAGTAAATGTGATCCTTCAGTGTATTTCTGAGAATGCTTAGAAATTGTAGGGGTAAGATTAGTAAAAGCTTAATAATAAACAGGCACAATAAAGCCCCGGCCCACTCTCATATGTATTAAAAATAATTTGTAAATGTCAGAACATTTTGGGTCGTGCTGGCCTTGAGCATGCCATACTAGACTTTAGGACCATAAGTGGTCTGTAAAAATATTATTAAAATATTCATTATAGAATCATAGGATTATTACCATAAATATCATGTAGTTCCAATCCCCTTCCACTAGACCAGGTTGCTCAAAGTCCCATTTAACCCTGCCTTGAACTTTTGAAGGGATGGGGCATCCACAACCTCTCTGGGCAAGTTGTGCAAGTGCGTCACCACTCTCACAGGGAAGAATTTCTTCCCAATGAAATGAGGTACATTTTGAGAAAACATAATTTTACTACAAGCTTGTCTGAAAAAACAACCCTATTTTTTTTAATGTTGTCACTGTTTTAAAGCAACTGCATTTGGAAACAACATACAAATAAAAGAGTGATATAAAAGGTGAGTTGCTATACTTAATTTTAACTAGAGCAGATAAATTGCTAAGTGTGACAGCTATTGTATGCAGGATGTATGATTTTATTTGTATTTAGGTAAAGAACTTACGAACTCACAGGCTCCTGAATTCACAGACTTTCCCAGTGTTGTCAGGATGATGGACAATCTAATACATAAGGCTGGCAATAATGACAGAGCTATTCTCAAATGTTATGCCAGAAGACATGCACTAGCCTTCTCTGTATGGGATGACATTTTGCATAGTATCTGCTCTTTTTAGTAAGAATCTACCAAAGTCTCCTGCACGTTCTGCTCTTTTTGTGATTCTACTGTGCCTCTCCTGAGATTCAGAGCAGTAGAGCAAGCAGTGCCCTAGATTTAGATGAGCCAAGGTCTTGGGCAGCAGTAAAATGACAGACTGCCTGTGTCTCATTCTCTCTGCTGTTTACTGACTAAGTCAACTTTTAGCCAGATTTCTAAGTTGACATTATGCACAGAGCCAATGATTTCAGAGACCTTTCAGTGGTGACTCCCTGAGCAAAAGTGCTAACACCATTATTAAAGCCAACACCATTATTATGGTACAGCTAGCTCATTCTTCTCTAGAGGCAGTATCTTACATTTCATCTTTGCTAAAAATCATCTGCCACTTTTTGCTCACTCTGTTGGGTTTTGGAGTTTCTTTTGGAGCTCCTTACAATCATCACAATTCCCAGAAGAAGTTAACAGTCCACCTGTCAAGACTGGCAGATGGCTTGATGGATCCAAGCAGAAATGTCCCTAGCCAATAAGATTTTTGGAAATATTAGAAGGATCACTGCATCCTCGTTTTAATATTTAATGGCCTATTGTCATGCATGGATGTCAGCCCACAAAAGTTTTAGAATTTACATCTCAAGGGAAGCAAAATGGAGGCACTTGCACAAGATATAAACTGACATGGAAGAAGACAGGGCAGTGGAGTCTGATTTACTGCTACGGATAGTGGGGCTCGAAGACAGCTGTTCATGAGCAGTTCTTGCTATCAAACATCTTGCACCCACTAATTATGGAAATTAATGTTTACATCAATATTATAAATTAATATAAAACAGATGTTCTGTTTAATCTACATGATTATATCATGTAGATATAGATCATATCATATCATATCAGTGTATATAATATTATGTATTTATTTTTTATATATTTCCACAGGAGAAATTAACCAGTACAAACACAACTTACTTGTGTCAACTTCAGTCACAAGGATAGGCTTTGAGAACTGGATCCTGAAACCCCAAGGGTAATTGCCAGTTCCTTTAGCGATCTTCACTGTTCTTTCTCGAACTAGGAAGAAAGATACCTTTTTTCTTTACCCATTCAATTTAATAAGCAGCAGTGTGTTTTTAAAACTTTTTGTAAATACCGAGTGTTACGGATTTTACAAATGGTTGGGGTGCTTTCAGTATCACTCCTGGCTGTTTAGTGCTTGTCCTCAGGCAGTGACACACCTCACACCACAACAAATCAAATATAATTCATGTTAGGGCACAGGCAGACAGAAATTTAAATTAAGTGCCTGGAGTTTGTAATGAAGAGCTGAAGTATTCCACTCTACTGATGGTGTTCTGAGAGAGAAAAACACTCATGGTCTCTGTGTCAAACCTCTCTGCTGCAAATACAAAATACACTCTAATGTCTCAAATGGCTTTAAATCTGTTCCTTGTAGTTTCAGCCTTTTTATATTTCAGAAGGCCTCTATCTTTTGGACAGTTGTTTCTTCTCCTTTTGTTTATCCTTCCACTTCACACTCTCAGAATGCGTTCCAGTCCTGTAGTCCAATCTCCCCAGCTACAGTGGCATCTTCTGCCAAGAGGGCTGAAATCTCTTTCAACTCATCCAAATTTAACACTTAAAGGGATCAGCTTCTGTAAAAAGGAAGATCAGGCTCTAATTGCCTACTTCCATCTTTTTCTCAGGGTCTATTAGTATTATTATTCCGACTTAAATGGCCTGGCTCTTTAGCAAATACTATGCTAAAGAACAATTTCAGTATAAATTTGATTTCCTGGAGTGCCTGGTTTTGATCATTTGACTACCTCACTGTGGTTTTTTTTCTTAATGGAGGCCAATTCAATAGTAATGCATGACAGCTGTTTTGTCTTCAAATTGTCTGCTATTTGGAAGACAGAAATTTCTGTCAAGGTTACTTTAATATCAGGCCAGTTGATGTTATCTGCCCAAAACAGATACTTCAATACTGACTTTAACAATCATGCTGAAGTTCTGAGCTTTCACCTGGGAGAAGAAGCAACGAAAATGATTTTCCAGAATATTCTTATGTGTGTTAAGGGAAATTTTTCGTATCAGAAGAATTATAGTGAACATTTTTTTTCCTCTCATATTCTGAATGATTTATGAGCTCCAAAAAAGGACAATTTCATGGAAAGCTATAGGGGTGTTTCAGCTTGTCTTAGTTCTTTGAACTGTGTTACTTTTGAGTAACTTAAAATCTGAGAAATGAAGGAAAACCTCCCATCCCACAGAAAATGTTGTTCATTACATCTGTTCGCACAGATTTAAACTACGACTAGAACAATCCTTCATGCTCCTAGCAAATGACTAGTTTCCTTCTGGATCAGCTATGCCTGAAAGTTTGATGTAAACCAGATTTTATGTCCATTACAATACTTTATGACCATAAATATTTCTGTGATTTTGCCATGCTTGAAGAGGTAATGGAATTACAATGCCTCTACCCTTATCTCATGAGGTTTAGTTATGAACTTTAACCAGTTTATCAAGTAATGATGATATTTTGCAAGACAATGGCTAAATAAGAATTATTTATTTTTTTAACAATTCTTGGGTTCTTTTTTTAACAATTCTTGGGTTGCTTCTTTTCCTGTCTTTAGCATAAGAGACCAGCATCTACTCCAAAAATGTCGTTCCCCTGAAATCCTCAGAGTGCTCAAAATAAATAAATTTCTATTACCTGTTGCTCTAGACAACTTACTTGCCACTGGTCTAGGTCTTTTGCTGAGACATCTAGGACTGTTATCTGGAGAGACATCATCTCCTCTGAAAACCCAGGAAGCAGAATGGAAGTTTTCTGTATAAAAACCTCTGTCCTCATTTTCAGAATATAGTCCCAGATCTACTGATCGAGCATCCTCTGAATTTACTGTCATGACGATAAAACAAGTAAAAATTATGTCAGGAGGGAAAATGTTTGAAGAATAAGAGACCTTAGCCACTCAGCATGCAAGAAGAGCCACAAGCTTCTTAATGAACTGTTTGTAATGTTTGTAGTGAGTTCCTCAATTTTGTTGCTGTTAAAGGAGAAGTCTGCAAGGATTTCCAAATATAAGATCACAATACTGGAGGCTAATGCATGTTGGACTTGAGTAAGAAGTGAAGTCTTAATGCAAGTGGTCAAAACCGGAGCTGTAACTCTTTAAGACAAATCTGGCTTTAGCTAGTTCTTAGCTATCTAATGTGACCCACTTGATTAGGAAATCAAACAGATCTTCTAGAAATTTAATATCAGTTCAGTTCATATTAGAAGACAAAAGAGAAGATACAAAGTATCTTCCATGACAGGGGCATTGATGACCATATTTTCTGTTTGTTTAATCTTAGCTCTTCCAGACATGAAGTTTTTTTAAAAAAAGAGGTGAGGAAATAATAGTTTGGTGGTGTTTTTTTTTTTTTCCTTTTACCATAGAACTTCTGCCTAGTTCCTTCATTGGCTGTTGAATACATGTATGATGTGTTATCCTGAGGATTTTCAGATTCATATTTTATAATAATTTACATTCACAATGTTTCACAATAAGCTCACATGGAGATGGAGGAGAGTTCTAGTTCTCTGCTGAAGTTGAGGCTCTCAAGGCAATAGGATGTCAGGCAGCTGGCTGTGACAGGTTATAAACAGCAAGTCGAATGTAAATAAATAGTCTAACAACACCCTAAACAGACCAGAAGCTGGAACTTCAAAGTTAAGACTGGATGATGAAAGTCATATATATACATATATATACATCATCAGATGCTGTGCTAACAGATAGACTGAAAATATAAATTTTCTGAGAGGAAAAACCATCACGTACTTTTCAGTATGAAATGCCTTGTATAATGCAGCTAGATTTAATGCAGCTGGAGGAAGGACCAGTTTGCTTTGTTTATCCTGTGTTTGATGTAAAATGATTCCCAGATTAAAAACAGAGAAGATAAAAATTTGCCTTTATTTAAAGTTATATTTGTTCAGGAACTCACTTCCTGAATACATTTAAGTGGCAGTCCTTTTGTCTCAGAAAATGTGCTCAGTTGTGTCTATCTAGACAAATACTCCAGGTCCACTGGCTCGTCCCTTATTATGCAGAAAGTATGAGATTGCATGCTTAACTGTTTAAGAAACTACTAGCACATAGACAAATAAATAAATATTACTATGCTGGTATGTTTAAAGCTCATCTTACCTTGAATGCATAAATTAAAACCTAGACTAGCACCAAACAACTCAGCACAGTATTTTGCCAGTTTAATGCTGAATTTTTATAATTTTGGTAGTGTTAGAGTAGGTTAAAATGTGACAAATAGGCAAAACTATATACACTGCCATGCTGACAGTATGGAATTATGCCAAAACATTTCCTTTCTCTTCTCCTTGAGTTTTTGGAACAGATGTCAAACTGGAGTGTCACAAACAAGCGCACTTAAATTCTTCCCAGATGTTGCAACTAAGAATGTAAGGAGTTGCTGCTTCCATGTGTCAGAGCTGTCTGCCAACAGAGAGGAACAGTCAAGCTACCAAACCAAAAGGGACAGAAGTATCAGGCCTGTGGCAAACTATCCAAAATTATTAGATGTGAGAATCTGTGACAGAATTGTCTGTCCAGTCACCTGTTATGGAGACCACTCTGGGTCTATGCCATGTGCCATGCAAAACTTTGTCTCAAGGAAAGCAATTTTAGCTTTTCCAACTTGCTCTTTTTTGATTTGTTTGATTTCTTAAAAATATATATATGCTTTCTCTATGAAACCAACACATGCCTAACTTAGTAAAATTTATGGTCCAGCTTTATATTCAAGAGACATCACTGTTGAAATTAAGGAATAGTTTAGCCTGGTGTGTATAGCTTCTGGTAAGTTTTTTTGAGTGCAGGTGGTTTGACATGATAACTTTCTAGTCTTAATACAATGGCCTAGAACCTGCTTTAGGGGCAAACAATGAAAATTGATACCAATAAAAAGCCTCTTTTATTTCCATGTGAAATGTTAGTCATGACTTCTCTGTTAAGAGGCATTAAAACCTTAGGGATTGGTTCAGTTACCTGAACAGAGGTGGCCTGTACCATATTAGATACCTCAGGGTATCCTGCTTGCTCTTCAATTACTACTTCAAAAAGGCTTGGGTTTTCTGCTGGTTCACATATCTCAGGTCCCTCTTGGTATCCCAGCTGGCAACTGAAATCTGTGTTTAGGCAGTGAATTAATGTAGGATCTACCTCTTTGGTACAGGCATAGAACATATTTATAGTTTATCATCTATTAGACTTGCACTGAAGTCTTAGAGTTCAGAGTCTTCTATAGGTTCATATTTTCCCTTCTTTGAGGAGGAGGCTATACACCTACAAATAAAATTTCCTGTACCAAAAGTACTCATTGTAGCACTAAATATTTCCACAGGAAAGTGCACATTTCTTCACCCCTACAAAGTATTTCTTATATTACTACAATAGCAAAACAGGAGGTAAGGCAATGTAAAGTAAGAAGTACCATATGTTACCCCTAGACTGTGCAATCCTTGCTTGGTGGCTCCATCTGCATGCAATGTAAATTAACTAAGCAGTTCATCTTAAAAATTCCTTCCCGTGAAATTTAAGCTGATGAATTTGCATGCGGCAGGTTGACAGATTTCTTAAAGATACAGGTGTGAGTCACAGTGAATAACAATCTAGGCAACAAGCGTAGATTAAAGTTGGAGCAGGTGGTTACCTTTGTGAGGAGGAAAGACTCCCAGCTCAGCATGGCTTTGACATAAGTAGATATCAGGATTATGATTTTTGTTATAACCTCAAACCTGCTGCCACGTAATTATGTGTTTGTGCCTAGAGTTTGTCTTAATATTATTTGAGCATATTATTTGAACATGTTCTACCGTGAACATGCATGGTAGAATCAACTTTTTTTTTAGTCAGATTGTTTGCTTAACTAAGGAGAAAGGATGTTTCTTGTTACTCATGATAATGACTGACACAGACATTCAGATAGTAAACTGGAGATCAATTTCCTTAGCTGAAAACCCTGTCATATTACCAATTACACAAAGGGGAAAGATACCAAGTATAATACTAAAGTACTCACTTGATCCCTCAGTGATTGTGCTGTTTATGGAGCTTCCTCCAGTTGAACTGCATTTTTTGCTGTCTTTAAACTGTTTCCGTCTTCTGGCCCACTGGTCTATTGCATCATCCTGGGAACTGTCACTTTCTCTGGTGTCTTTCTTCAAAGGCAATTTTCTGGTTTTATTAGTTTCTGATTTCAAGTCTAAGTTATAACCAGATGTTGTTTGTGAGAAATATGTGACACAACTTGTGTAAGTAGTTTTACTGTTCAATATTTCCACATTCTAAATACAAGAATAATCTAACCAACATATAAATGAAAATACCAAATAATACTGAAAATATTCAGAAAATATGTATTTTAGACTAATTGAGGCCTTTATGCAGTGAGAAATAGAAGGATCTCTAGTTAAATACCTACATAACATAGTACATCACTATTTTCATGCAGAAACTTGTAAATTTCTCATGGATCTTGTTTAACATCATGCATTTTTGAAGTGGCCAATAGGTAGATATAAAAACTCTTAGGTGAATACTAATAATCTTGCAAGATATGCATGAAGATTTTCTTGGTTTAGATTTCTTTCTAGTTAAGGCAGAATAAACTTAATTGTTGCATTATTATCTCAGATAAAACAACAATGGTAAAACAGATCTTGTATTATATTCTGTACTGAAAATGTGACTGTAGCCACTGGCAAGGACAGATAGGGAGAAAGTCCAACCTCCACAGGCTCCCTGGAGGACTGTGTAAATACACTCATGGCTGTACAGCCTTTTTCTGGCTTCAGCCAGATCTTCATCACATGTAATTCAGCAAGGGCATTCCAGGGCACTATTCCCTTGCTGAGAGACAGGAAACTTATCTCTTGAAATGCCCTTCTATGCTCTTTGCAGGGGTCTTTTCCTCTCTGATACAATCATGAAGTCCCCAGAACACTGAAGACTTCTAGATTGCCTTTCCCCCATCCTGTTTACCACAGTGGCATCTCTGTTGTAGATGTTCTCATTCTTTGCTGAAAAATGACACATTCATTTTCAAGTGTCATTGGATTACTAAACTCCAGAAGTCCCACACTGCCCAATGTCTTGGCAAAGTAGGCTAATATTCTTAAACTAAAAGTGGATTTTAATTCATATTAATGAGCTGTAAAATTTATTCTGGATGTACACATTTATTCATTTAAGGGAGGACCTCCACAGCATTGCTAGGAATGAAAGAAAATCAGAATATGACTCTGGATGAAAACAGGGCCAAAGCGAGATGACAGGTATGAGAAAGAACACACATAGATAATTCTTAGCAAGGGGCAAAAGGGAAGAGAGAATAAAACAAGAGAAAATAAAATAAAAATTAAAAACATAGCTATTTCTCACTTCTGTGCTGTGTCCTTAACCATTTAGGTTTAGTGTCTGAGAAGTCAAGGATTTTGGCATGCAGTTTTCCTTTAGTATCTTAATTCTTTACCTTGTTCTATAGAGAGTTACATTTAATCAATTCTCTATTTTACATATTGATACTGAGATGTTGAGATGTTGGTCTATATAGCAATATGAATCTATGTTGTATATTTATATACTATATACTAATACTTCAGGTTTTTTTTTTTTTAATTTCCATTACCAATGCCAAACAAGACAGCCACGAAGGTCATACCAGTCTTTCTGCAGGCATGGTGAACTAAAAGATTTTTAGAAAACTTCAGCTGCTTTGAACTAGGATTATATAAGACATTTTCCATAAGAAATGTAAAATGTATATTTTTCAATTATATAAACCCCTTAACCTCCAAATCTGCTGGAAACATCATCTTCTGGAGAGGTAAATCTGAGATATACTTGCATATAACCTGATTAATATTAAAAAAATAAAATTACAGTGTTCAGAGTGATATTTTAACGACACACACACACACACATATATGTGTACATATACATAATGTAAAAGGCTCACTTTTTAGTGTGCAATGTCCCAGGATGGCTTAAAATTTTTATACTTCAAAACACTCATTTTAAAAGACCAGTTATGGATATGAGTAGATGGATTATAAAAACTAAGACAACAAATTTGTAAAATATGAGCTATTAAAAATAAGCCTTTTTCGTATGCAGTTTCTTCAAACATATTAAAGAGAGGAGAAAAGCAGGTTAAAGGATCCCTTATGGTCATTCCATGAAAATGTTTAGCCAGAATTAAGAGCAAGATGTATTCATATATATTCAGTATTCATATTGATCACATGGACTTGAAAGCTAGATTTATGCAGTTTTCAACACAGATTTGTGCTCTGAGTTCATATCACATGGCACCTGCTTTTACTATTACTTCTTGCAATGATATTTTCTTCTCTCACTAGGTGTATAGGATGGGTGGGCAGTTTGATGCTTCTTGATCAAAGCTGCATTATTTTTTTTTTTTAATTTAGATTGCTTGGCTCTGCAAGATGGTTCCTAGAATCCTCAGCAGAATAACTGCATATTATAACCCCATGGCCAAACATATACCATAACAACATCACTGTAAACTTTTAATATACATTTATTTTCCAAGAAAACAGATGTCATAAAAGCTCCTATGCAAAAGATTTGTAAGTGATATTAACTTGAAAAGTCTTGTAACACCTACCTTTCTGACTAATTTGTTTTACTGATGATGAGATCTCATCAGTCTCATAATAATCTTCTTTCAATTCAAAATTTGATTCAATTTCTTCAAAGTTGGACTTGACTAACAGCGGTGGTTGATTTGCTCCAGGCTCTCTCCTTAAACCATCATCAATCGACTGTTTACTGCAAAAGTTCTCCAATCTTTGCTTAATGTTTAAATGTTCTGTGAAATTCTCTTTCTTTTCTGTGCATACTGAAGAGGTAGATAATATGGAGACCTGTGCTGAATTACTATGGCAATCAGATTCAACAAGGACATCTCCAGATACGTCCTGTACCTCAGAAAGGCTTTTCAGTGTTTTATTCATGTCATTCTCTTTGTGATCTAACAACAAAGATGTCAGCAAGGATTTTTCTTGTATACTGCAGGTAAGGTCAGGTTCTTTCTTCACTGAAGAGCCAAAACATTCAGGTATCAATGTAGTGTTGCCTTGGACAAGTCTTCCTTCTACTTCTCCAGTTATCACTGGAGGGTCAGTCAGTACTGACTGTCTCCTTTTATTTGTTACCTCAGACTCTGCATAAGGTGGGTGAACATTTAACTGTAGAACTGAACATTGTTTTGAGATGCTTTCTGTAGATGCATAATTAGTACTTTCTTTGTCATTAATGAATTCACCTGAAGGGCTTGTAGAAAGTGGAGAGGCTTGTACCAGGTGAGTTTTATTTTGCCATTCAACATGCTTTTCTACAGAGCTGTACACTGATTTCTCTTTATCTAAAACTTCAGTAGACTCAGAGTCTTCTTCCCACAGGGATAGGTTTTCCAGAGGCTCTTCATGGTAATTTTCTCCTTTGTCAGGTATAGTACCACTGGAATGAAGACTCTCCATTAATGTTTCTTCTGTTTCTTCATCTTGCCCCACAGAGTCTGCATAGTCTTTCAGTAAACAAGTGCCATCTAGACAGACACCTTCTTCAGGCTCAGATGGATAAACGGTAATATTATGATCAAATGATGTGAAAGCATATTGATATGAAGACTTAAGACTTCTCAAATTTCTCAGTGGGGAGGTCAAGTCAGGATACTTGCAAAGCTCTATCAGAGAGGAGGTCAAGTCAGGACACTTACAAAGTTCCTTATATTTGGTAGGAATATGTGAGTTCCTGTTATGGACATCTCCTGCTTTGGCCTCCTTAAGCAATACATTTAAGGACGGCAGTGAGTAAAAGCCAGAATCCCTTCTAGGGTGAATTGGTGATGATACCTCCAGGGTAGTATCTGGGAAAGACTTTCTTCTTGCTGTTTTTGGTCCTCTGTCTCTGTGTTTGTCACAGTTACTTATTTCTTGACATAATACATTGCTCCTACTAACACATTCTTTCCCATTGTTTGGATTATGCAAGGTATTAATAGCTACAAGACAATTAGTATTATTTATTTTTGATAAAAGTATTTTATCTTTAGAAAAATCTTCCTTTTCATTGGTATGGTCTTCATAGTCCTCTGTGTTAAGTTTACAGAAATAATTTTCTTCCCCCCAAATACTCAAGGCTGTAGTAAGACCATCGGATTCCTTTCTGCTATTAACAGGGTACGAAGATATGCCTTCTGCAATTGTATCCAGGTGCATTTTGTCACAGTCAGCAAATTCTTTAGGTGGAGGGAGAAGTGTATATCCATCCGGGAATGTAAAATCTGCTTTTTCATGAAAGCTAAAAAATGACTCACAGTCTGTGTTACACAGTGCCTCTGTTACAGAATAATCTGTTTCTCTCCCTTCGTGTTCCCTGTTGAGTGGTTTGCTCTGTGCCTGCTCCCCAGCTTTGATGTTAACCTTCAGATTTTTATTTCTGCTGGTATATTCCACCTGAATGTCTTTTGTTTCAATGTTCATTTCCAGGGAGGGACTTTCATTGATGGCAGTTCGAATTTTATGTTTAGAAGACCCCTGATATTTCCCCTTGTGTTTTGCTGAATGTTCAGTTAAAGGGCACTCGTACTTTGAACATTTTGAACAGTGACTTTTCTGGCATTGTCTTTCATGACATTTCTTGTTCTTTGAACTCTTCCTTTTTTCATCCACAACTTTTGTTCCAGAATCAAAGAAAGACATATTCTTAATTTCTACTTTCATATTAAAAGAACCACATTTTACTTCTGCAGAAGTTTTTCCAGCAGCCAAGCTAATGGCCTCTGAAGAATCTGGCTTGCCCCACAGTGTAATTTTTCCTTTGGATGAGCCCTCTGACTCACCAAAAGTTACTGTAGCTAGGATTTCATCTTGCTGAGGTGAGACCATTTTAGGAGTGCAGTTCTTTTCCTTCTTCCCTTCTTTTTCAATGTCTGATACATTATCAAGGTCTCTATATTCAGAAGCATCTGAGCTACTCTGATTCTTGTTTTGATGATCTTTTCCATCTTCTTCAGCACCCTTTACATCCAGTGGCTCTGTGAAGTGAGACAGAGCCTCATGTGCTTTATTTTCAAGGCTTCCTACTCTTTGCTGGCATTTACAAATGGGTGACAACTGTGCATCTAATTTACAGTAAAAAAAAAAAAAAAAAAGAAAAACCATTTTCCCATGATTTGGTAAGCAGTATCATAAATATGTGATTAGCTTTGAGACAGTTTTCACAGAAAATGCCTACACTGTCTTTAAGATCTAGTGTATTTTCCACATTATTTTTTTCATTTCAGTATTAACTAGCTTTGTCATAGTTATCTAAATAATGTGAAATCAGATAAACAGGTCCACATCAATTCATTCTGATCTGAGAAATTCAATATATTTGGAATTTTTAAAATAATTTTTTGCTTTTGTTAGGGGATAAGATATTCTATTTGCTTATAATAAGAGCTACATTTTAAATTTTATTACTCCTCCTAATATTTGCTTTGTTCATGTGAACATACTGGGTCAATCAATATCCCACTGCCTGCTTGCAGTCTGGGTAAATTCTATGGAAGTTGGCTTTCATAATCCTTTCACAGATGAGTAAACAAAGGGATTAATTAATACAGTCACACAGCAGGTCATTGGCATTGCCAGGAGATGTGAGTCACAGCTACCTGATCTAAGTAGAATAAAATAATGTTTCCTGGCTATACCAGGCAAGATAAAATTCTCTCTTCCTTTGTTTTTTTTTTTTTTTTTCAGAACAGGTCATGTGCATTACAGGGTAACAGTTGAATAGTGACATATACTTAAACAGGATTAGAACAAACTATTAAACTAAGACAGAGATTTACACCCAGAATGATGAAATTTTGAGGCAATTGAACAACAATATATTTGGAAAACCTTTGCCAGAAATAGATAGGATAACAGCTTAACTGAAATAAAAGAACTAGCCTCACCAAGACATTACCTATATGTACCCACACTTAAGTGTAAATATTTCCAATCTGACAAACAGCTATGGTTACATAAGTGAATTTCTGTCTTGATGAGTAAATTAAGAATAGCCACATATGTTTCTGTTGATTTTATTTTATATTAAATATTTCTGTAAACTTACATTCTCTGGAATCTGAGCTCTTTCTGCTCTTGCAGCTTTTTCTTTTCTTTCTACTCATTTCTAAGAACCAAGGGCATCTGTGTTCTAGTTTTCTGTGTGGGAGGGAAAACATTGGATAATGAGAGAGATTCTCTGGAATAGTTTTGCCCTCTAATTCTCAGGTTTACTAAATAACTTATAACTTTATTATAGCTTTCTATCAAAAATAGAAAAGTTCTAGAGCAAGTACTAATGCATTTATTTCTTCTTTTGGCTATTTAGGAACAACTTTTGAAGATTTTCAAATAATATATAAAGATCTCATGATCTTAGTTATAGGGCCTGAACCAATACCCTTTAAAGTCTGTAGAAGCTTTGAGCAGTGGGTGACCTTTTACAGTCTATGATTTTATCTGATTCAGATTTTTAGAGATTAATACTTTGATTTAAGCATTCAATTTAAATTCAGTCTTATTTATATGTGCAACAAAATACTTAATAATAATTGTTTTTTTTCTCTTGAGAATGGATTCTTTGAAGTGAGAAGTATTTGAACACCTAATACATCATAGGTATGGTTTTGGAAATCAATAGAGTTATTGTTGGGAAAAATCAACTAATTACAAGTGTTATTAGTCATAATAGTATTTTGATGTTTGCTTATCAGACTATGCAATACATCATTGTGGAAGGAATGTGAGCGAATTTTTAAGGTCACAAACTTACCTGGAATAATGAGGATATATGGATCTTGTTACAAGGATAAAGCTTTTAAAATAATTACACTGACATTTTAAGACTCATGTTACGTGTCACTGTATGCCATGATACATAGCTATCCAAACAACTGGGAAGAAATTTTTTCAAGACACAGGCATTTCTACTTCTGAAAAATTTTAAGTTTGTGTGAGGCCTGAATGACTGAATATGTCAGTGTACATTCATCAGCTGGCTGTAAAATGCAGGCAATTCTCTGTCTTTTTGGAAGACACTACAGGGAGACTGTGAAAATGGTGTACTCATTTTACAGTAGGCACTTTGGAATGTTTACACTCTCCATTTCAGTTTGAAGATATACCTCTACTTTTTCCAGGAGTTTTTAATCATTAGTCTTTTGGCTTGACAGCCAAACCCACTGAGCTTTGTTCTTAGACGGAAGAATGAGTTTAAAATCAAGTACATGGCTTTAAAGGACACAGAGGCAAGAACTAGGACTGGTACCTATTTGTAGTGTAGCACGTGAAGGAGTGCCCATCAGTTTCAGATAAAAGTCAATATTGTCTTTATTAAAGAGTTACATATGCAAGTATGCCATGAGTAGCAACCTCGTATTTGAGGTGTCATATCTAAGATCTGCAGATTGATGCACAGATTCATGACTTTAGGAACTAACAGAACTCTAATGTGACTGCTACAGCTGAGGTTTCAGTTATATTTCATTAAGGTGAAACTGGGAAAATATTTTTACTTCTAGGAACTTCCTCAGTTCAGCTTAAGGAAGGTGCTACACACTCAATTCCTTCCCTTCACCTTCCTGACCTTCATGGTTATATTTCCAAAATACTTGCATTTGCTATACTACTTTGATTTTAACCCAGGAATTCAATTTCCATGGTTTTTTTTTCTGCTTTTGTATACTAAGTAATGAAATGTTTAACCTCAATATAGAACATGTGATTTCTAATTGTCATTACTAAAATGCTGTTAAAAACTGTCTGCAGATCAAAAATAGCTGCCTGTTTTACTTTAGTTTCTCTTTATAGTATTTACTTTTACAGTTGTATACACCAGAGTTTACTCTTTAAACAAATTCTGAATTATTCTGAATGCTGAATGCAAGATAAGCCCAGAAACACATTTTTACATGAAGTGCTTAAGGCCTTATTTTTAGGAAAGAATAACAGGCATATCTGTAATCAGTTAGCAGTGGATACGAATTATGATGGCTTTGGGGATAAGGTTTTCTTGGTTGAAGATAGATTGAAGAATAAAAAAATACCTAAAATACCTGAAAGAATCACTGCAAGAAAGATTCCTGAATATTAAGAAGATAGAAAGGATTGTGGATCAGTTATAAAGAAAATCATATTCATTTCAGTTTCTCCTCATAGTTGTAATGTCCAGTTTTGCCAGGTTTTGCAATGATAAAATATCATTCAACTTTGCAGAACAAATTCTGTGTCTGAGATGATCAGTACTTCTACTACTGCTCAAATATTTATGTGTATTTGGTGTCATGGGACACTCTGAAAATACTGAAGATACAGTAGCTAGTGCTGATTCTCTGCATGTCAGGGTTTTGGGAAATGGTCTAATACCTTCTAAAATTTAAAACTCTGAGGAAGCAGCTGTGAAATCATCAGCAGAAATAGCCACAGGTCACAGTTGTTTATAGAGGTAGGATTACAGATTTTGCCTTATTGTGGAAAAAGAGATTTATAATATAGGTTAATAGGATGATTAGGCTGTATTTTAAAAAATTATTTCTGTATTTGGCAGTAAGTAAATAAAAACGATAATGATTATTTGCACTGCTCACTTGTTATTAGTTTTACCAACTCTAATATTAGTTTTTATTATTCAGTTTATCAGCTCTTGGATATTAATTATAGTATTTACATATTATTTTTATTGTACCTGCAGTGTTTTAAATTGTTGATACCTTAAATTTAAAAAAAATATTAGAACCAACTTTATGATGCAAATAGTTTTGCTGCCCATACTACATTTCTGTATGTTAATTTATCCTTTCTTCTCTAAGGCCTACCATATCAGAAGAGGCACCCGTTCTTTGCTTTTCATTTATTCTACCCATGGACTGTCTTGGTCTAGTCTTGTTTCATTGGTCCTGGGGCTGAGATGTGATAAGAGAATTAGGAATCTCATCAACCTGAATCCCATTCATGAGCAGACCTATTGACTTGAGCAATGATAAGCTATATGCATCAGGACTGCATGGTAAGACCTTGCCTTAGGAACTATTTTGTCCACTGCTGGACACTAGATGAACAAGAGACCAATTAGCTTAACTGGGAATAAAGGCATTCAGCATTTGCCTGGATGGAAGCCAAAGTCCATTGACATAGTTTCTTACATGATAGATTACTCTTAATACATAGATTAGTGCTTGGGTTAGCTCAGAATAACAACATTCTAATTTTGAGTAAACGATCAATCTAGGAATGTTTGTATTTATATTTATATCCTACTATAAATGTACAGATCTACCTGTGTAAATCTCTGTCTAGAATTTGTTTATTTTCCTAGTTGATAACATCTGTAATGTGGTTTCCTTCAGGTTAATGCAGATGATGACAAGCTCTGTGATAATGAAAGAAAAAAAAAACCAACAAAAAAACCCAAAGAAACCAAAAAAGCAAAAAACCAAACCCAAAATCAATGTAATGAATGGCTTTGAGTTCATCTTGTTATGCAGGAAAAGTTGCCTTAAAAACACTGATTGGAAGTAAATTTGAAAACACAGGAGTTATTTTACTTTATGTTTATATACTTATATAATGGAGATTTTATGTGAAAATACGTGTGTTCTTTTGTTTTCTAAACAACCATGTTCAGTGAACCTGTAAAGATGAGACTGTTAGAAAAGACAAAGGAAAAAAAGAAAGGAAAATGTGGAGAATATATTTGCTAATGCTGAATCAGAATGCTGTGATGACAATAAATTTGAAAAATATTTTAAGTTCTTTCAGGATAATATAAACTATCCCTTTAGACTTTAAGTCTCTTTCTTATAATTCAGAATCCTACACTGTAGAAGGTTTTGGCTATGAGTGGCACCTCACTGAATACTTCCCTACTGAATTCTTCAGTGCTCACAGACTTTAGAACAATGATGTCACAGCACACCAAAACAGGCCTTTTCCAAACAAGAATATTTTACTTCACTTTCCTTCTGTGTTTTAATATTAAACCCTTCTGTTTCCTCCCTTTTGATACAGAATCCTACATTTTTGTCCCTGTTTCCCTAGATGAACTTAATAACACTGAATTTAATTCTCATTTATTTCCATTGTGTCTCTTTGTATTTCACAATATTCTTCTATTCCATACTAACCATTGCTTTGACTTTGCTTGTCAAGTTACTAGCTATGTGTGGTCCAGTCTAAGTTCCTCTCCTCTAATTACTAAAGTTTGAATTTTCCATGTGAATTAGACAATCACAGAATGGCTTAGGCTTTAAGGGAACTTAAAGATCATCTCATCCCAATACTGCTGCCATGGACAGGGACACCTTCTGCTAGACCAGGTTGCTCAAAGCTTCATCCAGTTTGGCCTGGAATTGATGTGTATATAGTTACTATGTTATAAGCCTATGTTACAGTTTTTGAACAGTTATTATAGTTACTATTGCTGTCACTGTTATTAATATCTTTGGAGTTGTTAAGGTTTTCCTAGTAGGTTTTCATTGCTTATTAAAAAATAAAAGATTTTATGGGGTTATATATTATTATGGGTTATACAGGACACGGGGTAATAATTACTAGAGTGGTCAAGGCTTACGCTCACCAGAAGGCCCCATGGGAAAGGCACAGCTGCAGGCTGGACGACTGGAAGTCACTTGAGAGGTGAGAGGCAGTAAGGAGTGAGGAAAGAGCCAGTTGAGCGACAGCTGGAAGTGAGATTGTGATTTTCTAGAGGAACACATGGACAGCAGCACGGCAGCTGAGCCAGCCAGTGGGTGCCTTCTTTCTGTTAAGTCTCGGTCTGGTTTCAGTTATGTTGGGTAGAGATTAAAGGCATGAAAAGGGTGTGATTTTTGACAATAAAGGGATCTCATTCGGATGCATAAGGGGGTCTGTGTCACTTTGTTCCTCACTGCTACAGTGGCACTTTAACGAGCACAACAAATCAGGATCCTTTCTTTTTTCAGACCACGAACAGATTGCAAACACCAGTCAGTATCTCTTCAGTTCTGATTCAGAAGGAAGGCTACTGTCTAAACAACTAACACTATCACATTTGACATAAATCCACATATTTAGGAAACTCAAACCCCATGTAATTAGATTTTGCATTATTTTTGACTTTTCTACAAGAAGAAATAGACACAATGTGAATTGCTGAATAGATTGCTTTTGGAAAGACATAATAGTTATATTATTCTCTCCAATAGGTTAAAGCTGTCTCCCTGCAGGCAGGGTATTCTTCACTTTAGATTCAGAAAATGCTACTACAATTGCAGTCTGTCAAATGTTTTCAAGATTATTTTAACTCAGCACTAAGAATGCAAGTGCCAGCAAAGTTGCAGTGAAATATAGATTAGCAATCATAGGCTGTATATACACAGGCATTTCTGCCTTTTTAGGGAGAAGTGAAGTCAGGTTGGCATTTTTTTGTTTTTAATTCTGCAAAATCATATGTAAAACTCATGTCCTGTAAAGCTCCTGTCTACCTATTATGTAAACTTGCTTTTTGGTTAATTATTTTGAGCTTTTCAACAAAAAACAAAATAATGTATTCATAAAGATAAGCATTTATTTTAGATGTTGCAGATACCTAATTTGTGCAGCAACATTTTTCATTTTTACCTTAATTTAAAAATGTGCACTGTAACAGACTAGTAGGTAGCCTCTGTGCTGTGGTCTCTAAAATATTCCATCATTATTTTAACACAATTACTAAATAATTAATATTTCTACACTTTACTACAATGGACATTCATGTGTTTATTATCATATAAGTAAAAATATATTTAAAAATATATTTATAAATAGAGAACAGAACTTGCTGTGCATGACCTCTCTTTTCTACTGCAAAAAATAATTTTCCTTCATCAAAAGCTCTGAAAATGTGTTTTAAAAATCACATAAACTGCCATTTCTGTTTACATTGTTGGACAGCTGCTATTCCTATTTTAGAGACCAAAGAAAAACTTCCTAAACTGAGTATCAGCTGGATTAGCCTGTTCATGTCAGTGAGTCTGTCATTCTGATATTTAGAATGCTATCTATGGAACTTATGCTTTGTCAGTACCAAAAATGACAGCAGGTATGGGAAATACCCTCCAGAAGTGATGCAACAATTGGTAATGAAACTAGTAGAAATCTCACTATAACATACATTAACAATAACAACTATAACAACCATTTCCAATAATGAAACGCAGTTTCTATGGTCAAAGATGTTATTGTCAGTGTAGTACTATAATTCTTTCTCAGTCTCTGAATTGCTCCAATTTATTTGAGCTTCAGAATTCCTCATCTGTCTTAACAGAAATCAGGTAAATTTGAAGTATTTGTGTTCACTTGAATCTTAGACCACCAGAAAAACCCTGCAGAGTAATTGTACACTATAAAAATTTTCTCAAAAACAAGGTAGGTTTTTTTTATTTTCAAAATGTCTGGAACTATAAAATATAAATTACCATTATGTATGAAAAATATTCCATTGTTCATAGAATATAATATGGGCAAAATCTGTCACCCTATCCTAACTTCTAGGATTTGATTTCTGGTGTCTAAAATGGGAACCATATTTTCTGACCATGCAGTTTCCAGGGTCACTTTCTCCAGATGAGCAATTCACACAAAGTAAGTAAGGAGCAATTTAGATTTAGAGTGACAAAAGAATTTGAGACACTTATTTCATACACTCTTCTTTAACTTTGGCAGAGGTCTTGAGAAAATACCTACATTTCTTGTTTCTTAGCTGAATGTTAGAAGGCTTTTCTCCTTAGAAAGCTTGTGGGATGATGAAATGGTAGGAGGAAAAAAATTACTATTCAGGCTTATTTAAGTGCTGAAAAATGAAAATGTAAGCTTCTCTACTCAACAGCATCCTCTCCTCTCAATTCAACTCTCAATACTCCTTCTTGACTACTAATTCTGTAGTCTTATCATAGCACTCCTCATATTCCAATGTGAAATGCTGGTTGCAGAAAGGCAATACTTCTAACAAAAGCAAGTTCATACAGGTAGACTTTAATTTCCAAAATGATATACCACTAAATTTATAGTACTTATATGCTAAAATAAGGTAACCAATACAGATTTAGGAATTGAATATCCAGCTTAAAAATCTATAATTTAGGAAAACAGTCGTATTTTCTTACTGTGAAAAAAAAATCCTATTTAATAAAATTTATGATGAATTGTAGCAATTAGTAGCTACAGAATACTAACTAAAATAGTTTAATTTAACAAAAAAGGTTTATACTTACCATTGCCATAAGCCAATATTCATCTTCCTCAGATGCTTGCTGTTACGGACTGTCTGTGAACAGTTTGCTTTTCTAAGCTCATGAAGGATGGGTTGGCTGTCTTGCTAAGGCTTAATAGGATAACAAATTCTTTTTTTTTTTTCTTTAGACTTACCTCCATCAGTACCATCAAACACAGTCAGCAATGATATACAGTATATACATATCCTTCAAATCAACGAAGCAATAAAGGACTACCACTTATCTAACTCTTTACAGCTAAAGCAGATATAAAAATAACAACTAAATTACCCAGCAGCTACAAAATGTCAGCTCCGTCTGAAAAGTCTTAATCAATCAGATTACCTAATTAAAATTAAAGATAAAAGAGGGAGCAATGTTCACAGCCTTGTTCCACTTCTTTTTCTATTTCTGTCTGCTAAGCTCAGAATCTGATTAGTATATTTAATTCCATGAAGCATCATGACTGGCCTACCTTTAATCAGCCTGTTGACATCTACCCGTTTTTCCCTCACATCTTGCAGACTTCAACGTAATAATTTACTGACTTGCCAATGCTCCTGTAGAAAATATAATGTTCAAATTATAGAATCAACACTAGAATGATTCTACTTTTCAAGTGTTTACATATATCCAGAATGAAAAATTAGTTAAAAGAAGTATGTATGTTGGAACAAATGCAAAGTCTGTAAAAATATCATAATCAGTATTATACTTACATAAAATGTACATCTGATGCCATGAGTACTGTTTTTGGTCTGATACCATTGTACAAGAAAGGAAGAAAAGATCATTATTCACAGTGCAGAAAAAACCACTCTTTTTAGTAAGTAACACTATTCTTTTAATCTACTGCATTAACTTTGTAGAAAGAAACAGCCTGCTTCCAAAGCTGCTGCTGTCTTTTGAGTAAGTTGAAATACTGAGATCTTCTGGAGGTGTTGCCCATACAATACTCCAGTCAGAACCACTACAGTCTGTTCAACTGCTTCTAAATTTAATTTGGCACTTTCCTGCACTGCTGTAGGTGCCAGATAACCACAGCATTTGGCTCTTCAATTTGACATTTCCTATGTAAACTGCAAAAAGTAACTGTCCTTCAAAAACTGTATATATATTTTTGGAATAAATTCAAGTCCTGACCTAAAAACAGGGCAAATTAAGTAATAAAAAGCCAGGAAAAATATTTTTTAAAATATATTAAATTTATCTAATTAGTTTTCTTAAACAAGAGAGATTTGTCTTCTTCCCTGCAAATGGAATTCTTCTGTTGGGAAGGGAAGAAAGCTTGGCTTAGATTTTGAAAATATATAAAAACTAAAAATCATTGACAGACTCAAGTTATTAGACTTGAAAGATCATTAAAATATTACTCTCAAAATCAGAGATTAAGTGTGGTTCCTTTTGTCATGTAATTATTTTTCTGTTTTTCTTCATGTAGAAAAGTGTGTATTTTCAATTTACTTATTAGCATTGTAACTGCAGATAAATACTGGTATACAGATTCTCAAAAAATAGACAGGTTATTAACATCAGTATTGGTTAGGGATACTGTGTTTGGAGTTTCACTTTTAGAAGCCCATCTCTGTTGCCACTCACCATAATTTTCTACACAAAAAACTATTCTAATGGTTCCAAAAGTATTCCTATGGGTCTTAGTCATGTACATTTAGCTACCTCAAAGCCATAAACTACTTATTTTTATGCTACCTATATTTGCTCTAGGCTTTATCCTCCCTCTTCCATCTGGCTCCTCATTCCTTTGTTGTTCATCTCTCTGAATATAATCACTACAGCACTAGTTGAAACTTCCTTTCATTGCTTAGCTTCCACCACTTTTTGCATACTTTCCAATATTCTCCTTTACTCTATGAACAACCTGTAACTGATAATTGCCATTTTCACCATGCAGTCCTGATGGTACATGTGGCCTATGACAGCTCTCCATAACATGCCTTCTCTGTAGAAGCAATTTTTAGGGGAAGCAGTGTATTGTTTCCTTCTCCTTGCCAGGCACCTCAGTTGTATTTATTTTTATGTATGGCTAAAACGAGGGAGAGAATGAAGAAACACAATATGTCAAATACTCCAAATACTCTAAATCTGTCAGGAAGGTTTCTTGCTTTAAAGTTTCTTAGATACTGCCTTACCAAAAAAAAAAAAAAAAAAAAAAAAAAAAAGAAGAAGAAGAAAACTGCTGAGCATAGTGTAACGTGGATGGGGAAAAAAAAGGTCAGGATTTGTACAACACTTTTACTGATTCCAGGTTGCGGAGAATTTTGGAAAAAATTTGACACCATTCACTGTTAAAAAAATTTAAATTACTCCAAATAAACAAATAATAAAATAATAAGTTTACATTTGTCACTATAATTGTATTTTCCACAGGTAATTTGCATTTCTTTTCATATTCCTGCAATGACTGCAGAATGACAAACCTACAAACTATTACATAATGAAATCAATAATAAACCAGTATACTTTCCTTTTTAGAATATCAACATTATCTTAAATAACTTGATAAATTAAGTCATAAATCTGAACTGTAGCATAAAAATACATAAATAAATATTTTAATTAACATATTGCTATCCCAGTCTTATAGCTTCAGTTAATATACTTCTTTCAACTATAAGATTCTTAATAGCAGTAAAAACCTTAGCATCTCTATTTCCATATAGGACTTTGTGCATATTTTGAGATACGTCTTGTTCTTCCTTCTCCATTATTCTGTAATTTCATTTCTAATTATCAGAGAATGAAATTACTCACTGCCTAGCATCAATAAGTACATTATTATCTTATAAAAACACTAAGACATTTGGGGATAGTTCTCCAACACCTTTTTCAAAAACAAAGTATTGTGTTACACCTTTAAATTCAGGCTGACATACAATTGGGTAAGTGCAAGCCAAGTCAGATGAGTAAATGCACTGCTTAGATGATTAACAAAAATTAGGTTATTAATGTAAAAGATACAAAGTACCACATATTCACTACTTACATATGCTATTAATTTAAAATAACCATAAATGGTAAGGCTTTCAACACTGAATGTAGAGTTTTGTGACAGGTCAAATTTAAAAAATAGAGATATGCAAAAATGAGAAAGAAATAATTAAGGCCAAACAGGAGGATGTAAGCAGAGAACTCAAACAGCAGGCAAGGTCAGACACCCTTCTTTGTAATACTGTGACTCCTTCCAGTGGGGGAAGACCAAATCAAACATAAAAAGTGTAAGAGAAAAAGGCATAATCATTTCATTCTAGAACAAGAAACACAGCCTGTACTCAACAAGGTACCAATTCTACTTATTTGGTTGCTTGCATGGGATAATTATTGGGTTTAGTCCAAATCTAATTCAGGTCTGAAAACACCTACAAAGATTTGCATAGTTTAGCTCTGGAACCAATGTAAAGGCTCAGAAAATCACTTGGTTACGCATTCACTAGACAAACAGTTCTAATTTACTCCTAATTAAGCACTCAATTGAAGAAATAACTTAAAGAAATCAATTATTTGAAATAAAGATTAGCATTCATACCAATCCAATATTTCATCAACTGGTGTGCAGTAGCTCGACTTGGTGGTACAAAGAGAGAATGCTGGTTTCCTTTAATGAGAACTTCCATCCACAACCTGCAATAAAAGCAGATTTTTTTTTAATCTTTAGAAGATAGCATTATAAACTATATGGAATCTAACATTGTATTAATGCAGAAATTATCTTCCTATAATGATCCATCAGTCTACCATTGCTATACCTATTAAAGAGCTACTAAGAGATTCTCCAAAGTAAATGCAGAGAAAGTCTAACATTGTGTGAATTATGACATTTTTGAGCTTAATGTGCTCCAAAGGGTGCATTTGTAAAAGAACTGTGGAGACTGCTAGTATACTATTTAAGGTTTCTGTGAAGCCTTTTTATGGCAAGGACCACCAGATGGTGCTCTACACTGTGACAAAAATAATTCTTTTCATGTTTACATGTAGTGCCACAGAGATGTGTTTTCTTGGTCTTTTGAAACAGTTGCAAGTAACATGTGAATACACTTTCAGTAATTTTTGAAGCGTATTTCCAGCTGTACACCAATCTGCATGTGACTAGTTGTATTCAGAACTGAT
Organism: Vidua macroura; assembly: GCF_024509145.1. Lineage (NCBI taxonomy): Eukaryota > Metazoa > Chordata > Aves > Passeriformes > Viduidae > Vidua > Vidua macroura. Next base: position 68,805,770 of record NC_071611.1, read on the forward strand.
ATTCCCTTAAAATAATGCTCCCAGTGTTAACAGAAACACATTGAGATTGTAGGTGACTAACTTTGCCTTCAAGGTTACTTAGAGACAAAATGCTTTGAACTGCCAGGCAGAAGTCCAGTGTTATTAAAAGCTTAGCTCCCAAGTTGCCTATAGGAAAACCTGTGAAAACTAAGTTGTGCAAGCAATCTTTTCTTCTACTCATGACCTGAAATCCTTCTGTGAAAGTCTTTTCTGCCTCACTTTTATTTGACTATATTTTACCTACTGATGGAAGGTAAGTGTAGGATTTAATAACAGAGTATTAAAATAGTACTGCATGAAAAAAGATGTTCAATCTAATGAATTGCCAGAATTCTTACTTTAACTTCCACCCTCACAGCAAATCTGGTAGACTGCCTGTTTGGAGAAACTGTAATGAATTAAATAATTAAATAATACTACTGCATGAAAAGCACAGGATTGCTAAGGAAATGGGTTAAAATAACTTGGCTATCTCAAAGAAGAGAAAGGTGAAGAGCAAGCTGGCAAAAATGTCATGAAATGAGCTTGCAAGTAACTCAGACGTTGCTGTGAATACCTGTCTTTTTCTGGTTGTGTCTAACCTACAACCACAATATAACGCAACTGTAGTATGGTAAAATGAAGAGTACACATGCTCATTTGACTTGCTGAAAAAGCAAGTGTCTGTTGTATGCCAGAACCAATACAGTCACAGACTAATCAATAGAAGAAGAAAATGAAATTGAACTTTACCTGTTCCCTAGTGAACCAGCGGGCATCCTCTATTTCATTCTTGTCAACTTTAATTTCTGTGGACACTGCAACAGCTAAGCAGCCAATCATTAGGGATGAGGTCACTGGCCACGGCTGACAAGAGACATACTGAACATGGGCAACTTTGACTCCAGCCTCCTCCTCTTCTTCTCTTCGAACAGCATTTTCTATGGTTTCACCTAATCAAAAGGGCAAAGAACAAGCAGCTCATGAAAATACTCCAAGCAACAATCATATGCTGTGCTTTGAACTGACTCAAAAGATTTGAAACTGGCCAAGGCAATTATCTATAAATATCTAGTTCACAGATCAGGGCAAAGACCTCAGCACAAGACACAAAAGTCTAATGAGGTAAAACAGCCATCAAAGCAAAATGGACCTTTGAAAATAAAGTGTAGTAATTTCTCCATAATAATATTTATTTCTGGAATTGATAATTCATTATATGCACAAACCATTATCACTATACCTAAAATGTCAAAAATTAGGTAGAAAATACATAATTCCTGTAATTATTCCTGAAACATTGATTTGTTCATTGATCTGTTTGTAACTAGCACTGTGTTAATTTCTGGATTTTCAGTATGATTGTAACAGCATGTACTACAACTTGAAAAATCAGTATTTAGAATTACAATAGTAAGAAAACAGAGATTTAGAATACTTGCTCACATTTCTGCATTGTATTACTCCCTTTGCCTGACACATTCTTCATTGCCTTAACACATATAGACAATACTGTAAATTAAAACTGCAATGGAAAGCTTTGCCTCCATATCCATAGAAAACTGTAGATGTATTTGTGTGGAATGCTGATGGTAACTGGCCTACATAGGCATACATGTACTGTGCTGTAACCGCTGATTACAGGTTCATTAAAGGACATGGTCCATCCATCAGAAATAAATATCTTGACTTCTTTCAAATTAAACTTGAATAAACTTGTTCATGCTCTCACTGTTTGTCAACCTGCACATATTTACTGAATACATTTATTCACTATAATTTCACTGGTGATAAAGATCTATTCAAAACAGAAGAATATTTTACAAGTTGTTCTGCAGGTACTTATAATTGTAACTAATTACAACTATTCTTGCTTGACATAGCAATTGAAATATCTCTTTATCTTTCTTTCAGAATTATGTAATTTCTACTTATCTTCCATAGAAACAATCAGGCCCTAAACATATAAGCATACGCTTAGCGTCACGTTAGCTTTAACACTTACTTTTCCTATGCTAAAATCCTTTGCTAACTATCACCAGTCAAGGCAAGATGTTTTAAAATCTTTTTTTTTTTTTTTTTTAATTTAAGTAGTGATTTAAGACTACATGATTTGAAAACTGTTCGGTATTTTTATTTACTCAAGTTACTCTTTGCTATTTATTGTAACAACTCATCTATCAGGAAGCAAAGAAACTTCAATTTGAGATAACACAAATTGTATTTCTCTGTAATTCTAAAGGTATAATACTTTTATTGAGAAAATACGTTTGATAAAGGAAAATGAGATTATTCACCAGGTTCTAAAAATCCAGCAAGGCAGGTAAACATTCCTGGGGGAAATCTCTTCTGCCTACCTAAAAGGCAGTGGTTGCCATTTGGATGGATGACTTGCATTACCACAATAGGATCTGCAAAGGACATGAAATGAGTATACTTCAACATTTGAGAGACTTAATGCAATAAAAACTTCTAGTCTATTACATACCAATGCTTATAAAGACAAAAATTATATTGAAATCATAACTGTGTCCATGCCCAGAGTAAGCTGTTATTTCATTTCACTTTGGGATTACCTTCCATGCGAGATACCTCTTTATTTGGTTGTGCAACATACATGCTTAGTAGAAGCAGGTTACTAACCAAGGCTCAAAATGCAGGACAGAAATTACCTGTAACCAAAGGACACAATATGCTAAGAGTATCAGCAATACTAACCTAGCTATGCATCCAGCATATATCAACAGCTTCTGCAACAAACTCATTTATTACCCTCTTCTCTTCGCCACAGACATCAGAAGAATGTCTTTTTGACTAAACACCAAATAACTAGACACTTTGCTGACAATGCAAATACTGACTAAATACTGACTGCTTTCCACCTTTGACTTTGTTTACTCTTTGCTATCAGTTTCTCATACGATGTTGCTCTTGGACAAATTTTCTCACTTCTGGTCATTGTATCTGTCTTTCTAACTTAATATTTTCTCCTATTGGTCTAAGCAACCTTATCAACTCGTGATCTTTTCCCCTTTTTATTGTCATCTAGTTTTAAGTAAAAAAAGTAAAATGTGACCCTTTATTGTAGATGCAGGTGAACCCGATGGGAAGAAATTATTACGTCTGACTCCAGTTCAGAAGGCTGAATGATTTTTTTATTATAACCATGTTGCATTCCAGAGTTTGGGTTTAGATTAGGGTTTTTAATTTATGTTAAAATAAGTCAAGTTCTGTAATCCCGCGTTTCCCCCGTGTTCTTCCCCCCCGCGGTTTCTGGCCCCACGCTGCCTGCTGCCGGATCTTACCCCTGTGCCGCTCCTGTAACCACCCTGCCATCCGGCCCCGGGAAACCCCGTGCTGGCCACCCCAAGCCATACAATGCTGCTCAGCCCGCGGCTCGGTGCCCGCCCCTGCGGGGTTCTCTGGTTGGTCGCTGTAGCTGGCGTCACCGCCACGGCAGCCGCCCCTATTGGGCAGCCGGCCGTGGATCCTCTCGGCCCGCCCCTCCATAAAACCCTATCCCGCCGGCACCCAGGCGCCATTTTCTCCCATGCGAGTGCCGGGAGCGGTTGCGTCTTTCCATCGAACTGCGCCATGTGTGACCAATAAACCGTTCCTGCCAAGCACGGAGTAAATGGACAAATTCCTTACCTCTTTGCCGGGTCCCTAGCACACGGTAACAGAGGCTGGCCAGCCCACGCGCCCGAGACACGGAGCCGTGTCCGGGAACCCGCAGCAGCAAACCCCGGCAGCACGTGGAAGCTACGCCACAGCCGGGCTCCCAAGAGCCGCGTGCAGCCGGGGAAAGCGAAAACCCACGCCGCAATTGGTGCCCCAACGTGAGGCCGAGGCCGGCGCTGAGCTGATCGCGTGGACGGAGGTTCACCGCGGAGCTCCAGGAACCGCGCCGGGAGCCGCCGCCGCCGGCCAGGGGCCGCGCCACCCCAAGGGGGGAGCGCCGCCACCAAGCCAGAGTGGGCAGCGGTCCACGCCGGACCACAGCTCCATGCCGGACGGAAACCGAGAGCAGGGGCTCTCCAAAGTACGTCAGTGAAGTCTCCGTCGCCCACGGGGGACCAGACAGTGTGTCCTGCATGGGACAGGAAGTGCAAACTTTCGCAGCCAAGAGGGCAGCAGAAAGAACACTTCTCGGGACTCCCGGACCCTGGTGGCAGCTTTTCTTTGCAGAGACTTCAGTCTGGTAAGTATTAGTCGTGGAAACGTGTCCAGCTAATACGGGGAGGGCTGGCCGTGTTCCCGAGGTTGGGACGTGCGGCGCGCAGCACGAACGGCAGCCGCTGGAGTCGCCTGCGTTTTTTTGCTTTTCTTTCTTTTTTACTGCCCCAGGGGTGAGGTGGTTTGGGTGGAAGAAGCATGGGGACCATGCTATCTGCCCAACAAAAGGAATTTTATTCCCAAGTTAAGGAAATCCTTGCGGTGAAGGGCCCCTACCCAAAAAATTTAGTGAAGAAATTTGTCCGGTGGTTGTTCTTTGCTTTCCCCCGTCTGTCTACCGAGGACGTGCGCAAAACAGAATTTTGGGAGCAAGTGGGAAAAAGGCTAGGAGAGGGGATCGGTGGGGATCCCTCCATAGATGACTGCTTCCCTAAATTCCATTTGTTGATCTCAGATGTAGTAAAATCAGACCCCGCGCGAAACTCGGTTGGGGAAAGGAAAGAACCATCCGGAAAATCTGTTACTCCCTCTGAATCTGTTTCCCCATCCCCTTCTCCTACCCCTTCTTCCCCTAACCCGGGTGAGCGAGGGGGGGCACCCCGTCGATCTGAGACGCAGGGCAGCTCCACAAACGTGGACCGTGCTCCTGGCTCCCCCAAGCCATCCCGGCGTCCCTGCCTTAGTGAGATCGGTCGATTCGCTGAGGCCACGACCGTAAACACTCCTTCCAATCCCTTTTTCCCAGTAGAAAATCCCAGTTTCGGCGCTACCCTGTGCAGTTCTGTTTCTTTAAACCCCTTTCTTTGTTCCTCTGAGGAGGCCGAGGCCACGTGGTTGATCCCTTTGTCTTCCCAAGATGGAGGGCGGCCACATGGCAGGGTCTCTTCTTCCCACAACCCCTTTCTGTTCTTTGTTCCTGGTGTCCCCGCCTTTGACCCAACCCCCACCTGCCTCCCTGTGGGTGTGGGCGCCGCCCCCTCGGGAGGTCAGGTTACTCCCTCACCCATTGTTCCCCCTCGAATGGGTGTTCCCTCCAGTCCTTTGCATGTCATCCCTGCTGAGTCATCGACTCCGCCCTCCTCCACCGGGGAGAGCTCTGCCATCTCCACCCCGCTGCCTGAGGGAGGCAGTCCCCGTTCTGTTGCCCGCTCCCTGTCCCCATCTTCCCATGGGTCCCGGATATCCGGGCGGGAGGGAAGAGGGGGGAGGGAGGAGCGGGAACCCCTATCCCCATCTTCCCATGGGCCCCGGAGAGCTGGGTGGGAGGGAAGAGGAGAGGGGAGGGGACGGGAACCCCTACCTCCAAGTTCCCATGGGTCCCAGACGTCTGGGTGGGAGGGAAAAGGGTGGGGGGGGAATCGGAGCCCCTGCCTCTGCAGTCCCAGGGTTCCCGGAGACCCGGGAGGGAGGGAAGAGGAGGGAGGGGGGAACAAGAGCCCCCGACTCTGCAGTCCCATGGTTCCCGGAGACCCAGGAGGGAGGGAAGCAGGGGGATGTGGGTCTCTGAGCATTTTCCAGATTCCGTGGAACGGGTCGAGCCGACAGCTGAGAGGCATGTGGAGGGATCAGAGGTTCAGGACAAGTTTGTCCTGGAATCGGCATCCATGAACACTGCTGCCTTGGATGCCATGCCTCCAAAGAATGCTGGTCCGAAGCAGCCTCCAGCAAGACGCCAGTGCTTCCACTGTGATCAGAGAGGACATTTTGTTGTTCAGTGTCCATTTCTGGGCAGGGCACCCCCAGGGACAGTGAGAGGGGGGAGAGGGGGGGAGGGAGACCCCATTCCCCCAAAAAACTGAAGAAACAACGTGCACCTGCCTCACGTGAAGATAAAAGTAATGCAGGCCACAGCACCTTAAGGGGAGCTGTGATATACCAAGTAACTGTGCAGGTGGTAGTTCAGAACATCAGGGTGCCTTTGAGTGCGGCAGATGACCCCACCAATCGGGGGGTTGCATCAAACCGCAGGCGACGCAAAAAGAAAAAGGACCCTACAATCTCGTTAAAAAATGTTTTTCCCCAAAGCCCCAGGAAAACTTTCCAGCCACCCCAGTCTGCATGTGTCCCAAATCCCCATGTTTGTAATAAAGTTGTCCCAGTTTCCCTATCCCTAAACACCCTGAGAAGAACCAGCCCCAGCACCATCTCCAGGCCCTCTCCACCTGCGTAGCAGTCACCGCAGCTGCAGCAGCAGAAGAAGCTGGGAGAAGAGGCCACCGCTTGAGAGACTGAATCAACACCACTGCTTTCTTTTTATATTTTATTAAGCGGGGAGATGTTGCATCCCGGAGTTTGGGTTTAGATTAGGGTTTTTAATTTATGTTAAAATAAGTCAAGTTCTGTAATCCCGCGTTTCCCCCGTGTTGTTTCCCCCCCGCGGTTTCTGACCCCATGCTGCCCGCTGCCAGATTCTTACCCCTGTGCCGCTCCTGTAACCACCCTGCCATCCGGCCCCGGGAAACCCCATGCTGGCCACCCCAAGCCATACAATGCTGCTCAGCCCGCGGCTCGGTGCCCGCCCCTGCGGGGTTCTCTGGTTGGTCGCTGTTGCTGGCGTCACCGCCACGGCAGCCGCTCCTATTGGCCGGCAGGCCGTGGATCCTCTCGGCCCGCCCCTCCATAAAACCCTATCCCGCCGGCACCCAGGCGCCATTTTCTCCCATGCGAGTGCCGGGAGTGGTCGCGTCTTTCCATCGAACCGCGCCATGTGTGACCAATAAACCGTTCCGGCCAAGCACGGAGTAAATGGACATATTCCTTACCTCTTTGCTGGGTCCCTAGCGCACGGTAACAGAGGCTGGCCAGCCCACGCGCCCGAGACACGGAGCCGTGTCCGGGAACCCGCAGCAGCAAACCCCGGCAGCACGTGGAAGCTATGCCACAGCCGGGCTCCCAAGAGCCGCGTGCAGCCGGGGAGAGCGAAAACCCACACCGCATAACCATGCTATAATACATTAATATACTATTTAAAGGAGATACTAAAACTACATACCTAGTTTTTCTAACTACCATATCTAACTAACTCACAACTCATGACCCTCTCTCTAGAGTCCAGACACAGGTGGATTGGATTGGCCATCAGGCTCAAACAATCCTCACCAGAATCCAATCAAGCAATCACTCCAGGTAAACAATTCTCCAAACACATTCCACATGAGAAAACAAGGAGCAGAAATAGAAATTGTTTTCTCTTTCTGTCCTCTGTGCTCCTCTATGAAAAAATCCTGAGAGAGAGAAGAATGTGCCTGCCACAACCCTTAATACTGCTTATATCTCATTTATACTGTTGGAATTTCTAATTGATGTTACTTGTTGAAATAAAGTTTGCATTGTCACAGCAATTCTGTATCACAGACTAGTGCAAGAAAGAGAAGCTTGAACTACTTAATCCATAAAGAGCTGAGACATACATAGCATGTGGTGAAACAAGTATGGAAGATGTAGGATGGAAATAAGCAGCTGAAATAACTAGAAATAAATTGATTTGCATGCATAGAAATTTACAAGCAATTGATTTACAAGCAAGCCACTTTTGAGTGAATATTCTCACCAGCTCTTGGATATGATGTGTTGTGAATTCCTAGGAGACTGGGACAATCTTCTTTTAAGCAAGTTTTCTTATAACCCCCTTCTTCAATTCTCCCACATGTTGGGCAGAATCAGTAACCGTGGTGCCATGCTACAACAGCTCTCGCCTGGTCTATAACTCCTTTAAAACAATACATTGAGAATGCACAAAATCAAATACTAATTCATATTAAGTTTTTAACAGCATAGAAAAATCAAGTACTGAAGTTTAACACAAAAAATCAAAGTATGGTTTGACTCATAATCATGACTTCTCGTAAGAGAAGTTGAGCAGTATGAGTTATACAGACCTTTTCCTTTACAGCACAGCAAATGCAATAGAAGATGGTATTAAAAAGCTACAGGGCAATTTAGACATATTCAGAAACAAATTCATCCAGATCAATATACCCTGTTTCTCACAGAAGTCACTTTATGTAGGCAAATTGCCAAAATTACATGTATCTAGTCTTTTTCAGATAACCATTTTAGGGCTGCTCCAGGTAGCCCTAAATAATAATGCATTGTTCCATTTAAACTTAAGATTCAAGTTGAGCTTTCCTTTTATCCTTACGTAAAAACAAAACTGCTACAATGTTGTTAATGTCCTTACTAGCACTAACTCACTTTGACATCCTGACTTTTTAACACTTCCTTGTCAGATAAGTATCCAACATGCTGTTATGAAGGACTTAGGTTCTAATTTCTTGTTATTAATAATTTTGTAATTATTAATTTTAATTAATAATTTCATTACTGAAAACTCAGTAATGACAGATTTTTTTCCTTCATGTTTCTAATGTTCGTAAATTAATATTTAAATAGTACTGTTTAAAACCCATGATGATCAATAGATTTTACAGTCTAATACTGTCACTGCAGAAATTAGTTCTTTGCAAATGCACATGTTATTACATACAAAATTCTTCACAAAACCACTACCAGGCTTTTAAAATCAAAATATTTCTAAAGCCACTGAAAACAAAATTTCTTTGTAGTGGTTTGTCTTTTCTTTGAATTATACCTCAGGGAATACCAAAGTGTATCTTTCTGATTATACATTTTGTACTTGCTGCATTTTATGCATCTCACCAGCTTTTTTTCAGGTAACTGCAGTAGTGCTGGCATTGGCGGGTGAAGAAAGCAACAATCCTCATGCTTCTGTTTCAGTTTTTCAGCAGAAGCAGAATCAATGCTAAGAGCAAACCAAGCAACTAACCCATCTTCTTCATCTTCTTGGTGAAGTCTTCCCTTTCAAGCAGCCATCAGGTTCATGTCAAACTGAAGGTCCACTCCAAGAAAAAACAAGGTACATTCCTCAGTTTGGTTCATGCACTGTTCCACATCCCTTTGGCACAGCCTGCAAAGCTTTACTTCTGGTTGCTGTGAGCTCTCTCTTCCCCCACTCAAAGTAATCAAGGGACCTAGGTTTGAGAAGAGGATGTACACTGTAGCTGGATGGCTTTGTTTTTTGCTTAACCACTTAGAATCTGTTCTTTTATCACTCCTTCTGTCCAGAAGTGTCATGCCAAAATAATTTTCATATTCTTTCACATCATTTGACAAAAATCTAGGTTTCTGATCACCTTTCACATTAGCCAACGAATTAGCTATGTGAGCTATGTGTTTGTACCCCCAAAATTTAACAATGTCAAGAGCTGTTTGCCTTGATTTATTAATGACGGATCTGTCACACCTGAATAAACAGAAAAGAGCTGAGGTTACCAGAGTAAATATGTTTAGGAAGGGTCCTGATGCTGTATTATTCTTACAGCATACACATCTGACACTATTAAGGCACAAGAACTTCTAGACACTCTGTCTATACTGGGATAATCTTTAGACAAAATGTTTAGCATCATGGTGACACAATATAATTATACTTCTTCTTTTGCCAAGGCTGTATTTCATTTTGGTTGATCCTTTCTTGTTGATCCTTTCCAGATTATCATTCACCAAAATTCATGAAGTAGTACAAAGGCAATGAATTTATTAAAATTCCACATACTGTATCATTAAAAAAAAGGCTCAAAACCAGAGCTTCAAAAGTCAGGCTATAGGTTTGTTCCTCATAATCAGTAATCAAAATGGAAAAAAAAATAAAAAAAATAAAAAAAGAAGCCTAACAAGCATTACTTTCTAGAATCTACTGCAAACAGCAACAAAACTTTTACAATAAAATATTTTATTGGGGTTAATTGGCTTGTTCAGCCTGGAGAAAAGAAGACCGAGGACAGATCTCACTGGGGTGTCCAACGTCCTCACAAGGGAAAGCAGGTGCAGGTGCAGGTGATTTATTAAAGTAATATGGATATTGATCTAGCACCAATATCCAACTGTGACGGACAAAAACTCTCTAACAGTTTAAAGTTAGAAAGTGTATGTTTATTGCGATGCCGGACAGCGTGCAGGATAGCTCCCAAATACACACCGCGCCTTTCAAATGATTACAGACTCCTTTTAATCACAAGTATTGAATACCCAAAATACAAATACATATTCATAATTTAGTACATCCAATTCCTTGCTTCATATGCTAATCATTTAAAAAGCTATTAAGCATGCGTAGTTTGTTCCTTGAAATGTGTTGTTGGTCCCTTTCATGGGGAGGGGTCCCAGAATGAGGAAGTAAATGAAGTCTTCCTCATTCTGACCTTTCTAGCTTTTCAATGCTAATATGACAAATGAACCTTGGTAGAACTTCCATTCCCTGTCTTCAATTGGTTTCAGAACAGAGGAGGCCCACAATTGTTTTATGTTCCTAAAAGCTATTTGTCAGTTTCTATATTCTTCATTACAAACCCAGCTAACTAAACATTGTGTTGACAAGCAATCAATTATTAGTTAACTACTAACTCTTAACTTCATCAAGGCCTACTCACTTATTTTAATTAACTCTAGTAAGGCTTATCTCTAACTAAAATCTTAGCTCCTCTAAAATCTCTAAATCCCTTAAAGTTTATGTTTCACAGGTACTAATCTTTTCACTCTGATGACCAGCGACAGGGTGTGAAGCCGGAGTTCAAGGAATGTTTAGACAATGCTCTCAAACCCATGGGCACATGGTGGGATTCTTGGGATGACCTGTGCAGCTGCAGGAATTGATCCTTGTGGGTCCCTTCTAACTCAGGATATTGGATGATTTACCATAAAATTAGAATCAAGAATACAGCCTCTCATTAGTGAACAGAAACTGGTCCCTGTAGGGATCTTTTAGTTACCGAGATGTCTGTAAAGTGAAGCAGGTAAGGGAATGTTGTCTTACATTTGCCTCACATACATTTAAATACTAAAACCAAAAAGAAATCCAAACTTTAAATAGGTTGAGGTTGACTGGGAGATCAAAATGCCACAATTTAATTATTTGGTAATATTAAATTTGCAAGTAAAACAGAAATGTCATTGTAAACTACAAAGTATGTAATAAATACTAGACTCATCAGTTTTTAAAACCAGAAGATGACAGTAGTATTTATTTTGCTGATACACAGGTAACTGTACACAGGCAAAACCATTTTGAGATTTTATATTAAACTCAGTAGTTTTGAGGGAATTTGAGTATACTGTTTAGAAAACTCTTCAAAACTTAAAGTACAAGTTTTTGCTGCTAAAGCAACTCCTCTCATGACTAGTAACAGGACTCACGGGAATGACATGAATCTCTCTCAGGTTGGCTATCAGGAAAATGTTCTTTACCCAGAGGGTGGCTGGGCACTGGAACAGGCTCCCCAGGACAGTGTTCACAGCATCAAGGCTGACAGAGTTCAAGAATTTTTTCGACAATGCTCTCAGGCACAGGGTGTGATCCTTGGAAACAGTGCTATGCAGGACTATGACTTGGACTTAATCCTTGTGAGTCCCTTTCAACTTAGGATATTCTATGATGCTACAATTCTGTGACAAAAAAAAAAAAAAACAAACAAACAAACAAAAAAAAAACCCCACAAAAAAAAACCACTGACTAGATTTCTAGAATTATTCTCTGTAATGTTATGAAATATTATCTTCATAGACATTCATGTTTGTATAACCAGCAACTATAATTGTCAAAATAATTATTTTAAGCATTAACTAAAAGAAGACCAGTGAGGGTACAGAATCATCTAATGAACTATATTTAATTGCCTAATAGAGCAACCATGAAAAGGACATATAAAAGCAATATTGACTTCTTTTTTTTTTTTTTTAAGAAAAGCTTAAGTTAAAAAACTGTTATCCTATTTACCAACTGATAAATTCCCCAGCATCTGAAAAGATTCCTCAATACACAAAATCTGCCGCTAAGATACTCTCAACATACCGGAATGTACTGATTGTTGTAGAAACCAGTGGTTTATCTAATGCCCCACTCTGAGCCCCAGCAGAGGTTACAGGTCTTGGGTATGACTGAAAAAAAAAAAAAAAAAATCAAGAATGGATGGGATGATTACTGGAGAATGTGGAAGGCTATGCCTGAAGTTAGTCATTAACTACAGAATGAACTAAACTTGCTTTTTTCTGTAACTAGGAGTTCAGAATGGAACAGTCTAGGCTTGATTAATGTTAAACTCAGTTAAACGCATTTGATTCTAACTTTGTTTTAAAGTATTTTCCATTTGAAGTAACTTTGGAAAAGATGAGTCTGGGATGTCCTACTGAAGAGTGAGCAAACATTCTACACTACAAAGATTCAAGTGGATTACAAAGTTTAGAGGAAAAATTTAAGTGGAACAATCAAATACACCCAATTTATATTCAATACAGTGGTTGGAATTAGTGTGCAAACTTTTTTCTGTTCTGTTGGCCTCTGTGAAAAGTGACAACATAACCTTGAATATCAAAGGAGTAACTTCAGAGATGCTTATAACTTTTAGACTTTCTTAGCACATATGAAAAGCATGCTGCAACAGCAGGACCCAGTTATAAACTGACACAGAGTACATTTTCCTACCCCTGAAATTTCTGCTATTATCTGTCTGGTAAATTTACTTCTGAGACAAAACAGATAGGGGCAAAAAGGGGGTGCAAAACAGAGCTCTTGAATGGTGTCTACTAAACAGCTTACCCCTCTTGAAGAAGAACCTGCACAATCTCGAGGTGCCCATTTCTAGCACCGTACATGAGGGCTGTCCAGCCATTCAGTGCGGCTGCATTGACCAGTGATGGGAAGCGCCTGAGCAGCGCCTTCAGCCTGGCTGTGTCTCCAGCAGCAGCAAAGTCATGCAGCTGAGAAACCATGTCCTGATGGAGGTTCTTTACAAAGTCAGTCATTGTGCCTTCTAAGTGTAAGAAAAAGAAGATAAAAATGCCTCTCACTACTAAGACGATTTAAGTAAAAGATTGAACTTTAATGCTGTACAGAAAATCAGTATTATTATCGAAAATACAAAGACAAGAAATTCTTGTGATTGGTGTGATATTGTTATTCCAAATCTTTGTCCCATCTCCAAACTTAGTGAAACTTTACCTTAACAATCAAAGCCAGTTTTAAAGAGGCTTAAGGACCAGAAGATTTCACTATGGAAATGAAGATTCTGAGTGTGAAAAAACCACATTGTGGTTTCTAAACGCACACAGGCACGCAGATGCAGACACAGACACACAGACACAAACACATAGACACACACACAGACACAGATACAGACACACAGACACAGACACAGACACACACACTGCTTCCGGGACCGCTGTGCAACACAGTGACAGCTTCTATTTCCTCGGGTCCCTCTCCACGCCCTTCCCCAGGGCTGCGGGCCGACCTCAGTAGCAGGACCCCGTTACCGTGCGCAGCCTCTGCGGGCAGTCAGGCCCCATGCAAGTTCCTACCATGCCCGGAAGCGCTGCGGGGGTAGCCCTTCCCCCGCGTGAGCCCGAGAGAGATGGAGCGAGGCCAATTGAGCCGAAAGGGGCCGAGCGTGTCCGAGTGCGATTGCCACGCCCAGCCTTTCAGGTGGGTGCCGGGTTTGGGACGCTGCGTGTTCTCATAGAAAATTGCCCTGAGCGCAGCTGCTGGTGGGGTTGGGTCGATGCACAGGGTCAAAGGACAAACAGCCATTTTGTCTGCTGGGCAGAAATCTCTGTGGTTATAGGGAAATGATCAGATTGATTTTTAGCATTGCTTTACCATGCTAGCAGAAGGCAAAGGTCAGTGGCAACAGAATGAGGAAGTAGTTGTGAAAAAGGTGGAGCAACTGACATGGCAGGGGAGACGAGTTAGCAGTGAAATCGGAATGATGTAATTAGCCAGAAGTGTGTCCTGGCTAATGTCAGGAATATTGCACAAACACCAGAGGTTTATGTCCAAAAAGAAGAGTCCTTCTACTTTTTTTCAAATAAAAGGGGAGAGTCCACAGGGACACATGGCCTCGGGATTTTCGCTCTCAAGGTTTCAGAGGGCACAGACTGTTAAAAATGAGACACTTGACTCAGCCAATATATCAAGCAGCAATTCAATTTATTAATTAATATGGTAACGTATGAGCAAAGACAGCGCTGGGTACAGTGGTGGGGGTTTTTCCCTCTGACTGCACACCGGTTGTTGGACTTGCTGGTATTTATTGATCATATTTGTGAAAAATGCCAATCACTTGGTTTTTAAATTTTAGAAGTTTAATAACAATAAAATGGTTATAAAAATAGTAATACAATTAGAGTAATAAAAATTTAGAGTTAGGACAATTCCAACACAATTAAAAGCAAAGAATTACGGATGTCCGGATGCTCTCGGGCACTTAAGCCACGACAAGCATGCCTTGTGAACAAAGGAATAACCTTAAAAGCAACAGCCTGTTGCATATTCATACATCTCATACATGATGCATAAATTCCTGGCAAATTAAGAGCTTTTCTGTTTTTTGTCAACTTCTTCCCCTTAATCCTGGTGGTTCCATAAAGATGGAGAGAAGGTGGAAGAATGCTTGTCTTTTCTGATAAGGAGGCAGTAACTCTTTATGGGCCCTCGTCACTGCCATCTCTGTGCGAAGAATTTCTTGATTATCTCATCTTTTTCTTGAGTTAGGTAAAAAGTATCTTACATAGCATAGTTTCTATTTTAACATTGTGTTATAACTTAAAAATACATTTAACACAGTACTTAAGAGAATTAATACAGCACACCTTTTTAATACTACACATATAATATTCATTTTAACATTTGCGAAAAGCCAATCATAAAATATGCATTTTCCACAATCCCTCCTCATATTGTTTATAAATCATTTGGCTTGAGCAATATTTCTTATCAACTTGCATTTTTTGGACTCTCTTGGTAATCAAATAAAACATGGGATTAAACAAGGAAGAAACATCAAAACAGTTGTAACACATTAAAGGAAGAATCATAATCCACCATCCCATTCTCAATACATTACCCCACCAGTTAGTTTTTAACATTATTTTCCCATTTTTGGACTGATACCTGGGTTATAGTTTTTTTTTTGATATCCTTTGTTTTTCCCAGGATGACCTCCCTATTGTCATCTATTTTCAACAATCTGATATATTAAACTTTCTTCAAACACCCCCTTCTTTAGCCAATAAATAGTCTAAAGCCAACCTATTCTGATACACTACAGTTTTAGTTTGGCTTTGCTGACTCAATATTAATTCTAATGCCTGAGCAGCTTTGATTGTTATCATCTCTATAACTGCTTGGAGTCCTATAATATGATTCAGTATATAATTTGGGATCAATACAGAGCTAGATTGCTGTGCTGGTTTCGCCTTTTTGTTTACTAATTGCCTTTTTGCCGAATCTTGGACTATATCTCTGAGATCAAATGTAAAACAAATCCATCTCTCTCCTTTCAGACATTCAATGCTCCATCTATTACCACTTTTTCCTAAGTTCCTTGTAATCTAGTATTTTTTCCCATTTTGCCTGCAGGTACTTAATTTGGATGGGTCATAATAGTGGCTGTTGACATGGGTGTGTGCAATAGAAGAGGAACTTTGGTTTCTTTCCATGTAATACTTTCTGTAGCATTTGTGACATGATCTTGCTGGTATCTCGAAAGGTAAAAGACAACACATGAGAGACAGAAACAGGAATAACAGAGGTCTGGTATGGCTTATATCCCCACCTCTCCTGCCTATGGAGTTGCTTCCCATAGCAGGTGTAAATGATCTTCTCGGTGGCGAGTACAGTGGTCAACCCAGGCTTGCCCTCTGTTTCCTTTGTCACTCCTTTTTACTAATTTTTTTTAGGCAAGTCCTTTTCGACACTCCTTAACTGTGGTTTCCCACCGTTCCTCAAGTATCTCTCAGTCAACAAGCACTGATAATTGCCATCCACAAAACAAAGTTTTTACTTCAGTTGTTTTGAGTTCTATCTGTATAGGGGATCAATTCAGTACTTGATACTTCTTGCAACGAGAGCATAGATTCTGTGAACTATAATACCAATTATTCCCATAATTTGAACATTTACTTATAACCTAGCTAGTGTGTCCAGTAATGGGATGAATCAAATGAAGTATACAGTATAGTACTAATGGTAATTTCCCTTCTTCCCTGTACAAGTCACAGGCTAAGGCCAGAATATAAGAACTCTTTGACTAAAATAGTCCTGATCCTCCTGTTTGAAGTGGCAGTATTCCTCTCCCAAGGAGGTGTCGGAGGCATCTTGGGGCTTATTCAGGCAGTGCTTAAAACCAAGTGATGTAAGCTTTGTCTTATTTCCCAGTTAGGTGTTATTCTTTGTACCTTCCTTGGATCATTTGCGTTTTCCCAAACCGTTACCACCCAGTCCCAGTTGAAAGTCAATTTGGTATCACCCGGTTTAGATGTGATAGTCCATTCCTCAAGTTTCTTCACCAGTCCTTTGATTTTGCTGGCATGAATCCACCTTCTTTCCCTGGTTCAGATTGCTGCTTCAGTGGTACCTGGAAAGGATTTCTTAATAACACAGTGTTAAAAGAAAGACAGTACTGCATTAAATTTTACCATTAGTTTTCTTCAAAACTTCCTGGGTTTAACTAAACTCTTTCTACAGCTGCCTCTTCTTCTTGTATCCAGCTGTGTTAATAGCTGCAGAGGCCAATTCTTCTTCCTGTGAGCTATAATTAGTTAAATAAAAAGACCAAGCTAATTTTAACACAAGATGTATCACATCTCTTGCTTTTTACTTTTTGGGGGACATTTAACTGTTTTAGCCTTACAGACCCATTATTCAGAACAAAATCCTCTTGCGGTGTTCTGCTGTTTCTCCTGGCTCCGGAGCAGCCGCCGTGCCCAGCGGGGCACCGCGGCTCCTCCAGTCCCAATCCCGCCGCTGCTCATGGGTGCCGTGTGCTCCGGGAACGTGGGTCAGCTGTTTCTACCGCTGGGTGCAAGGGACCTCGATAAAGGGGGTGAAGGAAGGACCAAATTCCCTGCGGTAGGAGCTGAGAGCATTTTATTGGTGTGCTCCCAATCCCTATATTGGGGAATATGGCCACATGGCCTCGGCTGTGTGGGGGTTTTATGGGGGGGGCGGTGGAGTGGGGGGTGTCACGCAGTCTGGGGAAGCCAATAGGGACACAGTAGGGGATGGCACCGGGACCCGGGGCGGTCCTGGGGCGTAGCATGGCCCAGGGGAACCAACAGGGGCACAGCAGGGGTGGTGCCAGGGCCCAGGGCAGTCCCGGGGCTGCGGGGGGTGTGGTGTGGAAGTCAGGAGCCCACGGGGAGGTGGCAGGGGCGGCACCGGGGGCCCGGGGCAGCCCCGGCCACGGGGGAGGGGTAACAGCAGGAAAGGACCCACAGGAAAGGACGGGGGGGATGGGAGCCGGGCCTGCATGGTAAGGGAACTGGGAACTGGTCACTGCAGGGGGGGAAAACCTGGGGGACACATGGTGGTACGCAGACTTTGCTAACTCACATTAGAACCCCGATGTAAACCCAAAGTCTGGGATGCAACATCCTCTTCTTAACAATAACAAAAAAACAGAAAGAAAAAAAGAAATATTGCCAAAAAAACTACTTTGTGAGGTTTTGGAATGCCAGCTATTTTTGCTTTGATCCTTATCGATCTTTATCTCTTCTTTTTCACAGCTTTGCGTTTAACTATGTTCTTGGCCTCCCTCCCCCCCCCCCCCCCCCCCCCCCCCCCCCCCCCGTTGTCACTCTACTTAGCGGGGGAGAACTTACAGACAGCCACGGGCAGGGTGACCTTGGGGGCTTATTTCACTCTCCCCTTTGCTCTCTCTCTTCCTCTCCCTTTCTTTCTCTCTCTTCACATTTCAATATCTACATTCCAACATCAGTCCACCTTCCAGCATCAGTCCACATTCCAGCATCGTGGAGAGGTGAGTCTGCCAATCACCCATTCCCCCTTTTTCAACTTCTTTACAAATTAAATTACCTTTGTTATATGTGTTCTGCCAGCATGCAATTCATGGCACCCTCCATTACTCACAGCTGACACAGTGCTAAAACTAAAGACTTGCTTTGCTGTTATGGTTTGGTTTTATTTAGTCAGTTATTTTATTAATGTTAGGTTTGTTCCTTGTACTCTCCCATTTTTCCCCTCACAGTGGTTTGTTCCAAGTTGTTTACCGCGAGGGTTCCTGCCACTTGGATCCCCAGTTACCTGTCAATCTTCTCACCTCTCCCTGTTTTCTCCTTATTTGGTCCTATCAGTCAGGGTTTGTTCACTCACTGTCGGTTGTCAATCCTGTAACCACCTCCAGCTTCTTCAAGAAAGTTCTGTATCAATCACCCCACCTTAGCCTTTCTATTTGTCTCTGGACTTTGTGCCCACCTCTGTTTTGTTACCACTGGTTGTTATAATCTATGTCATCCCTCTCTCTTTTGTCCCCATTGGGTGAAACAGGTTTACACCCCTGTCTGCCCACTCCCTATTTAATCTGCTGCCATCTTTTGTTTCTTCGGCATTTTGTCACTGTACCCACCCTGAGAGTACCTTTGTTCTTGCCCCGCCTGGGGGAATAAAGACTCTTTGTGCTCACAAACAAGTGTCCTTCTCTCTTCATCTCCTCTCTGTGTGTGAAGCTACCAAAGCTGCGTTACCCACACTGCAGCACTCAGCACTACCAGGGTGGCAGACGCCGTTTCCCTGGAGTGCCCACCCACGTGGCGGCCACCCGGCCTCACACAGGCAGTGCTAGCTGGTGCATCTTGTCTGCTTGAGGTCGTAGCAGGTAGCTGCCGCACTTTGCTATCACAATTTTTCCATTCACAAGCTTGAAAAGGTTGCAGGAACAAGGTAGACAACAACTTACTTCCAAAGTGACCCTGCCTGTGCTAAAAAATTTAAGGCAATGTTAGTTAGTGTAATGCAATTTGCAACAAAGCTAAGGTTTGATTTGGGAAGGGCATCTGAGGACACAGAGTATGAGTTTTACAAATCCGTATTTTGAAGAGGGAATGGACAAAATATGAATACAGTGGGGGGATAGCAAATAAGGAATTTGTCTCTGCAATACTCTGCCTTTGACTTCCAGGATACATTGTCTAAAGAAATTCCTGTGGTACAAACAATAACTGGATGGGAAGAGGCACTCTTGAATTTAAACCTTAATGTCATAATAGGAAACAGCACCTGAGCACTACTGTGGTGAAGCACCCTGCCTGCAAACTCACCAGAGGCAAGCTACTGCTGCCATGCTGCAGGGCCACCTGCAGTACAGAGGGAATCATGGCCAAGCCCTCCCTGCAGGCCTGGATAAACCACACAAGGAACCCACAACCTCCTCACAGCTCTCCAACTAACTCAAGAAATAAAACTACGGCAAGCAGAGACCTGCCCCCCCACCATCTTTTATATGTGTGTGTCACACACCCACAGTAACGCTGAAAGTAATAAATTAACAGATTACATTAGAAGATACTAAAACCTTTTCTTTGTCCAGCTTTGTAGATTCTCTTTTATATACGTAGCCACCTCCAATTCTGGGTAAAAAATGAGCTTTATTTTTCAGAAGTGCTATGCACTCTAGCTGCTGTCCCAGGTGCACTGCAAGTAATCAGTACTTCCAGAAAAACTAACAAACAAACAAAACAAAAACTAAGAAAGCAAAAACACCTTTGGGTACATGAAAAAGGACTGGCTGGAAGGAAAAATGTTTCTCATTGACCTACCAAGCAGCTGATGTTACCTTTAGTTTAACTTTACACACTGAGAACCACTTGATTGAATAGCCTTGCATCAACTCAAAATAAATTAAAAACAGGTTTTGCTATGTCACAGCTGTAAACGAGTTTTTCAGTCCTAGAATACAGCAAGTTACGTATTTCAAGATGAAAAATCACAATGCAAATTGGAATAAATTGTTGCATCGCGAACTGCATTCAGATTAGAGGTTCTGATATGTGTTAGCTAGCCAGTTCTGTGTACCCCCGTGCACCCCCTGTGTTTCCCCTCCCCGTGGTGGTCCGCTCTGGGTTACTTACCATTGGAGCTCACCCTGCCAGTCCTGTAACAACTCCCCTGTCCACTCCGGAGAGTTCTGTGTTTGTTACCCCATCCCCGCATCCCCATTCATCCCAGAGCCCCATGTCCACCCCTGTCGCGTCCCTGTCCCCATTGGGCAGGAGGGCTTCTGCCCCCTATAAAATCCCGCGCCTCCCCGAACCCGGTGCCATTTTCTGTCCACGCGGTGCTGAGAGTGAGCCGTGGCTTCTTCACTGCAGCTCCCCACGGCAATTAAAGCTTTTTAGCAGACTGCACAGACAGAGTGGACAATTCCTTCCCTCTTTGTCTCGTCCCTTGCGCCGACGGCAGAAGCGGCCAGCCCTAACCTGGTGCTTTGAACGAAGCAGTGCCTGAGACTTGCGGCAACCTTGGTCTCGCCGAGAAGCAGTGCCTTGCCAGACTCTCCAGAGCTGCCTGGGACTCGGGAAAATAACGCAACGCTGCAGGTGGTGTCCAACGTAGGGGCCACAGCCAGCGGAGCTGCTAGCACAGGCGGAGAGTCACTGCGAAGCACCCGAAGCCGCGTGGAGAGCTGCCACTACCCGGCGCAGGTCCACGCTGCTGACCAGCGAGCACTGCTGCCCTGCCGAGCAAGCTGTGGTCTGCACCAGAACAGTGATTCCTGCCAGACTGAAAATGGGACTGCAAACTCCCCGAAGTAGGTCAGTGACGTCTCCACCACCCCATGGAACGCACGCAGTGCTTTCCCCGCGTGTGAGAGGAAGTGCGCTTTTTCACAGATGTGAAGACTGGAGAAAAGACACTTCCCGGGAGCGAGGACCCTGGTAGCAGTTTTTGGTTGCGGAGATTCTGGTTTGGTGAGTATTTAGCGGCAGGCGGTGCCCGGCTAATACTCCCCTTCATGTGGGTGGGCTTTGCCGCATTCCCAGGGCCAGGGGACGCGTTGTGCACAACGTGAGCGGCAGCCACAGGCGTCTTTCGCTTTTTTTTTGTTTTTTTTCCGCTTTTCCTGCACCAGGGGTGAGGTCAGGTGGGTGAAAATAGCATGGGGACCATGCTAACTACCCAACAGAAGAAATTCTATGCCCAAGTTAAAGAAATTTTATCGGTGAAGGGCCCCTATCCCAAAGGTTCTGTTAAAAATTTTGTCCGATGGCTGTACTTTTCTTTTCCATGCGTATCCGTGGAGGACGCCCACAAAAAACAGTTCTGGGAGCGGGTGGGAGCAAAGTTAGCAGAGGTGATTGAATGTAGGGATCCCTCCATTAAAGGTTGCTTCACCACGCTCCATTTGCTGATCTTGGAGGTTGTAAAAGCAGAGTCTGCACAGGACGCGAGCTCAGAGTGGGGGGAAGCCATCAGGCAAAAATGTTGTTCCCCCTGAACCTGTTTCCCCACCTTCCTCTCCTACCCCTTCTTCCCCTAACCCGGGTGGGCAGGGGGGAGTACTCTGCTGCTTTAAGGCACAGGGCAGCTCCACAAATGTGGGCCATGCTCCTGACTCCCCCAAACCCCCCTGGTGACCCCGCCTTAGCAAAATTGGCCACTTTGCTGAGAAACCGACCCCAAACCCTTTTTCCAACCCCTTTTTCCCAGTTAAAAATCACAGTTTTGGCGCTACCCCACGCAATTCTGTGTCCCGGAATCCGTTTCTTTGTTCCCCTGAGGAAGCGTGACCACGTGGTCAGTGCCTTTGTCTCCACAAAATGGAGGATGGCCACGTGGGAAGGCTTCTTCTTCCCACAATCCTTTTCTCCCCTTTGTTCCATTTGTCCCTGCCTTTGACCCAACCCCCTCCTGCTTCCCGGTGGGTGTGGGCACCGCCCACTCCAGGCATTGGGTTGCCACCCCTCCCCCTGTTCCCCCTCGGGTGGGTGTTCCCTCCTTGCATGTTCTGCCTGCTGCATCATCAGCCTCACCCTCTCCTGACAAGGAGGGCTCTGTCATTTCCGCCCCGCTGTCCCAGGAAGAGGATTACCCTCGTCCTGTCCCTCGCACCACGCCTCCACATCCTCCAGCTCCTTGGATACCTGGGCGGGGGGGGGGAGGGGGGAGAGTGGGGGGCTGAACCCGGTTTGTGAAATCGAGCAGCCTTTCCCCACTCCAGCCTCCTACACCAGGAGACAGGAGAACCCTACATGGGAACCCCTTCCCTATGAATCAGTAGAAGAGTCTGCAGGACTTTGCGTGATTTCAGCCGGAACAGCCCCTTCTTTAAGGGCATTTTAAAGGCAACTTTAGCATCAAAAACCATGGTGCCAGCAGGCCTTAAGCGTCTGTTTAGGTGCCTGCTTCTCCCATCAGAATACAGCCTGTGGGAGAGGAGGTGGAAAAAATTGATTCCTGAAATCTGAGAGGGGCCGTACAGGCTTGATTTCGCGGAAGAACCAATCACCTTAGATCATCTTGTGGGTGAAGGGGAATGGAGTGAGGGGAAACTTCAGGCTTGGGGGATTCCAAAGGCCGTGCTGGACATGTCCAGGGGTGCAGCAGAGCGTGAGTTCCTGGGCATGCCCACCAAGGATCCGATGGTCCCCTACACAGCAGTTAAACAATCTGTTGCTGAGCCTTTTGTAGACTTTGTAGAGCGGGTCCAGGTGGCAGTCGAGAGACGGGTAGAGCAGCCTGAACTCTGGGACAGAATAGTCCTAGAAGTGGCATGCATGAATGCCAATGACACATGCAAAAGAATCATCCTAGCACTGCTGATCTCACCAACTCTGACCCTCGACCAGATCATCGAGGAGTACACCCTGAAGCCACACCTCATGATGGAGGAGGCCACGAAGAAGCAAAAGGAGAAGCTGGTCGCCTTGGCTGCTGCACCTCCAAAGAACTCAGCACCGAAGCAATTTCCATCTAAACGCCGGCACTTCCACTGTCATCAGGAGGGACATTTTCTGGGTCGCTGTCCGCCCGGGGCTGCGGAAGGAGGGAGGGGGGACGGGAACCCCACAATTTAAAAAAACTGAGGGAGGAGCATGGACTTGCCTTGCATGCTGATAAAAATGAGGCAAGTCGTGGTGCCACAAGAGGAGCCGCGAGGCACCATCTAGTTCCATCTGTGAGTGGCGGCCTCTCAACCACAGACAACAGGGAGCCTTATTGGCTCCGACTCACTAATTCTGTCCCTTTTCGTTCCTAGGACTGGCAGTTCTTCAGAGCAGATACAGAGCTTCTATCGCACATCTGCTGCTGTGAAACCAGGAGGAAGGAAGACCTCTTGAACTGCAGGTACCTCATTGTCGGGGACACAAAGAGCACCCCACTAGAGATAGAGGTTCCTCCGGTAATTTCCACACTTATCTGAGGCTCTTCTCTCTCGCTGCACACTGTGACCACCCCCCTCTCTTCCTATCTAAGGCCCAAGTGATTGCACAGGCAATTCCTATTCCTCGTGCTCTGTGCAATGACCTGGAACTCTCAGTCTTTTATGCTGGGAAGCTGAGAGAGGGAAAAACCCCTTGTATGATGTAAACATAAGTGCGAGGGGCGTTCCATACCTCTTCGGGGGATGTTGGACACAGGGGCAGACGTGACGGTCATCCCACCACACAAGTGGCCGTCACACTGGGAGCTGCAAAGCGTGGCCATGCCAATCTTAGGTCTAGGCGGGCCCCAGCCAGCAAGACAATCCAAAAATATAATCCAAATTAAGGGTCCGAAAGGGCTGCTGGCCTCAGTACGTCTGTTCGTGATTGACTGTAAATTTACTTTATGGGGGAGAGATGCCATGTCCCAGTGGGGAGCCAAACTGGAATTTCCGGGCCCCCAGAATTCCTAGGTGCGGCCACTGAAGAGCGCCCCACACAGAAAGTAACATGGCTCACAGATAAGCCCATCTGGGTGAAGCAGTGGCTGCTGAGTAAGCAGAAACTGCAGGCACTCACAAAATTAGTGGAGGAGGAATTGGCAAAAGGCCACATTGTAGAAACTAACAGCTCCTGGATCTCTCCGGTGTTTGTAATTAAAAAAATGGGGAGGGACAGGTGGCAACTCCTCCACGATTTAAGAAAGATCAACAAAACTGTGGAAGACATGGGCTCTCTCCAACCAGGTATGCCACCTCCATCTATGCTACCCCAAAATTATAATTTGGCCGTGATTGATATCAAGGGTTGTTTCTTTCAAATCCCTCTCCATCCAGATGACGGTCCTTGTTTTGTTTTCTCTGTACCCTCCATCAACAGAGAAGCCCCCATGAAGCGCTACCACTGGACGGTACTACCTCAGGGGCTTAAATGTTCCCCCACTATATGCCAGTGGTATTGTGCCAGGGTTCTATCCCCAGTGCGTGCCAAGTGGACATCCTGTATTTTCTATCACTACATGGATGATGTGCTGATTTGTGCCCCTGACAGCGAGATCCTGTAAGTAGTGCTGGAGGACACTGTTAGGGCCTTGTCAGTAGCTGGATTTGAGTTACAGAAGGAAAAGGTACAGTTTCTGCCACCCTGGAAGTATCTGGGCCTAGAAATCAACAACAGGACAATTAGGCCCCAACAAATTCAGATAAATGACATCCCTAAGATGCTGAATGACCTCCAGCGCCTGTGCAGTTCATTAAATTGGATCAGGCCATGGCTGGGTCTCACCACAAGGGAACTATCCCCTCTTTTTGACTTGTTAACAGAAAGGGAGGGGATGAGGATTTAGGTTCCCCGAGAGTCCTGACCCAGGAGGCCAGAGCAGCGCTCGAGAAGGTCCAGACCACCATAGCAAGCAGGCAGGCCCATTGCTGTCAACCAGGGCTGCCTTTCCGCTTCATCATCCTAGGTGAGTTACCCCATTTGTATGGAATGATATTCCAGTGGGACAAGAGCCAACGGGACCCCCTCTTAATAATAGAGCGGGTGTTCCTTGGCCACAGACAGTCCAAGAGCCACAAGAGCTGATGGTGCAGCTCATCATGCAGGTCAGGGCTCATCTGCAGGTACTAGCAGGCTGTGACTTCACATGTATCCACCTCCCCATCATAACATCCACGGGGAAAATGACCAAGGAGACCTTTGAACACCTTTTAAGACAAAATGAAAATTTGCAGTTTGCTCTGGACAGCTTCTCAGGCCAAATTCAGATTGGACACCCTAGCCATCATTTGTTCAAGATTGAATTCAAATTGTTACCAAAAGAAATGCAAAGTAAAAGACCACTCAGAGCCCTGACAGTGTTCACAGATGGGTCAGGGAAGTCCCACAAGTCGGTGGTGACTTGGAAGGACCCAGAGACTCAGTTGTGGGAATCTGATGCTAAGATAGTAGAAGGTTCCCCACAGGTGGCTGAGTTGGATGCTCCAATAGCAGGCAGCCTGGAGTGAACCACCGCAGGGAGGGGGCAACACAGGGGGTGCACAGGGGTACACACAACTTGGCTAGCTAACACATATCGGAACCCCTAATCTGAACCCAAACCCAGGATGCAACAGATAACCTTGCTGGAATAAACATTTCTGTGCCCTCACATGTCTCCTCATCAATTCATGTGGCTGAACAGACCTGGTTGTCATCACCACCTTCCTTATCATTTTGTGGTCAGGTTTGCGTCCCTGTAGATGTTGTAGTTGTGTCCCCACAGATGTTCCTGTGTATGGCTTCCTCCTTTTCTCATTGGCTGCACTGAAAAAGGTCCTTTTTCAGATATCCTTGAAAATACTGACACTCATTTCCATATACCCTTACTGCAGCCATGGTGGAACATCTTGTATCTGCCAGCTTAAACTATTTGCTCATCTCCTGGATCTGCTTATGTCTGCAGTCTTGATTCCTGTGACAGATTTCAAGCTCATTACTCATGCTTTCTCTTTCTCACTATTCATCATCTTACGCAACTTCCATAATTTTGTCCCATACAATCACAATTATGTCTTCAATATAGCTACTCCAATTGGTACATTGAAGTTGCTGTTGTTCAGTTGTCATTTCCAATTCTTCTACTTTTCTCAAGATAGTTTAGCATGCTTTCAGGCTGGTGTTTGCTCAATTTTTAAAGTCCAAGATATCTATGACTTCTTCGGCAGTGATTAAAAACGTATCTCATGGTGTTAAAGATTGCAAGAATTCTTCCTTAGTCCTGCTTTCAGTAATTTGCAGAATACTTTGGAAATGGCATTCATTGTTATTAACAGTCAATGATCTTTTCTGGAAAGGGTTTTTTAAAAATAGGTTTTTTTCAAAATAATTGATTTTTAGCATCTGCAGTATTCAATTGCAAGGAACACCACAGCTTAATTGCAGGTTGTTTGGGAAAAAAACATGCTTTTTTTGCTGGTGTTGTTTCTTCTTTGAACCTCTCTGTATGCTCTTTTGATTCTTACTATATTGGAATAGAGTGAGCAGTCATTTCTCACCTATTTCATGTCGCTCTTGGTACAACTCTTTCATATTCACCTCTGTCTTTTCTCCAAACTAAACAGTTGAACCTAATTATTGCTATCACCATATGACTGTTTATTGTACTCTTTTCTTAACATGCAATTTGTATTCCCATACTGTCTTAATGTTGCAAATGTCCTTTTCTGTCAGCCCAGTCCCTCTGCTATCCCTCTGCTATCTACACTTTCTTGTCAGTATAGGGGTAGTCATATAGCTAAGGGATTCTTTATAGTCAGCATAGTGGGAAGAAGAAAGAATTGCCATAAAAAGTATGTGGTGGGTTGACTTTGCCTGAATGCCAGAAGCCCACCAAATTCACTCTGTCACTCTTCACATCAGCTGGACAGAGGAGACAATATACAAAGAATGGCTTCATGGCGGTGAGATAAAGACAGGTACAGATCACTCACTTGTTAGTGTCATGGGTAAAACAGACTTGGGGAAATTAATTTAATTTATTACCAATCTAAGTGGAGTAGGATAATGAGAAGTAAAGCCAAATCTTTAAAACAGCTTTCTCCCATCCCTCCCTGCTTAATTTCTTAACTTTATTCTGACTGTCTACTCCTGTCGCTAGCAGTGCAAGTGAGACAGTAATGGGAGTTATGGTCTGTGCTACTGCATCTTCCTTAGAGGAGGAAATCTTTCCTCTCCTCCATGTACTTCTCCAGTATGAGTCCTTCCCACAGGCTGCAGTTATTCATGGACTGCTCCAACATGGATCCCTTCCATGGTCTATAGACCTTCAGGAATGCAGTGCTCCAGCCTGGGTCCCCTTTGGGTCAGAAGTCCTGCCCACAAACCTGCTCCAGCCTGGGCACCTCTCTCCATGGGGCTAGAGGTCCTGCTAGGTTCTGCAAGTCTTCCCACAAGGTCACAACCTCATTCAGACATCCACCTGCTCTGGCACAGGGTCGTCCTTGGGCTGCAGGTGGATCTGTGCTCCACCATGGCCAACCATGGGCTGCAGGGGCACAGCTGCCTCACCGTGGGCTATACCTTGGACTGCAGACGGAATCTAACTTCAGTGCCTGG
Source organism: Vidua macroura (assembly GCF_024509145.1). NCBI lineage: Eukaryota > Metazoa > Chordata > Aves > Passeriformes > Viduidae > Vidua > Vidua macroura. Next base: position 68,833,274 of record NC_071611.1, read on the forward strand.
AGAATTTTCTACCCCTCCTTCTTCACTGACCTGGCTATATGCAGAACTGCTTCTCTCACATATGATTATTCCTCTCTCTGGCTGCAATTGCTTTGGTGCAGTAACTTTTTCACTTTCTTAATTCAGGTATCCCAGAGGCACTACCATTGTCACGGATGGGCTCAGCCTTGGCCAGCTGTCTTGGAGCTGGTTAGCACCAGCTCTGTTGGATAGTTTCCTATAGAAACTACTACAAACAGACTACTTTCTAATAGAAACCACCTCTATATCCCCCCCTGCTATGAAAACCTTGCTGTGGAAATCCACTGCAGAGCAGAAACAAGTCCTCAATTTGAATCTTCACATCTGCCCCAAATGATTGTCAGTGCTTTTTATCCTACAGTCCACTCTCTTCATTTTAGTAATTTAGCAATAAACTGTTTTGGAATTCAGCCTTCAAGATCAGGCACTGTAAAGGAACATTTTTCTCCAAACACAATATTCTGAGCAGTATAAGGTAACCATCATGGTAGCATGGCTTACTTACTACCCCTGAAATTTAGTAATAGATTTAGGACAGTGTTATATGCTTTAACAGATAAACATGTAATTAAATAAATTTATAAACTCTCCCACAAACATACATCTCATCTTTCTCTCTCTCTCTTTCTCTCTCTATACAAACTTACAAGACTAAAGTATGTACATGTGCCAAGTTTCAGTTTCAGAAATAAAATTATTTTTTTATTTGTCTGAACTTTTGTCTGTACAGAAACCTAGTCTAGTTCTAAAGAGAGTTGCAAAGGAAACATAATAATTTGTCTTTCATTGTTTAATAACCCCCTTTGATTAAATTCACAGAAGCATATTGATACCATAGAGCTGAAGGCTTAACTTATATGATAAAATCCCACAACAACTTACTAGGTCTATTTTCTAAAGAATAAAACTTACTTCTTTAACACCTAATATCTCCTGAATTTCTGTGCTAGGTATGTTGGCCTAAAAATTAAACAACATAATTTAATAAATTTTTAATTAGATTATTTACTTTTAAATTTTTTATTATGTGAAAACGTCTTAAGAAACACATATAGAAGTCTAAACAAACACTTCTAAAAAGCAAGCAAAAAGTCTTGCTTCTTTAGTTTGATTATTCTATGTATTTAAGAAAGCATGAGAAGAAGAAAATGATGCATCAGCTGCCAAAAGAAACTGAAACAATGAACAGTGTTTAAAATGGTTTAAAAAAAATCAATGTTGATTGTATATCTTTCTAATAGATAAGGTGAAATTAGCTGTACAAAGTCAGTAAAGCTATTGAGCAAGAAACAAGATGAACAGCAGGTGGCAGTGCTATCAAGAGCAATGGTTCTGATGAGCGTCATCGGCTGCTGTTCGTATACTGTCAGCACTTCTAGAAGAGTTACGTTAAATACCACAAAATCAGCTATGCCTTGTGCTTTTGGGGTAAACAGTAATGAGATATTAGCGAAATTGAAACAAATCGCTTGTTTCAAGTGGTTTCTCCGGCTGCAAACGTGAAATTACTTTCATAAGAAAGGTTGTATTTTGTTCTATAAAATGACAAGCTTATTCTGTGCTTCCTCCTAGATGGAATTATGAGGGATTATATACAGTTTATGTAAGACTAAATACAGAAAATCAACAAAAGTAAAATTTGATAAAATAAGTTTGGTTGTGAAATTTCAGATATGCAAGCATCTCAGTCCATAATTCTGTTGCCTTAATTACTGACTTGTTATATCTTTGCTAATGCAATGCTCTTTGTCAAAGCTGTTGAATTTGTTAATATTTTAGAGAGCATTGTAAAAAACATTACTGAAACAGTTTATCTTAAAAAGTGTATTTTAGCATCCTGTCATGTAATTGTGCTAAATCACACCTATACATTTTACTACAGAAGAAATTGGTAAGCTTATTAATTTTTTTACTTAATTGAGCCTTGGGGCAATTTGCTGTTGTTTGTGACAGCTTAACCTTTTGCCAGTGGTTAGCATCTTGCAAGGAGCTGTGCAGCTAGAGATTACATCACTGAGGTTCAGTGTACTTGCGTTTCTTCTATTGGTTAGCCTAAAAATCATTCCAGCAACAGAGAATGCCAGGATCCCAAGTGCAGAAAGCATGAGACCAGTTACTACTGATGACTGTCCCCAGGGTCACTTCTCAAACACTTTTTGAGGTTCCTCTACAAGTCTCCTTAATGTTGGTGGAGTGCACTCACTGTGCTTCTTAAAAGAGAAATTGCTAAAAAAATCAAAGGTAATCTAAATAGAGGTTAGAACAATAACTTTAGGACTTACAGGCCATTCTATGAGATCAGTGCAGTCTGTGAGTGTTACCACAAACTTTTTTGAGTGCAGTATCATTGTAAAAAAGTGAATTGGGTCATGTTGTTTCTGGTATGTCTAATCATGACTTCCCAATGCTTTCAACTGTATGGACCACGACCTGCCTTAATTATACCTTACCTAGTAAGAGGAAGAAGGTTGAGGAATTTCAGAAAAAAGACATAATACAAAAACATTCTGTCTAAAATGTGTTTTTTCAGGATTTTCCTAGGGTGTCAGTTGATCCTTAATATTCTACTTTGAATTCAAATTGTCAAAGTTTTCAGTAGATGACAGATTAATATAGTTAGCATTAGGAGTTTAAGCAGCTCTAGTAGTTGTGTCAGTTAGGGAAGACGAAAAAAGAATTTAATGAAGTGTGTTATAGATAATCAGTTTTTCAGTAAAACTTTATCCACAGGAATATAGAGCTTTATCAACTCTGGTTTTAGTAATCTAGGTATTAAAGCACAGCTCTTTTCAAATCACTGCAAAGAATTGATTTGTGCACATTTCAGGCAGGGCTGCTTTCTTTGGATTTTTGGTACTGAATTTGCCTTGCAGTTAAACCATATTTTCCATATAATTAAATCTATATTGGCGGTTTTGCTGAGTTGAAACTGCATTTAAAAGTCAGAAATATAAGTTAAAATATAAAAACACCTTTTTTCTCTTTTTTTTTGATTTTGTTTTGTTTTTAATAAAAAGATATTGGGATACTCTCTCCTGCATGAAATATAGGAACTGAGAAGGCAGGGTACTCTGTGCTTTGATTTAAGCTATTTCAGTTGATTTGACTAAATATCTGAAGAAAAATTGATGTTGTCTTTAAGGATTTTGAACATTTTCACAGAAATACTAAATTTATTTTACCAATTTCTTTAGTATGTTTTTCACCAGGTGGACAGTGTACCTATACTGCCTGCTAGGTATTCCTGAGCTTTGAAAATAGCTGATTCTTTAGTAAACTCTTTATTGTAGCAGTAGTGACCACCTGAGAGCTAGGTTAAACTGCCTGGCTTCAGTTAACTGCTAGTGCCTGAACCAGCTGATGTAGAATGGTAGTGTGGCCCATCAATAGGGCACATATGCTATGCCATGCTATGCATATTGCAATATGTATTCAAAGTGTTGATTGCAATCTACATGAGATTTTAATGTTAGTATGTATTTTCCTCAAAGGGATCACAGCAAGGGATCAAAGGGATCATAGTGTATATGAATCAGTGGGGGACAAAAACCCCAATTAATAATGTGATTTTTTTCTGAGTGCTGACAAATTGCTGAGTCCTTCCCTGATTTGTCTGACAAATTAGGGAAGATGTTACGAACATAAATAATTGGTGTGAGAACCTTGGTTCTCATGAAACATGAGAGAGTACAAACCAGCGGATCACTCAGATTTCTGAAGAGCTTAAAGGAAACAAAAATATCATCCAAGAGAAAAGAATTTTTTGTTTAAAGAAATAAATTTTTCATTGTACATGTTGGTTCAATTTTATAACAAAATGGTTTGCAATACAGAAGTTAGGGAGTATATATTTGTCTATGTGTGCGGTAGTGACACCAGGAACATGGGTGTATTGCACAATGCAGAAAAACTGAATTTTTTCTTATCCTACAAAGTAAGCAAAATAGGCTGAAAGACAGCAAAGCAATGTGTGTGGGTTTTGTCTCTTTATATACACATACATATAATTTGCATTCGTTCTGGGTACATATATTAGTTCTAAATTTGCCATCTGAATTTTAAAGTCACTATCTCAAGTATGTACAGAATCTGTGCAGTATCTGATTTTGAGTGTGATTTGTGCTTTCTTTGCAAACTTGTTTTGGTTTTGAAAGGTCAGTTTAGGTGATTTGTTTAATTGGAATTGGACACAGTATTTACCAGGGAAAGCTCTTCATTAAAATGGAGAGTCAAAAGATGGAGACGAAAATAATCAAGATAAAATCAAGTTAATATGCCCTTTGAATATTCACATAATCTCTAGTTAGACTTAAAACCATGAAGCATGAAGATATTTAATCAGGTATTTGCATTGATTACAAGAAGACTGTGGAAGAAGTTCCAAAAATGATGTGTTTGGTAAGAAAAACCCAAAGAAAACTACAACAAAAAATGCTGTAAGCATTAATCACTAAGTGTTTACAAAACATGCTTATTTTATGGCAAAAAAGGCACTTCAGATGAATAATAGAAGTTGGAACTAGAAAACTAGGTATGGAGGATAGAAATTTTGCTCATGAGCCTGAAAGCTCATATACTAAAGTTTTCTGATGTGTACAAGATTAGTAATGCTGTAACACACATAAAAGAGGAGATATTGCATCTTATCTTTATGACCATAATATGTACAATTGAAACTATTCTCAGGTACATAAAGTCATTATACTACAATGTTGAAACAATAGCTTTAATAGTGTTAATACATGCAGTGTTTGCTAAAGCATTTTCTGAACCATATGCTACAAGGCAAATTAATTCTGTCCTTATCACCAAAATAATTTGCTCATTTTTATTTAACACTATTCAGTATAGCATGTCTGTTTAACAGTGATCTATCTGTAAATTAGTAAGGACTTGTAAGAAAAAATGTTGCTTATACAAGCCCAGGATTGGGCCTATTTCTGTAGATTCTGTATAAGTGCTTGAGTCAGAATACATTCATTTTGATGGTTATCCCTTTTAATTTTTATAAAGACAATGTTTTAATCAATTATTATGGAAAATGGATTTATTAAAAAAAAGAATGTAATTAATTCTATTTTTGGAAACAGTTCAAGTGCTGCTTGCTGCTGACTGAAATACAACTGCATGCAGTTCATGGTAGAGATTGTCTAAAAAACTAGTAATAGCATAAAAAAGACACCCTTGTTTCATCAAAGTCAGAAAAAATATTTTTTACAGGAGATGTGCCAAAGATACAGCTCTCTGTCAACTCATTTTAAGTACATAGACCTCTAAAACTAAGCCTTTATGTCCTGTTAGTATAAATTAACAGCATAACATGGTTATACTTACAGTATACTTACAGGGTTATATTTACAGTATACTTGCAGTGTTTAGTAGAAGTTTGCTGGAGATTAGCTTCTCTATGTTTTGGTGTGATGGTTTATAGAAGTTACAAGAATTCTACCATCTCAGAGAGCATCTGTCTGACAAAGGTACTCTGCAGACCACTGCTCATTTTCTATGTATATCCTGTGTAGGTATCCCTTTACCTTCTGAAAGACATCTACTAGTCTCTGGGGCTTAGGGTAAGCATGTATTTGCTCTGAATACTTTCATCTGTTTAGAATCACTAATTTGAATTTTTCTTTCATTGCCATTGCCTCATCCAGAATCTTGAATTTGCTTACAAATATTTTTTAAGGTATACTCATTGTTTGTTTGTTTACCTATTTTATGGTTAGGATTAGTCCTTGGCTGGTGAGTTTAAATTTTTTTTGCTTCTTTTCTCTAACTTCTGACCTTTCTGGCTGTCATTACTTTGTGTTCTAGTCACACCAGAAAATCATATTCAGTATTGTGCAAACTACATTAAAATTGTGCTAAACTAGGGGACATTGCAGTATGTCTGTAACAGTTGGATAGGGCTTAGATTCCAGGTGTTCAAGAGAGGCATTTATTGATTTTGGCTAAGTAAGTATCTTGTTAATGTAGGGATGGCATGAGTGACCTTGGTTACAACAGAATGATCAAGAAAATTTATACAACCTGCACAGTCCTTGTTGCATTGTGACAATCCATTAAAAATTCATATGAGTAAGTTCAGCTGTGGTGAGTCATGAAACAAAAGCTGAAATCCCTGAGAAATAGGGAAAAGTGCATTTAATTTAAGGTCTGTCTTAGATTGACAATAAAGCTGAGCAAGGAATAGAATATTGACTAATATGGGTGTTTTTTTGGGGTGTTTTTGCCATTAGAGGGTGCACAATGCACAGGGACAGCTAAAAAACTGTGCAAAATCCTTTACTACTTGAACCAGAGCCCAGAAAAACATGTCTGAGGAACCTTCTCTTTAGCATTTCAGGGACCATTCAAAAGTTCCCAGAACACTTCTCTCCGTGTCTGAGTCTGCAAGTGTCTGTGCTTTGGGTAGATTTAATGATTGCTTTCTTAAGTCCTCTGAAGAACAAATTGTCACTGTTTATTCTTGCAGACTTAAAATATGCACAAAACTATTTTAAGAGCACTAGAAGAAAATAAGAATTTAATTTACTGTAATAGTTTTAAATATTATTGCCTTTTGTGCTCTAAACTTTGTAAGCATTTACATGAAATATGACTAATCACTGAATGATTTGCATTTACCTTCTAAAGTTTTCGTAAGAATCTGACTTTTAACTAGATATTGGAGCTCAAGTGTTGTGTATGCAGGAAGTATTGATCAAGTGAAAAATGTAAGAGCAATAGCAGGTGATGCACCATAATGGTGGACCATAAAACACCCTGTTTTTTTTTTTTAATTTCTATGTAGTTTCAGTTATTGACTGTAGTTAATCTGATCTCTAGGGTGTAATCCTCATTCCTGCTTTGTGTCCAAGTATATGTTATGTACATGTGGTTTTTCCCTTTCAATGTCATTGCTTTTTTGAACTTAATTTTGGATGTCAGAACCACATTAAATAAGAAATTAGGACCAAAGTTGTCTAAAATACTAAGAGATTTTTGATCTTTCCACTGGTTGATGAGAGGCATTCCAGGCAGCCTTTAATACTTGATTTTCTGTTTTTCACTTAATTAATGGGTCTCTGGTAGAAGCAAGACATATGCCCAGAAACAGGTGGAAGGTATGTGAAAAGTATGGCTACATGGAGCGCTCATATTCTTGCGGTATTCTTCAGAGACCGGTCTCTGGGTCTGGGGACATCAGCTGTAAAGGATCTCATACATCAGAACAACAGTATGAGGGCTGGTAGCAATAACTAGCTGGGAGCTGGAGATAATTTCTGTGTGCTCTCTTCTTCAATTTTGTCAGGGAGGATAATTGTGAGGGGACAGTGGTCAAATTGGTAGTGCACACACAAGCTGTATTTTCCCATTTACTGTCTCAGTCCAAGGACAGGTCCATTTTCTCCCTGTGTCTTGGTAGCTTTGCTTTCCTGGAGTCAGCTGTCAGGGTTGCCTTCTGGCAGCATCTTTTGTAAAAAGAAAGAAGCACAATAGGGAAAAAAAAAAAAAGAAAAAAGGAAAGAAAAAAGGAAAAGACTACTGTGACTAAACTGTGTTATACAGTCTGATTATTTCAGTGATGGTAAAGATTATTCATTTCCCTCCCACTCCATCCTCTGTGTAGCTATATTCCAGACCATCTGGTACTATGAATATTTCTACTGTAAAACTTCACAGAGATCTCTGAGCAACAGAGAAGAGTTAAGTGGTCATGGAATTGCTCCACATCCTTAACACTCTGCTTAAAATTCTACTGCATCTAACACAGTTTTATGTAATGTGTAAATTCTGAGCTAAAACACCTCTTCCAGGGCTAAAAGAGGAAGTAATTTCATAGACCATGGTTCTGCAACAATCTTTGGAGACTGCCAACTCCTGTTAACCAGTGCCACATGTGGTGAGTTTCTTAATATGGAATAGAGCACTGAGCAGACTACATTTCATATAAAACTTTAGGACATAATTTCATATGGCTTTTGTCACTATCATCTTATGATGCATTTTAATTAATCTTACGAAGTTGAAAGGCTCTCTGTGCCCTTACATAATAATCTTCAATCATTCAGGACACTTGTTTCAGATTGTTTTAAATACTTTGTAAACGGCTATAGGTACTCACTACAGCTCTGGAAGAAAAAAAAATCAAAACAATACTAAGTGCATTAAAATGCTACATTAAACTGCTAATGATATATGCCATTTTATCGTTAGAACAAAGCTAAAATTGGGAATTAGTAGAAATAAGGAAGATGAAAGGAGGAGACACATTTTCAGCATGTTAGAAAAAATGATTGAAGAAAATTCAAGAAAATTCTCCATTTCTATGCTTTCCTTCCTGTTTGGAAGGTAGAGGGAGAAAGTACTTTTGTTTCATTCTAAATAGAGGTAGAGCTGGATCTTTTGCAGGTTTTCTGATTTTTTTTTAATGTCAAGATTTGCATTGAAGTGTTTTAGGAGGCACAAAGTAGTAGGAAAACAGAAGAAAGTTGCCAAAAAATGGTTTAGGAGAAAGGAGAGGGATGCAGTAAAACCCCTTTCACCTGTACACTTGTACACTTATTTTTTTCCCCATTCCATCTTTCTTTTGCTCACACCTGCATCACACTGTTTGTCTTTTGCTTAGTTCTGCTATGATGATTCATGACCACTCTGTACACTGTTTTTCAGGATCTTAGTAGATGGCTCACACACTGACAGAGCTTCAGGAAATTGTCCCAGGACCTGAGTCAGAACTATGAACCAGAGAGGGCATTCTTCTGGTCTTGACACTGTGTGGCTTTTGGAGCTGAAAGAGGACAGGGAAGAGTTCTTTGAGGGAATGAGCTGTGCTGTGATTGTGAAGCTGATTAAGGTTTAGTGACCTCTCAGCTGTAGTTCTAAGAGGCCATGGTCTGGCCTTCCTAAATAGTATGATGTCTAAATGGCATACGATTATCAAAATTTTAAAAGCTATAGTAATTAAAATACATAAATTAAATGTGGTAAGTTTTACAATTGTGTACCATCTATTTTATGCAGTTTCTCAATAACTTCCAAATCAGAGAGTCAAGAAAAGGAAGAGCCTGAAGACAGAATTGAGAGGCTGTTATATATTAGAGCGGATCAAAATGCAGCATAAGCAAAGGTGCCATACACTTTTTTCGTGTGCACTTTTCCTCTCAGAAAGATTACTGTACTCTCGAGAAAAAATACCCCATAGTTTAGCCAAAGGTTTCAGTTTGTACAAAATGTATAATATGTACCTTTTTTTCCCCTCTTTGTTAGAAAATATCAGATACTTCAGGAGGTTTTTGCCCAATGTAGGCATGGAACAGAATTGAAAGTAGTTGTAAACTAGATCTAAGGCCTTTAGGATAGCCTTTTAAATGGGCTTTAAATTATGGATATGGTGGTACTGCAGTGTCTGCAGGATGACTGAGAATTGTAAACTGTGATTCTAGATTTATATGAAATACCATGCTTTTGATATACTGGGAACAGTTCGTCATACTTTTAGCTTTTCTTAGAAATGGGATGGCTTTTTGAGCATACTTCTTGAGACATTTGGGGTTTTTACTCAATGCAGATCAAGATGTTTCATGAATGCCATCTGTTGCACTCCTGTATTTTGCAAATGTAGTTGATTCTATAATTAGCTGTGCCAAACGTATGCTTAGTGAACCTGTTTTTTTGAAGTTCTTGTCAGAAGCATGTGATTTATCATGTCTTTTATAAACATAGAGATATTGACATATGCTATCAATTTAAACTAGCATTTGCAAGTTCATGGTATAACAGTTAAATTACTAGTGTGATAATTGTACTAAGGGGTCCCAGAATGTAATAGTAACAAAATCTATGGCTAATTAATTTTGCTAACATGAAAAGAACATCTGGCTAAACATGCATAGTCTAGACTAAATCCAGAATTTTTTCTTTTTTAAGTCTATGCCTTCTGCAGAGAACCGTGTGTTTCCTGACCCCTTCTAGATAAACATACATCTTTTCTGAAGTAATTTAATGTCTGACTTTGTAAGATCCCAAATAGTCTACAACTGGCTAATAGAAACTGCTGAGCACAGGGTAGAAAAAGACCCAAAGTATTATTCTATTGAGACCTTTCACTGAGCAATTGTATTTCACACCAGAGGATAAGACATTTTGCTGGTGGCTGAAGTGAAACTGTTATAATCTTTGTCAAATTATGGGAGTGTTGTCAGAATTAATTAGCTTACCATTTTTAACTTTTTGAGATCCTTATATTAGATGCTGTAAAAGTGAAATAATTGCTTTATGCTTGCAAGAAATTTTGGTCATAGTAAATGAATAAAAGGTTATGGTGAATCATTATGCAGCAAATCCATAAAATCATGACTGAAATAGAGAAACTGACAAATAGAATACAATAGAATTAATATATAATTTAAGATTGTAATAATTATTTTCAAAATGAAATATAGTACGTCTTTGACATGACAACACAGTTAAAAGTTTAAAAAAAGGTGTTCTAGGACACCTAGGTATCTTTGTTAGAAAAGACAGGTGTCTGCTTGCTGTGGTGTGGTTTTTGCTATAAGTTTTTGTTTGCCCACTATTCTCCCCCCTAATCTCCTCCCTTCCCGAGTTACCCATCTCCTCAAGCCCTTCCCTAACTTCCTCCCTCCCAAACTGTCAACCCTCCCAATCCCTACCCCTTTTTCCAGAGTGTTCCTTGTCTATCCTGTAGTATTCAATACCCCATTTGTTGCTTTGTATTATCCCCCTCCCCTGCTCTCCCTGATAGGTTTATAGAATGTTAGTCCTGCCCTAGATTCCACCCCTGCCATGCCCTCATTGGTTGGTTGCCCTATACCACTCCCCTATAAAAACCTCTGCAGACACCCTGGGCTTTGTCTTGGGGTCCCAGGTCGTGGACTTAATAAATGCATCCAGTTTTACCCCAAGTCCCGTGTCATTGTTATCTGTTCCTGCGCTGGACCAAGCAATAACTGGGAATAGCAGAGCTCATGGGGGGAAGGTCGCGCCCCTGCTGTTGCTGCCCAGCACGATACAACAGCGCACTGTGACATCTGCTAAGGAAGGCAGGAGCCTCCCCTGAAATGGAAAATGCAAACGCCCTCCCTCCGAATTGTTATAGTTTTGAAATTAACGGGGCTCTCAGGCAAAGGTATGGGATCAGGAATAACAGTTCTTTATTAGGAAATAAAAATAAAAATAAGATAAACAATGCAGTAATACAAAACAACACGGACAGAGTCAGAATATGACATGACACCCTCTTGGTCAGGGTGTTGGTAGCATTCAAATGATTTGGTGGCTGCAGTCCTCCTGGAGTGACAGCTGTGGTTCTGTTGAAGCAGTGATCCTGTAGAAGGGTGTGGTCTTCCTCTGAAGATCCAGTGGTGGTGTAGATGGGCCTCGTCTTCCTCTGAAGATCCAGTGGAGAAGAAAGCTGCTCCTCTGGGGGTCCAGTGGAAAATCCTGACTGTGGTCTTCCAGAGCTCTGATTATATCCAGTTAGGAATGCTTGGCTCCTCCCTCTGGGTGGAACTTCTCACAATGGGACGATGTAATTGTATCAGTCATGCTGGGGTACTCAATGGCTCATTAACACAAGATATTTCCCAGAGGGAGGACTGGTTGTGGAAGAGATAAAGAAAACTGCCCAATTAACAGAAGATAACTGCCCCATCAGATAGGAATGGAATACACCCCCTATTTCCAACCTAAGATACTAGGAAAAAAGTGTCCTATTATTGCTAAACCCACTTGCTATTGATTTTATTTGTAAACATAAGTATTGCAAAGTTTATTAACACTGAATCATTGCAATGACTGCTAGTGTTCTTTTTATTAAGAATGCATACGTCAGAGCATGTAAATTGCATTATGATTATTGAGAAAAGGCAGATTAGTATTTTTTACTTGTAATGCCTTCGCAAAACCTGCTTTTTCCTTAAAATAATCATTGCCCACTTGTTACAGTACTTGGCAAATTCAGTGTAATATTATTATAAACAATTTAAATGAGCTCTGAGTTAATAGTGGAACCTGTAATACAACCAATCTTTTCTCATACCTACTCTATCATGCTTTCTAGAGGGAGTCTGCCTTTTGCAAGCACAGCCTTCATATCCTCACTGAAAATACTAATTGCAGTCTCCTCTGTAGTGTGAGATTGGAGTTAGGCATATGAGAACAGGCTTTGTTGTTCAGACTTGCCTCCAGAAAGGAAAGCTGCTTGTAACCATTCATCTTTTCCCTTTCCAGAAAAAAAGCCTGTAAAGTTCCCATGCTGTGACTGTGACACTCACTCCTCACGCCTCACCTCCTAATTCTCTGACACACAGATTGACTGGAACACATTCCCTGCACAGCTCCACAATGTTTCTGGCTCGTGACTGTTTCTGAGGAGAGCACTACCAGGTTATTGCACTGCAGCCAGGCCTGTATCTTTTGGAGAGAAATCCAGGCTCAAAGAAGTTTGAGTTTACCAAGGCACAGGGCTGGCAGTCTGGTTGCTGTCCATCAATTGTCCTGTCTAGCATGAAGGCATACCCATCATGTAATTGCACATATATTCATATCTGTCCTGTGGCTGTAGAACATTACAGGCCTTTGCTACAGCTTTCCTACCTGGTCAAATAATTGCATTCTTGTATATCAGCATTCAGTAAGTCAGAAAGCTTTGTCAAGCATGGGGTAAAACTCAAAAAGAGAGTAAGTTAAACTTGAAAAGAGCTTTAAAATATACTTTGGAGATTTTTACTCTTTGGAATGCAAGTGTGCTGCATTGTTGTCAGGTGTAAATTGGTATAATTTGAGTACAAAGAAATGCAAGCAAGTTTGTTGACTCATTGCAGTTGTGAAATAAGCAATAATTTTAGTTAGATTGTAACAAAAATAAAATGTCATGTTGTGTTGCCCCTGCTTCTCCCCCAGTAAATTCATTAGCTGATTAGTCAAAAGGGATAAATAATTCCTTACATTTGCATTCCTTTTTACCAGGTGATACGAACTTTTCTTTCACACATACAAAAAATGAAACTGACTAATAATGAAATCACTGAGCATACTTAACCATGAAAAGAACCTTTTAAAACCAGAATGTAAGGGTGGGTTCTGCACACAAAACAATCTGGATTTCCTATCAGAGTAACAGAATGGAGGTGGTCCAACCACAGCTGGTTGGTTCCTTCTCGTTTTTGGGGACCTTGAGGCAAGCTTATGCTCTTTGATTCAAATGAACAAAATACCAATTTTCTTTTGTCTTTAGATAGGTTTTCCTGTGCATATTTTTGTCTATAGAGGTATATTTCTATCCTGGAGAAGGGGGTGGAGAGCTGTAGGTTTGCTTTGATTCACACACTCATTGCATCTTAAAGAGTGGGTGATGTGTCAGCATCCTCCAGGAGAAAAGGCAGAATTCAGGACACCTGTAGAAGAATGTTTTTTATACATTCTAGAATATAATTGACCTGATAGTCTATATCTAATTATTTAATCTAAAGAGAGTGTTACATCTATAATCTCTCTACCCCCTTTCTGGAAGGAGTTACTGAAGAAAGACTGGGAATTGAAATTGAAATTAAGTGCCTCATACTCACAGACCCTTTCGTAATCATAACTTTTGTGATATACAGCCAAGTATTTAAACACATCTTCAGTCCAAGCAATTTCTAAATGGTAGACAGGCAACCCCAAAGCTATTAAGTGGTTATCACCTTTATGGTAGAGTCATTCAGGCAATTTGATTAATTTTGTTTTCTGTTATAATTTCAGATACATTTCAGATATATGATTTTTGTTTGGAGTCTAATCCATACTCCATTAAATCTGACGGACTTGCACTTGAATAGTTCTGGACATCTTCTGCATTGATGTATACCAATGGGATGTAAGAAAGAGGACTTTAAAAGCCTCTTTGGGTCATAGAATAGAATTCTGTTCATCAGTTTATCAAACTGTGATTTAAACACAAACTTATTTATTCTCCTGCATCTGCAGAATCTAAATTTGACTCTTCCGAAGGTCAGAGAGTAGGAACTGGATAATCTGTCCTTTTATCTCATGTGAAACTTGTGCTACACATAAAATCATACTTAGAATATATATATTTCCACAGATTGATATGCAAGATTTGCTTAAGAATTTTTTAAATGAATTTATAAAATGTGGTGGCTTTTTGAATTTTTGGGATTAGTATATAACACTTTTTTCTGACATGGACCTAACAGTGGCTTTTTCTTTCCCTGTGCTGACCTCTGGTTCACTGATACGCCTTCCCTCATAGCAATTTAAAGCACTGCCAACAAAAGATGCTTTGCCATGTGTTGAATCTGTCAAGCTTTTAACTAGTTTCTCCTTAGGTGTCCATTGAAGATGAAGCAGGTTCTGAATAAATGTGTCTTGGGGCCTGTTTGTTAGCTAATTTTTCATCTGGGTCTCCAGCTGCATCAGCAACCTGAGTAAGGAAAAAAGAAGGGGATTTTCAAGACAAATTCTCACTAATATAGAATAAGCAATGCAGTGTTTTCGATTTGTGTTTTGAAATAAATTACTTTGACCAGTTACCTTCACCTGTTGCTTTGTTATCTCTATGTTTGTTTAAGTCACCAGATGTTGTGTTGCACCAAGTGGTTTGTTCCATATCTCCCCCTCTCCTTCCAGAGCCTTGTGGTAGGGGTCTTAGGTTACTTCCTCCCCTCACCCCTCCCATCAGTTGTGCCTCCACCCCCTTCCCCCCAAGTTTAAAATCTCCCACCATCTGGCATTCGCTCTCCTGCCCCTCTGGGATGTTGCCTTGATATCCAGGTGGCTCCTATCCAGAATAAAACATTATTTTAGTCCTGAGGAGAAGAGCACCTCATGTCTTTTACTTTGTCCTTGTAAAGGCTGTGAGGGACCGGGGTCCAGAGCTAGCCGGATCAGACCCAAAAGGCCCTGAGAGATCAGTGTTTACAGCTGGCACTCCAATGTGGGGCTTGATTCAGAGACCCACAGATAGCATCTGGAAATCCATCCACATGTGGATTTCACAAGCTTTTGGGACTGTCAGCTACCTCAGACTTCTATGCTGCTTTTTGGACAGCGCAGATTCACAAGGGAGGGACCTGCAGCTCATTCCAGTCCAAGAATGAGTCGGTCCAAGACAAAGGACTGCCTTGCAACGTTCCAGCCAAGCCAGGTCCGCAGGAGGGGTGCGTATACCCCACAAGTGTTAGTGGGACCCCAGAGTGACTCCCGGGTGGTGGGGGTTAGTCTCCGGCACAGGGGAAGAGTGCCAGCCCCGGGTGGATGGGTTTGTATGTGCAGGCTGCTCCGTGTGGCAGTGCAGCACTGGTGGCGCGGGTCCATGTGGTGTGGTGCCGGCCGAGTGGCTCTGGGTACGAGCAGTTTCTGCGCGGGGTGGTGCCAACTCTGTGCCATGGTGGTTTTAGTTTTTCCATGGCACAGTGGGCAGTGGCGGTCCCGGGTGCAGCGGGAGGGTGTGGGCAACGTAGGGAGAAACCGTGGCTCGAGATTTCTTACCACGCACAGGCAGCGCTGATCTGCGGCTTGGCCACGTGGCACGGCAGAGCCTGTGCAGCTGCCGGCTGCGATTTTGAAAGCCGCGCAGTTTTGCATGCGAATGGTTTTGACCTTAGCTCACAGCTGGGGGAGGGAAAACTGCTGATGCTTCCCCTAGTTTGGCTGAGGACATTGTTGCACCTTCACTTTCTGTTTGTGCTTGTTGTAAGGAAGGTAGATAGCAAATAGCATTAGAAATGGGTGCAAATTTTCTGCAACACAGAGAGGCATTTATATCCTAGTTAGAGATTCCCTGAGTGGTGGAAATCTTAAAGTTTCCAAAGGAGTTTTGAAACAGTTTGTTCGCTGGATATTGTTTCATTTCCCTCAGTTTACCCAGCAGAATGTGAATTCTGTCTGCCTGGGACAAAATTGGAGCATTGTTAACAGCTA
The DNA here is from genome assembly GCF_024509145.1 of Vidua macroura. Lineage (NCBI taxonomy): Eukaryota > Metazoa > Chordata > Aves > Passeriformes > Viduidae > Vidua > Vidua macroura. The sequence goes on from NC_071611.1 coordinate 68,849,225, forward strand.
AGGTGGAACAGGGAGACAGAAGAGTGTCTCAATTTCTCCCTGTGTTCCTTTTGATCCAAAAAGAAGTGCTTAAGAGGGAAATGAAAGGACAGCCACACCAAACCTCTCCTTCTATGGCTTCCCCTACCCCTCCTCCCAAACCCTCTGCCCCTGAACTGAGAGGGACGTGCGAGCCACCCTGAGAAACACAGGGTACCTGGCACAGCCACTGTTTCCCTGGCCTCCCACCTCCTGCTCAATACCCTGGCTCTGGCAGTTGTGTGCAGGCTGACAGAGCACCTTCCCTGCATCTCTTTAAGCCAGTTGCTGCTTCCCCAGTTTTGCATTCTGACCCCCCCCAATCCCCAAAATGGCAGCGACCACATGGCCAGGGGCCAAGATGGCAACGGCCACGTGGCTGGCCCTCCCCCCTACCCTTCTTCTTCCCACAATCCCTTTTCTCCACTTATCCCCTCCCCCAACCCCCTCCGGATCCACAACCCCTTCCTTCCTTTGGACCCTCCCCGCCACTCTATGTTCCCGCCCTGCATGATGTCATCCTGCAACCTTGCCCCTGGTTCCCATGGTTGCTCCGCCTCCCTGCACAGCTCCACGCCCCTGCCCGTTCCTGTTTCCCACGCCTCCCTGTCCAGGTCCCACAGGGGTGGCAGGGGTGGGCCCCTGCCTGGCTCCCACAGGGATGTGGCTGGGGGAGGGGGTGGTCCCCCATGCGGTCACCACAGGGGGAGTAGTCCCTCTGCTGGGTCCCATGGGTGTGGGGCTGAAAGGGAAAACCCCAGGCGGGGGGAAGCAATTCCCTCAGGAGTTCCTGTCCTATATACTGGTGATAGAAGCAGCCCTAGAAACTATTAGCCCCTCTCCTACCAAACAAAGAGAGAATTGTGCAAAGCTCAGTTAGATTTCGGTAGACACAGTGAAATTTTTAGAAGTATGATAAGAGCTGCTTTAACACCCCTTGAGTTTGTTCCAACTGACCTCCGAGATCTTTTCCAGTGCCTGCTTACCCAGTCAGAGTTTGATCTATGGGAAGGCTCCTGGAAGAGATCCCTGAAGGGACTCCTGGTAGAACTTCATCAAAGCACCCAGGGTGCAAAAGATTTAGAAAATAGAGACATCACATATGAATATCAATGTGGTGAGGGCACATGGGCTAACCCCAATGACCAAACTTGGGTGTTATCTAAATTCATCCTAGATAAAATCTCAAAAGCTGCAGAAAAGGCTTTTAACCAGCTACCAGCTGTTGAAGTTAGGGGTAGTTACCTTAACATTAAACGGTCTGCTTCAGAGAGTTTCTTGCAGTTTGTCGACTGGCTCTGTGCACAGAAAGAGAGACAAGTACCAGACCTTGCAACACAGGCAGAGTTGATTAAGGAGATGGCTCAGAGGAATGCCAATGAGGTCTGCCACAGGGTGCTCCTGGGACTGCCTCTTGACCCTCCACCTATGCTAGCACAAATGATCGAAGCGTGTGCTAGAAAGGCAGAGCTGTTTGATGCATAAGAGCTGATGCCAAGGTCAACAAACTCAAGGACAGTGGCAGCTGTGTCTCCAGGAGTGAGGAGGCAACAGATGTCACTGGAGCAGCCCCAACATGTCATCTGCTTCCACTGCAAAAAGCCAGAACATTTTGCCCAAGACTGCCCCCAAAGCCAGCAGCAGAAAAAGATGACCATCAAACCAAAAAACTAGGACACGAGTGTGAGCCCGCCCTGCGCCAAGACATAAATGCAGGGCTTCCCTAAGGGGAAAACCTCCCTCTAAACAGAAAAGGGGGAGGAAGGGAGGCAGGGTGGGGGACAGCTAAAGAAGTGTTTATGTGAAAAAACCTGGTGGCCTCACAAGCACTTCAAGCTTGTGACCACCAAAGCTTTTATTTTCAGGTCTACCCAGTGGACAGTCATTGGAGTGGACCTGCCGAAGGACTCACAGGACTTGACGTTAGATCGCAAAGGACTGGAGAGTGAGTACTTTGTTACTGGGGAGACCGCACACACACCCATGGAAATTGAGGTGGCTCCCATGACCATCAAGGGAGACATACCTAACCTCATTCCCCTGTCGCGCTGCCCTCAGCCACCCTTCTATCTGGCCAAGGGGCAAGTCATCACCCAGGCCATTCCAGTTCCAGTGGAAATTTCAGTAGATGACAAATCACCAGGCGTCTACTGGACAGAAGTGGTTGCTGAGGACAAACCCATTATGGGGTGCAACCTAACGGGTGGAGCAGACCATCTCCACGTGGAAGGGTTGCTTGACACGGGAGCAGATGTGACAATCATACCAGAAAGGTTGTGGCCATCACACTGGGATTTGCAACCCATGGCTGGCAAAATCCAAGGTGTATTAGGAGTCACATTGGCAAAGATATCAAAGAGCATCGTGCAAATACAGGGGCTGGATGGAAAACTGGCCAGTGTCCATCTGTTCATCACCGATTACAAAGCTCCCTTGTGGGGGAGAGACACCATGTCCCGGTGGGGGGTCAAACTGGTCATCCCTAAGACACCCCAGGATTTTTAGAGGTGGCCACTGTGGAGTACCCTGCCCACAAATTAACATAGCTGCATGATAAATCAGTGGCCACTCAGCAAAGAAAAGCTGAAGGTGCTCGAGGAGCTCGTAGAGGACCAATTGGCTAAAGGTCACATTGAAGAGACAACCAGCCCTTGGAATTCCCCCATCTTTGCAATAAAAAAGCCAGGGAAGGATAAGTGGTGGCTCCTCCATGATTTATGAGAAATAAACAAGGTAATCAAGGACATGGGTGCACTCCAACCAGGGATGCCTTCCCCAATGATGCTTCCTCAAAACTGGCAAATGGCTTTCCTGGATATCAAGGACTATTTTTTCCATATTGCCCTACACCTGGAAGATGCACCACAGTTTGCCTTCTCGGTTCCTACCATCAATTGAGAAGTCCCAGTGAAGCATTACCACTGGAGAGTATTGCCTCAGGGCCTCAAATGCAGTCCTTCCATCTGCCAGTGTTATGTGGCTTCATTGCTGTCCTCAGTGCGTGCCCAGAAAAGGGAGGCAATCATCCTACACTGTATGGATGATATGCTTACGTGTGCCCCTGATGATACAATACTCCAAAACACACTTGACCTCTGCTGGATTCCAACTGCAGGAAGACAAGGTACAGAGGATGCCACCTTGGAAGTACCTAGGCTCGGAGATCACTGTGCGGACTGTTCTGCAGAAATTGGAAATCAAAAGTGAGCTCAAAACTGTAGCAGATCTCCATTCCCTGTGTGGGTCTTTGAACTGGGTCAGGCCTTGGCTAGGTCTCACCAACGAGGACCTAGATCCCCTCCTCAATTTATTGAAAGGGGAGAGAGAGCTAGCTTCTCCCAGGGAACTGACCCCAGAGGCAAAAACCGCCATCCAAAAAAGTGCGGAAAGCATTGGCCGAGAGGCAGGCTCATCGTTATCAGCCCGAGCTGCCTTTCAAATTCATTGTTTTGGGGAAGTTACCACACTTACATGGGTTGATATTCCAATGCATCAAAGGGCAGAAGGATTCAGTCTTAATCACAGAGTGGGTTTTCCTCTTCCACCAGCAATCCAAAACCATCACACAGCCACAAGAGCTGATAACTTAGCTCATCTGGAAGGCCAGGGTAAGATTGTGTGAGCTGGCTGGTTGTGACTTTCAGCATATTCACCTCCTGGTCAAACTTTCTAAGGAGGGAAGGAACTCTCCTGAGGTTGACCAAGGAGATGTTTGAGCACCTGCTCCAGGGCAGTGCTAGCCTCCAGCTATCTCTGGACAGCTGCAGTGGACAAATATCAGTCCACGCCCCAACACACAAGCTGTTTCATGAGGAATTCTACCTCACTCCTCATGAGAAAAGGAGTCGTAGGCCACTCAAGGCACTTAACTGTGTTCACTGACGTGTCTGGGGCATCCCACAAGTCGGTGATTGTTGCATCCTGGGTTTGAGTTCAGATTAGGGTTTCTGATATATGTTAGTTAGCCAGTTCTGTGTACCCCTGTGCAGCCCATGTTCCCCCCATGCGGTGGTTCGCTCTGGGTCACCTACCATTGGAGCATCACCATGCCAGTCCTGTAACCAACCCCCTGTTCACTCCTGAGAGTTCTGTGTCTGTTACCCTGTCCCTGCAACCCCATTCGTCCTGGAGCCCTGTGTCCGCCCCGTTGCGTCCCCATTGGTTACCGCGATTCATGTCACTCCCCCGTTGTCTGTCCTCCTTGGGTGAGGGGAGCTTCCACCCGTGTCTGCCCGCCCCCTATAAAATCCCATGCGCTCTTGGTCCCAGCGCCATTTTGTCCACCCGGTGCTAGGGAGAGGCTGCGGTTCTCCATCGCAGCTCCATGTGACAATAAAAGCTCTCCAGCCAACCGTGCAGACAGACTGGACATTCCTTCCCTCTTTGACTCGTCCCCAGCACTGGCCACAGAGCACGGCCAGCCCCACCCCAGTGCGCTGAATGCAGCAGCGCCTGGGACAAGCGGCAGCTGCGGTCCCACCGAGAAACAGCGCCATTAGCCAGGCACTCCGGAGTCACCTGGGACCAGGGAAAACAACGCAAAGCTGCAGATGATGACTTGGAGAAATCCCCAGACTCAGCATTGGGAAGCTGATGTTGAGTTTGTGGAGGGGTCACCCCAGGTCGCTGAACTGGCTGCAGTCATGAAAGCCTTTGAGAAGTTCTCGGAGCCAATTAATTTGGTCACCGATTCAGCCTATGTGGTGGAAGTAGTGTCCAGGGCGGAGCAGGCAGTTCTCAAAGACATCGAGAACGAGCGTCTCTTCAGGTTGCTCTCAAAACTAATTTATTTCATTTCACAGTGGGAGCATCTATTCTATGTGATGCATGTGAGGTCACATACCAATTTGCCAGGCAAAATCGCAGAAGGTAATTGCAAAGCAGACTCCTTTGTTGCCCCAGCAATGGCATGGCTTCCAGACGTCTTCCAACAGGCAAAGCTAAGTCACCAGCAATACCATTAAAATGTGCCAGGTCTAATCCATCAGTTCCAACTCACATGGAGTCAGGCTTGAGCCATTGTGGCCACCTGTCCCAGCTGCCAGCTCCAGGCAGTGCCATCACTGGGGGTTGAGGTTAACAACCTTTGCAGGCCTTGAGAGCTGCAAAGTGTGGCAAACAGACATCACATACATTCCCAGTTTTGGTTGCCTGAAATATGTGCATGCAAGCATAGATACATATTCAGGTGCAGTTTATGCCTCTGCCCACGCACAAGAAAGGGCTGTGCATGCCAACAACACCTGGTGCAAGCCTTTTCAGTGCTGGGATCCCTAGGGAGATTAAGACTGACGATGGCCCAGAGTATGCCTGCAAGGAATTTGTCGAGCAGTGGAGGGTGGAGCATAAGACTGGCATTCCCCACTCCCCCACAGGTCAAGCTGTGATTGAGCGTGCTCACCATACGCTCAACCAAGTCCTGGGTAGGCAGAGCAGTTCAGCAGCATGGATGTCACCACAACAAAAGCTCTGCAAAGCCCTGTTTACCGTTAACTTTCTGAATTGTTCTTTTGAAAACAGGAGTCCTCCAGTGGTGTGTCATTTTCGTAGTGACAATCAGTTTAAGTTATCGCAGTGTCCACCAGTTCTCATTAAGGACCCAGAAACTTGGGAAACCAAGGGTCCTTATGAGCTCATTACTTGGGGGCATGTCCACCCCAACACACCCATGTGGATATCCCAAAAGTGGGTAAAACCTTTCATCCCCAAAAATCCGCTCCAGCAGACAGGGATGAAAAGCAATAAGCCATTGCCTCAAAGAGAAGATGACGCTGGGAAGAGGAGGAAGAATCTTCCTAAGAGATTTGGTTATATTCCAGCAGACCCCTGACTTTTAATATGTTTTTAAAATATTTGCTTTTCCTTTTAGAAAAGAAAATCTTATCTCCCACTCAACCTCATGATGAACCCCGTCCAAGTTGTCATCCTGTTCACTGAGCAGTCTGACAGCTGCGTGGATCGTCCCTCAGCCATGCCAAAACATCTGGGTGACCCTGGCACGGACGCTCCAACAAGAAAATATAAGCCTGTCCACTGCAGCAGAGAGACCCTATTTCCTCCTGCTGCTACATGGACATGAGTGCCAGGAATTTGAAGAACTGTGTTGCTTGAAGTTAACATCGAAAGCACCCGGTGTCCACACAGCTTTCCAAGAAGCGAAAAGCTTGATTGGACAAGCAAAGCTGGAATCCGAGGACTGGCTCAGTGGACTGTTCAAAGACTGGGGACTCTTGGGGGGGGGGGTGGAGGAGGGGGTGGACTTATATGGTTAAAACAATTCTGTTGGTTTTTGTTATTTTACACTTTTCTATTAACTTTGTTTTAACAGAAAAGGGGGAGGTGGTGTGTTGCACCAAGTGGTTTGTTCCCCCTCTCCCCCTCTCTTCCCAGAGCCTTGTGGTGGTGGTTGTAGCCAGGGTTACTTCCTTCTCTCACCCCTCCCATCAGTTGTGCCTCCACCCCCTTCCCCCCAAGTTTAAAATCTCCCACCATCTGGCATTCGCTCACTTGCCTCTCTGGGATGTCACCTTGATATCCAGGTGGCTCCTATCCAGAATAAAATAGGATTTTAGTCCTGAGAAGAGCACCTTGTGTCTTTTACTTTGTCCTTGTAAAGGCTGCGAGGGGCCAGGGTCCAGAGCTAGCTGGATCAGACCCGAAAGGCCCCAAGAGATCAATGTTTACAACCAGCAGTACAAAATTTCTCTGGAAATACAAGCAGAGATCTTTTAAGCACATTTTTCTTGTACTTCCTAGAAGTTGAAGCCAAGATTGCTATTTTTGCAATAGGGAATTCTAATTTTGAAACAGTCTTGGGACCAAAATAATTCATAACATTGTCAGTGTCTAATAAACTTATAAGTAGTTATGGTTCATTATGACATAATAAAGTAATCAAATAATCTGTCTCCCATGCTGCCAGTGAGTGGCTGCACAAGCCAGGGATTGCATGGCTAGCAGAGGTCATCCAAACTGGCCAAAGAGACATTACTTATGACAGAATGCCATACTCAGTACAGAAAGTGGGGGTCCTGTTGCTGCCTGAGGGCACTCTAGGCATCAGTTGGCAGATAGTGAGCAACTGTATTGGCCATTAATTTGACTTCTTGGTTTTTAGTTCCTCTCTTTTATATGAATTTATTACTCTTCATTATTATTATTATTATTATTATTATTATTATTATTATTATTATTATTACTATTATTATTATGTGGATTTTTAGTTTTTTTATTTTTTCCAATTCTCCTCCCTATGCAGTGTTGGTTAGTGAAGGGAAGGGAGTAAGTGAGCAGCTGCATGTTGCATCCTGGGTTGGTTTAGTTAGGGGTTTTAATAAATGTTAGCCGGTTCTATGTACCCCTATTTCCTCTCCACAATGCTCTGAGTCACTCACCATTGGCGCTTTCCCATGTCAGTCTTGTAGTCACCCCCTGTTCGTTCCTGAAAGTTCTGTGACAGTCACCCCATCCTTGTATTCCTATTCATCCCGGAACCCTGTACCCACCTCTGTTGTGTTCCTGTAGGCTGCCGTGGTCCACGTCACTCCCCCGTTGTCTGTCTCCATTGGGCGAGGGGGGCTTCCGCCCCTGTCTGCCCCCCCCCTATATAACCCCATGCTTCCTTTGTCTTGCTGCCATCTTGACCACACATGCGCTAGGAGACAGTCGCCCTCCACTGCGGCGGCCACGCGGGAATAAACATTCTCCAGCCACGCAGGACAAAGTGTGCCTTCCTTAGTCCCTTTATCTCCTCTCAGTGTCGCCTACAGAACGCGGCAAACCCATGCCGAAGCGCTCAGCACTAGAGCACCTGGACACATGGCAGCCCTGGTCTCACCAAAAGGGCAGAGCCTAGCCAGGCTCCTGAGCCACCCGAGACCGGGGAGAAGAACGCAATGCCACAGCTGCATGATAATTTATTGCCCTTTTTGTTTTTAGCACCTGCTAATGCCTCTGGGTGCTGCTCTTTCTCTGTATTATCAAATCAACATTTTCTTACAGTGCCTATTAGACACTATGAGAAAGAATTCTGGCTGAATAATTCCTGCAAATCATCCACAAATGACTAAAGACCAGGAAAGACTTAACATGAGTTTAAGTGGTAGGTGTTAAAACATTTACCCTTCTTCTTTGCAGTATTGTATCTATGGGTTTTCTAACATGCATCCTTGGACACATGAGTTTTCTCTTTTTCCCTGAAAGTCTTCAGAGGTTTCTTCTTTGTTGTTTATTATAATGAGGACATCTTTGAGTAGGGTAGTCAATTAATTTGGCCTTCCTGTTCTTTCATCTCAGATTTCTGAAATGCCTAGTGGCTTTAGCAAGAGTGAAGATATTTGATTTTTTCTTTTTTCATTTAAATGTTTAACTTTTTATGTGAATATTAGGAATGTGTTGTTTAGCAATCATCCTGTATTGAAAAATTCTAATCATCTGTATTCCATGACGTTATTGAGCATGTTGTTTTCTTCATGATGTTACACTTCCATCAAAATCATGAGTCTTAAAATAACAAGATCTCATTCTGCCCAGAACAAATTTTGGATGTGTAGGAAATTTTTCACTGGTGCTTCTCAAGCTGCATGTAATCTGGACAGTTGGTTTGGGTGATTTCTCTCCTGGGCTTCCTATAGCACATTCCACAAAGGCTGAAATTTGGCTTTGAAAGAAAATAGTTGCTTCTCAGACAAGCTAGTAGGTATCTTCTCCTAATGTTTTGACTGTAATAAGCTATATGTGTCATGTTCTTGTGAGTTTTGTTTTGGTTTTTTTTTTTTTTTTTCAGAAAAAAACCAACCAACCAAGCAAAAAAACCCACAACAAACTGACAAAAAAACCCACAAAAACAAAAGTGAGATTTTTCGTACATCTAAAATCAAGTAAGAAAAGGAGAAGCAAACCGGTTTCAAATATGATGTATCACAAAGCTGTTAGGAAATATTTTTTTCAATTGAAGATCTTCTATTGTGAAGCAACAATTTCTCTTTTGAGGTCAAGAAATGTTAAGGGAGAAATTGCATTATTCTAGATTTTACTGAAGTAGAGACAGTTTCCGATTGAATTAATGTGTACACAGATAACGTAGCACACTTCCTTCTTGATGGATAATGAAAATGAATGAAAATAAGAAATTTGAGAAACAGTTCAGAAATGAATCGACTATTTAAAACTAAATATGTGCCTACGTGCTTCTGCTAGACTGGGAAATACATTCTTTTGCCAGTAATCTAACTGTTGCTTTTCTAATACTTCGTAGCCTTTTGAATGGCTCAGATTCTAGTTCATAACACCCTAAATTAAAAATAATAGCAAAAGATATGTCTTACAGGTCTAAAGGTAATGACTGCAGTGTGCTTTTTCTAGCTTTAAATATTGAGAATGGAAATCCCATATAAAGATAAAAATGGCTCTGTAAAATTTTGAAGAGTGATATAAATTGTATAATCAATTCAATTAAAAGATGCTTGTAATAAATTAATTTAATACATTGAATGAAAAATAGTTTGAATTCTCCTGTATGGTACATTTGTTCTTTCTCTGGACTTGCAGATGCTGGCAGTGAAATTCATTTATATATAGGTGACAAATTATGTATTCCTGTATTTTATATTTGTATCTTACTGTAGAGTTCCTGATTCTTGCCTCTCTGATGGCTTTGATGGAAGCAAGGCTCATTACTTCTGTTACTGTGTGTGACACATTCCAAGCACTGGGCTGGGAGAAACTGGTGGTTTTACAATGCCAGTCCACTCTACTATTCACAGAGTCCAAGCTGAAATGAATATGCTTTTTAAGACTGTCACCTAGGGACCCTACACTTAAGACATACTTTTACCTCTGTGTAAAGATCCAATGGTGTGCATTATAATTCCTAACAAATGTGTGGCACACATTTCTTGCTTTTTTTCTTAATCTTACTATCTTGAAATATCAAAACCTCTTGCACAGATGTCAAGAAATGTATAAGAGTTTTGTAACTAACATTTCAGTAGATTTAATGGCACATTTGATAAGTTTTGAAAACTACCTGAACTCTATTTAATTTACATAAATCACATGCTAATATAAAAAAATACTCAATTTAAAAAAAATATAGCTACAATCCAGTATATATCATGGAATGTGTTGCAAAAACCAATATTCACAGAAAATATAACAACATTAATTGAGGGGAATAAATGTGTTTCTGCAATTAATCTTACTTCTCCTAGTTTGAGGCCTTGACAAGTTCAGCCTAGTAGTATTCTCTCTCCACTCTGATTATATTCCTGTCATAAAAAGCACATCAATACGTAAACAATTCATTAAAAGAAAAAAAAAAATCTGAAACCTAGACAGATACCCCTTCTTAATAGGTTTCTGATATGTTGCAGTGTAGCCAAAAAAGTACAGAGAGCCATTTAAAACTGGTCAAGTCCATAAAAGAAGTTTTGGTGGGCTGACCTCTGCTTACAGCCAGCCTTGCATCCAGCCACTCTTGTAATCCTCCTGATCCCCAGATTGCTGGGAGAAAATAGGATGGAAAAGCCCACAGGTCAAAATAAGGACAGGCATATAATTCAGGAATTACCATCATGGACAAAACAGACTCAACTTATGAAAATATTATTTTATTGCCACTTAAAATAGAGTTGAATTGTGAAAAACAAAAACAGACAAAAAACTGCTGCCTAGACCCTGTTTGTTTCAGGCTGATGATTGTGGCACTTTATGAATAATAATGTGAAATATGAAAAGTTTTTCAAAGCTATTTTAACTCTACTTGTTTCCTGTCAATAACATACTAATAAGAAAACTCATTAATTTCACTGCTTCATTCAAAGTATCTCAAGGAACAGGGGTTGTGGTCAGCCCACAATAGGTCATCTTTGCTGCCTTGTCCTCCTCACACTTTGTTACTACAGTTCACTATGTTTGGTCTATTTGTCTTCATTTGCCAAGGACACTAGGTGCTGATTGACTATGCAATTGTACTTTAGGGTAATGGATAACTGATAATTAGTATCTTGTTTATTGGCCATGATGGCATCCAGTAGTTCATCATACAAGTATTGACTACAAATACCTCTTTAATGCGTTCTACTTTATTTTGAAATAACTGGACTTAAAATCATATTTTGTGTTTCAGTGACACTGTTTGCACCAATATAACTAAGTTTATTGTTATTTGGCAAATACTTTATTTTCAAAGGTTTATAAATTAGTCATTAACACTACATCTAAGGATTTTTAGTATTCATATCTTGAATGTAGTAACAGAAAATTTTTCCCAAGAAAAAGGGCAACGTGTTCATTAAAGATTTTGAAACCTGCTAAATAATTATTAAAATTTGGTATGCTAAGATGCAAGACTGTGCCATATTACAAAGATAACAGAAAAAAGAGTTAAACATGCTTAACTTGTATTTAAAGAAATAATATCAACATGCAGTTACAAAACAAGCATCTGGAATTAATTTTTTCCCCTGACTTGCTCTATGGTTTTCTTACTGCACCAGGGATTACTCAGCAGCTGCAAACTGTCTAATCTCTGACTTCAAGAGACCCGTGAAAGCTTGTAGTAGTGAGGATATGCTGCTGCTCTGTTTCTACATATTTGCTGTGTCTTTCCTGATGTATTCCACAGTCTCACAGAGAATACAGAGGAAACGCTAAGCATTCCAGCTCACTTCCAACTGGCACTACTGGCAGCATTCTTCTTTTAGAAATGCTTTCTCATTAAAAAAACATTATGTACAGCTTCTAGCACTTCAATTTTTTTTTTTTTTTGCTATCACTGAGAAATTATCTGCAATGTTTTCTAATTAATACATTGAGTAAACAGCACTAGTATACCAGTGACTCCTCAGGGTGAGTCAATTGTAAGCACAAGCTGAAACTCTCCACTGGGAATTTTATGTAGAATTAAAAGGGACATCATCTAGTTCTAGGGAAAAAAAATACTGCTTTTGTATACCTTAATTCCAGGTTTCTTTTTTTTTCCCCTGTGAATAACCTTGTTTTTACCACTTTGCTGTGTCCAGATGCTGAAAAACAATTTCATATTTACTAACTCAAGAAAATGCCTGCTAATTTCTGCATAATCTAGATCTGATCACAAAACTGGCTTATCAAACAAGTAAAGATGACTTTTGGGATGGCTATTTAGTCATTAGTGTATTCGGCTATTTGCCGAATCACAGAACTGGAATACCAGATAACTTCTGTCAAGCCCTGCACAGGAGAAACCCAGATCAAGAATAGCAGCGGTGTTATAGAACAGGACTAAAATGCATTCACAGAGCTCTGCAGGGATGTTTGTGTAGCATCTTGCTGGTCCAGCAGCAGGGGACACTCCCGTTTCTCGATGAGATTCGGGGAGCAGCTAAGACAGAGAGCTTCGCTGTTTGCCTTGGAAGGAGGAGAGGCGGCGTCCGAGAAAGTAATGAGGGAGTTGACTCAAGGCTGGGAAAAAGTCTCAGGTTTAATGCAAGCTCTGAGAAGCTCTGAATGCCATTGTCCCAACAGCTGAAAATGCTCTCGTGGCTTTCGCAATCATCTTAAATACCAGGGTGGTAACAAGGGGGAAGGGATGCCCACCACCCAGTGGGGGGATTCAGGGGAGTGGAAGGCGGAGGGACAGACAGACACACAAACCAATGGGGGAAGTTCAAGGGAGGGACCCCTGGCCTTCGTCCACTCACTTGATGCCCAAGGTGGAAGATTCTGGGAGAGTGGGATGGGGAGCCGAGTGATGGACAAGGTACCAGGGAGGGGACAGGGGAGTGACTGAGCATTTTCAGGGAGATTGACATTGAGGGAAAGGACGGAAAGCTCGGGGTGGAACCACTGGTAGAAAATGGGGGGTGAAGGGGCAAACCATTACAGAACTGTTACAGGGGTATAAAAACACAATACAACAGCATCTGGTAGTACCATGTCTGGCATCTTTGACCACTGCTATCAATTCCTTATTTGAAGAAATACAGTAGAAATTCACTCCAAGCCTGAGAAAATCTCTACCAGTCCACCAATGAGAAGAAAAATTTAAATCCAACAGCAAAGCTGAAGACTAGGTTTCATATTCAAAAGCAGAGAATCTAATGAAAACAAGGTAAAGAAAATAATCTATATATTGAACATGCTGTCCATAGCTTTTACAGTTGCAGTTTTCCCTCCCAGTAGGGGGTGGGGTTTAATTCAAAAAGTGAAACCAGGAGTGTAGGTGCAAAAAATGCAGATATGTTTTGCATCTTCGCGTTTGCAGAAATAAGACTTGCAAATAATTTTTTAGATGGCTTGCCTAATATGTTGTATGTATCTTGGTTATGTTGTGTCCGAGATTGAGAAGCAGGATATTTTCTGTTGCCATCTGTGTAGCAGTTGTCTTCTGGGCAGTTTTCCTTAGCTCCTGTTAATGGGCCCATCAGTGTCTTGCCACATGACTCAGAGATAACTCCCTCCAGGGGCCATTTCTGTTTAACAGGTGATCAAGAACCCACTGCATGACTCAGAATGGCATCAGCCCATTGTGAAATGCTCTGACCAGCGGGGAGGAGCTAAGTATTCCCACCTAGATGTATTCTGGGATTTTGGACAGAGCAGGCAGCCTTCCCACAGGTTTGAGACCAAGAGGACACAGCTGGGGTTTCCACTGGACAACTACACCTTTTCAACAGGACCACTGCTCCAATAGAACCACATCTGCCACTCCAAGAGGACTGTAGACACTCCAATTTGGAGTGCTACCAACACACTGGCCAAAGAGGTGGCAGGTTGTATTCTGACTTTGTCAGTGGTCTTCCTTTTGTATTATTGCATGTATTTTGTTTCTTTCTTTTTTTTTTTTTTTAATATAGTCCTTATTTTAAAATTAATTGAAAGATGGATTATTTGAGAGGATTATACAATACTGTGCAAAGGAGTAATATTTTTAGAAAAGAGATTGAAGTTATAGATGAGGAGAGCTACAGTACTATTAGAGTGTTATATGCCTTTTAAATTGCTAAAACTACCTTGGTAAAGAAAGTTATGAAGATAAAAATGTCTCTGTCTTTCTTCCACCTCTCCCTGTAAACTATAGCAGGAGCACTGTGAGCTCCTGTTTTGTTTTTCTGAAGTGTGGCCAATATCCATAATATGAAAGCATTGAAGATTGCATTAGTGTAATAAGACAAGTAATTTTAAACAACTTTCATGTTTGTTATGTGATGTGCTTTTTTATCTTCATGTCAGTCAGTCATTGAAAACTGAAGGTTACTTCTGCTATCTTCTTTATGGAGGGTTTTGATTTCTCACATTTATAGGAATGAGGACACACATCTATTTTCCGTCTTAGTTAAAGAAAGTAGTGCATCTTAGAGTATTTTTTTTTCTTTCTTTTATGAAAACTGAAGACCAAGGCAACATAACACGGGCAGAATTGAGAACTTGGAGTAGAACATGCCTAGACAGAAGCATTCTGAAAGAGACACCACAATGTAAATAAATGTTTTCATTCACACGTAAAGTAGTACAATAACTAAGAAATTTTGAAATCCTAGTACCATGTGATGAAATATAAGTACAACTAAAACTTAGTGTAAAATGTTCCAGTTCTATGGAATTAAAAACTCTGATATTAAAAGAGAATACAGGTCTTGTTAGCTTCCAATTTTCTGAGACAGAAAAAGAATGGATATATTTGTATTCGTTTTCGTGTTTGTTATTTTTTTATAGATGTGCAACTTTTAAAATTGGAATGATCAGCTTTTCATGCTTAGTGAAGGAGAAGCTTAATATTAATTCCAGGCCTCTGAGAAAATAAGTTCCACTTTCAGGTGCATCTTCAGAGTGCTACTTTATGGCAGCATGTATCAAAGTAACAGTTATGAATGCTGGGCCTGTGAGAGGCTCGTGCATTTATGAAAACCATTTATAATGGGCCTTGCTCCTGAATATAACAAACTTTTTCCTCAGAAAAAATTTAGATATTGTGAATAACTGCAGCCCAGGTAGAAAAGGAAAATGGACTCGTGGCCTTTAAGACAATGGTCCAAGAGCTGAGGAAATACTTACAGGTGCAAAATCAAGTGTGAAGTTGTGTGGATGTTGAGAATGATTTGAACTGTTACCAGTAATTCCTGAAATTTACAACAGGGACATGCAGATTCGTCTATGTTTTTGCAATTCCCTGTTGTTTTCATTATGTTATTGTGAATGATTCAGTGACATTTCAAGTTGTTTTGTGTTAAAAAAAAGAAGAGAAAATACAGTAGTGGATGATTGCAGTTACAAAAACATAAGTTATTGAGCTTTTTGAGACATGCTTACTAAGTATGTTAGGAAAATAATTATCAGCCTGGCTTTCACACTTACCTTGAAACTGGAAATTTTTTCCCTGGGTATATTTTCCCATTGACGATAAGACATAATTTCTAAATGTTTGCCTTGTTTTCTACACCATTTGTGTCTGAAAACTAAAAGGAAAACATGGTAGTATATAATGCAAGACACATGCAAAAACACAGTGAAGTCTCAGATAGCACTATGGCTTCCCATCTTTACGAGTGCATGTTAAGATGTTTGTGCAATTTAAAAGAAAGAACAGTTAGATAGAACTGTGCATAAGAACTAGAAAAAAGAGAAAATACAGACTCTTTGATTGTGGTGCAGAGGTTAAGTGAGAGAAGGATCTGAGGATGATGGTAGACTTTCATAAAATGCCAGTAAAAATTCCAGGCTGCTTTGACAGCTGTATAAAACATAACATGGGAGCTCTGTATGTAACTCTGAATATGAAGAAGTTCAAAAAAGGAAAAAGAGTAAAGGTATGACATTAGGAGTGACATTCTTACCTTACACTTCAGCCTAAGGACTGAAAAGCCCCAGTCCAAACCCTTTAAAACAGACTGTTTTTTTTCTGCCTTGCGTACTGTAGACATGATTTCTTATTTTTGAGTTTTCTTTCATTTGGAAAGCATTATACTAAAGGCCACTTGGAAAAGCAGAACAAAAGCCTTGAACTTACAGGATACTACTTGGTCAACTGGGTAAATAAGGATTTAGATCCTATTTTGAAAATATGTATTTACTCTGGGCAGTATAATGGTTTGAGGGAAAAAAAGCCTCATTATGTTCTATCAGCTATATATACATTTTAAGCACTTTTAAAAGTGCATGAAATTAGTCTTTTTGACTAATAAAAAGGTCTCAAATCTAATGAGTGCATGCAAAAGGAAATATTGTAATTTATTCAAGTGGCAGTAAAACATTATTTTCTGTCACCTACAATAAGATCTCTAATATTTTAATGTACCATTGATTTATTCACAGTCACTAATCTCAAAAATCCAGCTTTAATTGTACAGTTTTAGATGTGTGTCATTATTCACTTCAAAGTTTTTGGTAACCTCTGTGTTGCTGTATGAATCTATAAAGTTAATTAACATAGAGGTACTAAGATTTTAAGTATCTTTTATTGTTTCTTTAAATAAATTAGTTGCACATAGAAACAGAGTTAGTCTGAATTTGAGTACAGTTCATGGGAATAGGATTGAAGATTGAAATTCTTTCCTCTAAAAAACAGGTTTACCAACTTTGTTGACCTTAGTGGTATATAAATCAGTGTCCAAACAGATTGTACTAATTTCCCTGAAGTCTTTTAAGGAGTTAAAAAAAACCACCAAAAGTTATTTAGGAGTAATTTTAAACATTGGAATTGTGTCTCTGAGAATGCCAATTATAAACTGGCCATGGAATTAACCAAAGAGAACAGTTTTTAATAATTTGAGATAGGATTGACAATGCTTCAGATTCTGAGCAATATAAGGAAAATAAACCTTTAGTCAGCTTTCTGTTGAAACCTGAATGGTTTATGAATTATGTATCATGCAGTTGTTGTACCTATCATGCAGGAATTGCAAAGCATTGATTTTCACTTCTTGGGTTTTCTTTTGCTTCTAAGTAAGTAAATTTGCATTACAGGGACAAATTCTGGGCCATTACTGTAATTTGTAATGATGATCAATTACATACTCCTTCCATCTGCATATTTGACTTCTTTGCTTTCAAAAAAATGAACAGAGAGATATATTTGCATCTTCAAATTTTTAAAAATCTATTCCTACACTGGGAGAAAAAGAGATATATGTTACATGCGTCCTTAGATCAGAATGAGACTTGCAGACTCAGAGTCTCTACCAACAGAGATCAATGTACAAAAGTAATGAAGAAGAGAAGTCTTAGGTAAGTAGCGTAATTAGATGTCTTAGGTTGGAAAAAGCAAGATGTGGCTGGGGATGTGTATTCTCTAGCCATCTATTAGAGGTGGGGCAGTTATCTTCTGTTAATTGGGCCACATGTTAAAACCAGGTGGGGCAGTTTTCTTTATCTCTTCCATAACCAATCCTTCCTCCAAGAAATATCTTCTGTTAATGGGCCACGGAGTTGCACTGCATGACTGATAAAATTACATCATCCCACTGTGAGTTGCTGCGCCCAGGAGGAGCCAAACATTCCTACCTGGATATAATCTGAGATTCGGAACACCAGAGACAGCCTTTTCCCACTGGAATCCCAGAGAAGCAGCTTTCTTTTCCACTGGATTCCCAGAGGAAGACCAGGCCCATCTACACCAGCACTCAACCTTCAGAGGAAACCTACACCCTTTTACAGAATCACTGCTTCAACAGAACCACATCTGTCACTCCAGGAGGACTGCAGCCACCATTTCAATCGGACTGCTACCAGCACCCTGACCAACAGGGTGTCAGGTCGTATTCTGACTCTGTCAGTGTTGTTTTGTATTACTGCATTTTAATTTTTATTTTATTTCCTAATAAAGAACTGTTATTTCTACTCCCATAGCTTTGTTTGAGAGCCTCTTGATTTCAAAATTATAATAATGCTGAGGGAGGGGGTTTGCATTTTATGTTTCAAGGAAGGCTCCTGCCTTCCTTAGCAGACACCTGCTTTTCAAATGAAGATATTAGATAAATGTTGTCCTAGATTGCAAGGCAAGATATATTATATTTGCCATTCTATTCTATTTGTTGGAGGTGTGGCAGTTATCTTCTGTTAACTGGGCAGTTTTCTTTATCTCTTCCACAAACCAATCCTCCCCCCAGGGAGACATCTGCTGTTAATGGCCTATTGAATGTCACTGCATGACTGATAAAAGTTACAGCATCCCACTGTGAGATGATCTGTCCAGAGGGAGGAGACAAGCATTCCTAACTGGATATAATGTGAGTTTTTGGGACACTAGACTCAGCCTTTCCACTGGATTCCCAGAATCCAGAAAAGCTGGGTGTTTTGACTGGACCTTCAGAGGAAGACTACACCCTTCTACAAGATCACTGCTCCAACAGAACCACATCTACCACTCCAGGAGGACTGCAGCCCTTCCAATTTAGACTGCTACCAACACTCTGACCAAAAGGGTGTCAGGTTGTATTCTGACTCTGCCCATGTTTTTTCTTTTGAATTATTGCATGTATTTTCATTTCTTTTCCCTTTTCCTAATAAATTGTGTTTCTAACAGGAGTCTCTCACTGGTTTTGCTTTCCAACCAGAATTATCTATAAAAAGTTTGGGATCTTTGTGTGTAATGAACCAAAGAAATAAGAGCCTGGAGAGGAAATCTGGAACATGAAGCCTGTGAGTTTAAACAAGAATGTGAGACAAGATGGATGGGTGTAGGCTGAAGTTATTTGTATGTCTTGGTTGTGTCTATGCAATTAGCTCTGACTGTGCCATTAATGCTTCCTGGTGTTGGTCCATGTTCATCTGGACTAATACAGAATGGCATGAATTTGGCCCATGCCATCCAAAGTCCTTCCCAATACCCTCCCTGGGTATAATTTGGCAGTTTAAACGCTCTCAATTACTAGAATAGATAAGGCTGTGCTGCTTTGGCATGCTCCTTCTGGCATGGCTCTACAATCATCCCAGAAGGCTGTCTGCCATTCCCCAGGGCCCGCCAGATGCACCTTTGGCATGAGGTTCTACAAATGCCATTCTTATGACGGGCTGTGATATCATTTGCAGATTTTTGACAGCTGGAATGCAAAAAGCAGAGTCATGGTATTGAGGAGGCCAGGAGATGACCACACTCTTTATAGTCTGCAAGAAACTGAGTGAGAAATGGAATTTAGGTCTGGCTAGATCCTTCTTCTTCATTCATCACTGCCTATGCCAAGACTGCCTTGCCTCCCTTTCCAAGCCTGATGATCAGACACTTCCACTAAATAAGGGCAGGGTACACATGTGCCTGCATCTTTCTGGGGGTGTTGGTACCTTAAACTGGGAAACCTTCTGCCATGGGGCATGGTTTTAGAATGTTGTCTTGGTTTGAATGTCAGGTGTCTGCTAAGGAAGGCAGAAGCCTCCTTTGGAATGAAAAAATGTAAACCTCCTCCTTCCAATTTATTATAATTTTGAAATTAAGGGGCTCTCAGGCAAAGATATGAGAATAGGAATAACAGTTCTTTACTAGTGTGTATAACAAGGCAAACAAACAACAATAACCATGGCGCTAACAACAACCAGAATCCAGTGACAGCGCCCTTCTTGGCCGCGGGCACTTTCCCTTTGGTGCAGTTCCGGGCACGGCCAGCAGGGGCGCTGGTGGCTCCCGATGGGCAGGGCAGGTGCGGTGCTTCCCCCGCGGCTGCAGGGGGCGCTGTGGCGCGATCTCGGGGAGCACGCGGTAATGGCAGCTTGGCCCAGACGGAGAGGGATGGAAGAAAGGCTTTGCTTCACCAACTCTGGAGCAGTCGATCCCGGTGCCCCAGCAGGACTCCGAGGAGCGCCAAACTGGAATGGCAGGAATGAGCAAAAATTTGGGGCTGGTGGACGAGATGTATCAGAGTCTCTGAAGCCAGTGCGGGGCTAACGCATAGCGAAAACTCGGAGCAGTGCCGAACGAGCAGAGGGGGTGGGGCAGTGGCAGCCTGGCTCCCAGCAGAACAGATAGGGGCGAGCCCAAGATCCTGGGCACCCGAGCAGGCAGGGATTGGTCCCTCTTTCAGTGAGGTGAGTGTTCAAAAGGTCCCAGTTCAGTGACTGCTCCTACAAGCAAAGGCTCCCCTCATGGCAGAAGAAGCAGCTCTGGGGTGGGCTCTGGCGGCAGCAGTGAATTCCCTTCCCACGCAGTGGCTCCAAACGTCCTCCTCCGAAAGCCAAGAGCAAGAGAGAGCCAGCAGCTGCCCCAGCCCTGCCCCCTACCTGTCTCAGTCTCGCAGCACCTCTGCCCCTCCGAGAGAAACTTCCAAAAACCAGAGTAGTGCCACCAGACCCCTCCTCCCCCAAGGCCTGGTCACCTCCCCACCGTCTCAAGCTCCCAGCCGTCAGTGCTTCCCAGCAACTCAATGGGAAAAAATTCCACAAGTCAAAAGGAACAAAAGTAAAGAAACCCAACCCCAGCAAAATATTATATGCAAAGGTATACAGAGTGAACATATATGTAGCTAATGTTACTGTGGTCCTAATATTGTTCAGTACGGTTTTAGAGAACAACAGAAATTATAGAAAAATGGGATTATTGCTCATTTATACTTAAGAACTATAATCAGGACAAATAAGGGACCTATATGCTTCCAACACTGTCATTTGCAAGAATATAATTAAGACATGCTAAATGCTGCATTTCAAATTAAGATAATATATTTTAAAAATTATGTTGACTGAGACACTAGCTCTGCCTAAGTCAGCTGTAGATTGCAGGAAAATTCTACTTACACATTTCTGGGATACTTCTGTCTCTGTGGGCACAATCACTGAGATGTAGAGAACTATGTTTTTTTATGCTGTGATATGTTGCTGAAGAAGATCTTAGATCTTAGCTTTCTTGAATGATAAAATTTCTTTAGTTGTAAATACATGGAAATGGTAAATCTGACAGAGAAAAAATTTTGGTAACCAAAAAAAAAAAAAAAAAGGGAAGCTTAAGAAGTTGAGGATTTCTTGACTAAAGTAAGTATCTGAGTAAAGATCTGAGTGACAAAGGATATTGTGAAGTTGACATATCTGAAGCTTGAAAGCAGTTGTAAATATGTCTGAACAAATGTGTTGTTACTTGTATATCTTACAGACTTCTAGAAGTGAAAGATCTATTGGAGTGAAATTTCACAGTAAAAAAGAGGAGATACATATTACATATTCAGAAGGAAAAAATTACCTATATATTATCGACTTAAATTTTTCTCCGATCTTTTCTATGAAGTAGTTGTTAAAAAAAAAAAAACAAAAACGTTTTCATGTGGACAAAATTATTAACAGTGATGTATTTTATAATTGGTTTTGTTTTCTACAGTCAAAATTTCAACAGTTTGTTTGGAAAGAAATGTGAAGATTAGCAGTGCCCTGTGAAATTTGCCATACAAATACCTAGGATTGTAACTGTTTGCTTGCTTGAACAGTCTTGACCTCTAACATAAATATCTTCAAGGTAGGTCTTTAGGAGAGAAAGGAAACAAAGTATTTTCAACTCATTTAACTTTGTCAAGCTTCTTTACTGCAAAGTTGATCAACTTACAGAGTTTATGACTCACTGTATTTCTTTTGATCAACTTGATATATCCCCTCTCCTGTTTGCTAATTCTCTCCGGCTAGTTCTCTGACAGCTAAGTCACTATTTCAATGGCTTGGTTTGAAAGACAGATGTCTGCTAGGGAAGGCAGGAGCCGTCTTTGGAATGGAGAATGTAAACCCTCTCCCTCTCAATTACTCTAATTTTGAAATTAAGGGGCTCTCAGGAAAAAAAATATGATGATAGGAATAACAGTTCTTTACTAGTGTGTATAACAAGGCAAGTAAACAACAAACAGAACCAGGAACACAGTGACAGTGCCATTTTCTCCCCAAGGTGTGTCATCCTTATAAACATTTCTGCATATCTCTTAGGCAAAATACAATCTTGATAATTTAGATTAGCCCCCAAAAAAAAAAAAAAAATTAGGAATGTGTTTTTTCAGTGGCTGAATTTAGCCATGATAAGAAAGAGATGAATATTGAAGAAAAAAATATTCTTCCACTTAAAGACCTCTAACTATTATTGTTTTGAATGGATATTCAGAAAGATTGTTATGGTAAATTGATGTTTAACTTAAAACAACTTGTAAATATTTTGGTAACGAGTAAAATACTTGTTTCTCAGATTTATATTCTAAATCTTCTGTGAAGTTAATGTGGCAGATTAGTCTACCTTCTGCTTTTTATTTAGGTCAAATTACTTTTCTTCAACATGTCACCTTTCCTTGTCATTTTTTATTGCTGTCTTCCTCTATCCTCCAGTTTAATTTTGTTTTTTTTTTTTCTGAAAATTCTGTTCAAATTGGGAAAAAAAACATTCAAGATTCAACATTCAGTAGTCTCATCAACTGTAACTATTATAGAACAATCTGTAACCTGTATTGTATGTATTATTCGTTCATAAGTACACATATATATGGAGAAGTGTGTGTGTGTGTGTAAATATATTGTTTAATTATAATCAGTTAAAATAAGTCAAATAAACATCAAGTAAGTATCCAGGGGTTACTTTTATTACAGTAAGTGTAGGATTATCATATTACTAACATCCAAATATATCTTATTTAAAACTTGTAAAATAATGTGATATTAAAAGGTGAACAGTCATTTCATTTTATGTTTCCTTCATTTGCTTCTATTCTTCCTTAAGAATTCTCCAAAATTCACTGACTACACCCTTCTAGATAGATTTGAGTTCCTCTGTAGTTCTATATTAGGCAAATTTATCTTTCCTATAACTTTCATAGATGTCTTTAAATAGGAAATGTTTTCACTCACAAGCATGCTGTTAGTCTTGTGAACTCCCCCTTTATGAAGCATTTCTCTGACAATGTTAGCACATATAGGATCATTATGTGGCTAAATTCTTGGATCGCTATATTCCAGGAACTCATGGGAACATTTTCTGTCCTTTCAGGCAAGGTTTAGACACAATATGAGACAATATTTTTTTTAAGTTAAAAACCAAAATAACTTTAAAAAAGACCCACAATACTGCTGTGAAGATAAGTCTACATTTCTCATATGGATCCTGGCAATTTCACCTGGATCACTCTGAAAGTCCACTTTAATATTAAAGCTGAAAAGGTTCTCTTCTATTTACCTTTTGTTACTGATATAAATTTTTTGCTGGCATTTCTTTTATGTCGCATTCTGTTCTTGCATGAATATGCTAGAGAGGGTATGAATAGAACAATCAGAGAATTTTCTGCAGTTAAACTCTAGTAATTTCTTTTGTCAAGTTCCTGAAAAACTGTGTGCTCAGGTCTGACATCAAGGGAAAAATTAACTTTTGTATGTATCTCAGGAAATTGTGAGATAATGCTTTCTTCTCATATAAAAATTGTTAAATGGTATCAAGACTCTAAATTTTCAACTAGGAATCAAGACTCTCTGTGGAAAATATTATTAATTTTAGTAACCTGACATATTTCCATAAAACTGTAAGAGAGTATAAGATCCTCAAAGGAAAAAGGTTTGGTGGAATTGCAAGATCAATGAAATTGGATTTTTAAAAATTATATAATTAGATAGTATCAGTTTTTCTGAAAGCTCAGAAGCACAAAAAAATAAATAGAGAGGAAAATATTTTGGAAGGAAATTTAATGTTCAACTATCTCATTTACTGGAGCTATTCTGCTTGGGGAAGCTTGTTCTTTCTTGGGGAAATTGGTGCTCACTATATTCATTTTTAGGAAATATGCACACCAAAGCAGTCATCAAACTTTAGTCAATATTAATCTGTGAAAAAAAAAAAACCCCTCCAAATTAATGACATAAAATTGGGGGAAAAATAAGGAAAGCATGGATTTTTTTCTTTCCTTTTTTTTTTTTGACTGTTCAACCTAACATGCTTTTGATTTTCATCATTAAACCAAACATGTTTTCGATTTTCTTTATTCCTATTCCTATTTGTTTGAGAATAACATCAAGAGATTGGATTGAGAAAAATTTTAAGGTCTATTTTATAGCAAATCTCTTATTCCACTCTTTCAATATGGTTCCTAAAATGTACCCTTGAGAAGATCTTTACACAGGTGTTTCATTACAGCACAGCTTTTCATTAGTCATATGTCTCATTAAGCAATGAGGAGAGAATGGCTGAAATATTTTTAATAGAATCCTATGGTTTTGTTTCTAAGGCTTTCCCCATTATATAGAAATTAATATTTCTTCCCTTTCATCAAGAACAAATACCAAAATATTAAGATTTTCTTTCTGTGACTGCTGAATCTTGGGGCTTTGCCTTTTGGGTTTGATTGGGTTTTTTTTTTTGAGGGGGAGGGCTGTTTTTTATGTTTCGTTTTTTTAGTGTGTTTTCTCCAGGATATTTTATATCATGGCTATACCTGCTAGTATTGAAATCCTAAAGGCTATGCCACCAATTCCATTATAATCCTCTTGTTTTCATAACTTTTTGATTCAGCTGTAAAATTTTAGTTTGTGTATAAGGTTGGAACAGGTTTCATCCTTAAAGGCTGTTTGGTTTGGTTTTGTTTTGCTTTTATAATTAAGCTGAAAATCAGATAATTTGGCTATTTTAAAAGAGGAATAGTCTGTCAAAATACAAAAGAAGCCATTTATTGTATGTCCATATGTTTTGGTCTTATATACTTGTGGAGTACGTAGCTTATTCATCTATCACAGGGAAAAAAAACATGCTGATTTATCTACTAAGTACAGATAAATGCTGAGACACTCTCTTCTGTTTGAAACACTGCCTACTTCATTACTATTACAAACTGGATTTTTATTTACTTCAGATCACTTAAAATGTCATTCTCTTATTACTTTAAACTTGTTTAAAATCTGAATTGCCACTACTTTTGGCTTTTGATCACCTTTTAGATCCCTGCTACAAACAGAACATTTTTAATCACCCTCTGCAGAAGTAAGGTTTGCATGCACATTTACTCTTATGTCCTTGGATAAATAGTTTGTGCCACTCAGTGCAAGATTGAGAGATTGTAATGTTTCATATCTCTATCTTTACAGAGAAATAGGTTAATTTTTTTTTTAATAAGTGACAAGAAACCATGTCTCAGAGCATGGTGCTAATAACACCAAGGTTGTGAGTTCAATCCCTACGTGGGCATTTTACTTAACAGTTGGACTTGATGATCCTTGTGAATTGCTTCCAACTCAGAATATTTTGTAAATCTGTGACATTTTAAGCAAAATATTCCAGGGTGGTTTCCATCTTAATCATTTACATTAGTGAAGTTCAGTAGCAGAAGCTATTTCTATAATTAGAACAAAGAAAGTTTCACAAAGAGAGTAAATGTTATTTACTATAAAACCAAGCATACTGCATGGAAGTAAATGATATCTTGTTGGGAAAAATCCTCAAACTGTAAATAGGGTGATGCAAGGGCTTTGCTTTGATTTTTGGCTGCTTTTTGCTGTCAGGGCTTTAAAGCCCCTGCAAATGGAACAGTTCACATTTGATATAAAGGACAAACTTAATTCAAAATGATACTTTTATTCTACTTAAATTTTTATGTGTGCGTGTTTATACACGTCTTGAAATTCTCTGGCCCTACAAGTGAAAAGACTTTAAAAAGTTATTAAATTCTCAGTGACAGAAAAGGATATAATTTCATTAATTTGAATAAATTCCTTGCATTCTCAAAATCTACAGGAAATATAAGGTTATCACAGATATGTGTTTTATCATATTGTTAACTCATACAGAAGACAGAACTCCCTGACTATGACAGAGGCTGCTGCTAGTAAGTATTGCATATGTAAAACAAACTGCCCAGAATTTGCTTTCACTTAACCATGTGCAGCCAGTGCTGAGATTCCAGCTCATTTAGTTCCCAAGCTTGAGAAGTTTGCTTTCTGGAAATGTGCAGCATAGTACAAGTAAAAGAAACAAAGCCTCTGTCTCCTGTGTAAACCTGGTCACAGTCATTGCCTCCCAAGATAAAACCAGAGAAGAGACAAGCCATGGTCTCCCCCATCTCAGAGAGAGGCAGGAATTATGAGTGTGGGCACAGATGTGTTCCAACAGCTCAATCTGCTTTGCACAATTCTTTGTTGTAGCAAAGAATTAAGAAGCTCTTGCAGGGTGGTTAATTGATGGAGATATAAACAAACTCACATTAAATCCCTCATGGATGCTGATCCCTTTGTGGTGTTGGACTGTAAGCCAAAGAGCAAAGGAAGTTAAAATATCCAAATTTCTCTCAAAACAAAAAAGTTTTATTGCATTCTTTATTTAACTTTTCAGATCTTCAGTTCTCCATAGTATTGAAATAACATGTATTATGAGGAAGCAAGTAGTGCACTTACCTTCAAAACCATTGATGTACCATGATTTGCCATAATATCCATACAGATAATACTTAAACTAGTATGAAAAATTATTTTACTTCACAACCTGATTTTAAGAGATTAGAAATATTTTTTTGTTGGAAAGTTGTACTTTTCTGTGTATTGACTTTGTCATCCCTATTACGCCTTATAATGAGTTTTATAAACACGTAATTCATCATTTTCATGCAGCAATAAAGATATAAAGACAATGTTTAATTCCTGAAATTGGCTGAATTACTAATTTTGAAATATTAAGTAGAGAGGTTTTTTTGTTTGTTTCTTGCAATCATGTGATATAACTGTTCTGTTTTCTCATATCTGAACTCTCCTCTTAATTGTCTAGTAACTAATTTTCAGACCATAGAGTATACAAAATTTGCAATTATATTTCTGATTCCATGAACTATTTATAAGTGAATCCTGACAGTATCAACAATTGTTCTCTACTATGCAAATAGTGCATCATAAAAACTTAAAGACCTACAGATTGAATTCAGCATTACTTTTCAATATATAATCTTTTGTAACTTTTACTTCTGAGGAAAAAAACATACCTGAGGGATTCTTGAGCTAAAAAAGTCTTGTGTCACATTGGAAGGACTTTCTTAAAACCCTAATAGTTAATCTTGGGTCTCTCCACACACAATGTGCAATCTTTTCCGGTTATTAAAAATGCATTAATTTGCTGTCTCATGGTTGTCTATTTAGAATTTACTCTACCTTCTGGAAAGTTTCTATGTAGGAAGTTTAGGGAAAAAAATCACAAATCTTCTCATCTACATTTCAATCTGCTGAAAATGCTGTACTTGCCCTTAAAAATCTTATCTGTTTTCTCAGAAGTAAGGGGAAAACCGCAAAGGTTGATTTTCCTGACCTCTGCTCACCAGAAACAGCTTTACTGAGGCACAAAAAACTGCACCAAAAAACCCCGCACACAAGCAAAAACATCAACCAACCAAACAAAAATTTTCAAACACAAAATTTTAAAAAAACTCAACCAAACACCCCCACCAAAAAAGTCCACAAACTCTGCTGGTCTGGTGATTATTATGTCTCTTCTAAGTAACTGATAAGACCAATCACATGATACTAATGTGCTTTCAGTTTCTACCTGTGGCAGCAGAGATCTTTGGAACAGATTTTCACTCCAGTGATATTTTTTGAAGAGATGCCTCAATGGGTCTTTTTCATGTGTTATTCCCTTTTTGTCCCATTTGGTATGGGGAAATAAAGTGCTAGTAAAGATCCTTCCCTTGTAATAATTCAACCACAGTAGTTGTCTACTATTTGAACAATTTTATACTGTCACATTTGTTGGTTTTCAGTGATTTTAATGATTGGGTAAAGAGGAAAACAAGTAATTCCTTTCGTGCCTAACTGTATTCCAAAATATTGTACTTTGCATTTATCTGTTATTAGTAAAGATCACAAGAATAATGGCAATTATTTGTGTCAAGAAATTCACATTAATTCACAATTATAGAGACTAAATACACGTGTGTCGATAAAGTCATTACTAAGAGGGGAGATGGAGAAGAAACGGAGAGAGAGAAGGAATTTTTTTAAACTTCAAGTGGATTGCAGAAAAATATAAGCTGATCTCAGGGGTGCATCTTTCCAGTTCTCTGAGCTGATGTGTACAAAACACACATCATAAGTCTGCCAGCATTTTTACTAGCTGCTATGGGAGACACTGCCTTCAGCTCTGCATGGAGAGAGAATGAGCATTCTCAGCAGAGGAAGTGTGACTTGTTAGATGGCACTGTTAACACAGAGAAAACCCCCTCTGAAGTGTTCTTCACTTGCATGGAGCCTGAGGGAAGAGAAATAAAAGAAAATATTGTGTATCATCTGTTTGTAATGGACTAGATGTTGTTGGTTCTGAGATATTTCTTTTTTAATATTTTTTCTTGCTGTAACCAAGTAAATTTTTAGCTGTCCTAATTAACAGGAAGTTAAAATATCACAGTTAAATATTAGTGTAATACTGTATCATTGGCTAACAATAAAAATGTGCCTCAAGGACATTTATTGTTTTGGGAAGAGGCTGGGAGAGGTGTGACAAAGCATAAGGATATGTGTATTCCATGAATTTCATCCACAAAAAAGAAATCATGTCCAATTACATCCACTTTATTGAGACTGTAGTGCTGCTTTTCAACTGGATGATATTTGTGACCTGAACTCACTAAGTTCTCTTGATTTTGAAGTTTGTATGCTTTTTACTTGTTAGTTTGATTGCATTTCTAAGAAATGTTCCAGCTTTCAGTGTCATTACTGTCTCTTACCCCAATCAGTTCAATAGCTGCATAAAATAGTTTCTGAAACTCTTTCTATTCTGAAAAAATGTGCAAAACACATGCTGTCTGGTAAGATGTATTTCCTTCTAAAGAGCAGACCAAATTTAAAGGATTTGTAAGATGTGAGAGCAATATTTTAGACTTAGTGATATCAATCAGAAAGATTTGTACTGCTTAGATATAAAAGGACTGTTTCAATGCTAATTTAGACAAATTATTAATCAGATGCTGAAAAGAAACTGGCAATTTTTTTTTTGTAAGAGGAGAAAAGAACTTACTTTTCAACAGACATTATTTTTGCTAGTGTGTGTTTCCATGTACACGTGTGCTTTGCCTCTGACATATGAAGTCAGAACTTTAAGATTGAAGGATGAAGTAACTATGTGCAGAGAGTGAATGTGCAGGTAGCTCCTTGTGTTTATGAAACCAGTTTTCTCTTGTTCTGTGGCAGAAATCTCTTGTTAGCAAGAACTTGCAGGGAATTGCATTTAAGGAGGTCCCCTTGTTCTGCTGAACTGCAATTAGAAAAGGAGATTGAGTATGCTTTTTCAGAGGATTTGTCAGTTGTGTTGTGGGCTCCTGAATACTACAACAACAGCAATAACAACTGTAATAATGAAAAAAAAAATTAGATTGAGGAAAATTTCTTCACCAAAACAGTGAAACAGGCTGTCCAGAGAAATGGTTGAGCCATTATTCCTGGAGATATTTAAAAGACGTGTAAAAATGGAGCTTAGGAACATGGTTTAGTGATAGACTTGGCACTGTTAGGTTAGGAAGAGCTCAATGACCTTAGAGGGCGTTTCCAGCCTAGATGATTTTTTGATTCTATTCTATAATTCTGTGATCAGTAGGAAGGATGTTTGCTTTTGTAGTCACAAAAGTCTTTGAAAACTTATCTTCCAATACACTTTACAAAGAAAACAATAGTACATAGGATGATTAAAACTGAGGCATTTTAAAATGTGTAACTGGACAACAGAATGCTTGAAAAGTATTAGAATGTATTTTTCTGATCAACAAGTGATCAAATCCTCCCTGGTATGTCAGAGAACATCTATCTATCATTAAAATGGGTGGTAAATTCTTAGTCAAGGCTGTCCAGATTATGAGCTGAGTAGCTCTGAAAAGTATATTTTAAAATAAATCTTAAATATTGATATTTGGACTCAAGAAGTAAGAACTTTTTAGAAAACATCTGAAAATCTCATTGAGGTTGATTTACAATTGATATTTACTTTCAAACCCATTGATTTTTCATGAAAGTATTGACATCTCTTGGTCGACTTCTTAATCTCTCCTGTTCTGTGAGAAGTACTTTATTTCTCCATCACGATTACCCATCTTCAAGAAAAAAATTTAGAATAATATATATCATAATAACTCAAAAGTTCCCTGTACAAGCTTTTGTTCCCCTAACTAAAAATTATTGTGATGTTTGATTTTAAAAAATCCTTAAGATGCATACAAATATAATACATGAAATATGTAACACTAATAATTCTTTTTCAAAGGAGACTGAAAAAGAAGAACATAAAAATATATACTTCTGGGGTTTTACCTTTTTATGTTTATCACAATTTTAATCTTTACAAGTAAATATTCTAAAACTAGGTTATTTGTGATTACTGATGGCTCTTTGTGGTGTAAACCTATCACTCATGTAATTATATGAATTAAAAAATAGATTGTTCATGATTTCAGACTCTAAAAATTCACTCCCCCTTCCACTACTATGTTTTATTATATTTATATTGCATTAATTACTGTCATATCATATCACATCATATCATATCATATCATATCATATCATATCATATCATATCACATCACTCTAATATATTTACTAAGTTATATTAGATTAGAATTATAATATATTTTAACAGAAGAAAATCTTCATTATATCTTCTTCCAGTCCATTTATATTTCCATATTATGGCATTGTCCCTTAAATGGCATTTTGATGATTTCTTTTGGTTCAAAGTCACATGGTTTTTAATATCTATGATCTTACTTACACATCTTGCACCTTGCTAAACTACTTAGGCCCTGGATTTAAATTTTGTCTTTACCTCAGAGGCAGATTACATTTTCTGATATCATGGACATCCTGTCCATGATACATTTGTGTTGTGCACTAGCCAATAGTGCCTAGACTTATGCAAGATCCTCCTGGAGGAAAGTTTGCCTGTTCTCAGAGGAAAGGGGGGAGAAGGACATTAGCTCTCAGAGACCTAAAATGACTGAATTTAATAATATGACTACCAAGGCAATCCAAACAGGCACAGTCCCTTATTGATAAGATTAAAAAAACTGTAAAACTTATCATTCTGGGTATGATTTGGGCACATAATTGGCATGACTCGAAAGTTATGGCAGATTGAAATCCCATTGTAAGAGAAAAAGAAAAACTAAAATATGTAAAAGGAAATGCAGTCTGTGCCATTCTGGGTGCATCTCTGTAGCTATGCAAGAATAATGATTAGCTTCTCAGAAGAAGGAGAATAAAACTATGTAATCTTTGTAAGATCTGGTAAAATCTTTGGAAGAATAATTGGGGAAAGAACTCTCCCAGGTTACCGCAGAACATGAGGCAACCAGAAGAGAAAGGGAAATGAGTAAGTTACTCTAATTGACCGTATAAGAGTCATTGGAACGAGAGGAAACCCTCAGGAGGGAGCAAGAAACTAGGGAATGGGAATCATGTACTAAGGATACAGGGAGCTTTTGGAAGACTTCAAATATCAAGTCCCTGTACCCCCCTGAGAAACTGGAGAAACAAAGTATATTACTTGGGGAATGATAATGAAGTGAAACTGTGCCCTTCATTAAAACTGAAACTTTAGATACATTCAGGGTAGAGCTCAGCAAACTACAACACACACAACTCCTTACACAGGTGAAGCCTTAGCTCAGATACAGGAGAAGTACAAGAGAAACTGAATATATTTGGAGGGCATCTTACTGAGGGAGACTGAGACTTGTTGAGTGAAGCAGAAGCAAAGGGATGTTGGGGACCAGGAGTCTTCCCAACCACAGGTGATAGCCAAGAGCCATGATCCCAACTGTGGCAAGCACATTTCTCTCTCTCTCAGGATTTTTTCATAGAGCAGCACAGAGGACAGAAACAGAAAAAAAATTCTATTTCTGCTCCTTGTTTTCTCATGTGGAATGTGTTTGGGGAATTGTTTACCTGGGGTGATTGCTTGATTGGATTCTGGTGAGGATTGTTTGAGCCTGATGGCCAATCAGATCCACCTGTGTCTGGACTCTGGAGAAGAGGGTTATGAGTTGTGAGTCAGATTTGGTAGTTAGAAAAAGTAGGTATGTAGTTTTATTATCTTCCTTTATATAGTATATTAATGCATTATAGCATAGTTATAATAAAGAAATCATTCAGCCTTCTGAACTGGAGTTGAACATCATCATTTCTTCCCACCGGGTTTGCCTGCGTTTTACAATACCCAACCCAGAGGACAGCATACTGGTCAGGAAGCTTGGATCCTCTGGAGAGGAGAGAATGCCATATACCTAAAAGCCTCACAATTGGTCATACACTGAAAAGTGTGCAAAAGGTGGTGTGTTTCCAGTTAATGAATACACAGTTGTGGGAAGCTCAGGGTAGCTCTCCTATGGAAATGGAAGCTGATCATGTTCAGTTTCTGTTTTTAATCCAGGATTTGCCTAACACACTGAAAATTCACACCAAACACTTATCTGAATGAATAAAGTCAGCTCCCAGACCCCAAAACCAGAATGCATGTGTCTTGACTCATCTATAAGTAGGCCAGTACTACATTAGGGGTCATTGGTTGGAGACAGAAATGACAGGGACTCTCAAGCAGTCCTCAGCATGTTTTATTGTTCAGAGCTTTCTTATGTCAGGAGTTCAAAACTCCCAGGTCTACACAACTGATTGGTCTGGATCTTAACACCACCCAGTTGTTTGACCAGTAATATGTCTGCATTTATTGTTGAAAGGGATTGGTTGGGGTGGTCTTTTTGAGTTCAAATCTATCCTATCACTGTTCACCTAGGGACTTGTTTATCGAACTAGGAGAGCCAAATTGCATTTCTTATTATAGCCAGATTTATCTGTCCAGCTACAGACTAGCGGTACTGTGACAGCCCAGGACTTAATAACCTCTGAGAGAACTGGCAGTTTCCAATAGCACCAATCCAACTACCAAACCATGGGCTGATGTTAGGAGAGTAAGGAAGATCTGGAGATCTCCAGTACACCACTCATTCAGTATCGCTTCACTCTAGCCCACCCTAAGGGGTTTATTAAGAGGAACCACAGTTGCCTTCCCTCAAAGGTAACACACTTGGTCCTCAAATGAGAACCTCATACTCTGGATGATAAATAAATAAATAAATAAGCTGATTTACACCATCCTGTATATCCTTCCTATGTAATTATTCCCTTTCCACCAATACACAGAAACAATCACCTGAGGGAGGAGACAACCAACCTGGACAACAATCGCCGGAGGGAGTTGGAGGACAGCCAACTCCCAACACTTCAGCAAGCAGTCTGAGTTGCCTTTCGTACACATCACTTGTACTTTAGACCTGGCCTGGTTCTACTGCTGCCAAAGGAAGTTTTACTGTTGCAACAAGTGGTGGAGGACTAGAGTGGTCAAACCCCCAAACATTAAAATCTGAGTAATGACCAAATTTGTGAAGACTGGCATCTGCTTGTAATTAGAAAAGAGCAGACTTTAAAAAAATAAATTAATCCTTAAGGTATAGTCCTTCAGTTTCTGGGTGGAAGTGAGACATGCTTAGGCTGATTTTGAACCCTTTTTGGAAAAGCTTCAAAAACATAGCTCATAATACAAACATTTTAGTTTGTTTGGCCAGGAGACAAGCTCTCTATGTAAGGAAAATAAATAGAGGTATTAAGAACATTTTGATCAGGTAAATTAGTAGGTAGATTTATAATAAACTTTGTCAAGAATACTTTCCTAATTAGATATAATAGTGATAAAAAAGAATTTATGTCCATACAGAGATACTGAAAGAAATATTCAACTAGATACAAAGTTTCCTTATCAGTGTTTTCATGGTTTTTCACTTACCTCTTGAGTAAAGCACCTGGGACTTCAGAATTTGAAAAACATCTTCTCTGTGGTTTCAGACAATAGGAGTGAACCACCAGTCTGCCAGAACTATGCCTTTAGCTTTGAAGATTGATACAATTTAAAAAACCTTATAATTGAAAGGAAAAAATATTTCTCCTTTCTTGAACAGTGACTATAGTATGTCAGGATAAGAATAAGATTATCTTCTTTCCATACTGCCAGCTGCAACATGATGTAAACATGCTTGGAGAGTATCTCCTCTCTCCCGACACCTCTGCTTCTATCCCAGAATTAAAGCATCAAGTAAAAGTAATATCATGCACAGATTATTAGCAGAATTCTTTTCAGTTTTGGCAGTGAAACATACAAAGAAATGCTTGTAAAGACTGAAAAGGAAATTCTTTAGGAAAATATTTTTTTCAGTTTACACAGTGAAGAATGCTTCTCAAATTCAGGTAGATTACTAGTCTGTGCTGCTATGTTCTACATTTATATTAGACTCTACAGTGCCATTGAAAAACAGTCATATTATTACAACAAATCTTATATGGTGAAAATCAGATTTGTAAAACAATATATGAAGATTTGATGTAAAAGCAACTTGACAACAAATGTCCCTAAATACAAACTGCTTAAAGGGGATTGATTATTTCAGATTTGCATAAAACACAAAAATGAAACAAATCATCATTTCTTGAAAGGAAGCTATATTTGCAAATAGATCTAATATTTAATAAAAATCCTAATATTATCTGCTATTTTTTTCAGCTATCAGGTTTTAGTTTGTTAACTCCGAAACAGCTCAGAATTAGAATAGGTTCTGTTTTTATATACAATGGAAGTTACCTACACAAATAACCACTGAAGAAGTAAAACAGTGGCAGGAAAACCTTAAATACCTGTGTCAAATTCTGTGGGTGTTATAGTGATATAATTTACAGGAGGATCCATAAATATAAAATTGTGCTTCCTCCTACTTCACTTTCAGGCAGGAGGAGTCATAAACTGGTAAAATAGGTTTCTTTAAGAGTGCAAAAATAAGAGCCCATTTTGGAAGAAAGATAAGACCCCATTTTGGAAGAAAATAATGCTGATTTTCTCTTTCCAAAGTACAAATTTTACAAGCTCAGCTGGGTAGACAATGTTTTTCATCTTCTGGAATAGTTATTGGGGAAGTATTGTTTGCAGTATAGTGATTTTTACTGCAACCACAGCAAAAAAAAAAAAAAAGTATATATTTTAAATGAGGTTTAATAAAAGTTCAGTTGAAGAAAAGAAGCAAGCTTGAGAAATGTAATTACATTGGAAGTTTGGTCGCTAGGAGCTTTTGAACAGGACAGGTTTCATTAAGTATCCATCTGCATCCTAAAATGCCTTAATACCTCATAAATACCACCTCAGTAGTAAATCTCTCTCAGTGCTAGAAGAAATTAAGATTTATAGGAGAAGATTTATTCAGAAACAGGTAACTTTTCTTCATCCAAATTAGTTATGTATGTTGGTATCAACAACCAAAATTTATATCCAAACTATGCAGGTGATGCCTTAGGATTTTAGCTTTTGTATTTTTCATTTATTTGTAATTCTGCAATTCTTTAGTGTATTACTCGAAACTCCACACAGAGTGTTAGCTACTGTCTTCATATTTTGGTCAGACAACACAATTCCTCTCCAGGCTTGGGAATCAAGAAATGCAAACAAAAGTGAGTTGGGAAGGAGCAAACTTGTGGTAAATTACTTCATTAACTGAAGCTGTAATTGGAAGATTAACCCCCAATATGCAAATTGACCAAACTTACAAAAGTGTGAAAAAGCCTGTGACACTTTGTCCATTTTTGGATGTAGCTCCTGGGTGGGCTTCATCTGCCCAAAATGTACCTGAAGGCCCTTCAATAAATATAACTGCTTTTTATTCCTTTAGTTTTTTCTGGCATCTGTTTTTATGTAGCCCCCAAAAGGCATCAAAGTGTATTAAAATACAAGTCCTCCGGGCTTCACCCGGGTGCCCAGCCTGTCCGGGGGAAAACCCTCAGAGGACTGGTCCGCGGGGAGGATGTGGCGGGACCCGGATAGCTCCACCGTAAGGACGAGAGGGCTCTGAAGTGGCTTTATTCCTAGAGGCTTTATTTCAGGAGCGTGAAACGAGGGGCATGAACTCTCCAGAAAGGAGCAAACTCCGGAAGCCCCGAGGAAAGGCGGGGCTGGGTATTAAGGGCAAAGGAGTAGGAGTGGTTAGGGTACAAAACAGCCAACGGGCAACGGGTAAAGGGGGGAGACAGAGTGGGGTGACATACAGAGAACTAATCGGGGTACAGAGGAGGAGTGGTATTCTAACAGGAGCCAATGGGGGTAACAGAATAACTGAACTTTCTGGAACTGGGGAGTATGCTAAACATTGATGGACAGCTCTTCTGTGGTGGAGAGCAGCAGCTGGTTGGCAACCTTTTTCTGCACTGTTGCTGCCTCCCAAGGGAGAGCACGAACCCCTCCCACATCAAAGGAGCTCATAATTTTGCTGATAAAATTCCCCATGATGTAAAGGACTGTTTCTGGGCTGCCCAAAATTACTCATCCTTTGACAGGTGTTCCCTGTTTTGATAGAGTATTTGGAACTTGTCCATCCTTTGGGTGCAAAGCAGTGCAGGTGAAGCTCACTGTCTCTTTAGAATAAATACTGGGCTACAGAATTGGTGAAAAGTAAAATGTTTTGAATAACTGTGTAATGACCTGAAGTATGCTGGCTTTTTATGTTATTTCAATTTATGTAACACATTTACTGTAGCAAAGAGTGGAATAAGAGTGCTATTCCTCTGGAAGTGTGGTCATTGCTGAAAACAGTTACATTCTCCCTCTCCTTCTTTATTTCCAGGTTATTGGTGCAGAGTATTCCCTGAAACACAGAGATCAATAGTAGAGTCCTTTATTAGGCAGATATTAAAAAACAAAAAAAGTCAATGTGCTGACCTTTGTCTCACTCTGTGACATGTCAAACCTCTTCAGTCTCTTCTGCAAGAGATTATAAGATTTCCTCCATAACTCCTTTTTCCATAACTGTGTATTGTGACTCACTATAGTCTGTGTTTACAGTGCAGTGGTAAAACAACCATAGCATATGACAGTTTCAGAAACAAGAGACAAAGACTTCTAATACATACCCCTCAGCACCTGCCTAGTGCCACAAGCCTTTGTGCCCTCGAATTGTTTTATCTTGACAGGAAGCCTAACTCAGAGCCAGAGCTTTGAAACGGCAGAGGACTGACTTCTGCCCTGCTCCTTTTTATCTCCTCCTCACTCCTTAGTCTGAGTTTAGCACACATATGAGTGGGTTGTAAGCCAGTCAAAAGCATTATTGATTCTGGAATGTATGTACTGGGTTGGGTGCCTGTGATCAAGATAAACTGTTAACCTTTTTCAGCAAGGTACTCTAATCCAAAGACCAACAAGAGTTTGCAACAGCCTGCTCCAAGGCATTGAAAAAAGGCAATAAATCTAAGGCCACTGAAATAAAGAAGTATTTCTGAGAGTAATCATCCAGCAGGAATTGGAGACAGGTGTTATGTATATGTGGTTCTTAAGAGGTGACAAGGAGAACCTTTAAATTACAGCTAGGCCTAGAATCAGAAGTGGTTATTGGAGAAAGGAAAGGGAAAGGGTTAATGGTTAATTATGAGAACAAAGTCTCTGTCAGTAATTGACACAATGATTCTTTTCCTAGAGGAAAATTTTACAGTTTGCTTTCTCCACACCACTGTAAAAGTAGAAAAAAATATTCCTAAAAATAAATGAAAATGTGAAAGAATTCAGAAATTTAATGTCTTAAATAGTTTGAAATGGACAAGTTTGAACTGGAACAAGTAAACTAGTGCTGAGTACTTAAAAGATGGTAGGGACCTGACTTGAAAGTTACTTAGGGAATTAGGACAGAGCACTTAAGAGACTTTTATAGTGCAACAGAAGATACTGGAATGATACTTTACTTTTTTTCAGGCCTAATCGTTGTGTGGAGATGCCACATTACCTGCTAAAATAAAAGTGAGTAGTTTAAGTAGCCTGAATATAGCCAGATACTTAGGGGAGGAAGGAACCGGATAACCATAGCACTGTAAATTTATGTAAGTCAACCTGCATGAGCTCCACTGAATCACTTTAGTAGGGCTCCATCAATAAATATTACAGAAGGCACAAATTCCAGTCCCTCATCATCAGCACAATCAATTCAGGCAAACTACGAAATATTTAGATCCCATATCTATTTTTCCCCTAATCTGGTTTTTGAATCAATCTAATTTCTACTATTCAGGGAATTGTTTTTTCTTAGCATTTTTTTCTAAAGATACCTTATCCCTTCAGGATACTTGCTCTTTATATATTTGTTACATTTTGGTAGCTATAGCAGGAACAATTCCTGTCCTTTTGTAGTACTGATTCTTTCTACTGATGTCACCTCTAATTTGACTCCAGAAAGAACAAGATCTGGACCTATTCCTTGTTTATGGAAGCACAGAAAATTCAGTATGCTGGTAACACAGATCTTTATTTTGTCTCTTCCTACTGAAACATCTGAAATCTTTTTCAGAAGCCCTGCCAGGCTGCTGAAATGTCATCAAAATGTGTGCCAGATGGTCATATTCTCAAGAGGATTTCCCCTAACATGCCTACCTTAGGGAACCCCGACCCTTATGTCCTGCACTTCACAGTCAAAAAGGATTTGGTTATGGGGTTCTAAATATCAACATCTGTCCCTAACATTAGTTCTATCCTTGAAAGTACTAAATAGGTACTGAAGACTAAATGTCTTATCCAGGCGCTGTAAAGGTGAATGGAAAACTAAATCATACAGACATAACTGAAGAGGATAGAGGTTAAGTAATAATGCTTCTGGATAGAAAATATTAAAACCCAAATGTAGACACAACTGAAACTTGAAAAAAATAGTGGATTTATGTTTCTGGTATAGAAATATGTTTGGGGTTTTTTTACTATTTCATGAATTTAGTACAGAATTATGTTGTTCTGAGAAGTATGAATGCTGTAATTTGGAAGTTAGAGAAACTGGTTATACTAGACTTAGTGTAATGTAAGATTATAAAATAATAGATTTATTAAATGACTAGCTGAGGCACCTATGTGAACCAAATGTCCAGATTATGAATTGCAGTCTTTCCACAGAGTTATGTAATTTCCCATGTCACACATATAATGCATTATTCAGATTTCCATTTCAGGATTGCATCTCATAGTATCAGTGGCTAACCATGTGAGATCAGTATATCTGAAACTGTGTGGCAAAAAAGCAGCAGAATATTTAGTTAGTGTCTATAGCACTATAAACCTGCATTTATGCTGGTTAATAATGCCAAGTATTCAGTATCAAATCTTCAGTAAAAAGAAAACCACAATTTGTAATAATCTCTTGCCCCTGAGGCAAACTTCAGGAGCATTGAATTATAACATACTTCTTCTTTTGAGATGTTTCTCTATTGGCAGTTGTCAGTTTGGAACAAAGTTTAGGAGAAAATGCTCCGGAAGGAGTGTTTCCTCTAAAAAAGGGTTCCAACAATCTCTTCCTGCTTATGAGAGGTTAACACTAGTGGATGAAAGAGAAAAAATCCAACCATTTATTGACAAACAGAATGCCAACACAGTATAGGAAAAAATGGTGAGGAAGTGCTAGGTACTGAACTGTCAGATCTTGATCCCCACCACAAACAAGAACAAAAAAACAAAAAATGCCAGATAAGGAGAAAAGGAAAAAAAAAAAAAAAAAACACCAAAACTACAACGGCTGCAGGGTGGTGGGGAGGAGAAAAAAAAAATGGCACCAACTTTTGCTTCAGGGAAGTAAAATACAATGGCTTTACACAGTAGCTTTGGCAAAAACAAATAGAAATCTGGTGAACTCTTGATGTTGGTCTCCTCTTCACAGCAGATGAAGCTGCCAGATTTAGTGTCCTTTCTGTTGTGGGTACAGCTTTTCCAAGGTCTGGATCTGGGACAGAACAGACCCTCAGCTCCCTGCTGGTCCACTGACGATTTTTCTCCCATTGATTGTCCCCTCTGACCTTGGACCAAACCAAACTGAGCAGTTCAAGGAAAAACAAAGGCCTCTGAAGGACTGCTGCTGCAGTCTCCAAAGGCAAAGCAAGGAAGAAAAGATCTCTTGCCAAAGCTAACAAAACCTGAGCTATCCAGGCAAATGAAGAGACCCCAGTCTGCCTGTCCATGGACACCTGGGGAGTGAGGTTTTAAAAAAAGCCTGCACAAGAGCCCCAAGGCTCCCCACTGCCCTGGCCCCACCTTAAACCTATAGCAACCATTTCTGGGTATGGAGCAGATGATCAGGGGATAGAGGATCATCATAAAATCACCCCAAGACAGCAGTTTTAGTCTTGATTTGGTCATTATGCTCCTTACTAAAGACAAAACATTGCCACCTATTTTCCTATTGATGTCCTATGAAATAAGAAAATACAATGGCAGAGATTTAATCTCCCAAGTCCCTGTGGAAGTAAGAGAGAGCAGGGAGCACCTGAAACAAAGTATTTTGAAAGCTTTCTTTTCTTTCTCACTACTTTTTCATCTTTAAGAAGTGGGTAGGTAACACCTGACCTTGCTGTATTCTGGCCAGTGAATCTCAGGGGAGGTTTTAAACACACCCCACTAGTTTTAGGTATTCCCAGAAGGGGAGATAATCCTCGGGGAGGATTATCAGTTCAAAAGAAAATTTATTATAGACAAGTGAATGTTATTGAGTTGGATCTGAATCACAATTCCATTAAAAAAAAAGACCAGAGAAGTTCAGAGGATATCATTACATAGTTAATTCTTGTCTATACTTTGAAGACAGATAAGTAGTAGAAATGTCTCAAGTTATTTTTATTGGAAGAGGCTCTGTATTAATTTTACTAGTGATCTATACGTGAGCTCAGCTAATTTATCATTCAACTGCTCATCCTTGAGCTACTAAAAATGACTGTGAACAAGTGAAAGATCACTAGGACTGTAGTTTTAATTTCTGCTGCTTTGTTCATCCTTTAATTCTAGTTTAAGTCTAAGCATTGTAGGAAAAAAACCCAAAGCCATTAGAAAGGATTGGTGTATTTGCAAGAACTAGGAAAACCAGTAACTTCTTAAATCAGGTTACCCAGACTCAAATATCTTTAACATATATGTATTCAAATGCAGTGGGTTCACAAGAGCAGTAAGCAAGATAGGCTTTGAAAGAACTAATTGAATTCCCTTTTCCAAATATTTGTGCAACAAAAGAATACAAAGATGTCAACTGCATAGACTTGAATGAAATTTAGCAACCCTTTTCTTATTTCTCTCCTAGATAAATATATTGAAAAGGGTTACTAGGGCTGTCTTATATATGGTTTTATAATCAGCTGTGTGGTTGTGAAGAGAATAGCAAGGTCATTAGAAAGGGTCACAGATCAGAGTAAAAAAAAAGAATCTTTGTCTAGAAAAATAAACTGACATATAATAAATTGATTGAAAATAATTCTGTTACAGAGAGTGCTATTTAAATATTTCCTCTTGCTGATATTTCTACTGAAGTCCTGAGAAAGAGATTAAAGTACAAGTTGTGGAAGTTAAAATCCTATGATTAAACTGAAACCATGGAAAATAAAATTATGTTCATTGTACCAAAGCAATTTTATATATAATTAAATCACAAAGTTTTAAAGTTAGAGAGTGAGGGAAAGCTATCACAAAGATTGGTTTTGCAGTGAAAGGCAGTAATATAGTTTAATTAAAACATTAATTAACACAACCAGTATAGCTAAGTAGTCCCTATGGAACAATTTTTTATTTAACAGAGGCACGTGACAGAAGTTCTGATGGAAAAGCAACACTTGGCAGTTAAATTGATTCGTTTTAGCATCTAATCTTGACTACCCACATAGTAAGATATTGTAGACTAAGAGGAAAAGAGTGGTCCTCCCTTTTCTTTCAGTCAACTCTTTCACTGATTTTCTCAAAATACTGTCATGAAAAAGAGCCAAAGTGAAAACTTAAGAAAACTTAATGACATTATAAAACAAGAAATGTATAAACTATAGTAATGTCGCTACATCAAATTAAGTTTGTTTTGGACTTGTTAGAATCACAGAATAACCAGAGCTGGAAGGGACACACAAGAATCATCAAAGTCTAGCTTCTTGTCCTGCATGGAACATCCTAAGAATCACACCATGTGCCTGAGTACTTTGTGCAAACACTTTTTGAGCTCTGTCAGGCCTGGTGCCATGACCACTTCCCTGGGGAGCATGTTTCAGTGCCCACCTTCTGGGTGGAGAACCTTTTCTAATATCCAGCCGAAACCTCCCCTGAAACAACTTCAGGCCATTCCCTCAGGTCCTGTCACTGGTCACCACAGAGAAAAGATCAGTGTTTTCCCCTCCTCTTCCCCTCACAAAGAAGTTGCAAACTGCAATGAGGTCTCCCCTCAGTCTCCTTCAGGCTGAACAGACCAAGTGACCTCAGCCTCTCTTTGCATGTCATCCCCTTCAGACTTTCACAGTTTTCATTGGCTTCCTCTAGATGCTGTCCATTAGCTTTATATTATTATATTGTGTCACCCAAAACTGCCCTCAGCATCGAGGTGAAGCCATCTCAGCCCAGAGCAGAATGGGACCATCCCCTCCCTTGCCCAGCTGGCAATACTGTGCCTGATGTCCCCAGGACAGGGTTGGCCTTCCCGGCTGGCAGGGCACTGCTGACTCAAATTCAACTTGCCATCAGCCAGGATCCCTAGATCCCTTTCCACAGCACTGTTCTCCAAGCTCTCCTACCCCACTCTATGCACACATTCAGGGCTGCCCTGCCCCAGGTGCAGAATCCAGTACTCATCTTTGTTAAACTCTAAACAGCTGGTGATTCCCCAGTCCTCTGAAGTTTTGAGATCTCCCTGCAGGGCCCCTTTTCCTGCAATGGTGCTAACAGCTTCTCCCAGTTTATATTGTTATATATATCCCAATTTATGTTGTTATATACCTGCTATCTATCTACTGTATAAATATCATTAGTGATTCCTGCATCCAAGTTGTTTTTGAAGATGTTGAAAAGCACAGGACTGAGGATGGCGCCCTGTGAAACCCCACTGGCAACCAGTGACCAACCTGATGTCACTTCATTTGCTATAATCCTATTGTACCCAAAGTGTCAGTATGTTGTTCACACATGAGACTATTGATAATCTAGCTGTGTACAAACCATAGTATGGTTTGTCTGATTCTTTTTTTTTTTTTTCATTCTGGGTAAATATAATTT
Source organism: Vidua macroura (assembly GCF_024509145.1). Classification (NCBI taxonomy): domain Eukaryota; kingdom Metazoa; phylum Chordata; class Aves; order Passeriformes; family Viduidae; genus Vidua; species Vidua macroura. The sequence continues at coordinate 68,892,219 of NC_071611.1, forward strand.
AAATTTATCTTTTCTTCATAGATAGGTCAGTCTCCTTCCTAAAAAAGCACTTTGGAACAGGTGGCTTCCAGACACAGCATTTTTTTTTTAATTCACATGGAGACTTAGCAGAAAGACTAACAAAAACAAACAAACAAACAAACAAAAAAAACCAACAAAAAAACCCACCACCAAAAAAACCCCAAAAAAACACCACAAAAAACCCAACCAACCAACAAAAAAAAAAAAAAAAAAAAAAAACAAACCACCAAAAAAACCCTCACCAAAAAAACCCTCAACAAAACTCACAAAACCCAACAACAAAAACAAAAAACCCCAAAAAAGCAACCAAAAAAAATTTGCTCAGAATCAATTGTCAATATTTAAAGCTGGTGTAAAAAGCACAGTAGTGTTTCAGCAGTGCACTGAGCTGTGATGCAGGGCTCAGAACAAACTCCACAGGGACTCTGAAATCCAGTGCCAGGTTTCTTACTTTTATTTCCAATTCATTGGCTTTGAGCATGCCTCTAGGAAACCCTCTGTATATGAGTATTACTGCACTTACCCTCTTCTTTCCCCTGGGATTTACAATCTACATATACAAAGTTAACATAAATAGATGTGTATTATTGTCTTGTTTTTTTTGGTTTTTTTTTTTTTTTTTTTTTGGTTTTTTTTTTTTTTTTTTTTTTTAAACATATTCCAAAACCACAGGGAAGAAGCAACCTAGAATCCAATTATCTGTATGTACAACCCCAAAAATTAGCCCTGCCCTGAGTACAAAAATTTCCTCTCCATTCAGTTTAATAGACCTAAATGTGTGCTTCATACTCACTTATTCCATAAGTACTCAGATTGTCTATGTACAAATGAAAGAATTAATGAATGAAATATTTAGTACATTTTCAAGAAACACTGCCTTCTCTAGGCTCTCTTGCCTACTTGACTTTCTTTATGATTTTTGTGCTTGTTTTGCTATTTTTATTTTTAATACATGGGAGGATGAAAAAATATTCTGCCAACTTTGGATTTCTTATTTGAATGTTCCTGTTGAAACCATTGTCTTTCAAATATTTTTTTTCATTTAAATAATTAGATAAATTAATTCAATTAGTGGATTATAGTTAATCTTACGTGATATTTTTTATCCTACTTTGGTGGAACTAGACACTGTCCTGTGTCTAGATTAAGACTAGAAATTAAGTGGTCTCAGCTGGGTTTTATGTGGAGGGGTTGGTTTTGAGGTGTGGGATATTTTTGTGATAGTATAAGGAAGTATTGACACCTGTCATGAAAACATGTTAAAATACAAAGACACTGCACTAATAAAGATCACTTTCTTCAAACTTATTTTAACCATGTTACTCATAAACACTTTTTCTAAGGTGTGATGTGATTGACTTGTTTTACATCTATCTTGCACATTTTTAAATTGTGCTTATTTGGTACTTAATATCTAAAAAAGTATTATCTAAATATAAATGTATATTGAGGGATGAAAATCAAACTTTCTCATCCACTTATCGGGAAAGATTAAAGTAATAAGCAATTGTATACCTTATAAAGCTTCCACTTTGCAGAACTTATTTTAAAATTGTTTTTTTTAAATACAGAGGTGTAATTCCTCAATTGTAAATTCTAAATCAAGGTAAATATTTTAAGTTGCTTCCTCTTGGAATGTTCTGCTGGTACACTTAATCAGTCAATAGGCCTTCTAGTGCGTTATTAACTACTATATAAATTTACTTGAGAATAGGGATGGGTGTTTAGATAGCCTAATAAGTATCAGCATTTTGAGTTTTCTCACTCTTTTTGTTTCAATACACAGTGTATCAGTGATTGGTTTAATACGTTGCTCATATACAGTACCTTTCAAAGTTATTTTCATATTTCCATATTATATTGAAAAGAAAATGTAAATTTCACCAAGAGAAGAATTACCAATGAGTTTCAGTGGGATATATTCTAATCTTACTTCAGCAATGCACAATTTACAACTTATAGTGAAGAAGACGAAAACCCACAGAAGACAGATTTATTCTAAATAATTTGCATGATGTTTCAATCTGCAATTGACTTTAGAATGTTATACTCAATAGGAATTAAAGTCTATAAGCTATCTGAAATATGGAGACATTTAAAAAAAAAGTCTTAATGTTGCATTCAGTGATGCTACTTGGTTGGTTAGGAAGAAGCTGTTCAACAAGATATATCAAATAACCTGCTTTTAATTGGGAATATTTTTCTTCTAATTTCTCACATTATTAATTTAGTAAGTGCTTCATGGGATTAAGAGCATGCTTTGTGAATAAAAGCTGAACTAACATCACAATATATTTCAGACATTTGGGCTCCAGCAGTCTTGAGTGCTCATTCAAAATAAAAGATTATTCAGTTAATTGTTTTCTTTATTGAATTCTGTTCCTAAAAAAAAATTATTCCAACACTCATAGTAGCAACCTTTCCTCTTTCTTCTTAATATTGTACATAACATAAGGCAATTTATCTAGTGGGATAATTTTCTTTTTCTATGAAGTACAACCGTAAGTTTTTGTTTCTAAGGGCCATAAGGAATGCTATATTTGAAGTTCTGAGTAAAGTTTTGGAATCTGACTAAAATGTCTTTGCTTGCAGTACTCGGCATTAATTTATTAGCAGTCCTCATACTAAGCAAAGTAAGTAGCAGAAGGAAAAATATAATTGGGTCTGTGCATGTGTTTCTAAAAAAATTAATTGTATGCAAACTCTTTTTATCACAATTTTTTTCTGTTTTGGTCTTCTCTTTCCTCTCATCCTGCACATGACATTGATTTTCCTCGATTTTATATTGAGGATTTGCATAGCCTGTTTAAAAAAAACAGTATTTAAATGTTGAAGAGATTTTTGTTTACTCCTTTTAAATAATTTTTTCTTTTGATCTGTTCCTTTTTGTTTTCTGGTTTCTGCCAGTACCAGAAAAAAAAATATTGAACTACTGGAAGGAAAATCAATTAAGGTTGGCCAAATGCTTTACATTTCTGCTGTGAATATTCATGTGAATAGATAATAAAATCTACTTAGGATGTGACTATGTGTCTTTTATCTTCAGTTTTTGTGACTGTTTTTGTGACAAAGGAGTTGCTGGGAAAAAAAAACCAAGATACAGAAAGTATACATTGTGATGTTTCTGTTCAACATCAAGGTAAATATTTTCTGTGAGAAAATTAGGGAGTTTAGGTTGGCAACATACAGCATCACATTCAATACTTGACTTTAGAGTAACTTGTACTGAGAGTAGTTGACCCCAGAGAAAGTTTATGATGCAATCTTTTTCCACCTTTTTTTTCAAAAAGAGAAGCAATGTGGGAAAATTTCAGTCTAAGACTTATAAACTGAACTATTCCTTAAGTAAGTTTAAAATCAAGTTTTTAATTGATCCAGAATGAAACATGTCCAATTACCTATCTATTCAACTGTTTCTTGTTTTACTCTAAATAAAGTGCTTTAGGCATCTTTACACATTAAGATGATACTTTGTTCAGAAAATACATGCTAAGCTTTGGGATGAAACATTTCTTAACAAAAATGCAGGCCCCCAGAAGCTTGAGATGTTTTGAGTCATGTCATAAAGGTCAAGAATGAAGCAGCAAAGGATTGTCACTGTAGAATTCATCAGACTGAGCAAAAACATCTTGTGCCAGTCACTGGACTACATCAGGAAATATTTTGTATCCCAAAAGATGTCCTTGTTGAACTCCTGAAAATGTAACCTCAGACTGCAAAGCCACTGGATAAATGGTGCAGTGGATTCTGGATACAAACAAAATGCCAGTGTCAAATACAAACTCATTTTTGCAACATATGATGGATGTCACATAATGATGTTAATCTTCTGTTGTTACATGAAATAATATCAGTTGATCAGCTAGATTATTTGATCAACTAGATAAAATATCTATTGTAGAGATGAAATAATATCAGAATTATAAATTAATACCAGAAATTTAAAATTTCTAGTAAATTTGAAAACCTCTAGTGGCAAAAATGCTTGGTATAAACCTTAGATCTATAGAGAATCTTTCACAAGAAAGGTAGGTAATTTTTCAATTTGAGCTGTTTTTTTAGAATCATGGATATTTGCACTAAATGTTGTGAATTGTTCCTGACATTTAAATTTATGAGAGGTTCATAAATTAAGTGTGGGGTTTTTTCTTCAGACAGTTTTTGCCCTGTTTAGTTCTTTTTCCCTTAGGAATAACACATACATTTTTTATTCAATAGCCTGATACTTTCTACATCAAGTTGCCATTTTTTAAAGAAGACGAAAAGCAGACTGTCTTCCTGAAAACAGACTATGAACTAACCAGTAAAATAGTAAGACTGGTTTGAAAAATGAGGCAAAGTAGGCTTGTCATTCAACATGAGGTTTGAACAGTCACAGGGAGAAAAAAGCATTTTACTAGAAGGAATGTGTATCTGCTAAACCAAAGTTATTTTGTCACATGAAAATTTCTGCCACTCCTAATTCAAATCTCTCTCTCAAACGTTCTCTCAAGAAGAATTTTGTACTTTTAAAGAATTTTATAATTTTAATTATATATTTTAAAAGTAAATACTTTATTTTTTATTTTTAAATCAGATTTTGCTATGCAATTGCTGAAGTGAATTCTCTTTATATTATATTAATAAGTTACATTTTCCCATGTTTTCTTCACTCTCCCAATTCCATGTATTTTTCAAATTAATTTTGTTAAACCAGTTTTTTGTAAAGAGTGAAAATAGCACAGGTGATGAGTACTGTTTCTCAAAATCAATGAAAAGATTCAGAATAAAACATTCCATAGAAAGTTGAAATATCAGGCCAAACATCTCTTTTTATGGGACTATCACCAATGTTTTTAGTTTAAAGTGACGTATTTAATATATATTACTGCTGCACATGCCAGAAATGACAGCAGACAAAACTGTGATGGCACCTGGGAAAGGCAGGAGAAACACAAGATTAAAACCTCTTTGTTACTGGATCAGGCTTGCTAGCAAGATGAAGATAACTAAATCCATTTGAACTTTATTTGAATTTAAGCCCAAACATAAGTGAAAGTTCATTAGCTTGTCTATGACTTTCAATAATGAAAAACATATTTTATTTTTTATCTTTTTATCGATAAGAGGAGCTAAATAGTGGTACATTGTTCCACTCTGAGTGGAAGAAGAGGCTTGAATTTCAGGATCTCAAGCTTAACCATCAAGTTTACTATCAACTAATATAGAAAATAGATTCCATATTCATACTGATTGTAAAGACTTTACCACAGAAGCAACTATCTCTCAGACCCAAACTACAATCAGTTTACTTATGTTAGAAGATAAGAAAGATAAGAGTTAAAAACTGATGCTTTCCCTCATTTACATTAGCAGGACTTTAGGTTCCCTTCATATTCACAGGTGATTTTGAACAAAAAGGGAGAAAATAAACTAGTGAGCATGAAATGAGTAACAATTCAATCACTAATCCTTTCTAAATGATGTTTTAACAAAACCTGATGTTTTATTAATATCAATTGCAATTAGTGTTTTGAGTATGTAAAATCTCAATTTGTAATGCAAACCCAAACCAAACAAGAAAAGAACTAATTTTTAGGAGTGTAAGTTTTGAAAGCCAGAACTGTATGACAGCCAATAGCTTGTTGTTTCTAAAAAGCCAATTAAGTAACTAATTATTCTGAATGAAAAAGCTCTCTTTTTGCTGATGTCTCCTAAATATGATATATATATCTAAAAGATCATTACAGAAGAAACCCTGTGCCTGTAGGAGCATGGCTTTCTGTTTTCAAATAGCTGCTGAGGTGAAAAGGGAAAAAAAGAAATTTATACAAGTCCAGTGAATGCTTTCCTTCTGTCACAAGCCCTTATTTGTTGGAAAATCCCAGCGCTACAGAGGCAGGGCAACTGAGAGGTGTTTTAAAACATTTTATTCCATTATCAGTCTCGTAGAAGGGTGAGACATAAGAGATGTAAAACTCAATGGCATTCTATCAGAAGCCAACCTATTTCCTGGTTACAATACCTTATAAATGTTTTTCAGCCTATTAGCTTTTGCCACACAATGCTGTTAATATTTCTAACACCAATCACCTATTATTATACCCTATGTAGTCTTGCTACAATGCATCTTTCACAGTTCTAATTCTCTGAAATATCTGATCTTTCTGCAAGGCCATCTTTTGAAACTTGTTTCTAGCTCAATCTCTCTCTCAACAATGTCATCTCTATTCCATGGCCTTTCTAAGTCAGCACGCCTTATCTCAGAGTTTGCACACAAATGTATGAAACGGTGTGAGTTTTCAGTCAAGTTTTGAGAATCCTTTACAAATCCATTTCTCACATTTATTTACATGTGCAATATTGTGAATGGTAAGGTCTGTGCAAAGGAGGGCTTGAAAGACTGGCTGCTGTAATTAGCTTGACTGATTGAGCAGTCATCAGGGTCCCTGTAAGTCTTGTTCACATTCAAGAGATTTATGTTGCGTATACAACAACCAATAGGTCCCTCATGGCTCTGGCCTGACCTCAGATTTTAGAAAGCAGTGACCATGTTTTGCAAAGAGGCTTTACTGCAGCTTTTCAATAGCATTATTTTTACACCGTGGTAGCAGCATTCTTGAAGAGGGTTCATCAACTTTCAGGACCAGAGTCCTGGTCTCATAGTATACACAGTGAATTATTATCTTTTTCGTGGTAACTTTGCAGCTAGATTTCAGTATTTTCTTTTGTAACTCAAATATTTGAATAGAAATAAGAGTGAACATTCTTTTCCACATTCAGCATTGTCTGTGCACTGTTGACATGCTTATTCACTGCAGCAGAAGTGGTAGATCAATATTGCCTCTCTGTCAATATGGTATTAATATGTACCTTGCAGACTTTGTGAGAAGATTCTGAAGTAGCTAGAACACAGGTGGAACTTATTAACTAGCTTGTCTTTTTATTTAATGTACCTTTATTTTCCCATTAAAAATATGAGATTTTGTTTTCTACCTGATCATTTATTTTTTTATGGGCTTGAAGGTCAAATAGCAAGGTGGTTGTTTCTCAGCTACCTAAAGAAATTACTCTGTTGTGCATAGAAACTGCTTCAGCCCCATCCTATTCAAACCAGCTTCTATAGCAGGCCTTGGGATGAAATCAAGTGCAGGTTTTAATCCATGAAGGTCAAGTTTGGTTGTTCCTGAAAGAATTAACTGGAGTGTAGATGACAGGGAACCAGAAGAGTAATAGAGTTATTCTTAGACTAGATTGCCTTCCATTCATGCTGGGCAAAAACACAGAAGTAGCATGGTACTATGGGGGTACATGTAAACCTTTGTAGTAGTTAAATGTGCTCCCAGTTAGGGAGGACTTTAAAGAATTCTCAAAAAAAATTTTTTTTAGACGTTGTCTAAAATTTTGAAGATTTTTAATTTCTTTGTTTTAATTAAATTTATAGTCATTGCTAACACATATCTCTCAAAACTAAATCCCAACAGAAAAAAATTAAACCAGTAAAAATAGTCACGTGTACTGCAAAAAGACTAGGCAGTGGTTTTTATTTATAACAGAAGGCCAGCTCAAGTAAACACCTTTCTTTCATGAAGTCCTTTCAAAAGTTATAAGCTGGAAGAAATACTTATATAAATGAGTTTCGCTGCAAAAATACCACCTAGTCTGAATCCCTCTTTTTATCAGTGATAAAGGCCATAGGTACTAATTTGCCAACTCAATTTTCAAATAAGCATTTTATTTTTCATCATGGCATGTTTCATACTTTTACTATTATCCACAAGGAATCTTTCAGCAAGACAAGACTGATTAATAGAGTGGATTATCTTCCTTTGGTTGTTTGTTTCATTTTGCTGACATTTCTAAATGAGAAAAAGCAAATTATATCAGTTGTGATAATGAGATGCTTTGTCAGATCAAAAACTGGAAACCAAAAATATTTCCAAATTTGGACACTTGCAGTTTAAAACAAGAGAAAATAATTAGGAAAAAATAAACTTTAGTTACCTTGCTTTAAAATTAGTAATAGCTGTAAGATAAATTGAAATTGAGTGATTCAGCTGCTTGCAAATTTATTTATGAATTCTCCTAAAACAGTTTCAAAATAGTCAAAAATAAAAAGTACCTTCCCATGTCTACAACTTGCTGCTCAAGCTGTTACTTAAATAAGATTTACAGCCCATTCTGTACTGGTGATGCATCAGAGAATATGATACTGTTTTCCTTTCCTTTCTCCCACTTTACTTGGCTAACTGTACCAGAATATATGTGGACATTTGGATCCTGAAAATCCTCTTCTGAGATACCACACTTGAGGAACTTTGGAGAATATTGGCTGACAGTTAAATTCTGCAACTTCTCCTGTCAAATACTTAGCCAAAGAAAACATCTCATGGACAATTACTTTGTTTCTGAACAAAGACTTGTTCTTAACTTCCTCTTCCTTTTTATGCTACGTATGTCAGACTCCTCCTCATCCTGCTTAGGTCTCTCCATTATAAGACTGATATTGTTCTCTTAGCTAGTGTGGTGTATTCCATTGCTGTTCTAATGAAAATAAAAGTAAGAGAAAAACATTCTCAAGTAAGGTTTAGTTTGCCTTTATTTTTTTTTAAACAATGTAATAAATTGCATGCAATAGTGCAATAGCTGTGTGATCTTATGTCAGTATTCATACAAGTCACTTAGAAGGAAAAACTATTTAGTCATTCAATCTAAATCTATATTGAAGAGCTCCATGCATTTTCATAAGTATATTGGGTTGTATGTCTACTTTCAGAAATAAAACAAATAGTAGTACAAAGACTGAGAAAAAAGATGGTCAAATCAGTAATTAGCACTGTGAGGTGAGGTTTGCAAAGAAAAGCTGTGCCACCTTCCCTCTCTAAGGGAACTGCATTTCCTGAGGGTAGTTGTAATAATTTCCTGTTGGCCAACAGAATGAGAATTCAGACAAGAAAATACCCTGAGGTTCAACATTAGGATTTGTTCATACTTTGTACACAGCTGATACAGTGCTATGCAGATAAGATGCCAAATAAATTGATTTCACCATTCTCACTTGACAATAGATATAACCTAGTAAATGGCAGGGTCTCCACTGGAAAGAGATTATATGGCTTTCTGAGGTCAATAATTGTCATAAAAAAATCATCAGGGAGCCAATTTATATAGTGAAGAATACAAAGATATTCGATAGATGTGTTCATTTTGAGACAGCCTTGTCTTATTCAAAGAATACTCATTTGTGCCAGTGATCTTATCTCAAAAGCCTTTTTCAACCATCTGAACTGCATTTTATGAAGACACTGCTAACACTGCCAGAGCACACACACACACACACACACACACACACACACACACACACACACACATATATATATATGCACATAAAGGAGGAGTGCAACTTCAAATAATCTGCGCCCCTCACCCCACAAATTTCTATTTTAAGTAAATCTTCGTAAAGGCAAATTATGTATACTTTCTAGAATATTTTCTCTGAAATTTTTGATTTTGTCTTTTGTGATGTGGTTAAAGGTTTATAAATTAGATCAGAGTTTGATTATTTTGCATGGCAAACAATGTGTAGATCAAGCTGTTATGAAGGACTTACTATCCAGTCACTTTGGTTCTCAGATCAGTGAACTGTAAAAAGAAGCATGACAAAGAAGGTCTTTAAAACTGGTTGTCTATGTAACAAGCTTTTATATTTCTGACACTTTAACAGATCACTATTCAGAACGTTCAGAATCAGTTGCACTCTACATATTGCAGAGCTTTTAAAATTACTGCTACATTTCTAGACTACTGATTTGCAGTTATCAGTCTCAAAAACCAGAATCGAACCAACACTCATGAACTTTTCTATTAACTTTAATTTCTACTGCTTTGCCTATTCATGTTGACCAGATAATTTTTTTTCTCCTGAACAAGTGTGTTAGCAATTTTATTAACCACTTTTTACTTTCATTTATGCTGCCATTTCTACTTTATTATATTTTACATTGCTTTTCACTTTATCTGAGGATTTATATTATTTTCTGAGCTAGTAGTATTTAAGAAAAATAAGAAGTTTAATTTCAATTAATCTAATCTACTTGATATTATTTATTTTGGGCACTTTTTAACGCTAAAAGAAAAAAAGAAGAAAATTTTAAAAATAGAGGAAAAGATTAAGTTTAGCTTTCTTAGACATCAAATACATCTTTATTAACTCAGAACTTTTAAGAGTTTAAATTAATTCACTGAGTGAAAAATCTATTATTTATTTTGCTTTGTCTGTGATTCTCATTATTGTTTCCTCTTTTGTATTTCTGAACAAACAACTGTAGATCCATTCCAAGACACATTGTTGTTAGCATGTTTTGAGTGTTTTCATTTTTCGTATTATATTTGGGGTTTCTTTATGAATGTTGTACACATGAGGGAAAAAAAAAATTAGACATTTGGTAAATTGAGAAATGGATCAGTAGCAAAAGCAATCATCAGCAGGAATATAACATTTGGAATATACTAAAGCATAGCTCTTTTGAACATTATCTTGAGCACTTTATATGCATGAGTACTCAGCTCATTGTGTTGCTCTGGAAAAATGGTGAAATAAGTTATGTACATATATGTAATGAATGACAAGGTGTATGTTCTTAAATTGTTGCAAACCTACGTAATAAGGAACTTTCTAGAACCATATGAGTGATGAGAAGCTGACCCTCAGTGATTTTTCCTGTGGTGGTCTAAAGCTCCCTATATAAACACTGTAGGACATTGTAACAGCTGCTTTGAATGCATCTGCCATCTGGAGAATCTTTACAAACTTTTTTTTAGTTATTAGCCATTAGCCACTGTCTATGGCTAGAGGACTGGGATGAACATACATTAAAATATTCTAATATTTAATTTCTGATTTTTTCAGAGCTGTGTACCAGTCAGAAAAATCAAAGTTAAAGCTGTCAAACAAAAATTACACTATCCACTTGTTGGGGCTTAACCTGTGTTTCCTTCACTTCAATATCTTTTACTGAAAGTTACACAGAGAGATCCCATGAGACCCACATAGAGTGTTTGCTGAGAGTAATAATCATTTAGCCAGCTGTAGTTTTAATGGATTTAAAGGTGATTTTAATCAATCATAGAATATCCTCTGTTGGAAGGGACCCAAAAAGATCATTGAGTCCAATTTCTGTCCCTGCAAAGGACCACATCCATCAGTCACACCATGGGCCTGAGAACATTGTGCAAACACTTCTTGATGGCTGCCAGACTGGTACTGTGAACACTTCTCTGGGGAGCCTGTTCCAGTGCCCAAACACCACCTTTTCTAATATCCAACAAAAACCTCCCCGGACTCAGTTTCAGGCTACTCCTCAGGTCCTCTCGCTGGTCACCACAGAGAAGAGATCAGTCTCTGCCTCTCCTCTTCCCCTCACAAGGAAGTTGCAGACTATCATGAGGTCTTCTCTCAGTCCCCTCTTCTCCAAGATGAACAGACCCAGTGACCTCAGCAGCTCCTCATACAGCTTCCCCTCTAGATCTTTGCTCATCCTCATGTCTCTTCTTTGGCCACTTTCTAATAACTTTAGAACCTTCTTATACTGTGTCACCATAAACTGCCCCCAGGACTCAAGGTGAGGCCACCCCACTGCAGAACAGAGTGGGACAATCCCCTCTCTTTCCCAGCTCGCGATGCTGTGTCTGATGTCCCCCAGGATTCTGTTGCCCCTCCTGGCTGCTAGGGCACTGCTGCCTTGCTCCCAGTTCCCTTTTTGTGGTACTGTTTTGCAGCATCTTATTGCCCAGTCTGTTTGTACATACAGAGTTGCCCCATGCCAGGTACAGAATCTGGCACTTGCCCTTATAAAACTTCAGAGAGCTGCTGATTATCCAGTTCTCTAATTCATCGAGGTCTCTCTTGCAAAGCTTCTCTGCCCTTGAAGGAGTTACAGTTCCTCCCAATTTAGTATCATGAGCAAACTTAATTAGCATACCTTTGAGTCCTGCATACAGTTCATTGATGAAGATGCTGAAGAACACAGGGCTAAGACAGGACAGGTCAACAGTCTTATTTCACTCCACTCACTACAACCATTGTGCCCAACCTGTAAGCCAGTTCCTCACACATCACATGATGTGTTTATGTGGTTCTGGACATTTTGTCCAAACAGATATTATGAGAAAGAGTATCAGGTATTTTGCTGATTAAATCAACTTATTTTCTTTCTTGCTTGCTTGTCTTCTTTCTCTTCCTGTGTCAAGTCTTTAAAGTAAAATACTTTATAAATTTAGGAGAAATTTAAAGTATTGCAAGTACCGTACCTTTTTTGTGTACCACATGTAACATATGCTAGTAGATGGATTTGCAGGAAAAAAACTATCTGAAGGTCTGAGGAATATTTTTATACATTTGTCTTAAATTACTTTGATTTGAGCAAAAATGTTTTTGCAATGCCTTCCAGTATTATTCTTCTAAGATTATTTAATTGTAATCTGGGAAGATTGGAGGCAAACCCTAACCTAAAGTCTATCACATGGGCTTTGTTATTTACTAAGTGGTTACTTGTTTATTCCCCATATGTTCCTCCAAGTCCCTTATTAATTATCCTTATTACTTATTCCAAGTTGAAGCTGAGATGCAGAAGCACTCTATCATCTCATGTTCTTCTTTGCCTAAGGAGCATTGAAGTTTTAGTACTTAATGCAGTGCCCCAAGGCTGTAGTCTAGCATTATTATGTGTATTATACAATATTGCCAAATCATATAATGAGACATGTTATACACTAACCAAATATTTAACTAAATGTAATGGGTAATGGCATTGCAGTAATATTTGCTTAGCTGACAAATCTGTTGATTAAATAAACTCATCAATCTAATTAAACTATGTGATGGATACTCTCATTCCAATGCAGTTTTCCATAGAAATTTCAGGGATAAGACCATCCTTAAAAAAAATAGTACCACTTTCAGGACGAACCTTTCCATAGAAATCAATATAAACATTTCTTAAGTAGACTTTTCAGCACCTCTCATATTAACTAAATTATCAAGAGTTTATTCTTCTATTTATTATACTTCATTTAGAAAAGCACAAAAGAATATGACTCAGGAATAGTTCCGATACATGGAGAGAAGATGGTGTTTGTTTATATATATATATAATATGTTCATTATTCACTGACTGCAATTTAAAACATCTGCCTTCATTACAACTGTAGCACAGGAGGAAAAATTGCTGTAATTTGCTGACAGAATGGTGGACAGACCAGAATGATATTATTCCCTCCCTCTCTTTTCTTCTACAGATTATTCTTCCATTTTAAGCTGGAAGATTTTGAATACCTGGAAACTCTTTCACTTCTAAAAACTTTATTGCCACAAGCCACAAGATGAGTTGGGACCTTATCTAGTACATGAGAAGCAGTTTCTAATCAATCATCATGTGGAAAAATTCTGCAAAATCTCATGCTGTGAATTAATTTTCTATCAGTGGCCCAAGTTAATTTGAAGTTGATACCTTTCAAATCTGCTGCATTTCATTCAAATAGCTGTCTTCTAAAATGTTTAAAATTTCACAATGTCGTTTATGTAGTCACTTCTGCAGTAACATTGTCTAAAATATTGCCAGTGCCTCACATATAAAGAAAATATTTAAATGTCTGTTCCAGAGTGCTGTCAAATGATTGAAGTGAGTTCAGTTGGAAAGATTTAAAGAGTTAGGTACTCCTCAGGTAGAGATTATTGTTTCCTCATTTGGATTTTAATAATGGTTTTATTAATGAAATAATGCAATGCAACAAACCCAAATACTCAGTGGGGTAAAACAGTGTGCATGCTATGGGTTCTTTCAGCTAGATTACTGAAAAGTGGTTAGCAGTTGTAAATATATGTCTAGCTGGTTGTAGTGGGTTGAGTGCTGGCTGAATGCCCATGCACCCACTAAAATTATTTACTGCTTTTCTTCTGTGAGATAGGATTAGGAGAAGAGCAAAGCAGGCTCAAACTTTAAAAGCTTATAAAGAAAATTGTATTATCATAACTAAAAGAAGAATAGTAAGAATCAGGATAAGCCTTTAAAACAGTTTTCCTCTCCCCAACTCCTCTTTCCTTACCCACTGACAATGTAAAGAAACAAAATCTGGTATTTTCAGTCAGTTTACCACCTCTAAAAATAAGCTATTTTTCAGTTTGCTTAGGAAGAGCAGGCTCTGCTGTCATGCCATGAACTTCTCCACAAGAAACAGTTCTCTCATGGCTTTGATGTCACAGTGAATCAGCCACCCAGGAAAAAATGGAAATCTGATCACTATGTAAAAAGTCCCTCCCTGCGACTTACAGCTTTGCCCACTACTGTTTTCGAGGGCTCAATCTTTAGCTAATAGGGTACACTTTTAAGGATGACCTGTTAAAAAAGTAAAGTTTCTCTTAATCTATTTCTAAGATCATCTACATCTCTAGGAACAGAGGTTTTCTTCTTCTTCCCTGAGAGCAAAGTGTCTTCATCACTTTTTTCTCTCTCTGTTCAAGCTTCTCCTTTTGATCCCATGTACGTCAACATCTGTTTGCTTCAGCAAGAATGCTTTTGCTCACATCTATAGTTGGAATGCTCCATCCCCCCCATGCTTTTTTCATGAATTACCTGGATAATCTAGGGTATCATAGTCCATCACCATGGCTATTCAAAAGAATTTCAGCCCAAGACTAACGTATCTCCTCATTCTCCTCCCATCTGAGACTTGACTCAGATCTTTACTGACCCTGGTATCTTCATATTGTCTTCTACATGCCTTCACTCTTTCCTTTTCTTTCACTCAAGAGAGGATTGAATGTTTCATCTGTGCAGATTGAATGTTTCATCCGTGCAAGTTTCATCTGTGCAGTAAAAGGGTTAATATCTTGCCCAAGTTTGCAGACAGTCATGTTATCTCATCCAGGAACGGCCAGAGCTGTTTATGATCAATGTTTCTTCAGTGGCTGCGCTGGAGGGGAAGCTGGTAGGGTGTCAATAGCCAGGCTTTAGTTCAGGGGCAGGCCGATGGCCTCCCTGCCCCCTGCCCAGCAGCCACTGGGGGTCCGGCCCCGCAGCAGAACCCGCAACCTGGCCGTGCTGGGAAGCCAGCCTGGCCTGTCCCCAGGCTGGAAGAAAGACAGCTTTTCCCAGTCTTGCTTGTCTTTAAAATGTGTGTCATGGAGGCATATTTAACTTTTTTTAAGTGGTTTAACTGGGTGTCAATCCTCAAAAATAGTAACTGATTGCTTTTGCTAGGCACAGAGGAAGCTTTTAGCAGCTTCTCTTAGAAAATCACTTCTGTGGTTGGTGAAACCAGCACACTGTTTTTTTGAGGTTTAATATTTTTTATCCTAAATGAGCCTACTTCAAGAGTCAAAAGCATTCTGTGACCTGAATCAAAGCATATTAGGAGGCTGTAAGGATATTTTTGCCTCTCTACCTGATTCCCCTCTCCCCTCTCTACTACTTACCAGCTTTTGTAAGAAGCGTAAAAATGCTTCCATTCTGGAAGCAAGTATCATTTCAAGATCTATTAATGTGCTGTATTTATGTCCACTGCATCCTTTCTGTTGTACACTGCCTAGCATGAAAACCAGCTCTGCTTCCCTTTCACTTAATGTTCTTGCTGACATAGTGCTGTGCCAGAAAGACAGAAGGGAAAACCGGTAAACTAGTATCTGATGACATAAATAATTCTGTGACTTGTAAAGACAGTGGCAGTAAAATGTAGGCTCTACCTTTTTATCATCTAAATGAACATATATAGCTCTGAGTTGTAGTGACTCTGTTTCAAGCTGTTTCCAAAAGTAAATTTTGTTAGCACTTGAAGACTGTGAGTGAAATGCAGAATATTTTCTGTTGTTCAATATGATGGGATGGATTGCAATTTTTATACTTTTCTGTAGGTGATAACTACAAGTGCAGCAATTGAAATAAGAAGCAGAACATCAATAACTTACTGAATTTTGACTATATATGGTAGCCCACCTGCCTA
This sequence comes from Vidua macroura, assembly GCF_024509145.1. Lineage (NCBI taxonomy): Eukaryota > Metazoa > Chordata > Aves > Passeriformes > Viduidae > Vidua > Vidua macroura. The sequence goes on from NC_071611.1 coordinate 68,908,215, forward strand.
GTCAGAAAAGAAAAAATTACTTAGATATACACAGTTTTGGAATTTTAGTACTGATCAGCATCAATGGAAATAATAAATTTTCAAGGCCATTCATACAAGATGTCTTTCATTTACTCTTTGGTGCTGTAGTGTAATCACACCTTTAAAGAGAATATTTTCTCCCACTGTGCAAGTCTTTTTTTTTTTTTTTTTTTTTTTTTTTTTTTTATATAGTGCAATAAGGTTTGTAGGGGTCAGTTTGGAAAAACATAGTTATCTTGGGAGATGATTCACAATTTATTTCACCTTGCCTGGAGGCTTTCCTCTTAATAAATTTTTGACCACCAGGTTTTAAAAGTTAATAAAAATAGAGGAAAACTTTCTCTTTCTTTTTTGAAAACCTGCAGTTTATGGTCACCTGGCAGTCTAGCACAGAATAAAGATGGTGGAGCTGTAAAAGACAAGGATTGACAGAATTCTGTTGAAAGTTCCAAAATTAACTGCCATCCACCATTCTTACTGATAAAAGAAGTTCAGAATTTTTAATGTTACCAAAGGCCATAATGGTCACAGCCTTCTAAAATGTCTAATAGTTTAATTTAAGCACTGATCACAGATGGCATCTTGAACTGCCATTCTGAGACCTATAATTTAGCATATAGGAAATTCTTGGAGAAATAAAATGAAGATGAAGAAATTAGATTTTGGATAATATGTCAATTATCAATCAGTGCAAAGTTTATCAAAACACTACAAGTAACTCAACAGCTGAATTCTTAAACTAGAAGCCTTTAATCTCTGTAGCATCTTGGATTTGCACTTATTCTCCCTTTTTTCTTGGTCAGCTCTGATTCCTAAGTGTTAACTACAGGCATTTTCAACTGGTAATATCACATTAGTCTGGGTTGGTTTTTGCTTTTGAAATCTGCCAGATTTAATTTTTCAGAGATTCTTTCTCCAAAGAGTTCTGGTATAAGGTTATTAAAATTGCCTCATGGCTTATAGCCTAAATGTTTAGCCATTATCAAGAACCAAGATTTTGTGTACTCAGATTCCAGGTAGTTAATTTCCAGCCTGGGTCATGGCTAAGCTTTATAGGAATTAGATGCTATTTGCAAAAAAATTATGATGTGAACTTTGTGGACATTCCCTGTTGCTGCAGAGCAAATGCAGTTACTCTGTCACAGAGAGACTTCATCCTGTCAGTGACAATAGAGGTTAAACATACTGTCAGCTTCAAAATAATCATATGGACTATTATTTTCCTTGAGAATGATAAACTGAAATTCTCAGATTTCTGTTCCCCAGAAAATACAGACCCCACATCAACTGTGCCAAGCACAAAGATGAAATATGTGATGAAATTTCGTTAAATACTATGCACATTCTGTTGACTCAGGTCTGTGAAAAATGGTGAGGGACAAAATAGGAAGGGGACATAAAGCAACATATAACAGAAGAACAAAGGAAAAAAGTAATGTCTGTTCCGAGTCCACATCTATGCTGCAAATCTCAGAAAGCCTGCTTTCTAGAATATAGAAGCACTATGCATGCACAAAAAAAAAGAAACAATACATGGAGTTTCCATTTTCTAATCTATCAATTCCATGTCCCCTTCTGCTATTTCAAATATTGGTAAATTTTAGAGTGTGTATCTTACCCTTATTTTTAATCTCCTCCTGATGCACCTACTCTGTTTTGATGAATTCTGCAAACTTTGCCTGAAGCATATCCACTGCTAAAGGTATGATGCCCTGAAGCTATTATTGGTATCTGAGAAGTTTTCAAGAAGAAAATATCGGAATGTTAGAGAATTCTAAGGAGAATTATTTCAAGGATAAGCCATGTCTAACCAGACATGTTAATGAAGCAGCTATGTACTGGCTGGAGGCCTCATTCCTTGAAATCCATATGTCAATATCGATAGGAATATGAAAATATTCCTAGCTGGAGGCTAATAAACTACTTGGGACCTGAGCAAAAAATACTTTTCAGGCAAAACAGATGAGAACACATTAAAGTGATGCTGCTTGTGATCTTTTAAACTGTCCAATAAATGATTTTGTAAACTGTCCAGTACCATATTGTACATTCTTGGGGTATGGCTAAGCAAAAGTGAAAGTAAGACAATTGCAAGAATTGCCAGAAGAGAGCAGATGAATGAAAGAGCATCACTTTGCAGCAGACTGTACAGCATATTGGCCTTCTCAAACAAGAAACTGTTCTTTTATTACCTGTCTTTCACTAATGATCCAGTATCAAATATTACCTTTCCAATGTCAGATCTGAGAAAAATGAAGACCAGCTCCATGAAGACATAGTTCACTTTTCAGAATGGTAGGAACAGTAAGTAACTTCAGACAGTAAGATGAAGGTGAGGTGAATGTTTGAATACTGACATAAATATAATATTTTGAGTATTAAAGGTACAAAGAGGTTGGAGTACTGCATCCAGCTCTGGAGCCCTTAGTACGAGAATGACATGGACATGTTGGAGAGAGTCTGGAGGTGAACCACAAAATGATCAGCAGGATGGAACACCTGTCTTATGAGCAGAGATGAAGAGAAAGATGTTTAGCATGGAGAATAAAGAATTCTGTGAAGATCACACTGCAGACTTTCTGTACTTGAGAGGGCCTTACAAGAAAGATGACAAGAAAGAGTTTTTAAAAGCCCAACAGTTAAAGACTCTAAACTAAAAGGGGGTCAATTTAGGCTGGATATAAAGAAGAAATTTTTTTGTTATGAGATTGGTGAAACTCTGGAAAATGTTTCCCAGACTGAGCAGCTGTGTGTGGGTCTTAGTTGCCAGCTGGGATTGAACTGTGACATCAACTTAGGTTGGAAGTTGGACTCAATGATCTTAAAGTTCTTTTCCAACTTAGATGATTCTACAGTTCTATGTGCGGCGGTTACTTGCTGTGGCCTCAAGCAGTTGAAAAGCCCCGACTAGTGCTCCCTGTGTGAGACTGTAGCCGCCATGTGAATGGGTGCTCTAGGGTAATGGCCTCTGCCTCCCTGATGGAATGGAGTGTCCCAGGGTGGGTGACGCAGCTTTGGTAGCTTCACGCTGAGAGGAAGCGAAGGGACGAGAGAAGGACACTTCGCTTGCAAGCCTGAGAACATTTATTCCCCCATGCGTGGACGGAGCGAATCGCCCTCAAGGCAAAATGGTGACGGGACAAAAGAATGCATTAGATTAAACAGGGGGTGGGCGGACAGGGGTGGAAACCTGACTCGCCCCATAGGGACAGATGACAGGGGAGTGACATAGATCATAACAACCTATGGGAACATAACAGAGGTGGGTACAGCATTCTGGGACAAATAGAAGGGCTAAGGTGGGATGATTGATGCAGAACCTTCATGAAGAAGCAGGGCGTGGCTACAAGACTGACACCCCAACAAGGGTGAAGCACCCCTGACTGACAGAACCATGTAAGGAGAAAACTGTGTGAAGTGAGAAGACTGACATCTGAGTGACAAGAGCTCCCATGGTAAACAACTTGGAGCAAACCATTGTGAGGGAAAATAGAGGTACAAAGAACCAACTAACTAACATTTAATAAGAACCCTGATTAAACCAACCCAGCCTACAACATCCATGTTCCTATAGAAATGAGGACTCAAACTTTGCAGCTGTTGATTTGACTATTTTCATGTGTTGGGAGGAAGGACTGCTGTTCTTCCAGCAAGTCCTCGCATAAAGTTTCAGGAAATACAAAGACTATAATTTTCAACACTGAGTTTTTTTTCTTTGCTTAGAATGTCAAGCATGTTGCATTGTGATTTATGCCCCCTCCATAAATATTCATGACAACCCCATAGCATTTTAAGACTCCTTTTGTTATTTGGAATGATAGAAGTGTGAATATAAGTGAATAGGGAAAAGGAGAGGAGATAAAGAGAAGAGGATGTATCAGTTCCATATACAGGCAAGTGGACGAATTGCTGCCATGTGACAGTTTCAGAGCTGTAAAGGTTAGCTGGGGACATAAAGGCAAATAGGCATCTGTCATTCACTGACTGGAACAGGAATGCTCTTTGGAGATATACTTTGAAGTTGGCCGTGAGAATATCAGAGTACAGGCATTGTGTATTATATCCTTTTTGCTGCAAGGACACAAGCTTGCCGGGCATAAAATCACACTCCATCAAGAAGTTCCGCCACTGAGTGGTTGTGGATTTGATTTAATTTAAGAACACTTAAAAGCTCATTCAGTCCATTAATGTGACTACAGGAAGAATTCCAAGAATTTTAATGGGCACTGAAAAATCACAAACAGAAATTTCATAAGCTTTCTATGCAAAAACCAGAGAACTAGAGAATGCAAGGCTCCATACAGGTCTGTAATTTCACTTTTGACTTCATTAATATGCATACTCATTTTTACTGGCTCACACGTTTTTGTTACTCAAGATGAGATTCCCGTTTTGAAATAACCATGTAATAAGATAGCTATTAAGTTTTCATTTATGAGGTTGGTTTGGATTTTTTGATAATTTGTATTTTCTTTAAGGCATGCAACAAAATAAAATTCTGTTTCTTTTTTGGTTTGTTTTTGTTTTTGGGTTGGTTTTGTTTTGTTTGTTTGTTTGTTTTTATTCTGGAGAACTGAAATATACATTAATTGGTTGTGGATTGTTGTTGGTTTTTTTTTACTTTTTTCTTCTTAGCTACACTGTATCTGTTTACTTTCCAAAAGTGTCCATTCAAACAAATTGAAACATTGCTACATAGATATTTATGACAAACTGATGATATTTTACACCACCTTCTGGAGAGAGATAAATTATATCCACTAGTAAGGAAGGCAGAAGCCTCCTTTGGAATGGAGAATGTAAACCCCCTCCCTCTGAATTATTTTAAGTTTGAAATTAAGGGACTCTCAGACAAAGATACGGGAATAGGAATAACAGTTCTTTATTAGTGTGTATAACAAGATAAACACACAACAATAACTACGGCACTAACAACAACCAGAACCAGGGACCCAGTAAAAATCTCCTTGACTGCTGGCACTTTCCCCTTTGGCGCAGTTGTGGTCACAGCTGCCAGGAATGAGCAAAAATCCCCGGGTGGTGGACGGGATGTATCAGAAGTATCTACAGAGTGGGAAATCCTAGAGCAGTACAGAAGAAAACAGCAGGAGTGGGATGGCGGCGACGTGGCTCTGAGCAGGGCAGGGAGAGGTGAAGTTCAGGATTCCTGGGGCACACGAGCAGATGGGGATCGGTCCCTCAGAGCTGAGCTCCAACAGTGCCGGTGAATTCTCCTCGCAGAAAGCGACAGCCTGACCATCTTCCCCGATGCCAAAGAGCGAGAGGGAGCAGCTGCCCCAGCCTGGTCTTCTACCTGCCTCCATTCTTGTGGTATCTCTGTACTCCTGAGAGAAACTCACAAACATCAGAGGAGTTCGCCCTCCCCGTTGTCTCAAGCACCCAGTCATCAGTGTTTCTTAGCAACTCAATGGGAAAAAATTCCATAAGTAACAAGGAAAGAAAAGGAAATAAAAAAACCCAAACCACCCAACCCCCAAAAGTTTTTGCCAGATTTGTGCTGAAACTGATATTTTATCAAGCTGGATTATTTAGACTTTTTTCTTCATGTCTAGGTTATTACATGTAAAATTCTGGAAAGAGGAGAAATAGAAAATTGTAGCAATTACCTTGCATTGTGAAGTTAATCCTAAATAATGTTCTTTTTGTATTCACATTTATCATAGCTACCCTGAAACCATAGGGGCTTCGAAGGAAAGAACCTAAATCAGGTGAACCTGAAATGCCTGGGGCCTATGGACACTGCTCCTACACAGAGTGATTTAACTCTGTGCAGTCTGCAAAATGAATCTGGGACTTCATAAACATCCAAAGCCAGTGCATTCTGAGTAAGTGAAGCTACATCAGACACCGCCCAATAAGTCCAGGACTTCGATTTTACTTTCTTGATTATTGAGGCAACACCCACCAGTTGTATAATTTCACTAAATAAGAATAATAATTAAATGTGCACAAAAATCAAGTGTATTGGATAGAACTTTGTGGATTTGGAAAAGCTAATTTCTTATGGAATGAAAATACAGTGCACTGTATCTTTTTCAATTTGAAATTTAACAGTATAGAGTTATTCCATAATCATGTGTTTAATCCTTTTTACACTCTTTCTGTACATGTTTAAGGGCCTTTTTCTTTCATACAGAAATTCAGATCTGGCTATGAGTCTCATGCAGGGTTATGTACAATTCCTCTTACTCTTGAGGAATTATGAATCTTCAAAATATTTATGTTAAAGCTGTGGAAAGAAGATAAACCGATTCACACAAAAGAGAAATTGCATTGCATGTGAAAAATACCTTATGGATGACTGTAACTCATTGTCTTTGTGAAAAGGAAGTATTCCAGTATACAGAATATGAAAGAGGCCTCAATAACTAAGTAGAAAAAAAAATCATGCTCACAAAGCATGATGTATTTCTACAGAAAAGTAATAGCTGACTTTTAGCCTTCATAACTGTTTCATACTTCCATATCAATTCTACAATCAACTATGGTTTAATCATACTTTTCCAAATTTAAAGTGTCTGAACTTGCACTGCAAGTATTGATATAATTTTTATGAATTGTTTTGGATATTTAGGAATATTTACTAAAAACATTTTATAGTTAATATTGGCTAAGATTTTGCCGTGAAAAAGGGCTAGGTTTTGTACTATCTTGAATCCATAGCACCATAGCAAGGACAAAGTTCAGGTGATTTGACATTTTGACCTGAATGAATTGGATTTTAGCTGAAAGGTAACACCACAATGTACAGCAAATTCAAGTCAAAGAACACTAGGATTTGAAAATAGAACATTAATTAATTTTAATATCATGGGAAGGAAGCATTTTTTAAAAATACACAAGGGATTTTAGAATTTATTTCTATTTTTTTCACTCTGTTAAAGCTGAGTTGAAAGCATGTAAAACGCCTTGGGTGATTTTGATAGAAATTCTATAATGCATGGCAAATGTACTGAGGCAGAGTGGTGAATATTTAAGAAATACTTGAACAGACTGCAATTGAAATCCATTCCTGTTTAAATTTAAACAGCATAAGGATTGAAAAAGGCCAATATGATTAAGTAAGGTGATATAAAGAGCAGTTGAAGCAAGAAGTGAAGGATGTTAAAAATATATACACATGGTATAGTAAAGAATGTGATTTAAAAAAATATGCAGAAGAAAGTTAAGCTGATACCTGCAGGAAAAAAAATAGAATACTGGAAGATGAATTACCATAATGCTGAAATAAACAAGGACCTCTTCAAATACAATGGCAATAGAGAGCTGAAAAAAGAGATAATTGCCCTTCCAACAAAATTACATGACAATTTTAAGATTGGAAATGTGAGATTAATCAGTAATCTTATTTTCAGCTTTTCAGGTTTCCTGAGAAATATGTTTCACATTACCATTTTCTGTCATTACTTTTCAGTAACTTTTGAAGAATTAACTGTTTCAGCCCTGAATAGGAAGACTTTTAAAATACCTGCATTTTTTTTTGTGTTAGTTGGCAACAGTTGCTGCTGAAAAGGAAAGGTTATGATGTTCACTGACAGCTGCTGTTTTAACTAGATGCTTGTTGAGACTCCATGTACTACCTGATTACTCTACAGTCAAACCCAGACTTCCATGAGCCATTTCTTACCAGCCAGGAGACAGAGGATAGAGCTGACAGCGTTTTGAAAACAGCTGGGGTAGAGGCAGGGGTTGGGAGTGCTGCAACAGAAGAGGAAGTAGGTCACAGCAAGGGTGTGTATACAACATATGTATGGATGCAGGAACAGATGGTGGAAGGTGGTTGCATCAGAGAGCTCTGCCTGGTTCTCTATAAGTGGTTGTGTTATGAACCAGAGAGATTATTCTGTGCTGACGGGAGGGAAGAATGAACTCCCTTTCGTATCTCTTCAGAAAATAGAGTATAAGATCTGAGATGCTGGATCATATTGGTTTTGATTGTTGTGCATGGGTCAGAAAAAAATTTTACTCTGTACAGTCTAGTCAGACAGAAAGTGAAGTCAATCATATATTCATTAAGCGGTTTTCTGGACAGTAAAGTCAGACTTTAAAAATTTTCTTTGGTGTTATACACTCTTCAGAAGAAATGCAAAGCAAATGACAATCATCACAAAGCGTGGTTGTAATTACCGATCACCTGTTTTGGATCCTAATAGAACAGCACCCAGCTATGTATTTCTGTCTAAACTGCAGGGTGCTATACCCACATGTCCTGTTCTGCTTCTTCATACTGCTTAAAAGCTATTTAATTCCTGACACTTTTATTTTTAGCTGAATAATTCATAAGAAGAAAATAGACAACAGGACTCAAAAGGCTAAAATAGAGGGAAAAAAATGTACAACAAAGCTCTGTTTTAGAACTGCTTTAGTGCAGTGTTTCTGTTTCTTCTCTGATATGAAAGCTTGAATAATTGACACTTCTACATTTTGTTTCCATGCTTCACATAGGGTAAGAGAGGAGAAAATATTTCAGGAATTTGCAATAATTTCATCAGTGCTATATAAATGAGAACAGGATTAAATCTTTATTTAGAATATCTAGAAAATTCTCTGCTACTATTTAGTTATTCTAATTTCTTGCACTTTAGTGGAACTTGGCTGTTCCAGATCATCAAGTCTAGCTTCTCTGTTTGAGGTAACAACATCCTATAACCACTTCCACAAACTGATGAAGTTAACATATTATTGCATAGGTGTTAGCTCATTGGATTCATTACATTTATCAGAAGTGTGTTGCTTATAAGTGGACACCTTCTAATAACCAGCATAAACAGATGGGGTCTTAGACTATGTTATTTTATGTCATATCATGACGGTACAAGTGTTTTTTATAAGGAACTTGGTTTGAAAATGGCTTGTTTTCTGGATTTAAATTTCAATAGTACAACACGATGTATACTTAATGAAAATCCAAAATTGTCAAAATTAATGTTTAGAAGATTAGTCACTGTAAACTGTGATACATGAATTCAAAGGACTGCATGTCATTATTTCCAAAGTTTTAAAACTGCAATTACAATGATTTAAGTTTATTTGCAAAATAACAACTAAATTCATGTTTTATTTAATGATTTAATAGTGCTAAAAAAATAAAGTTCTTCAAATTTTTCCACAACCTTAAAAAATTGATTATTACTTGATATGGTAATTTTTCTTGCATTTCAGAATTTGTGATGCAACAGCTGACTGTGCACAAACAGGTTAAGTTCATAGCAGCTTTAATTATTTTATTGAGTTCTACTTGGTCCAATATTTATGGAAAAATTAATATTAAACAATGTACTATGCAGAGCATGATTTTGTATATCTGCTTTGTATAATTTTCCAAAAAAATATATAAAAGCCCCAAGTCTTATATTTTCCTGAATTGTTAAAACAGAAATCCAACAAATCCTGCTGCCTACATAAGAAATTGGCGGTTTATTTGTTTAAAAAGAATACCTCTGGTTTTTTTGGTAAATATTTTAGTTGTATTTTTTTTAAGGAATGTATAGAACTTTGGTTGCATAATTGGAATCTCTTAAGTTTAAATTTCTTCTTAATCATTCTCTGTGTTGTTTAAATTGTTTATTATAAAGGTTTCTGGCAGCACTTGGGTTTTTTGGCCAAACTCTCCAGTTACCTGAGCTGAACGCTATTACTGATTGAAACAACAGCTTTGAAAATCTACATTCAGTTCAGTCTCAGTGTTCAATTTCCTCTAAGCAGACTAAGTAGAATTCTGTTTCCTTTTTTTTTTTTTCCCCTTTAATTATTTGTTGAGGTATACCATTTAGGAGTTCATGAAAGAAGAACAAATTTAGGCAGCAAACAGTCAGCAGATAACTTGGAATTGTACTTATCAGCTTGACATTTCACTCAATCTCCCACTCAGATCAAAATCTTGTGTTAGTAAGAGTCATACACCTGCTTGTCCATGAATCATAATTTTGCAGTTTAAAGCACAGAAAAAAAAACCAAAAAACAAAAAACAAAAACCTGAATTAAAAAAAAACCCTGTTTTTTTTTTCTGTACATAGCCGCTGGGCTATGTACAGAAACATGGGCCATTCCTCTTCATTGGCAAGGCTTAGGTCTTATAACACATTCTGTATGCCTTATAATGCGTATATTGTAGATTTTACACTGAAAATGGAGTTTGCAGTATTTTTGACGCAGCATATTAAAAGACATTGTATGAACGCGACTTTGTCTAGAAAACATATTGTTTTTACATTCTCTCTTAACCATGTTGTTAGTATTCAATTTTTATATTTAATCCCGTCTAATGAAATGATCATGTCTAATGAAATTGTTTAACGATATTACCATGTTCTGGACTGCAAGAACAACAAAACAAAACAACTGCTAAGGAAAAGAAACCAGAACAGTAAAAATCAACTGCTTCTTTTATATTTCCTAATTCTTTGTTCCTTTTTGAATTTGTGATTAAATTTTTCTTCTTTTTTTCAACACATGGAGTAATTATGTGAATTTTCTCATTATATGAATTTTCTCAAATTTTCATCATTTTCTAGTTCTGCTCAGATGTAACCAATAATCTTTTCAGCTTGATGTATGTTTAATTCAATTGTATTTGCCTCAAAGAAGCATATGAATAGCCCAAATGAGTCACACCAAAAATTATCTTGTCTTTATGAACTTAGGAGATATATAAATCTATATCTCATTTCAGGCAAGCAGTTAAGGAATCAATGCCCAAGGCAGTGCAATGAAAGACAGTAGGATATTTCACTCAAGCAATCTCCTAGTCTCATGTAAATCAAATATGTTTTAATATGACAATTTAAACATCAGTAATGTTACATTTGATTACCTGTATATAAAAAAGAGCTTCAAGAAAACTGATTATTTCTATTTTTCTATTGTAAGATGTTTGTATTGTAAGATGTTGAGCCATAATCATCTAAATTTCTGCCATGAATGGTTCCTGGCTTTCTGTTATTTCATCTCTGATCTTCTTCTCAGTAATAGCTCTAATAATCTGAAAACATCCTTGGCAGTATAATATTGAAACTTCTCTTGGAAATCAGTAACAAATTTTCCATGAAATAGATAAAATAGAAAATTTCTTTTAGATAAAAATTAAAAAGCAGTGTGAATTAAGAATGCTTAACTTTGTCATACCTTAAATGATGACACTAACTAACCAATTTTCTTATTTTATATACAATATGACTTATTTTATAACTTCAGGCTTACTTGTTCCAAAGGCCTAGAAAGTCCTTACACAGGTAATAGGTGGTGTAACCATCTCAAAAGAAGAAATATCATGCTTCTGTTATTACACATTGCATTTAGAGTTCTTGTATTATATTTTGCTGTATTAAAATGTATTTTAGTATCAAGATGCATTACTTTAAATGTTTGCAATCATAAAATTATCTGTAGATTCTACTTAGATGCAGGACCCCATCAGGTGATATCATCATAATCATAAAGGATGATGTCCTGAGGAATCGTATTTCTGATAATTCATGTCATATTACTCAACCTGTCAGATTTCAAGGAATTCTCAGTGTTAAATCTGAAAGCATTAAATTCTATTTAAGTAAAATCTGGTGTTTAATCCTAGAAGTAATTTAAGGTCAGTAAAAAAGGCATTGCTTCTGTATATGTAGTGGCTTTTTACTATTTGTCAGCTGTCAGACATCCCTCTGGCTGCCCTGGCTATCTCAAGACCCTGGCAGGGGGCTCGGAGATCTTGTCATGAAGTCAAAAACACCTGTGGCTTCGATTTTAGACTGTGGAAAAAGCTACCAACTTTGTACGCGGAATTACAAGTCACAAGGGTTTGAGTAGTGTGGTAGTTGAATTAACACAGGGTGAAAAAGTAGAGTTTTGGGTTTTCTAGAATGTGGTTTGGGGGGACAAGATGGAGGGATTTGGGCGTGTTCTGACCTTCTTCTCTTTCTTCTCTTCCTTCATGTCTTGCTGTGATGGTGACACTTTTCTATTGGTTTAAGGTAGAGACACATTGTCTAACATAGATGATAGGTCTTGGCACAATATTGTAAATATAGTACACGTAATTTCTAGTATAAAATGTAAACGCCACCCGAGGTGGCACACAGAATGCCATGGCCGACCTGCTAGACAGAGCTCAGCAGGTGAGAGAAAGAATGTTATAGATAAGGAAAAATAAAGAACCTTGAGAAGATGATCCTACGCATTCCGACTCCTTCTTTGGCTGCACGGGCTAGGGGAACAAGGACTTTTACAATCTTGGGGTCATCCTGACACTGCAGACCCTGAGAGTAAGCTATTTACCCTCAAATAGAATATTGAGTTGTTCTTATGTTCCATAACTATCTTTTAGACAAAGACATGCTGTACGTTTGCACTGTTTTTATGTGGTACTGTATGCACTGGGAAGTTTTATTTAGGATTACTTGACAAGTTAACTGAGAACATCTATGCAGCAGATGAAGATCAAGCAGTTTCATGTTAACATAAAGCAGCTGGGATTCACCTCTTTCATGCAAAACTGGGAATAATAAAAACCAACAGCAACAAAGAAAAGGCACAGTGTATTTATTTATTTATTGCTACAAGTCCTAGCATTATTAAAAATTATATGGAAAATAAACTAAAATACTACTAAATCCACATAAACTACATCAAGTAAATTGAAAATGGTCATTTATGCTTCTAAATAGGTGAATGCAATTAACTTGCAGCCTGGCATTTCATAAGTAAAAAAATTGCGAAACCATCCAACTTACAAGAAAACTTTGGAGAGATATATATCCCATCAAGGTTATTTCTGTCAGATTTTTACTGTCTCTAAGTAAATTTTGACTAATTATTTGATTTGCATAAGATTTGCTATTTCTATACTTTTCATCAGACATTGGTTTTGTGAATTGTATGTCAACATGGAATTTTATGACTGTAAATCAAAGTAATTTTATTTCAAATTCCAGCACATCAAATGAAATCTGTAGCCACCTGAAATCAATACAGCCCACAACAACATTTCTGTGTTCAGCAGTCCTGACAGATTAAGGTCCTTTACAAAATTATGTTGCCCACAGTAAATGAAGGTTTTCTTAAAGCATAACTTCAAAAGAGAAAGTAATTTTATTTACATATATCTGAATACCAGACACAGACAGTATCTGTAGAAGTAATTGATGATTATTTTCTTTAGCTGTAACAAGCATGATTTTCTGTATGAAGATCAGATTATTTTAGATTTTGTTTTGTTTTGTTTTGTTTTGTTTTTGAGAGAGTGAAACAGATAGTCTAAGAATTACTGTGCTGGTTTTATCATTGGAGCCACCACGGAACTGAAGTTTTTTTGAGAGGAGCAGCTGAGAGCTTGCTCTGTGACTGATAAAACTAATCAGTGAGTCGTTTTGAATATTGGCACTTTGTTAAAGCACTAAAAAGTTGAACACGCCTCTGTGAATACGCATGTTAAAAATGAAAAATCCTGGGAATGCTCTCTTTCTCTTCTGGCCTGGGAGCAGGTAACAAGGCCAGCTCCCATCTCGGCCGGGCCGGGCCAGGTGGGCTCTGCCATGGAGCCCGGCGCCATCAATGGCTGGGCAGGGAGGGCAGGCCGCAGGGCTGAGGCCGGGCCTTGGCTGCATCTGCAGCTGCTGACGTCTTGCTTCTCCTAAGCCCTGTCCTGCCACCAGCTCAGGCCGAGCTGGGTACACCAGGCACCAGGAGCAGCTGAGGCTGGGCTGGTTCGGCCAAGATTCTGCTGCCGTGGAGGTTTGTCTGCAGCCACCGGGCAGGGGGAGGAAAAGCCATTAGCTCCCGGTGCACTGTGGCTGTGTTCTAGCTTGGCTACTGAGAGTCCAGCCTCCCCTCCCCAGCGCAGCCACCAAAGAAATCTCCTACCATAAACAGCTCCACCAGCTTGGTAGAAATCACATGAACATTTGTACGCTTGTGTGAGTTATTAACTCTTTCAGTGCATAGATGAGATGCACAAACATCAATTCTGTCTCAAGTGAAAGAAAAGGACAGAATGAGAACAGACAGAAAAACAACGTGAAGACACCAAAGGTCAGTGAAGTCAAGTTCCAGACAGGAGGGATGAGGAGATGCCTTGATTTTGGACCTGAAATCCTCTTGTAAATCTATGGAGAAGAATGTAATTGATACATCAGACTCTTTTTCCCTGTAATTCATAAAAGTATGGAGAGATGGAGTGTTCAAATTTTCAATATGAGTAAAACTAAAGCAAGCAAATTTTAAAGTAGTTGTGATACTATGAGAAGTTTAAACAGAGAGAGAGAAGAGTGATAAAGACCCTTTGCCCTAGGAAAAGAAGAAGAAAACCTTTGTTCTCAGAGATAAAGAAAACCTTTGTTCTTAAACAACTCGTCTTTAAAATAGTACCCATAAGTTGACATCTCCCATAAACACAGCTGTGTTTATTCATGGAAATTAAAAGCCATTAGAGAACTGTTTTCTTGTTGAAAAGTCTCCATAAATTAACAAGAGGGACTCCTCTCTGTAAGTGAACTGAAGAAAGACTAAAAGTAATAAAGTAGTAAATTGACTGAATAGTTTCTGTACATTGTTAGTGAGAAAAAAAATTGTGGGGGAAGGAGAAGTATTCTGAAAGTTTTATTCTGATTCTTATTATTCTTTTAGTTTCTATTAATAAAGTGGTGGGGTTTTTTTTTTTTTGTTTTTAGTTTTTTGGTTTGTTTTTTTTTTCTGTTTTCCTTATACCCTCTTAAAGTTTTGAACCTGCTTTGCCTTTCTCCTAATCCTATCTCACAGCAGGAAATGAGTAAGTATATTCTAGTTGGTGCACTGGTGTTTAGCCAGCACTGAAACCCACCTACCATATTAATTGGTGTATTAGCTAAGAAACCCCAATTTGCAAGCCAAAACCACTACAACTACCCAAAGAAAATTTGTTCTCCAGTAGCATTTTTTGATAAAGGATGAATTTAGAGTAAGTTAAGTGGAAATATATATTTTTTGCACCCTAAACAGTTAATCAAAAGAGATTCTGGAATACTGATTTTTTCTCAAATATCTTTTGATAAAAAACCACCATAAAATACTTATTACAGAAGAAAAATCCGTGCAACAACCAAAGTAATTCATTATTTATTCACCTCATAACAAATAATTATGTGTTTATTCACCCCCCCAATTCATTTTCACACATAAAACATTGACATTGTTTATTTACTTATTTACTTATTTATTTTTTCTGAGATGAATTAGAAGTTGCTTCAATTTTTTTTCTGGATTCTTCATCAATATAAAGGTCAACCATTCCAAAAAGAATCATCAGTATAAAAACCCACAAAAACTAACAGTAGTTTGAATGTCTTGTACATTTCTAGTCTAATATAAATGACTCCTTCTGTAATATGGGTTATATCACATTGCCTCTTTTTTTTGCAGAAAGTCCTCTACACCTTTCCTTTCTTCTGATCTACTTATAGAAGTTTCAAAGGCAGTATTAATCACACTGCTGTAAAAACTTTATTATTGTCCTACATGCATTTGTATTTCAGATAAAATCCTTAGTTCTAATAATTCTAGATTCAAATAATTCCTTTTAATGCATACCAGCAAGGCCTGAAATAGGTGCCCTGCTCCATGGTCTCCAACCAGACTGGAGTTTAATCTCTCTCCCCTCTCTCTTTGACTATTAAAATATTTTCTATAAAGTGGATTTGTTTCAACATAAGGAATGTGAGAGGAATTCTACTTCTGAATAGTCAATGGCCTTATACATTGTAGGGTACTTCCAAGAAGTAAGAGATGATATTTCCAATTTCTGCTTATAAATCCTACAGACATGGGATTTAAAGTTGTCTCTGCTACCTCTCCTGTTAATGCTTTAAGCACAAAGCCGCACTGTATGTTGAGCTGAAGCTCTGTAGAATAGTTCTGTGAAGAGAGATTAGACCTTTTCCATGGTATAATATATCAAATCATAAAGAATGATGACAATTATTAATATTTGGGCTGCTATTGAAGATTCAGTGTACCACTCTATTTAATAAATATTTCTGTATTTCTTTAAGAAGATGTAATGCCCACAATTATACTCTACATGATCCCATAGGATACAAATTGTGTATTCATCATTGCAGACAGGGGATACAGAGACATTTCTCCCTCCTTGTGAAAATGCAGCTTGTACCTGACAGATGTCATAAATTCCAATTTAAATTCACAAATAAATTTGTAATTAACATATCTATCAGTAATGACAGTGTCGGGGTTTTTTCCTTTTTCATTTTTCTTCATTTTTTCCCTTTCCCTTTCTCTTTGAATTTTTCTTGTGAGTCAAATAATTAGTTTTGCTAATCATTCTAATTATTATCTCACCTTTCCTTTAGTTGTGGAAATTTGGGTGCCTACTCTGCCTCCCAGTACTTTTGTCAAATAGTACATATTCAAGTAGGAGGAGACTGATACTGCTTTTTTGGAGAAGAAAGAAGGATCAGTGAACTGAAAAGAAGTGAAAGATCAGCATTACAGAGATAAGCATTCTGTGAGGATTAACCAGTGTGGAAGTGAATATATTTACTTTCCAATTACTTTTAGAATTTATGAGAAGTCTGATTTTAAGATTTACTGAAAAAAAAAGCATCTAGAATTGCAACTTTAATTTAAAAAAAACCCAAAGCCAAACACAATAACATTAAAAAGCCGAAGTTAGTGCTGGAATTTGTCATACTTAGCTCTGACAATCATTGTGTGGATAAGCACTTTTCCTAAACTACGTCATGATGTATTTAGTCATTACTTAATTGTCTCAGGTTAAATATAGCTGATTGTTCCTATGTGTGATGTCTACCCTAATTATCAACCATCAGTAAGACAAGTCATACAGAATCATTTGAGATCACATGGAAAGCTCAGTACTCTTTCTATGAGATAACCATCTTATTCACCCCTCTCACTTTTGCCTTGCATGTACACTTACCCATTTATCTTGCACTTCTTCAAAGCATTTTGAAGCATCCTCTACAACCATGTCAGAACATAATCACACATCACAAAGTTCAAAACTAAAGTATGTATTCAGCAGAGAAAATACAGCATACAAAAGACATAATTCTGTATGTTTTCCCCAGGGGTTCAGAAAAATTACTCTCTCACCTACTCTCATGCTGTCAAGGATATAAGTAGGTAGATAGGTAAGTAGTTAGACATACAGACACAAGCAAAATTAGTTCTTTTAGCAAATCAGAAAAAGAGAGAAGAAAAAGGGAGAAGACATGAATACTATCTCCACTGAACAGTTGTGATAACTTAAAAGACACAAGTCTAAACACTGAGCACAGTTTGACAATAATGAATTAAAAATGAGTTACTGTAACTTTTCCTATTATAGGTACAGGAAAATTTTTAATTCAGATAATTGCTTTTCTTCTGCTAGCAGTGTTTCTTGTTAATTTGTTTATTTTCCTGGACTTTTTTTCTTTCTGTCTTTGGTTTGTAGAAGCTAAGCCCATATTATTCTGTAGTATATAACTCATGTAGAAGAGATCTAAATCCTGGCAGGGATATCTCCAGACAGATTTCTTTGATAAAGGAGATGTTTAACAACTAACCTAAGGAAAGATGCTGGATATTTCGAGTGTATGGAAATGTCAGAGCAAACAGAAAATAAGGGATTGGCAAACATACAGCACAAACAGTTTCACCCATATTTATATCAACACACATATTGTGGTATATAACCAGTATCACAGAACAGATGTTATTGGCAAGCCCCTCTGAAGAACAATGAATCTGAATCCCTGCTCAAAGCAGGGAGATGCCTAGAGCAGACTTCCCAGGATTATGTCCATTCACATTTATAATATTTCCAAGGAGGAATATTTAATGGCTTCTCTGGGCAACCTGTGCCAATGCTTAGTCATCCACAGAGTAAAGTAGGGCTTCCTGATCTTCAGAGGGAACCACAAGGGTATGCTGCTGGCTCATGGTCAACTTGTTTTCCATTAGGACCCTCAGGTCATTTTTCTGCCAAGCTGCTTTCCAGATGGGTAGCTCCCAGCCTCTGCTGGTGTCAGTTTTCTTCTTTCTGGGTGCAGGACTCTTCACATCTCCTCACTGAGCCGCATGAAGTTCCTATCAGCCCATTTCTCCACCATCTGGGTGGTAATATGACCTTCAGGTGCATAAGCTACTCCCAGTTTTGTATCATCTGCAAAATCCTTGAAGATGCACTCTATGCTATCATTCAGATCATTAATGAAAAGGTTAACAGTTTTGCCCTCAGGTACCGATCAGTAGGGTACTAGGGATTTTGTACTGCTGATCACAGCTGCCTGAGACAGGCAGTTCAGCCAGTTTTAGCTCACCTCACCATCGCTGGTCTAGACTGCACCTCATCTCTTTGCTGCTGAAAATATATGATGTAAAATACTATAAAAAATACAGCATAGGTTATGTATTCTGTTAGTTACTTTTACACCTCTGTCTTCCTATCTGCACCATGTTTTCAAGGCTGTATAGATGAGGCTGCAATTTGTCCACATTTTTCTGATAGATGAAGAAGAATGTTAACCAAATAAATAAGAAGTTAGATATTTTTAAGGGAAATACAGAAATAAAGATTCTTGCTTCATATTTATTTGTTCTTTAAGATCAGTAAGGTCAGTAGAGTAAGTATATTCTGCCAAATAATCCAATTGTTTTTCAGCAAAATTTTTGAAGATAAAATATGGCTTCAGATCCTGTTACACAGAAGTTTAAAATAGATCAACACCCCCACCTCCAAAAAAAACCTCCAAACACAAAAAAAACACAGTATTTTTTAACATTCTTCCAATATCCAACATTTTTGCTTGGACTCAGCTGAGTGTTTCACCTATTGTTCTACCTATGACAAAAATCTATGTCATAGATTGTTCTATCTATGACAACGGGCAAAAATAGAAAACATAGAAATAAAAAAAGCAAACATCATCAACAACAACAAAACATCACACCTGCATCAAATCTATTAACTTGAAATCTGAAAGTTATCCACTTGATAACTCACGGAGAAATAAAGTATTTTGCCACATTTAGTGGCAAAATCCACTAAATTAAGTGTTGTGTATGTGCTTATGGAAGACAAATAACATATAATTTTGAACATAAGCAGCTGAAGCTGAAGCTTATGTCTGCCCACAGGTCTCAACTCTGACACACCCTGTCTGCAGGTAGGGTTCATTTAATGACTAAGAAAGTAACTTGAACAACAAAAAAAAATGTTTGTGTGGATCACTGATGAAGTCAGAATTCAATAACATATCTTATAGTCATCCTAATTACTTTTAGTTGATATTAATAACAGCTGAATTTGAACAAGTGACTCACAGGCTTATGTTACTCATCTCTTCCCAGCCTGTGCCTCAGCTACTGCTGATGTTCCTTTGACAATGCAAGAAACATTTTTATGAGTTTGGGAAGCTGCTGGATGTTTGAGTCAAAGACTGAATTCTGCCAAGTAATGTGTGTTAGGCAGTACTCTTGCTCTTACAGCAAGAAATGTTAACATTAAGAACTCTTTCTATCACATTGAATAAAAACTAACATTCACAAATTCATAGATTGATGGAATTATTCAGAAAAGAAAAGAAAAGACCTTTAAAATCATCAAGCACAACCATCAACCAGCACTATGACCATGTTCACCCCATCCTCAAGTGCCATACCCAAATATTTTTTTGAAAGCTTCCAGGGACAGTGTCTGCACCACTTCCAGGGATAGTGTCTCCACCACTTCCTTCCCCAACAGGACAACCTGTTCTGATGCTTTACAGTCCATTCCATTATTTTTTTTTCCTAATACCTAATTTAAACCTTCTCTGGTGCAACTTGAGGCCATTGCATGTCGTCTTGTCACTTGTTTCTTGGGAAAAGGGGCTGACCCTCACCTTGCTACAAACTCCTTACAATTTACTGTGGAGAACAATAAGGGCCCCTCATTACTCCTTTTCTCCAGGTAAAACATGTCCAGCTCCCTCAGCTGTTTCTCACAGGACTTGTGCTCCAGCCCCTTCCCCAGCTCTGTTTCCTTCTCTGGACATACCACAGCACCTCAAAAAATTATTTCCACTTAGAGGTCATTCCTCCAATGATGGGAGGAATGGAGGAAGCCCAAGTTGGGTTGGAAACTTTCTTCTAAAATGATCAGATATAGTTAACCTTAATTGGTTTGGGTTTTTTTTTTTTTTCATTCTAAAATGAAAACTGCCTTCTTCAAAGTGTTTCTCTTTATGGAATATTCTACACTTTTCACCTTTCCTGTTAGCTCAGCCATATGCCATTCTGACAATCTTTCACGCAAGCAACAACTCATTGCGTCCTTGGGAACATCATGTTTGTATACTTGCTGTGATGTCACAGACTGAGTATTTGTTAAATGGGGGAATGCCTGCAGGTAACCATAAGTGAAAATTCTGTATATGACTTAAAATCAGCATCTGAATTATCATGGATTCCTCAGGAGCTTTAACAATCATAGAGATTTCATGTTTTTCTGACTTTCGAGTCCTATCTTATAATTTATAGAAGCCAGATATAACTGAAACATTTCAGGTCCAACATTCTATTAATAATTTTGCATTTTAAACATCTTCCCACACAAACATCAGGAGTTATAGCTTATGTGTTCACACTTACTGAAAGACTTGATTACAACCAGATGGCCCTTTAAAAGTTTGGGGGAATTTCTAAATAAGTGAGAATGTTAGTGGAGAGTGGTTTTCCTTCTGCTGATCATAGAGAGAGCACATTAAGGCTCTCAGACACCTGCTGTTTGTGTTATAGTTTTCAAAATAGCTGAGAAAATGAACAAAATTCTTAGTTTCTGGTTTCATTATGAGTAGTCCATTACAAAATGCAATTTGATATAATTTTAATTTTCCAGCATACAAAGTGATGTTTCCTAGCAAGTTTCAATTGTTACAGCAATTACAAGCATGGGGAGTAATTTTCTTTTATATATCTATGTATCTATCTATCTATATCTATATCTATATCTATATCATCTATATATATATGTGTGTGTGTGTGTATTCCAGTTTACAGCTGAATGATTCTTTTTTGTCAGCATTGCCAAGTACTTTTTCCCCTAAACTTATCTTCCTTTTTTTTTCTGATCAATTTACTGATTCACAAGGAATTCAGGAAGTATAAGTCACTTTTTTATCCTTAACCTGGGTACAATTATAAATTCAACTGTTTCTTTTCTCTGGGGTCTTTTCCCACAGTATAATGCTAACCTGTCATGCAGTCAAGTGTCTTAAACACTAACTAATATTCATCATGTGATTGCAAGGCTTCACAAATTCTTCTAAGGCTCATATGTTTCCATGTTACAGGGAGCTACTGACACGTGAAAAGTGGCATTCCAAAACCACTCTGTCAAAATAACCATTTAGGCCACATTTCAGTCAGATCATATTGGAAACCAAAAGAGATTGGCTTGGGACATGGTGACTGGAGAGTGGCCTAACAGAAAAGGACCCTGGGGATGATGCTCAGCAGCAGGTGAACACAAACCAGCTGTGCCCAGGTGGCCAAGAAGACCAACCGCACCTGGCCTTTATCAGCAACAGTACGGCAGCAGTAGCTGGGCAGAAGTCTTCCCCCTGCGCTGGACACTTCTGAGGTCTCACCTTGAATCCTGTGTTCTGTTCTGGGCTTCTTGAGACAGCAAAGACATTGAGAGGCTGGAGCCTGTCCAGAGAAGGGCAGCAGGGCTGGTGAAGGGTCTGAAGCACAAGTCTGATGAGGAGCACTGCAGGGAGTTGGGAGTGTTCAGCCTGGAGAAAAGGAGGCCTAGCAGGGACAACATTGCTTTCTACAACTGCCTAGAAGGAGGTTGTAAGCCAGGTGGGGGTTCCTCCCAGGGAGCAAACAAAAGGACAAGGGGACACAGCCTTAAGCTGCTCCAGGGTAGGTTTAGGTTTGACGTTAGGAAGGATTTTTTCACAGAAAAGGGTACTAGAAATCAGAATGGGCTGCCCAGGGAGGTAATGAAGACATCATCCCTGGAGATGTTTAAGGAAAGACTAGATGTGACATTTAGAGCTATGGTCTAGTTGATATGGCAGTGTTCAGTCATAGGTTGAACTGCATCATCTCAGAGTTCTTTTCTAACTTAATTGATTCTGTGTTTGATTAAAGTTGTCCATTTTGGGGTTGGTTTCTTGGAAACCTTTGCATTATGATTTCATAAGATCTCATAACTGACAGATATTTCATCTTATTCTAAAGCTACACCATTCTTCTTGTCAACATATTGTGCCAGCAACTGTGCAATTTTTTAATTTCAGTTTTCATTTTGGATGTCATATCACTTCAGCTCTATTCATAGCATTATTTTGGGAAGAATACACTAACTTGAAACTAAGTCTTTCATATAGTGTTAATCTGACCTGTTTAATTTAATTGTTTTTTTTTTTTTTAATGTAAATGAACACATGAAAATAGAGATGTTTCAAGTTAAAAGTGCAAATTAACTGAATGACTGTTATGCCAGCAGTGCCCAGGTTTTCTCTTGTTCTGAGATATCACAGTAATGCGTTTTTAAAGGCCATTTGGAAAACAGGTGTTTCTCTTTTCCTATATTTTGATAATTCAATGGATATTCCAAGATCTCTATTTACAAAGTTACATTTTTCTTCATTTAAATATTGGGAGGGAAAAGTAATTCTATAAGATAAAATGAATTTTGAATTTTTCAAAAATTCAAGAGGAATTCCAAGCAGTATTTTATTGAAGTGCAGAAGACCAAAATACAACAGATGAGAGAATGGCAGAACAAGAATATTGTTTTGCTCCTTCACATGCAAAACAATCTGGGCACTAATGACTGCCTTGACATGTGACATATCTGTTTGAGGACAGACAATAAAAAGTGGTTTTAGGCTAAGAAAAATCTGAATTGGTTTTAGTTTGGCTTGATTTCAAATTTCATTGAATTTGATAGTTCAATATGATAACTAGAGAATAATAAACAACTGAAGTTATTCCATGTGGAGAACCTGATGTGCAGTAGGGTTTTGTCAGTATGATGAAGTTGGTACCATAGAAAAGAAACTTACAGTATTGTTCATTTATCTGAATAGGGCACAATTTTTTTTTTTTTGTCTATTAAATAAACACATATTTAAATTTAATTGCTGTAGATTTGCTCACTTTTCTTGAAGCCATTTTGAGCTTCAAACTTTCTTGAAGACACTGGACTATTGTTTCATAAAATGCAATTTTATAAAGATCATATGAGCTGATAGATCCAAATATAAGTTTTTGATGCACAACTTTCATACATATTTAAAACATATAACAGCAAACACATTATCCTTCAGAATAAGGAAAGGCCCTACACCAAATAAACCATCCAAGGTTACCTCTAGATGATGCTTTGAATTATAAAAAATGAGGCTCTGAACTAACCAAAAATTTCTCTATGCTAGCTTGAAAAAAAAAAAAAAAAAAAAAAAAAACCCAAAACAAAACCCCACATTTTTATTTAATAGGAAATAATATTTAAAACCACATGTTAACCACAATGGAAAAGGAAGAGGAAAGAGGCACCTAGGGACAATGAAGTGGAAAAAAGGCACATAAATATTAGAGGTATTTCAGGGTTTTAATTTATAAGATATCTTATTAAATTTCAACATAAATTCTCTTCTAGTAGTAGAATTTTCTTATCATATGTTGTACATAATTGAGGAAGGCCCAAAATTTTAGTAGCTAGAAAATGCTGTCATTAAAAACGTTAAAGATATTTCACATCTGAACTCTGACATAGGAAGTCAAACCTGATACAACGATTGGTGAAATTTACTGCTAGGCTGGGGTTAAAAGTTATTTTTTAATTCAGAGGAGTGATTACTTCTCCACAAAAAGGAGCTAATAATCTTTAACCTTAAATTCCCTTCCTGTGTTTCTCTTCTTCCATCACTGGGAAGATAGATGACAATGTTAAGTGCTCTGCATTCTTGTGTGCTATATTGTGCTCAGATGCTTGATTAGTTTTGCTTTTGACCTAATGTTCACTAAAAATGAAGATAAAATTGAGTTCAAACTTGTGTTTCAGAGGTCAAAGACCAGAACTTTCCCTACTAACTACTCAGTCTATTGTTTTTCTGTCCCTGGCGGAGTGCACTGCATTACTTGGTAACAGTATTTTTAGGCAATCTCTATAGAAAGTACAATCCTACAAAAAGGTTATGGGCTCTCAGTCAGCAGAGTAACAGTGCATTTTTGTGGACCATTGCTAAAGCCTAGCACAGACCGAAATTTCTAATTGTAATAGTATCTAACAAATATTAGGATAGCAACAAGTATTGGAAAAAAAGTAGAAAATTGGCAGCATTTTCTTAAAAAAACCCCAAACAAACAAGTTTTTCAGATAACCATTTTATGAATCAATGCAAACTTAATGTGACCAAACCTGTGAAGAGAGTGCATTTCAGAAAATTTGCATATTTGTTCTGTTCTACTATAAGGATGCACAACAAACCTCATTAGAAATGTTTTACCTATTTCCTTCCGTAAAGTGCCTGGTTATATTTTTCACAGCTTACATTTAGGCAACATAATATTCCAAGAAAGAAGTTTACCACAAAAACTCTTAACTTTAAAAAAACAAAGATGAGAAGAAAATCATAGTACTGGGATTATGAGGCTGGAAATTACTAGGAAGAATGAAGTGCGGAGATGTTATAAAATGATTGCAGGGTTTAGGCTTGGATTTTTGAGGCACTTCTAATTTGAACAAATTTCTTCTGCAGTGCTGAAGTATTTTACCTCAGCTCACTTTTAGACAAATAATTTTACACATCAAAAAAAAAAAAAAATTACTCAGAAAGGGAGGCATATTTTATCTTGTAGAAAGCTGAAAACTTTTTTCTGCATAGGGAGTACTATGATTTCCTTGATGAATCTTCCTTATAAAGTCTTTCTAAATAATTTTATAAAAATTCAATTTTTCTTATAGTGTAATACTAAATTACTAAAAGTACAGTTAAATAACTATCTATGAGTAATTGAAATCTTTAATACTGAAATTGCTATAAACATATTACTTTTACAAAGAAATTTACTTTTGATTCACTGGAAATTTGTCCTTTTTATTTAAGGATAATAATGGGATTTTTCTATGCTAAAACATTTTTAATTTCCTAAGGGTCTTGATTTCATCTGACAGATTGAAAAAGAAACCAAAAAACAAACCAAAACAAAACCAACCAATCAACCAACAAACAAACAAACAAACAAAAAACCAAAAAAAACAACAACCAAACCAAACAAAATCAAAAAGAAGAACCTCTTTCATGTAAATCAAAATCTGCCAGTGTAGGGAAAACTTAGCTGCACAATTATATGCTTTCTAGAACTAGGTTAAGGATTGGTAACTCTTCATCAGAAGTTTAGCTATAATTTTTATATCTATGTAAAAATTAAATATATATATGTGTGTGTGTATATGTGGTTTTCAATCAAGATTCACAAAGGAAAGTTCAAATACATTCCTTCAGCAGGTTTTGTTTTTCATCTATTTAGGTAGATTCCGACTTAACAAAGTAGATCTAATCTCACTGGACTATGAAATTAAAAAAAAATTAAATTTTTTCACTGTAACATCACAAAGTCTAATTCATTAAATCTTGTAAGAGAGATCACTTCAGAAAACCCAAAGAAAAACAAAAAAACCCCTCCATGTATATGCCTTTCAGTGGAGAAAATTCAGATTAATATTTTGCATTATTTAAAACAGCAACATTTTTCTACATTGCTTTATAAAATTATCTTATAGAATTTGATGGCTTGCTTATGAAATTTGTTACTGAATCCAATTTCATGAGATGGCATGCATTTAGCTATTTTCCACTTTTTAACTAAAAGCAATCACATGCTGCTGGAATGTTCACACCAATAATTTCCTGTACACAGTTCAAAATTATTTTTCTTGGCTAAACATAAATCAAAATCCATTCAATATTAGTAAATTACAAAACCTATAGCTGAGAGATTTGTAATAACAATGCATCTTATCAGGAAATAAACACCAGTTTTTATCAAGAATATTTTCATGCAAAGTTGGCAAGATCATACATGCTTTTGTTACATTTTAAATTGTTCAATTGACATAAACAAAAGCATTCCCAAGACAAAGAACTTTTCTGAAGGAGATACTGCTGAGAAAGAAATCTCAGAAGAGAGATGTCACACAGTGGGATTGGCATTTCACTATAACTAAGTGATTAGAGCACAGGAAGATGGATCAGACCATAAGTAGGGTTTGCTTCCTGCAGGCCTATTGAGGAAGTGAAAGAAAAATACATGCATATTTATCCCTCCCTGCCACTCAGGGTGTAAATTATGATGTGGGGGAGAGAAAGGGTAGAAATACTTCTCTATGACCTGTAGATTTTGTGTTCTTCTTATTGCTGCACTACATCACAGGATAATCTTGCATGACAGAAGCTCAATTTTTTCTTCACTGGTCTGTGATATTTGCTGTACTGGCTTCTGGGACAGGATAGCTCTAACCAATCGCCAAAGTGGGAATGAAAATGAATATTCTATTTCTATAGTACTCATCAGGCCTGGAATGAAAAGTCATTCTTGATTTCACAGAGTTTTATGCAGGTACAGTTGAGCTAAAAGGAGTAAGAATAGACTTAGAAGGCAGTGAAGAACCTGTGGCTGTTATCTAGTGTAGAATACAGGATTCAGTTTGTGAAGTCAGAATTTTTGTAGAATTTTTGAAACTGAACAAAAAATATATCTAAAGTCATCCTGTTTATGAACCTTCCTTGTAAGTTTTGCCTGTACTTTCAGAAAGAGACAACAATTTTAAATTATTGCAGCCCTGGAATCAGGCTGTGCAGTACCTCTACAAGAAATGATAACTCACCAATACTACTACCTAATGAACTTTAAATGTGCTGGTTTTAATCGCTCAGTTCCCTCCTCCATCGGGTTTCATTCACAGTCTAGTTCTGATACATACACATAACCTTTTCTCAGCCCTCTAATGTTGCTAAGTTGTAAGGATGAGATGTAAGAAATTTTGAAGACCTGTGCAAGGTAAAGACAGCAAAATTGCACGCAGAGGTAAGATTGCTGAAACAGGGGTAATCAGAAAGTCAAGGATTCAGGAGGATAATCATTGACCTGATGATTTAGAAAATCCCAGGACCAAAAACATGAGATGTCAACAGATTGACCAGCAACATCAGAAGTGCTCAGGAGCAGTGGGATCTGTCCCCCTCCCATTCCAGCTGAAAACTGCCTTGCCAGCAGAGGCTCAGTGGCAGTGTTGGGCATGTTAACGCTTAGCCCAGTAGCTTGTTCTCCTTACCATCTCTTGCACAAAAGTTGTTAGTTGGTTTATGCTTCTGAGTTTGTAAACTCTACCTGCTCATGGCAGAAGCTGCATTAGCAAATTAACCTGGAGAGGGATGCATGTGTGGATGACATCTCTGCTGTTTTCTCAATTTTAAGAACTGAAGTAAGGTCCATAAGTCAATCCCTCTGCCCATACTTTATATGCACATGTTCTAAATACTTCTGGAATCAAGCTCTAAACTGGCCTCCAAGTCCCAAAATACTTCAACATTTTTTATCCAGTATGACATTAGCCTTAAAAATACAGTTAATGTTTTCACTGGCTAGTAAAATTGACATCAATGTGTAACAGAGATTGATGCTGTCCTCCACATTTCCAGAGTTTTGCATTCCAGTTTCCAAATGCCTTCAGTTAGATAAAATAAATGTGGTAATAATTCAGCAACAAGCTGGCAAAAACTTTGAATTATTTTACCTTTTTTTTTGTGCTTCTATGAACCTGGTAAGAAGGTTAGTGAAAATTGCAAAACAATAGAGTTTCTGATAATTTTAATGGATAATTTTAATATATTTTTCTTAAAAATATTTGTGTGGGGCCACATTAATAAGAAGAAAATAGTATATATTCTGGGTTTTTTTAAAAAGTATATTTAAATGGGTCATGTAATATAGTAGATGCAACTAGATATGATATTCTAGTGCTTTTTTTTTCAAATAGTCACAGTAGGCTGATATTATATTGAAACACTTTACTCAAATGAATTTGGATGTCTACAGTTCCTAATCTGAGTATAATAAATCAATTTTATAATTTCAATTGCAGAGACAGCTTAAAATAGAACACAGGTCCTAGTTAATTTTTATCCTTGTGCTGGTTTTGTCAGACATAGAACTAATTTTACTCACAGTGGCTAGCAGGGGGGGGCCTGTGTTTTGGATTTGTGGAAAGAGTGTTGATAACACAGGAATGTTTGCTGGGCAGGGCTTGCATAAAACCAAGTCCTTTTCTGCTTCTTACCCCAGCTGTAAGCAGGCTGGGAGGGGACACTACCAGGACAAGAGACTCCAACTGACCACAGGGATATTCCAGATCACAGGGCTTTGTGCTCGGCATATAAAATTGCGGTGAGAAGAAGGAAGTGGAGGAGTGTTTGGAGTGGTGGGGCTTGTCTTCCCAAATCACCATTACGCATGGTGGGGCCCTGTTCTACTGGGGATGGCTGAACACCTGCCCAGCCATGGAAAGTAGAGAATTCATTCCTTGTTTTGCTTTGCTTGTGTGGTTTTTATTTTACCTATTGAATTGTTTTTTTCTCAACCATGAGTTTTCTCATTTTTACCCTTCTGATTCTCTTACCAGGTGGGAGAAATGACTGGGTGGCTGTGTGAGGCTTAGTTTTAGGCTAGGATTAAATAATGACAAATCTATTTTTCAAGAAATTGAAATATATTTCTAAGAAAAAAAAATTAAAAATTAAACTATGAAATTATTATTTCTTCTGAATAATGCATTTAATTAAATGCTTCACTTGAAAGTAAACTCTGGCAATACCATTAAATGTCTATCTAGTTTTAGAGTGTGGTTAGAAAGCATGTCTCCCTTTTTAATCAAAAAAACCAAAAGATTCCTTCAGAGCAGGAATCTAAATTAAGAGTTTCTCATTTTTTTGCTGGAGTACCTTATGCCTCATGACTGAATGCTAGTTTAGCTTAGGGAATGTAAACCAATTATATTAAATATATCACTTAAGAACCTTGCCTTATGTACTTTGAATACCTCTCACTGCTTTAATTATTTGTGTTTAGAAAAGGTATAATTGTCATTACTAGGCAAGTATCTCCATGCAATCAAGCAGACAATTCAGGGATAAATAAATCTATCTTGGCAGAACTGAGGACTAACTTGTAAATATTAACAAAAGAATCTAAAATATAACAGGTACATTTCTGGGAAAACAAAGTCTTCCTACAGTGACTTTCTTAAGATTACAATTCATATTTCTAGTATCTATTTGTCATTCAGAAATCTTCATTGATTACTCCACTGAAATATTTTGGAGTGGCTTCTTGGTCAGAAAAGTTTGTCACTTTTGCTGTAGGGTATTCAAGTATGAGGATATTCTGGCAATTCTGATGGAGATTGCAAAGAAAAAGTGATTTATTTTGTTATGACTTTTGCATTCATCTATAATTGCACTTCCTGTGCTGTATCTCACAGAATAGATTAAAAAAATTAAACAACTCCAATATAAAATAAAAAACAGGTAAAAGATGCTGTTGTAGTCCTGAAATCCACAGAGGCTTTCAAAAGTACCTAAAATCCCCCCCTACCTCAGAATACACCTTCACACAAATTCAGAAAAAATGTTACTGTTAAGATCCAATTGTAAGAGATGCTTCTGCTTGAATTAAGGTGCAAAACAGACCATCTGCCAAAATCAGTAGTACAGCTTTTATTTAACAGTAAACATGAGGGAGAGAGATAGAAGGAAGTGGGAGGGTGGGGGTGAGGGAGGAAGAAAGAGAGATAAGTAGAAAGGCCCCATCACTGTGTGTGTTCTGTGGCATCCCTCTTCACCCTGGTCTTCCCAGTGTTGGGGAGGTCCCCAGGTCATTCTTCTGGTGTATCACCTCTATGCAGTCCAAATTCCAGGTATCCATGGACACATAAATGCCATTACCATAACTTGTGATGGTATGTGTGTAAGCAGTTTCTTTCTTTCTGTCTCACAGTTTGCTTTGGTGGAATTTTTTTGTCTGGATACTAACTGAACTCAGGCCCTCCAGCTGTGCTTATCTGTGCTTATCCCAAGTTCCATTGTGGTGGCTTATCTTATAGCAAATTCCTTCTGTGGCTTTGACAGTGTTCTGAGACAGACAACTTCATTCTTTAAGTCCTTACAGTTACAGGCAAGGAGCAGAAAGGACCACATTGAAGAATTTCAAAGAAAAAGCCTGGCCATGGAACTCACTGTGTAAATGAAAGAAATCACCTGAAACTCCTCTCTTGTTAGTATACTACTGCAGTATACTGCAGTATATTACAGGCACAGGGCAGCATATTACAACCAGATCCTAAAACAGAGAATTGTAGCTCTCAAGAGCTCAATTCTGTGTGCTCTTGATGGGGGAAAAAAGCTAGGCTGTAGACTCCTGTGTAACACTTTGGTGTCAGAAGCAGGTAGCATTCCATGGTTGCTTCAGCTCTCAGAGCTCCAGGCCTTTAGCTCTCCATTCTTGGTATCAGCTGCATTAGAATCCTTCTGCATTAAGCTCAATATTTTTCAAAGGTGACTGTGATGAGGTGACTTTGCCAACGGTACAAGAAACAAGGTTTTTTTTATTTAGAATTGCTTTCACAGTGTGCCACCTGTTGCTTTGGTTGTTGGTAACCCACATCAATAAATTGTAGACACTTCAATGATTCAGCAGAGGTAAATCATAGGTAATAATGGGTGCTTTATGCAGATGCCACTAACTTTAATTCTTCCACATTCTGACTGTCTGATTATAAGCAGGATTTGATTTTTACCAGAAAATTTTGCTTCTTCCATTTGTTCCATCAATTCTGAGAGGAAGTGAGCTATGACAGATGGGAGTAAGGTATAATATTAAATAATAGAAACAAGAAACAGTATTAGCTAATTTGACAGTGTGACCTGACACAATGAATTTATTGAAACAAAAATCTGGGAAACCAACCACTACAAGCAATTCACTTGCCAAAGAGGGAGTAGAAGTATCAGCTTCTACCCCAGCCATAGTTATTGAATCATATTTTTTAAATGGTTTTCTTGGCTTTTACATCACAATTTTTCCTAAGGCTGTCTTTTTCAAGTAGTGTTTTATCACCACGTGAGAAAGGATTAAATGGGTTTTGAAAAGACAAAAAATTTAAGAAGAAAATTACATCACAAATAGTCTGGAAATCATGGTTCATCTTAGTTTCCCTTTTTTAGTGATGTTATATTTGAATATTCTGCAGCTCTAGCATGCAAAGTCTTCATGAAGACCTTAATTAGAAATATATAAGCGAGATGAGTAGTCCTGGAAGAGACTAAATAGCAGTCAAAACAAGTATAGATCCATTAAGTCCCCAAAAGTTACAAACACATTATTTCACTTCTTTTATCTGTAATTTGGATTGCATCATTATAGTGTCCTAGAATATCTGAAAATTAATTACTTGGTATGACACTGAAATCAAGGTGAAGTAAATCTGAAGAATCATTTAATCAGCATAGTGCTTGGCCTTCCTTTGTACTGCATGAAGATTTATTGGTTGCTGGTCATTTTAAAGACTTCTTGCTGTGATATAACCTCAGAAGGGAAAAAAAAAAAGAAATATTTGAAAGAAGATGGAAGGTAGACCAATAATGTTGCACGTCCGATAACATGAGCTATTAGAGATGTGAGTATATGCAGAGATAGTACATGCAGGTAATAAAGATGAAACATATAAACGCTAGATGAAGGAATTGGAAGATTTCTTAAATAATCTATCTTAAATTTTCTTGTGGGTGATGAGAATTATTGTAGAAAAAAATTACATACAATGATGTGAGGATTTTGAATTTTCTTTTTTTCTTGCATTAAGAATTAAAAATAAAGATTTCTTTTAGTTAGAGCTTGAATTGTAACATTAATGAAAAAACAGAAAATCAATAAAATATAATGAAATTATCCCCTGAAAAAAAGTAGTCTAAGGAAAACTTAGAATTCTAAAAATAGAATTACCTTATTAATAAGAACCATCAAGTAAATGTGAAAGGAATACTTCTTTCTCTCAGGGAATCTGATTTAAAATGAGATCAGCAACTGCATTATTTACAAAACATAGCACAATGCATCACTCTATACAAGATTAAAGAAATTAAGTAATTTCTCATGTAAATGGCAACATGGGAGTTTTTTGTTCTTAAAAGTTTTGTTCCATCCTTCAGTCCTAATCAATGAAATATAATGCATAGAAATGGAGAATGCTTCAATCTTAACACCTGTTCACTTAATTTGCTAATTTAGTAGCAGAATACAGATTTTCTTTGTGTTATGTGTTAAAATATGAAACAAAGATTTATTTGTTGTGCTGTACTGCCCACTGCCTGCGAGGACAGGTGGTAATGTGATGGTCACACAAGGTAATCAGTGAGAATGGCCCTAGGATTTGATTTGTTTCTGGATCTCTAATTAAGACCGGTGGCTTTTCCTTTAGCTGGGCTTGAGAAGTGTTAGAGAAATATCTTAGAATCAGGTAATTATGTTCTATGAAGGAATTATTTAAAAATTTAAAGTCTTATATGGCTTTGCTGAGTCTTTCTGTGATGCATAGGGTCTTTACTCCCCCTTTTTGTTGTTCAAGAAGTCCCTTCAATACCAGACTGCGAAGGCAGTAAATTTTGACATAAATCCCCAATTCCTCTCCTTTATTGCAGACTCATGTACCTTTTCCTAAGGATCTTTGGTGAATTCCAGTCCAGGTGGGCTAAGGTCTTCCTCAGAGAAGGATGGTGAGGAGGAGGAAGAGGAGGAGGAGGAGGAGGAAGAGGGAGAAGAACTACTGAATGCAAGAAAGACTCTTATATTGTTATGGGATTTGTGGCAGTAGTGGTTATGTTCTGGTGTAGGCTTCCAAGCAGGCTTCAGTGTGGGTCTCAGCATGGATTTCATGGGCGCTGCCATGTTGGAGGGGGGCCCTTCTGGAACCCTAATGGGTGGGGTTCCAGCTTTCCAGGAAGGGGTATGACTAAAGGACATAGTTCCCAGTTCCCTGAGAGAGATGTGGCTTGAGATTGGAAGAGCATTTCCCAGAACAGCAGGGGTGGTATTAAGGGAGGAGTCTTGGAAAGGACAGCTGGCTAGGTTAGGCATTGGGACAAGGTGGTGATCAGTATGATTTCCAGTGGTGTTAAAAGAGGGATGAGGAGAAGGTGTGGCAATAGGTGGCAAGGAGCAGGGGAGGCCCAAAATGGCTTGGCCATCACCATTTTGAGCACCATATGGAGGAACAGGAGGACACAGGAGGACGAATTAACTCTGAGTCTGAGAGCTGTATCCACAGCATTATCAACCCCGTGTCTTCCCCAGGAGTAGTCAGAAGGGCTAGAAGGATAGAGGCATGAAAGGGTAGGAGTTGCTTGCAGTACAGGCTCCCATGCAGTCAGCAGTACCCTTAGTGGGCTCCGCTCTTGTGTCCCAGGGACAGAGGGTTCAGGGGTAATCGAGGAAAGGCTCGAAGGACTAGGGAAACTGGGGTTCACAACAGCAGGGGTAGGACTTGACAAAGAGATGAGACTCAATGCAAAAGGGTTACTCGACATGAAGGGATCAAGGAAAGGATTGGGAACCGGAGAGAAAAGGTTTCAGAGGGAATGGATGGGGTTATCAGGGGAATTGGACTTAGCCCCTAATTTAATAATATCATAAACAGCCCGAAATACTGGAAATAAACTTAATGCACCAGAGTCTCTTTTTGTACTCAAATCATGAATTTTATCCCTCACAGAATCCCAAAACCCTGAAAAAAAAAATCATCCCCTTTAACAGAAGGAAAATGATGAAAAATCCACATAATAATTCCCTTAAGTTCCCCTTTGACAAAGCCCTTCCTGTGTTTGACCAAAAGCCCCTTAAGATGTCCATACATGTCCCAGTCTGCCACAGACAATCCCAGTCCCATGGCTAACCAACAAAAAACTATGCTTCCCCCCATGGACTCACCTGCACTCTGATGCAGGGCGGGTCTCAACCCTCGTACCACCTCAGCAGTACCCAGCTGCCCGACAGCTCTTCTTCTAAAAATTCCTTGAGGTCAGCTAAACAGACCAACTTCCCACAGCCAGAAGTCAGCTTGTCCCCCTTGCAGCCAAGGCCAATAAAACCTGGGGTCCTGTCCTCAGGCTGTGGCTTTCCCAACAAGCAGCTTATGTCCAGCAATGGTTGTCTGGCAGGTCCACCACTGGAGACGCTTCCAGGACCCTCATTTAAGGGGTCCCTTGTTCGTATGACACTCTGTCGCGCCATGCTGCCCACTGCCCATGAGGACAGAAATTATGCAAAATGTTGGTATAGTCTATGATCATCTATTTCTTTTGCCTGGATGTTGACCTCTGTGTATACAATATTTATGCACTGTGCATTTGGAACACCAGAATTTATCCTGTCAGGGAAGCTTATCCATTTACTATATTGTCATGATATGGAAGTAAATTTCCTCCTTTTCTTTTTCAATAAGGCAAAGTTTCTTACCTATCAACTTAAACTGAAACCAATTTAACACTGTTTTTGTGATTCCCTTGTGTTAAAAGATAGTAGGATCACCCCATGTAGCCCAAAGGTTGTGAGCCTTGCCCCAGCTGCAGGGATACTGAGCACAAGCCCTCAACTTGGTTCCAAAGAATGATTCTGGGGCAATCAAAGCAGCTGAGCATGTGTCAGGTACAATGTAATTGTTGTCAGTTTAGACTCTTACACTGCATAACTATTGAGGATGGAACTCAGAGAAACAAATTACCATATCTTGTCTCTGTATGACCAATTCTTTTTCTGCCCTCAGGTATAAGCTCAGTGTAAAAACTACAAGACTACTGGTTTTGCATGTTTAAAACTAACAATAACAAGATAATACTTCATTGAATGGTCTGGCTGGTGATTCTTTGTTAGCCTCAAAATCAGACCTGAATTTTCCATTTCTTATGGGATATTTGTGCTTTCTTTTGTCTCTTTTCATCAATGGATTTTTATTTCTACGCTGTGTTTCTTAGCTCATTACAAGTTTGGCCTAACTCTGCAAGAGGCAAGAAAATTACATTTGAGACATTTCTATTACCTTACCAGAAAGAGAGATAAGGATGACTGATTGGAAGTCCCCAGGTTCTAATTTCTATCTATGTTGAAAAAAAGGTGTGATATTCCCTTTTCTGCAAGTCACTGGGAACTTCACTGACTACCATGACTTCTCAAAAGACGTCAAATATCTGCCAAATAAAATTACAAAATGAAACAACTTTAAGTGTTCTACCAGGGAAAAATTACTAGTTCTGTGTTGAAATTCATATACAGAGCAATATTTATTTTTGTCTTCAAATTATTTGAAGAATGCCACTAACAGAAGTGGACAAAATTAGGACTTGAAATAAAGCATTGTATTTTATGTATCTATGAATTTATTCCAAAGGTTGTAAGATCTCTTCTGTTTTAATTTTAACCCTCCTTTAAAGGAAAAAAAAAAAAAATAGATGTTAGGCTTCACTTCTCTTTGGTATAAGATGTGCAAAATCATTGGAGTAACACCAGGGATTAATTTGCTTCCTCTCACACCTACAAATCCTATAAATGAGTGAAAGACAACTGCACTTTGGTGAACTAACAGTTCCTGATGAGTGAATAAAAAGACAATGAAGTCAGCTTTTCACTGAGAAGCCTCTCAGGGCAAGATGGCCTTGCAGCTGATATCAGTCACTCTTCAAAGCTTTCAATATAATTCATTTTTTCACATTGAGACCTTTTTTCTCTCTTTAACCTACTTTAACCTTCTCTTAGAAGGAATATAATCAGGAGCTAATACAATGTGACATATTGGAAAGGCATATTGGAAAAAAGAAAATCAACATTTCCTGTGATAGAAACTTCTTATTTTCCTTTTGTTATTTAGATAGCTGAAAAAAGAAGAGAGAAGAGATCACAAATGGTCATGCTAAACAGAATTTAAACAGAACATCCAAATGGAAGAAACAGTCCCTGTCAGAAGACTTAAAATGCAGTGAAGAAACGCATGTATATATGAAGCTGTCTGGATCTGTCAGGACTGACTCTGGCTGATATGTATTACTTATCTTGATTACTGACAATGACAGCACTCCATTCTCAGAGAGCACATAGCAATTTTACTGCTCCCCCAATAAAAGTACAGACCACTCTGTGAACTCCAAGTACATGTTCCCAGACAGCACTTTATGAGCAAAGAGGGATATAAAATTATAGGAGGATTGAACACAAGAACATTAAAATTATTCTTCCCAAGTTTGTACAGCAACCAGTGCATAGCCTAATATGCTAAACTGTTTTTAAAACCAGAAATGGGATTGAAATACTGTGAAAGACTGTATGACTTTGTTGTTGTAAGCTTACTGGCAGAAACATTCCTTTAAGCTTCAATTACTTTCGCGTTTCTGTGTGACCCCTGTACAGCAAGGAGAGGTTACAGTATTTCAGCATTAAGAAAGAAATGCAAACACATCTAAGTTAAAAGACAAAGGTGTTACAAGAACGTGCGAAAGAAGATGAGTTTGCAGGCCAAAAAGGACTAGAAATGGGAAGAAAGCTGAACTCTCAAAGAAAGGCTGTTCTGAAACCATCTTCAAGTAGAAGTATTAGAGACAAAACAAACTAACTAGTTTTAAAGAAATTGGTCACTAAATAAAATAAATTATAGTATTGTGTGCATAATCCCAGGTGCCTGGGATTGTCCAGTGGTTACATCCATACACTTCCATGTTACTGTTACCACCCTGCAATATCTTGAAGTATCTTTGTAGCAATCCAGTTGTGTTCACACTGTATTGTAAGGTACCTAAACCACAAATATGTTGCATGCTTACCCAGCCCATTTTGTCACTCATCCTATAATGCTTTAATTTTTTTATATGATGGAATCAGACTCTAACAGTATATATACATGCAGTGGTGTCTCTTGTATTTTTTTCTCAGCTTTGGCACATTTCCCTTTGCATATGCATTTTTTATGAACAAGCTGGAGAAAAAAAGGATGTGACGTTAGTTCTTTGTGACACCACTATATATGACAGAGTCAGTGTGAGTCTACCCAGTTTTTGCAAAAAGTAATGAAGGAACTCCTATGGCATATATTCATTGAGCCTTTGCTCAAGAAAAGAGTCCTGTCAGTAGAAAAGCTGCATACCATTTTCTATACTGTGTTGGCAGAGAAGCTAGACAGATTACGTTCATGTGAGGTGAGATCCTCTCGTCCTTTATCAGCTAAACTCCTGAATGATTTTGTCTGTCTGCCTTTTCCTTCTGTTATTTCAGACTTGTCTCTTTTGTGCAAGCAGAAAAGTTGCACATTTGCCACTATAATACTGTGATTATTTGAACATTGTGTGAAAAATACAGGCTGTCTCCTGGCACCTTTTCAACATGGTTCAACAGCATGAGGGGTCCTGCAAACTTATTTCCTGCTGGCACACAGAAAATTCTTCAATAAAATAACCTGGCCACTTGTGGATAGCAAGCTAAGAACTTGTATCAGCCAGGGTCTCACTGATAAAATAAACAACCGTTTCTTAGGAGAAACTGCAAAAATCTAGTTAGTCAAGTAGTAGGAGGACTCACAGGCAGTTTATCCTAGTTCTTATGACTAGTTACTGTGTTACTTGAAACCAATGTTAGTGTCCTACTTTTGATGTTCTGGAGGTTTACTCTGAATACCAGAGATGTGTTACAACAGACTCCACAATTCTGCCATGTTAGATTCAGTGTAAGGCATATCAGTGTTGTTTATTGTGGTATGTGCCCAGGCTATACATTAATATTATATTAATGTTCCCAAAAATATTTTTTTAAATTAATATCCTTGTGTTATAAGTTAGTAATAAATTTATTGTTTACTTCTTACATGATCAACATGTTTTGTTCTGAAATATATTTATGGCAAGACTTAAGGGAAGATATTGTAAAATGGTCGAAACAGATTGGAGGTTTTATTTTGTGGAAAAAAAATTCCATTGGGGGATCAAATGTGATCATTAAAGTGCTGTTAATTAATTCAAATTTGTATTTATTGTTAATCATAAAAAGCAAATTTTTAAAGCCCTGTGTCATCTAATTTCTTTGGCTAACTATTTACATTTGTGCTCATTGTTGCATTGCTATGTGACTAAATCTTCTTGCAAGGTGGAAAGGTGTAAACAATCTAAGAGAGATGGGGATCATAATTTTTCTAAAGACTCTTTGGGAGAAAATTTCAGCTTTTAGTCACCCTAAAGCACCTCATGTTCTGAGTGCCCTATTGTATGGGAGAATAGTGAATAATCCATCTATAATTAGCTATGTTATAATCTTTCTATTACCCTAATACATTTTTCTTTAGAGCAAAGAGAGAATTGCTCTTTCTTTCTTCCTCACTGATATGCAGCATTGTTAAAAAGCAGATGGAATATTTTTCTAACCTTTCTCTATATCTTCTGCTGGAGGCTAGCGTATTGTGTAACAAATTACTTGTGGCTCTGGGATGGATGAATTTGCAAGTATAATACCCTCTAGACTGAATAAAAATGAAACCATTGAAAAATACTACCAAAAGAATGATGATGTTCTAATGCACTAACTTAAAATACAGCGTTCTTTTTCAAATAAATGTTTGCATGTTCACATACAAAGACCAAAACATGTTTGCATATTATATACAGAGAGAGAGGATGAGAGGACACAAGATCAGTGTGAAATTTTTGAAATCAAATGTAGTACCACTGATTACACCAGTTACTCATTTGGCCCAAGGTGAGCTATTTAGTGAACTAGCATCAGAAAGGCCTAAGTGATGAAGCAGAATATATCTTATGAGCTTTAATGTGAACAATATTCCCAATAATGTTAGCTGGGAAATAGCTCAGAAAATAAGTAATTTTCTTCATTCTCTTCCTGGATACATAATGCACATTACAGAATCAAATAATAGGACTAATGTATAAGAGAAATACAGTGAAATACTCTACCTGGGAAGCATAGAGAGGCTCATACTTAAATATGGAAGGCTTAAAAAAAAAAAGGTGAGGGTAAAGGAAAAGGAAAATGTTGTTGGATGTGACAAGAAACTGCTTAATTTCTGAACTAGAATATATGTGAATCACACAATATGTCACAAGTTAATTTTGTGGTAAGTGAAAGCAAAACCCCATCTGCAATCTACAAGTGGGGTTTTTAAACCCTTCAGCTGTAGTTATTTTGATATAATACTTCTTTGAAAAAAAGTGAAACTGCTTGTGCTAAGTATACTCTCTCACTTCCCACACACATACATGACAAGTTTTCCAGACAGAACTGATATCAATACTTGTCATTGCTATGACCCAGCATTTCCTGTTACAGAGGGTTGTTCAGCATGTCATAATCATTATTAATTTTTACATTTGAACTGAAAGCATATTCACCATATATTTCTCGAGAGGTGGTATGTCATATAAAGTGTTTTAACATTTCTGCCATAAAAATCTTAATAATCAAACATATACTTTGGAATATTCTGCTAAAATGGTATAAAAATTTAGTTATATGTTCAAATCTCATTAATCAGTGTTGGAAACTGAAAAGACAAGCAAAGTCTTGAAAAGACAAGACAGAAACACAAACACAGAAAAGACTTTTCTCTCTAGCAGCGTTGGAAACAGTGATATCCCCTTGTTGCATGGTATCTAGTAAATACCTTATAGGCAGGCAATTCAATTGTGTTTCATTTCCTTGGACAAAACAGCTAGAAATAAGCAACATAGGGAATCATACAGACTCCTTGAAAGTTATCTTTTTAAAAAATTGAGCAAATTGCTTCTTCTGAGCTTTCTCATTAAAAAAGTAAAAATAATACCTTAATACACTTTGTACAAGAATTTGAAGTATTTCACACATTGCACACATTGCAGTTTTGCTTATTGGTCCTTGCCACCAGAAGTGCTTCCTCTTTTTTTTTTTTTTTTTTTTTTTTTTTTTTTTTTTTTTTTTTTTTTTTAATTTCATAGAAAGTTATTTTTATTGTCTCTTTATTCTAGTTATTCTGGGAAGTCCTTCCTGAGACTGTGGTTTAGTCCCAGAGGGCAGCTACTACGCCCCACACAGCTACTTACTCACTATCTCCTCAAAGAATTTGGGAAGAAATTCCACAAACCATCTTTTAGTAGGGTATGAATGCAGCCCCACCAGGGGGATCAGTTGAGTTGGTCCTCCTCAGAGCATGTTTGCAGTTAGGACTTTCTTCTTAGTAACTCCTCCAGGAATTGTAACCCTTGTCTCATTGGGTGAGTGATTATTCATTCTGGGCCACCCTCTCAGGTCAGTCATGTAGTGCCAATTCCACTTGGCATCACTAATCTTTTTTTCAAATATAGATGGAGCTTTCATTAGTTTAATTGGTTTATTTGGTTAACTAGTTTATAAATAAATCTCATTTAAATATATTTTTGTTTCAGTTTTATAAACCTCCATGGCATTTTAATTAGCTAGCAGAATGTAAATAGAGGTACTGTTATGGAGACATGATTGTACTCGTTTTCATCCAGGAATTAAATGTGTAAAGGAGAAATGGGTCAACGTGACTGCAGAAGTAGAGAGAAAAGGACAATGTCACAAAAACAATGGTGATGGTGGAGGCAAATGAAACTATATGTGCCATCCTGGGGACATATCTAATCCAGGCATAGAAGAATTTAAGAAAACAGCAAAAGATAGATGTCTCAAAAGGAACACTGCAAAGAGAAGGACCAGATGTATCTCTTAGAACAGAAGATTGAAATCATGATACAACACACAAAAAACCCCCAACCAACCCCCTGCATGGTCCAAATCAAAAATAAATCATGGCAATAGACCCAAGGAATTGGGCTGGGAACATCTGGGGTGGATCTGACTAAAATGCTTAAGAACATCAACCAGAATAGAGGGATGTGCAACCCCTTATAAAGTAATGAAGACCCTGAGTCTCCAAGGTGGTCAACTCCATAGTGCTGTCCATACTGAAATATGTCCATATTGACATATGTCCATGAACAGGATCAGAACTTGCTGAACTGCTGTGGTGTGGTTTTTGTTTTGTGTTTGCCCACTATTCTCCTCCCTAATCTCCCTTCCCAAGTTACCAATCTCCCCAAGCCCTTCCCTAATTTCCTCCCTCCCAAGTTGTCAATCCTCCCTATCCCTACCCCTTTTTCCAGAGTGTTCCTTGTCTATCCTGTAGTATTCAATGCCCCATTTGTTGCTTTGTATTATCCCCCTCCCCTGCTCTCCCTGATAGGTTTATAGAATGTTAGTCCTGCCCTAGATTCCTCCCCTGCCATGCCCTCATTGGTTGGTTGCCCTATACCACTCCCCTATAAAAACCTCTGCAGACACCCTGGGCTTTGTCTTGGGGTCCCAGGTCGTGCACCTAATAAATCCATCCAGTTTTACCCCAAGTCCCGTGTCGTCGTTATCTGTTCCTGCGCTGGACCAAGCGATAACTGGGAATAGCAAAGCTCAAAGGGAGAAGGTCGCGCCCCTGCTGTTGCTGCCCAGCATGATACAACAGCGCACTGTGACACTGAACTACAAGCTAAATTCTCCTGTAAAAAGGAGGGGAACAAAAAAAGAGTATTTAAGGGGAGTTTCTGTGATGTGTGCGGACTGGATAATTTCACGTAATGAAGTGACTGGATTCTGTGATGTCCTACATTTCTTATGATTTCTGATTTACATGTTGTCATTTGTCTTAAGCTTCTTTCCTGTTCCTATACTGAATTCAGGAAAGGAAATATGTAAGAACATTTTTCTTCCTGAGACTAATTTAGAGGAAAGTGGTGTCTCAGTGAAATTTTACATTAATAGATCTTGTGGATATGACGTAGCACTCTTTAGAAGTACTTTGCATGTATGTTTAAAAAGCCTTTCCTGAAAGAATTTGATTATAATCTAAAATGGATACAGTCTTATATTCATTAGAGGACTTCTGGTGAATATGGTTTGTAAGCAACAGAAAAAAAAAAAAAAAAAAAGCCGATAAAAAGACCTGTAACAGTCCAGGTATAACTTCATCAGCATGCAAAGTATTAAATCTGTTACTTGCCTAATTTTATGTATTTTATAAATATAGATGCTATATTTATTAAAACACACTTCCTTGTCATATCAGAAGTGAAACAAAATTGTATCTCGTAGGTGGAAATGTAGCTGTATATTTCTTTTATGTACAAGTGTCAACATGAAATCTACAGTACAAGAATTCATATTTATATTTGGTTGT
The DNA here is from genome assembly GCF_024509145.1 of Vidua macroura. Classification (NCBI taxonomy): domain Eukaryota; kingdom Metazoa; phylum Chordata; class Aves; order Passeriformes; family Viduidae; genus Vidua; species Vidua macroura. The sequence continues at coordinate 68,950,564 of NC_071611.1, forward strand.
TGGCTACACTTTCTATTAAAATACATAGAGATCTCTAATAATGAATAACTCACAAGTAATATATCAGTCTTAGAGAAATACATATGATTAACATAAATTATTGAAAAAAATTATTTTACATAAAGATACCAAAATTCCTTTAAACTGAAAAGGTATAACATGGCATAAATGAAATGATGTATGGAGAGATGTGACATCATAATGAAAATTGGGACCATTTGAATACCCTTCAAAAGGACTTAGAAGAAACAAAATGAGCATCAAAGCAAGTATGTAAACAACAATGGGTGTTGGTTGGAGTCATTTGGGGCAATTAGCAGATGTACTCCTTAGGATCAGGGAGGGTTTTGTCAAGGAGTACTGATGGGGACAGAGGGAAAAGAGGCAGGCGTGCCCAGCCAATCCCCTAGTTGCATAAAGATGGGGCAAAAACCTGTAAAAGGGTTTGGGCAGGCGGCAGAGCGACATGTTTGGGCAGAAATGACTGCAAGGGCCTGCTAAAGAAAGCTCCAATTGCCATTGGGAAAGTGGGCAAAGGAAAGAAAGCCCCAGTCCAAGGGTTCCAGTCTTTCAGGACAGCCCAACCCAAACCCATCTATGCTTCTAGGTCCCATTTTTTACCTGCCCCTGAAGAGCTACCCTTGAGTTTTAGCCTTGGCCTCCATAGCCAGAGGCAACCTCCTGCTGCTACTAGATGATAAATTTTGGACACCTGCTTAGCTAACACAAAGCTTGTTTCTGAAAACTACTGGTCTGTGGAAACTGCACAATGCTCATTGTGGAAGAACAAGACCTGTGACACCAATCTCAGTGTTTCAGTATCCTGGGTCAGTGATACAGATCATCTGGGCCTTTGGAGTTTATAACTACCACGGACATCAAGAGAGACCTCCAGGACAGAAAAACATATGCATAAAGGGGAGGGGAAATAAGTTAATCATTTTGGGGAGATTATTATCACTAGTATGTTTAGTGTGGGACATTTAATGTATATATATGCAGAATGCAGTAAACAGAAACTTTGTGTACTCAGCATGCCCAGCTTTGGGAGGTGCAATCCCCCTGTGCATCCAGCTGAATAAAGAATGTCTACTTCTTAATGCTACATTTTTGTTAAGAAGTTTTTTAATGTTACCAATTTTTTTGGTAGCAATGCTGCCGGTGTGAGCACTCTGAATGAAGCAAATGTGCTGCCTAAGAAGGTCAGCTTTGGGCTCCCCAGCAACTGAGAGCACAGTACAGCATTTTCTGAGGGGCACATCTAATGTTAAAATGGACCGTTTAATGAAATTCTTTAGATTTAGCTTATAATAATTACTTATAGTTGAAGAATCAAAAAAAACTTTGTCCAGGCTTGTTTTCTTTCTCACATATTACCTATGTGAAGCAATTATTTAAGGAGAGTGAAATATTTTGACATTTCCACAAATGGCTTTACTGTGACCTTATTAAACATCCTCCCCGTTCACAAAGGGAATACATGACTGGACTGCTACAATGGGGACCAGAAGGTCTTCAGATGGAACAAGGAAGGAAGGAGTGGTGCTGGAGTACCTTTGTACATTAGAGAATATTTTTACTGTGGAGCACTGAAGGACAGTGACAATAAGGTTGAGTGTATATGGGTGGGAATCAGGGGAAAGGCCAACTAGGCAGATACTGTGGTGGGAGTCTTTTATAGACCACACAACCAGGATAAACTCTACTATAAATGACTGACTAATGTTTCAAAGCAGTGTTGTTGTTGGAGGCTTCAACCTGCCAGATTATCTGCTGGATACACAACACAGCAGAGAGGAGGTTTCTGGAGTGTGTGGAAGAGAACTTCCTGACCTCCTACTCAGGGAGGTGCCCACTGGTGCTGACCCTACCAGGGATGGTGCCCCATTGGACCTACTGGTTACAAACAGACAAGGGTTGGTGGGAGATGTGGTGGTCAGAGGTTGTCTGGGGCACAGCTACCAGGAAATGAGGGAACTTTCCTGTACTTGGTGAAGGAAGGAGAGAGGTCTACCCTGAACTTCTGTAGGGTGGACTTTGGTCTATTCAGGTTACTGTTTTGAAGAATACCTTGCAAAGGCAGCCCATAAAATCAAAAAGGGGCTGAGGAAGGCTGGAATCTTGTAGGCAGAGGAGCAGATTGTGCCTTTCATGCTGCAAAATGAACTGGTGGGAAAGTATATTGGACTGGCTGAACAAGGATTTTTCCCAGAAAGTAAGAGGGGTTGTGTATAACCTTTGGAAAAATGGACAGGAAAGACAGGAAGTGTTCAGGAATGTTATTAGGTCATGCAGAAAGAAAGTTTTTACACTGCTTTCTTTAAGACATTTTTAGCAAAAGCACTACCATTTTATGGCTGACATTTTATTCACTTTCCATAAGCCAATCATTATTTTATTTGCTCTTTAGTAGTGATTATCAGTCTATGCCTATGAGAGAAAAGAACCTAAGTCCATTATACTAACTACAAACAAAATAATAAATAAAATACTTAAAAATTATTAAAATGTAAATACATTTCCAAAAGCAATAGGTGAAGGTTTCAGGGCTTTCCTGATGTTCAGAAACATGAATATGCATTAATATTATTTTTTTCATGCATTTTAAGCACATAAACTCCAGATGTTCTATCTTTATGTAATAAGAACAATGAAAAATCTTGTTACACTTAGATGAAAATTTATGCTTTATCTTCAAAACACTGTATTTTTTATCTTTTCAGAGTTCACGTTGGAAAAAGAAATGTCCCGTATTCAATGCACTATACCAAGCTTTTTAGAAAATTATTTGGTTATCATGCCTTTTTTGGTTTTTTCAGTCTTTTCTAAACTGCTTCACTAACTTGAAAAAGTTTTGATTTAAATTTGAATGCCTACAATATTTTCCAGTATGTATTGTTACAGAGCCTTCAATGACTTTTGAGTTGTTGCTTATACAAGGTCTTCTCAACTATATAAAGAGTCAAATCTTATTAAATAGTTCCATTGCAGGTTTAAGTTTGGTTTTAATATGCTGTACTCTCTTCCAGTGGATAATTTGCATTATGGAACCATGGAAAATTTAGTAGCTTCCACAGTCTGCTTCTCCACCATGGAAGTATACACTGAAAAAATTGATTAAAATTATCTACAATGAAAAATGTATATGATAAACCACTTACTACAACTTCATTACCAAAGCCAATAGGGCCACAATGCTAGAGAAAGTCAATAATAGGCCACAGAGGATGATTATATTATATCAACTCTGTAACAGGATTTTAGGCACTGCCTTAACAATTAGGAGACAATTTATTAAGTGATACAGGCAGAAATATTTTAAACTCTGAAGCTCCTTTTTGCATTGTTTCTTGTTTTGCATAAGTAAAAATACAGATGATATTAATAAGCACTAGAATATTTTGTAATTGTTAATAAGAATGCTACTTGATTAGGAAAAAAACATGGGGTTTGTATGTTCTTTTATGATTATGCATTTTTATAGAATTTTACATTCTTCTTTCATTTAATCTTTAACAAGATTAATTCAAAGATAATAAATCCTTTTTATATAAAGTCACATTTTAAAAAGCTTTTATATCAAGTGGACCATGACTGCTCAATATGCCTATTACAATCATAGATATTGTTCATTACTGAAAAGGAGTACTCATTACTCTAATAGAAATATACTCTTTTTTTTTTTTTCCCTATTAAAGCTAATACTAAACTCCCTTGTATATCTACAAAGAGGCTAGCAAGAAATTTACCTGTAAAACCATAGAGCAATACTTTCTATTCATTCCACATACAACCTCCCATTAAAATTAGAAACAGCATTTCAGCTCCTGGATCCTGACACCTTATATGGAGTGAAACTCTAAGAGGTATGTTCTGTATTCATTCTGTGTGCAAAATTGCCACAGATGTCACAGAAGAAAACAAATTAGTTTAGGATTTACCCTGCTGGTATAGTAAGTCAGACTAATAAGTCATTTAGAAACAATCCCAGGCCCTTGAGCATCTGTGGAGTTAAGACAAGGGCAACTTTCTAGTAACCTCAGGGGAGAAAGTAATCCCTATCTTAAGCTTATGCAGATGCCTATATTTTCCTTCCCTTCCTAAGCATAGTCACACTTTCACTTTGGTTCAAATGCCACATATTTGTCTCAGAGGAATATAAATGGACTGAGCATACACAATATACCAGTGATATATCAGGCAATGGAACTGGAAAATGAGCATTCTCCTCTACTAGCTAAGGGACAGGTACCTTCAGTTCTTCAAGGCTGTCTAATATTTCCCAAATGACAGCACAAAAATACAGTTAATGAGAATTAATATCTGCCATAGCAGAAACAGCTACTGTTAAGCAGACTCCTCTTTTTCTTCCCTCACTGATGAACCTCTGGGGAGCACTGTTTACAGACTACAAAAAAGCTTGGAAATAACTTGTAAGAATTTATGGTTTTGTGCACAAACAACTCCAAACTTTAAAGGTGAGTATTCTCTAGCTGTTTTAGCCACATGTTTGATCATTGTCACAACCTCAAATTACAGTGACTCTTATATCTACTATTAGTTGCCTTGATCAGTAATCTTTCCTAGCAGTCAAATTACTAATGTGTCAAATTTTCACTTTGATTTAAAAGTAGAATAAGAATTTTGATACTGCTTCTTGGAGCAAGAATTAAATCAAATGAGTATGGATATCTCTAGATGAAAGAGTGGGAATATTATAGTCTGGTAGGGAAATTAGTGTCAAAAAATATGGCAGTCACATGTGTTGAAAACTTCACCTCTGCATTTGAGAAGCATCCAAGCACAAGGTATAAAACTACTACCAATTTTTACTTCAAAATTTATTATTATCAATTCCACCAAGGTCGCCAATTGCTTTACTATATATCACATCCTAAATCAGGTCATTGAACTGCTGAACTTCTTTGAACTTTTCCCTTAAAAAAAAACCCAAACCAAACTGAACCTAACAACCAAACCAAACCAGCCAATCAACCAGTCAAAAGAAACCCCTCTTAATGCACACTCCTGCAAAACCAAATGCAAAACCAAACAGAAAAAAGCACTTCACCAGAAAAGAAGTTACTTAGCACTATAAAATCAAATATAATAATAAGGCAGAGATGTAGTTATACAATACAATTTTAATCCTTCTGGACTATGAAGGAAATAATCAATCTGACGTAGAATGAATTTGTGGTTGTTGTGGTTTGTTGCAGAACCCATACACAGAGGTTACTTTAAATGTTATGATAAAGTTCATAGGCTTGCCAGGTGGGCTACTGATACAGAGTCAAGTGTCATAATGCTAATAAAAATTTAATGCAACTTTTGAATCATCCAACATAACCAGATGGGTTTGGTTTGTATTTTAATATCTATTGTTCCTGTTGTTGCATTCTGCAAAAGGAATAGGCCAAAGTGACACATCCTTTGGCACTTTTATGCTTTATTCAAGATTTTTTTAAAAAGTCTGTGAAGGAAAGAACCTCTCAAAGATAAAAGGAGGTGATATTTTCTCTGGGGTATACTCATTTCAGAGAAACACCTTTCTATGGTCAACATTAGAGATAAACATGTAGCTACTGAAAACTTAATGAAAACCTATTCTAAGTTTGCTCTTATTAAAGATATTATCCAGTATCATCTTCTTCTTCTTCTGTTTTTGTACTAAAAATGTAGCAATGAATAAAACCATCTTTATCAGTTTGTAGTCCTTTCGATGTCTCTAACTCTTGTTTCAGTTTATATTCAATTTCTACTTCTATTCAGCTAGCTAATGATTGTCTTTTATTAAACAAGACTGTATTTTCAACCACTAGTCCAACAGATTTTTTTCATGTATTTCAATCTGCTTTTAAAGCTGTAACTTCTAAAGCCATGACTTTTGAAAATCCTTTTTGAAGGAAAATTAATAATAAGTATGTGTTGTATTTTTGATAGAAATGTTATGAGTACAATACTTGCTAGAGAAATTTACAACAACTTCAGTATTAGCCACATGGTTGTCTGAACACCTGAAGTAATTTGGCTTATTTTACTTTCCTAAAGAGTTTAGATTTCCTGTTTGGAAACTTCATTTTACTCTTCCTGGCTCAGGATAGGGTCAAAAAGTATAAAAAACAACCTGTAATTATGCTAACAAGAACAAGAAAGGCTTCATCACTTTTTCCTTCATCTCAGCTTGCTCTTTTCTTTTTTGTCATCCCATAGCAGCCATTTGAATTACTTGGCAAACTCTGTGAAATGAAAATCAAAATTGACAGCATCTAGAAAAGAACACTCTACCCTTGCATTACAACTGCCTTACCAAATTACAGAATCACAGAATCACAGAATAATGAGGTTGGAAGAGACCTCTAAGATCATCAAGTCCAACCTATGCCCTAACACCTCAACTAGACTACAGCACCAAGTGCCATGTCCAGTCTTTTTTTAAACATATCCAGAGATGGTGATTCTACCACCTCCCTGGAAAGACAATTCCAGTACTTTATTATTCTTTTGGTGAAAATTTCTTTCCTAATATCCAATCTATACCTTCCCTGACGTAGCTTGAGACTGTGTCCTCTTGTTCTGTCAGTTGCTGCCCGGTGAAAGAGACCGACCCCCACCTGTCTACAACCTCCCTTCAGGAAGTTGTAGAGAGCAATAAGGTCCCCTCTAAGCCTCTTTTACTCCAGCTCCTTCAAACATTCCTCACAGGGCTTGTGTTCCAAGCCCTTCACCAGCCTTGTTACCCTCCTCTGGACGCGCTCAAGCAACTCAACGTCCTTCTTAAACTGAGGCGCCCAGAACTGGACACAGCACTCAAGATGAGGCCTCGCCAGTGCCAAGTACGGGGGAAGAATGACCTCCCTGCTCCTGCTGGCCACACTATTCCTAATGCAGGCCAGGATGCCATTGGCCCTCTTGGCCACCAAGGCACATTGCTGGCTCATAACCAACCGGCTGTCGACCAACACCCCCAGGTCCCTTTCTGACTGAACACTGTCCAACCACACTGGCCCCAGCTTGTAACGTTGTAGGGGATTTTTGTGGCCAAAATGTAGAACTCGGCACTTAGACTTATTAAACTTCATGCTGTTGGACTCTGCCCATCCATCCAACTCATCTAAGTCTCTCTGCAGAGCCCTCCTTCCGTCCAATGGATCAACACAAGCTCCCAGCTTAGTGTCATCTGCAAATTTACTAACAAAGGACTCAATGCCCTCATCCATGTCATCTATAAAAATATTAAATAGAACTAGTACCAGCACAGACCCCTGAGGGACACCACTGGTGACTGTCCCCAGCTGGATGCAGCACTGTTCACCATCACTCTCTGGGCCCAGCCATCCAGCCAGTTCCTAACCCAGCAAAGAGTACTCCTGTCCCAGCCGTGGGCTGCCAGCTTCTCCAGGAGTGTACTGCGGGAGACAGTGTCAAAGGCCTTGCTGAAGTCTAAACAGACAACATCAACAGCCTTTCCTGCATCCACTGGACAGGTCACCTGGTCATAGAAGGAGACCAGGTTGGTCAGACATGACCTACCCTTTGTAAACCCATGCTGACTGGGTCTGATACCCTGGCCATCCTGTAAGTGCTGTGTGATAGCACTCAGTATGAACTGCTCCATTATCTTACCTGGTACTGAGGTCAGGCTAACTGGCCTGTAAACACCAGGATCCTCCTTCCTACCTTTTTTGTAAATGGGTGTCACATTGGCCAGTTTCCAATTGTCTGGAACCTCACCAGTGAGCCACGACTCCTGATAAATGATGGAGAGTGGCTTCGCAAGCTCATCTGCCAGCTCCCTCATCATCCTAGGGTGGATCCCATCTGGTCCCATTGATTTATAAATATCCAAGTGCCCCAGCAGTTCTCTGACTGCCTCTTCTTGGATAACAAGAGGACCATTCTGCTCCCTGGCACCACCTACCAACCCCTGAGGACAGTTGTCTTGAGGACAAGCTGTCTTACCACTAAAGACTGAGGCGAAGAAGGCATTAAGCATTTTCACCTTTTCCTCATCTTCAGTTGCTAGGTTGCCTGCCTCATCCATTAAGGAACAGAGGTCAGTTATATCCTTCCTTTTACCATTCATATATTTATAAAAACTTTTTTTATTATTATTTTTAACAGAAGTTGCCAGGTTAAGTTCAAACTGAGCTTTGGCTTTCCTAATTTTTTTTTCTACATGCCCTAGCAGCTCCCTTAAATACTTCCTGAGAAATCAGTCCCTCTTTAAAAAGATGATACATCTTTTTTTTTTATTTCTAAGTTGCTTCAAGACCTCGTTGCTCATCCAGACTGGACGTTTGCCTCATCGACTCATCTTCTGGCACACAGGGACAGTCTGTTCTTGCGCCCTCAAGATCTCTGCTTTGAAGCTTGCCCATCTCTCCTGGACTCCTTTGTTTTCAAAGGCTGTTTCCCAAGGGACTCTCTGAATAAGTCTCTTAAATAGGCCAAAGTCTGCCCTACGGAAGTCCAGTGTAGAGATCTTATTGGTATTCCTCCTTATTTCACCACGGGAAATTCTATAATTTCAAGATCACTGTGCCCCAAGCAGCCTCCAACCTCTACATCACCCACCAGTCCATCTCTATTTGTGAACAACTGGTCCAACATAGTCCCTCCCCTGGTGGGCTTGCCCACCAGTTGTGACAAAAAGTTATCCTCCACACACTCTAAAAACTTTCTAGACTGCTGTTTTTCTGCTGTATTAAGTTCCCAGCAGATGTCTGGTAGGTTGAAGTCGCCTACAAGAACAAGGGCTGATGATCCTGAAACATTGTTCAATTGCTTATAGAATAAGTTGTCCACCTCTTCATCCTGGTTGGGTAGATGATAGCAGATTCCTAGGAGGATGTCAGCCTTGTTGGCCTTGTTGGCCTTGCCCTTAATTCTTACCCATAGGGACTCAACTTCATCGTCATTAGTTTCAATACCTATGACATCTAAAAATTCCCTAATATAAAAGGCCACCCCTCCACCTCTTCTCCCTTTTGTGTCTCTTCTGAAGAACTTGTAGCCATCCAGTGCAGTGCTCCAACTCTGTGAGTCATCCCACCACGTTTCTGTGATGGCAACAATATCATAGTTCTGCTGTTGCACCATGGCCTCCAGCTCTGCCTGTTTGTTACCTGTGCTGCATGCATTGGTGTACATGCACCTCCGCTGGGTGAATGATTTCTCCCCTAACACAGTCTTGCCATCCTTGGGCCTGCTTCCAGACAGCCCAGCTGCATCCCCTTCCCCCTTCAAACCTAGTTTAAAGCCCTCTCAACAAGGTCTGCCAGTTCATGAGCTAAAAACCTTCTGCCCTTGACAGAGAGATGTATCCAGTCTGATTCCAGTAGAGCAGGTGCTGTAAAGGTTGCCCCATGATCAATGAATCTGAAATTTTGCCTATGACACCAACCCTTGAGCTACTTGTTAATGATGTGGGTTCTCCTATTTCTTTCATTATTTTTTTCTGCCACCAAAGGGACTGAGCAGAACACTACCTGTGCACCTGTCCTATCAACCACTTGATCCAGTGCCTTAAACTCCCTTTTAATCTCCTTGACACTCCTCCTTTCAATTCATCACTGCCAGCCTGGAGTATCAGCAGTGGGTAATAATCAGAGGACTGAATCAGCCTAGGAAGTCTCTCAGTGATGTTTCGTACCTGGGCCCCAGGGAGGCAGCAGACTTCCCTGTGGGATGAGTCTGGCTGACATACGGGGCCCTCCGTCCCCCTCAGAAGGGAATCACCCACTATGATTACCCTTCTTTTCTTCTTGATGTTAGAGGTGGTAATCCATTTTTTAGATGAGTCATAACTGGGAGGCTCACTGGACAGATCATTTTCTTCTAAACCATCTGCCTGGCTGTCTAGATCCAGGGCCTCATACCTATTCTGAAGTGGCACCTGGCAAGGGGATGGGGGGCAGGAGGGATTTTTGTTCTTACCTCCCTGAGCAGGGATGTATTTCCACTCCCCTTCATCTACCAGATGCCCCTCTATTGTCTGAGAGCGAGAGGCATGTAAGTCCTCTAACTCTTGGTGGGCCTCCTTTAAAGATGTAAGGGCTGAACTCTACCAGTCTATTTCCCTTTCACTATCCCTGATACTCCTTAATCTTTCAACTTCAATTACTTTTCATCCAAATGCTTATTTTAAGTTATGAATACAAGTATCAGGGCATTGATATAAGTAGAAGCTTTAATGATCCACTTGTGTTTAGGTGAGACCCAAAAAGCTTCCTAGCCTTCAATTTTGATATGAAATGTGTTTTGTGTCCTGCTCTTTTAGAGTCTCTCAGCATGCACAGGCTGTCTTAAAACCTTATTTCTTGCCATCAAATGCAGTCACTAATGTGATTTTTTATTTGTATTAATCAGATTTGATGGAGAATCTGTCTTAATATCATTTGAGTTTACAAATGTTCTTGCAATAACATCTCACTGATATTATTAGAACTGAGAAAAATAGAATAAATCCACACAGGTTAAGTGTGAGCTTAGACACAGGCTTTTGAAAAAATAGTTTTTTTAAAGACCCATAACTCTTTTCTATTTCTTTGGGGCACAGATTATGTTATATTCTGTTCTCAAATTTGCTGGTTAGAGCAAAGTAATGTAAGTTTGTTTTTTTTTTTTTTTTCAACTATATTGAAGATGAACAGAATTCAAACGTGTTGATGATGGCACATCTGCAGCAGAATTAGTGTCTTGAATCCTTTACATTTAGATATATACACTTGCTGTATTTTCCTCTCTTAGGAATGGACTTACCTAATAGACTTTTTTCCTTCCCTTATGCCAGGGTTAGAAATAGGACAAAAAAAAAAGGTGTGGATTGCCAAAAAGAAAGAGTCCACTTGTGAGTTCACAAAGTACATCATGTTTCAGGTGCCAGGAGCACTTTTGTTAGGAGATGTTAGCTGTGTATTGCTTGGTTTAATGGTGCAATGGGATAGAACATACTCAGTTAAAATCATTCAAAAGAAGATAACTGAATAAGTTCGAGCTGCTAAAGAAAATTAAGTTTAGTATATGTAATATGGGTGGGGTTTGTTGTTTCTTTCTCGTTTTGATGGAGTTTTTCTCTGAACTAAGCACACAGGGGTGGACTCATCATTAAAATAAAGAATTATACCTCCACATTTCTGTGTCAGGCTCAGATTCTTACTTTGTACGGAGCCATAACTACTTTTAGAAGGGAAGTTCAGCAAAACTGTTCATGAGATAAAACAGAGTATGTTATCAAACCTTTTTCTTTAATTTATAAAAATTTCTAGCAGAAAATCTTCATCCTCCTTTTACTTAAAACATTTGAAACAATGTCTCACAATAGAAAATAATTGGCCTCCAGTTATTTGGAAGTAGCACTACTTGTTATGCATAGAATATACTCACACAACATTTTTCTTTAGTAAAACCTCCATTAACTTAATCTATGTCATTGTTTTCTTATCAATTAAATCTCTAACTGTAATTAGGCAATTTTTGAACAAAAAGACCCTGCAATTATAATCACATCAAAGTAATTTTATTTAGTTTGAAGAACTAAATTCTGCTACTCTTTCTCTTTACATAACCTTTGTTATACATCAGACCCAGAGAGCATATCAAGAAAAGGAATAACTTAATAATTTTCTTTTTAACTTCATCTTGCATAGATGATGGGCCATAGGTCAAACTATCCTACCATTTAAAAGCATCTCCAAGAATGAATCCAATATTCTTGACTGGTAAAATATCAATCTTCCACTACTTTTGTACTGATGGCATTAGTAAAATCAATACCCTAAGCAAAAAAGACTATTATTCCTCCCCACTCCTTTTCAGAAATTCATAAACAATTAGATCTGTGGAAGAGATTGTTCTCTGTATGCATATGGCTTAAGAGGTAAATAATTTACTACTTATTTTGTTGGAAGCAATAAATATAAATTAATGCCTAAAACTGACTGGCAAGCAAAGAGTTGTCCTTTTGCAAGTGCTTATAATTCTGCAGATGCTACTAGTAATTCATCAGTTAGGCCTCAGAAGTGGACTACTTGTCTGGGGGATATTAAAAAACTTCTTTGTCAGCAAGCATTACAAGCCTCATAGGAGAGAAATAGCCCAGCAGCAGGGAGTAAATAAGCATGAGCTTGTTATGGTGGGACAGTATATTGAGTGGTTTACCTCCATTTTCCCAGAGGGGCTATGGAAAAAAACCTAGCTTTTATTGGACTGGGTTCATAAATAGACATAGGTATCTATGGCAAGAACTATGCTGACCTGAAACACCTATGGAGAGGAAATATGGTGAATGGTTTATACCTATATCCAGTGACACCGCGCCCCGGTCACAGGAGAAGGGGGCAGCACTGGCTGCGAGCGAGCCCCAACCCCGCTTTCCCGAAGCGCGTGTCACGAGCGGCCGCTCCCCACCTCTGGCACAGGCTGGCAGGGGGTGGCGGTTCGGCCGTCGGCTGTGGTCCCTTACCGACAGAAGCGGCCAAAAATAATGGACCCACGTTGAGGGACCAAGGCAAAGGAAGAGGAAGGACCCTTTGCTTGCATGTCCGAGCAATCTTTATTCTTCCCCGCGCAGGGGGCAGCTGCACAGGTGTTACAGTGTAGTGACACGAAGTAAAGGCAAGGCAAAAGGGCGCGAAGTAGGGAAAAATGGTGGCTTTAAAGGGAGGGCTGCCCCTGATAGGAGGAGTATGGGGTGGATATATGAAAACATAAAACCAATAGGGAAGGGGAAGAGAAGAGTGCATACATAATGTGCCAATGAATGAAGGAAAATATCATAACTGACAGGGAAGCTTCCAGATAAACGGGTGTAGCAAATAATGACAGACAAGCTGCAGGGGCAAGATTTGGAAGATAGACAGGGAAGGGTCTGGAAATAAAGGAGGTATACCCCAGGATTGACACGGGGAAAGGTGGGAAAATAGGTGGAAAACAACTCTGGGGAGAGACTATTAGGAAAACTGAACAGGGGTGAACAGGGACAAACCATTACAATTATATTAAACATTCTCTTAAACATAAGCTTCAAAATCCCACTACCACAATCCAGTAAGGCTCAAGAAACCATTTCTTAACTCACCCTAAGAAAATATGTACTCCTTATTGGAGTTTTTAACAATATCTTTGGCAATGTAGTATGAGAATATTTTCCAAGGATATAGCCACGTAAGCCTAAATTCAACCTTCTACTTGATGAAGTCAAAATTACTCATGAAAAATGCTGTATCCACCAGGTATCAAGTCAATGCGATCTTATCACATTCTGTCACTTTCTTTCTCTCTGCCTTATGAATGCTGAATTCTTTCCTGGCAGTTGCGAAGATTCATCCAGCATGGTGGAGCATACTCCTGCCCAGCTGGTGGCTAAATTGTTTTGAGAAGCAGTAGATTTGAAACTTCTTAGGCAAAAACAGAACCTGAAGTGAAACACTATACTCTTCAGTTCTCTAAGACATTTTTTTCTTCAATAAATAAATAGAGTAGAATAAATAATTTTCTTATTCTGTGTTTTATATAATGACAGTAAGCAATGTATTTTCTAAAGTGTTTTCTCATACCTGATAGATGAGCTCTGAGTCAAGTGCATCTTGCTTGCAGACTCTGTTCCTGCTGAAAGGCTTCAATGTGCTTGACAAATGCTGGAAAAGAGACACAGCAAGATGTAAGCAGTCCAGGGGATTCCTGGAGTATGTTGAGGATAATTTTTAATCCAAGTGATAGACCACAAGATTGGAGGATGGAAATTACTGGACTTGGTGCTTACCAGGACAAATGAACTAATTAGAGAGGTCAAGATTGGTTGAGCCTGGGCTTAAAGTATCATGACCTGCTGAAATTCACATGTTTGAAGTACATGGGCCAGGTGAAGACTAGGCAGGACACTGAATTTTCAAAGACCATCTTATCCATTGTTTAAGGAAAGGGACCCCCTATAAAATTGATCTCAAGATAAGGACTGAATAGAGCTTGCAGCTCTTAATTTCTTTAAGAACTTTGTTCTCACAATGACTGTCATTGTCATTCCCACATAGTCCTAAAATGTAAGAATAAAACACAAGCAGAGGCAACTGGGACATATGTCCTATGAACTATGTAGGGTGAGGAAAAGGAATAACAGGCATAGCTGGAGTTTAATTTGGCAAGGGATGCTAAAAATAATAATAAGAGTTTTGGTCAGAAAATGAAGATTAAAAAAAATATATCTGATGAATAGGTTATGAGAACTCATGACAATTGAAACGGAGAAGGCTGACATACTCCACAATATTTATTTTCTTCAGAATATTTTTTCAATATTCTCTTTTCAAGGGTGCTGTCTCTTCCCACATCTTAAGTTCCTTAATATCAAGGTAGGGACAGGACAACAAGCAAGTTCAGATTTGAGGCCATGTGAGTCTTCTGAACATGCACAAGTACATTCCAAAGTTTTAAGGAAGTTGTCTGATGTATTTGCCAAGCTACACATTTGAAAAGTCATGGCAATCATATGAAATCTATTCTTTCTTGCTAATATATAAAAAATCCTAGAAGAATCTGGAAATTTTTAACCTGCCACACAACGTCAGTTCCCTGTTAGCAAAATAGTTGTTTCTCTGTTTTTGTCTTGAACAGTATTGAAGAAAATAATTATTTAGACCCCAGGGAGGAATGCAATACTGGTTCGTGTTCTTCTGAAATGGTTTCCCTAAATACCTAAAGATTTGTTATAACTGATTGGAAAAATTAATTATAGGTTTTTCAGTAGATACTAAAATTGCTCTACAGGAAAAAGTAATCTCTTTTAATTAAGATTTTAAAAAGGAAAAATAAAAGCAAGAAATACACAAATCTAACTACCTGCTTCAAGCTTACCTAGATTGAAGTATTCCACATATTCCAGTCAAACTGCTATGTTTGATTTTCAGTTTGTCATACCCATTCAATGTTTCCTTCTGCTGACAAAATGCTTGATAGAATCAGTGTTTCATTTGTGTCATACTCTTCTTTGTTGCCCTGATTTTTAAATGTGTTAAGTTTTCTTTTATAGTCCTTTTAAAAGTTTTAAAGTTCTTATAAAACTTCTTTAGCCTTCTGATAATGTTTACATATTTGAGAGTCAGAGGTTCCACACAACCTCATGTATAAATAGAATAGTTTACATATTTCTCTGTGGGTGGAGAGAAATGATTGATTAATCTTTGGACCAGTGTGGTAATTCCATCCTCCAATCCACAGTCACCTTTGGAATTCTATAAATACCAGATATTTGAATAAAACAAAGTCTTTTTCTCTTTTGAACTTACCAAGCTTCTGTGTACTCATTCTGTGTCCAATAGCAACACTTCTTCTCTCCTAAGGTCTAGTCATCCCACAGCTGGACTACAGCTACTGTGATATAATGCAGACTTCAGCACCCTGAACTACTGCAAGGCATCAGTGTATCCCAGAATTTATGAGCTGGCTGAGGAGCATCTGTTATAAAGAAGAATGTGGTTTTGTGGCACCCAAATGACAGCCAGATTGCACCTAATACTGCAACTCCAGTGAACAGTAAATAAAGATGGATCATTCTGGGATACAGGGTTTTAAAGATACATTGAACAAGGTGAAATAAAGTATTTTTTATTTCAAGACTGTCAGTGTTTCCTCTTAGCAGACACAAAGGAAGGCAAAATTGCTCTGCATATTTTTGATACCTCCAAATGTCTCTAGGATCCATACATTTTAGAAAGTATGTGAAATTAATTAATAACTTTATTATCCACTTGCTATTATATATGCCTAATTAAAGCTGGAAAAAAAAATAAAAAAAAGATACCATGATGGGCTTTCAAACAAAAATTGTATTTTGGAATGATGAGGGGGACAAAAGGTGAGCACCTAGTTGTAAAAATGTTGTAAAAATGTACATTATTTTGAATTCTTTATGGGAAAAATTATGTACTTCAAAACATGTTGAGCAATTCAATATTTCCTACAGGAAAACAAAAAACCAGGAGAGGATACACCATCACAGAAGTTATCTACTGAGAATTTTTCATCTATTCAGATGAAGATAATCTTTTAAATATATTCAGTAGCTCAGTTCTAATACATGGTTGGAATGAAGGTTGCCCTGCTAGTAAGTATGCAATAAGTTTCTGCAGAGAATATAAGGTTATTGGAAATCATTAAGATAAATGGGTCTACTGATAGGATAAAAATTTAATTTAGTTTAGCATCTTCTTAAAATTGTTCTCAATTACTTTGCACATATAAATAACAGATACAGGAAATAAATTTTAAAAAAAGACAAAGGCAAAGAAAAATATAGAATGAAAATAAGTAAAATAGGCTTGGAGGGGAATTAAATATATATCTGCAAATGGGCTACTATAACTTGAGGGCTTGAAAAAGATATAATTATACATAGAAGGCAAAAAACCCCAACAAGAACACAAAAAACTCCAAAACTCACACACAAAAAAAAAAAAAAAACAAAACAAAACCAAAGAACCCCAAACAACCCCCCACAAAAAAACAAAAAAACCCAAACCCCAAACAAAACCAAAATGATAAAGAAGCAATGAAACAGGTGTATTACCCTTTTTGCAAGTAATTCTCCTTTAAACTGCTGAAATGCATTGATCATCTGTTTGGAGATATCTTTGGAATTAATAAATTATTTTACTTATGTTAAAGTAAACTGGGATAGATAATTCTAAGGAAAACAACTCTTTTATAAATATACATTGTCTTTTCTAATGTTCACTTTGGTGTTTGGTGTTTTTTTGGTGCAGAAGACACCCTATGGCCAACTCTAGATGACACGGAAAGGCAGAGAGTCTTTGACTTGACTGGGGTGGGACAGGTGTAGAAATGTGGTGGCATACGTCTAGTTTGACTGCTGCTGTCACAGCAAGCATGAAAATGTTGAATTTAGTAACAAGGGAAATGTTAATGCAAATTCAGGGTTCATATCAATTGTTGACACAGTAACCTTAAATTTAATGCAAAGATTAGGAGTTATGTCCCTAAGTGCTACCTTCACAGGTGTAGGTTTGTCTTCTGAATCAAAAGATGGAAAGAGTGTGAAGAGCTGAAGAAGAGCCATGAGCAAATGAAACCTGTTTGCTGCTCCAGAGACTGAGGCAACAAAAGGACCCTCATGGTTGTTGTCTTCTACAGGTCCCTGATAAACAGCAGCTGGTTGACAAAGCCTTCTTGCTTCAGCCGCAGAAGGCAGCAGGCTGTAGTCTTTTGCCCTTCTGAGAGACTTCAACCACCCAGACATCTGCTGGAAAAGCAGCACAATGAGCTCTGGGGAATCCAGAAGACTCGTGGAATGTGTGGTAGGTAACTTCTTAAGCCAGGTAATAGCTTAACCAGAGGGGATGTGATACTGGATCTGATGGTCACCAACACTTTCAGGGACACCAAGACTGGAGGCAGCCTGGGCTCCCGTGATCACGAACTGGTAGAGTTTGCAGTCTTCAGGGACATGGGTGAGGCAAAAAGTCAGGACCCAGAATTTAGGAAAACAAAATTCCAGCTGTCCAAGGAGATAGTCAATGGGACCTTCTGAGAATCTACTCTTAGGGACAAGAGAGAACAGACCTAGCAGCTCCTTAAGGAGCTCTGCCATTGTTAAAACAAGCAGTGGTCTGGAGGCAGAAGAAATCAGGCAAAGGAAGGCAAGAGACTGGCACGGCTGAGTTGGGACTTGCCAGTCAAACTTAAGGGCAATAAGAAAATGTACAGGAGGTAAAAACAAGGACAGGTATCCTGGTAAGAATGTGGGGGCAATGTTCCGTTGTGTAGGGAGGGAACGAGGAAGCCCAAGAAGAAGCTACAGGTGAACTTGACAACGAATACAAATAAATAGAAGCGTTTCTACAGGTAGGTTAGACAGAAAAGGAAGATCAAAGAAGGTGTACACCTACCCGTGCCCCACTCCCAAAAAAGAAGGCTGTCAAACCATGAATGGCAGATGAGAAGGCTGAGGTACTCAGCAATATTTTTGCATCAGTCTTCAATGGCAACTTCTCATACTTCTTGAATGGGTGGATTGCAAGACAGGAACTGAGGGGACAATGTCCTTCCCACTGGAAGTGAAAATCATGTTAGTGGCCACCTGAGGAAGCTGATGGCACATGCATCTATGGTACCTAATGGGATGCATCCTATAGTCCTAATGGACCTGACTAATGTACTTGTCAAGCCACTCTCCATGATATTTGAAAATTTATGGTAATCAGATGAAATGTCAATTGATTGAAAAAGGGAAACTTTGTACGTACCTTTAAAAAGGGTAGAAAGGGGGACCCCAGGGAACTACCTACAGCAGTAGCTCTCTGGACACAGAGAGCAGGCACAGACTTTCCCAGGCATTTTCCCGGAGAAAGCTGTGAGAAGCAGAGAAAAGAATGATCAAAACAATTCTTATCTCGCTGCTGGTGGTTGTTTGTGCACATGTAGAATGTGTTCTGGAGATTGTTTACCCAAGGTGATTGCTTGATGGGATTCTGGTGATGGTGTTTTGGATTCATTGACCAGTTGTATCCACAGCTGTGTTGGGACTCTCGGCAGAGAGTCAAGGGTGCGGGTTGCCCCGGGCAGGTCCTGTTGGGGTGCCCACTGACCTGAGAATGTCTCCGCTCCAGACCCTGCGAGCAGCTCCCCCAGCCAACCAAACATCCGAGCCCAGATGTTGTATTCTTCCACCTCACCAGCAATAACGGGAGTGAACTCCATATAGCAGTCCAACAGGGTTTATTAGAGGCAGAGATGAGGGTCCAGAGAGGAACGAGGAAGTTGGGAAGACTGGTGGGGAGGAGATAGGATAGGTAGGGATACAACTTCTGTTGAAGGGGGCTAGGGACAGAGAGCAAGTGGCAAAAAGCCCCAACAGGGAGAGGGTTCAGGGTATTTCAACTGGGAGAAGGTAGGAGGGGACAGGGTACAACTGGGCCAATGGGGATGAGGGTTGAGGGAGGAGCTGGGGTGGTATGACATACGAACAACCGATAAAGAACAAGAGGGGAGTGGCTGTACTGAGCAGACAAATGAGGAGGCTGGGGATACAGAACCTTCCAGCATGAGGGAGTAAACTCTTGGTGATTGACATGTATTAATTTACATTTGGGAGTGAAGGACCTTGGGAAGTTGTTACACTTTCTCTCCCTAAGCTAACATAGGAGTCTTCCCAAGGCATTCCCATTCTGTTGCCTTCAACTCTGACTCCCACACAAGGGTTTTCCTAGTTAGTGATAGTTCTGGTTAGTGTAATATAGTGTAATATAAGCATAGTATAATATAGTATAAGATAATAATAAAACAATTGATCAGCCTTCTGAATCATGGAGTCAATGCTAATTATTCCCCGGCTGGGGGCCTGCGATGACAACTACCGACCTGTCAGTCTCACCTCTGTGCCTGGGAAGATCATGAAGGAGATCCTTCTAGAAATTATACTAGTGCACATGGAGGGAAGTGAATAAGGACAGTCAGCATGGCTTCACCAAGGTGAAGTCCTGCCTAACCAACCTAGTTATTTCCTGTGATGGAATGACTACTTCAGTGAACAAGGGAAGGGCTGTAGATTTCTGTAAGGCCTTTCACATGGTCCTACACAACATCTCTAACTTGAAGGAAGGATTTGACAACTGGACTGTTCAGTGGATGAGAAATAGACTAGACAGTCACATCCAGAAGGTAATGCTTAATGACTGTGTTCTGATGGGCCTTGTGACAAGTGGTGATCCCCAGGAGTCTGTATTGGGAAAAATGCTTATCAGTGTCTTCATTAATGACACAGATGAAGAGATTTAGTCCACACTCAGCAAATTTACAGATGACACCAAGCTGAGTGGTGCAGTTGACACTCCCAAGGGACAGGATGCCATCCAGAGGGATCTAGACAAGCTGGAGCAGTTGCCCATGGGAATCTCATGAGGTGTAACAAGGCCAAGTGCTGATGCTGCACCTGGGTCAGGGCAATCCCTGGTGCCAGCCCAGGCTGCGGATGAACAGATCGAGAGCAGCCCTGCCCAGAAGGACTTGGGGGTGCTGTGGGTGACAGCTGGATATGAGCCAGCCATGGGCACTCCCAGCCCAGAGAGCCAAGGGTGTCCTGGCTGCACCCAGAGCCCTGTGGGCAGCAGGGGAGGGAGGGGATTCTGCCCCTCTGCTCCGCTCTGGTGACCCACCTGCAGGGCTGCCTCCAGCTCTGGGCTCCCAGCACAGGAAGGACATGGAGCTGTTGGAATAAGGTAGGAAGAGACCCACAAAGATGATCAGAGGGATGGAGCACCTCTGCTTTGAAGAAAGGCTGAGAGAGCTGGGGTTGGTTACCTTAAAGAAGTCTTTGCGTTGACCTTTGAGCAGGATTTAAGTACCTGAAGGGGACTTGTAAGGACACTGGTGAGGGATTTTACAAGGGCATGTAGTGCTAGGACAATGGAGGGATGTCTGTAAACTCAAAGAGGGTAGATTTACTCTTTACCTGCTGTTCTGTCTGCATTTTTTCTCGACATTTAGACACTCCCACATTTCTATACCATTATGTCACTTAATTTTAAATAGTAGCTGATAATCACAGTTGGGTTTGGAGCTTCTTACTCCAAACCCAACCAGTATTCTTCTTACTGCTTGTTCTCTAAATGTCTCTTTGTTGGACTAGCTATTAAACTTATAAGTAAGAAGTAATGAGGTACTTTAGGGATGTACTGAAAAAAAATCCATTCACCTTCAGAATTCCTAATTCTAATATATGACAATTATGCTTAACAAAGATGAAAAAATGAATGTAACAGTTTTTCTAATGCTTTACTCAGTCAAACTTTCATAGCTTCTGACATTCTGCTTGGAAAAATATTAAATGGATTAATATATTCAACTATCAAAAAGTGTTTCCCAGTACTCAAACAGTTTCATTTTCCAACTGCTCAAAAACTAATAAATTCTCTCTCATGCTTACAGTACACCTTGACTGCTAGTAAGATTTCTAACTGTCTCTCCCTCATTTTCATGGCTAATTTATACATATTTTTCCTTCTTAATTTTTTCCTTTATGCTACTTTCTCCATCCTGATAATTTTGTTTGCTAACCTTCCTAGAGTGCAATTTCCTCTCTTTCATAGTAAGATGTCTAGGGTTTAAAAGATTTCCCGTAGTCAAGAGAGCTAGAGAACTAGAGGAAAAAGAATTCTTATTGTGTTATCCTCGGTTGTGGTGTACTGTTTATGAATATTACACACCAAAACTGTATTAAGATCATCTAAGAAGCTGTCTAAAGCATCAAAGTTTTAAAAGCATCTTGCCTTGCAGAAGAGCCAAAGCAAAGGAAGTTTGAAATAATCAAGTTTATCCATGAATAGCAAATATGTGAAGCTTAAAACTGAATGGCTAATTCAAGCTACTGTTCTGTGTCCCTGCTACAGAGCATATTCCATTAACATACATCCGAGCATGTTCTGACCGTACCTAAAGAGATCTGCCACACAGTGAAATTTTTGCTAAATAGAAAAGGAGTCATTACTTCTATCAAGTTTGTGACTTCATTTTGAGAGTTTTCTGGCATTCTTTGCAGTTTTTTTTCTTGTAAGTCAATACAAAATCAGTAAGTAGTAAGACTCATCTGATCCTGCAAAAATGATGCAATAATTTACTAAATTCTAGCCAGAGAAGATCATGCTTGTTATAGAATTCTGCTGTCACAGTCTTTCTCAGCTATGATTTCACTCTATTTTTGCAATATAAATTTGCTTCCAACTGGAAACTAAAAATTGACTAACAGAAATATAAATGAGAATAGCTAGTAATATCAGTTATGCCATGCTGTGTGATTAAGAAAGGTCTAATAAAACTAGCTTTTGAACTGCTGATGAAGGCACCTTTGTGTTTAAATCATGAGTGATAACCTCAGACCTTTATTTCCAAAAGATATTAAAAATCTTTTTCTGTTGTTGTCTGTCTGGAAATGTAGTTAAACACCCTTCAGAAAAAAAAAATATTTTGGTATGCATGTACAAAATATCATCTATCTATGTAAAGTTTTTCATTTTTGTGGATGAATTAATCCCTAGTTGTATTTGCAATGTTAAATCTATACTATCTATAGATCTGTGTAGGAGAGACATATCTACAAAAATACAAGGACAAGCAAAGAGAAATGAGAATATAAAATTAGAAGGCAAGGATTCACCTGTCTCTATGTTTTATAAATTATTTTATCTGAAAATAATTTCAGGTGGGGTTTGTTTTATTTTTCTGATTAAACTTTTGTTTGAAGTTCCCTCCGAAAGTGTCATCATCTGTACTGTGGAACATTTTCTAGACATGTCTATGAAAGCAAACAACTTTGGGATTTGGAGTTGTTCTTTCTTCTTGTTATTCTGCGTTCTTCCTATCATTGACACATCATTAGCAAAGCACAGGTTTCCCCTATTTTTCTGATTTTGATCCATATATTAATTTTTACTGTGAAGAATTACTTGCACATTCCCAGGTCATCCTTGTTGAATTGACTATATCACAATGTCTTTAAAATACCCAAAATGATATTTTATAACATCATTCTTTCAGAATTTTTTTTCCCTGATATTATTGTTCTGCTAATAAACAGAACCAATTAGCTTTCCCTTAAATACCAAATTTTATTTTTATAAGGTTTAGTTCAAGGTAAATACTAAATATATAATTTTTAAGTTTAGTGAATTCTGTGAGTCATTCAGACTTAATTTTGAATTTTGGGGTCTAGTGGGGATAAATATGTGTTACAAACTAAAATCAGAAGACAATATTTAGTTCTCCATTTGAAAACAAAAGAGAATTTCAATTATAGTCTTTTAGGGCAGAAAGCTAGTTAATTAAATGTGCTACATTTCTTAATCATCAATGCAAACTCTGTAAATTAGACAGAATAACTAAAAAGGAAAAAAACGCATAGTTTCCAAGGTTGGATAACCATGTTGCACATGGTGCATGTGTAAGACTTTTATTAGGCATTTAATATAGCTGGATCCTACTGTTCCATCTGATCATTACCAGTTAAATAAAGGATGTAAATGTTAAGACTGACTACTTAATTAGCACTAGCTACTTTATGATGAGATGCCAGCCTACCAGCAGTAAATGACTTGTGAAGACAATATTCAAATAAAACAATTAGGTTATCTCATAAAGCTTTGAGGCTGATATTTAGGCAGGGTCTCATGATCGTAAACAGTCTGAACACACATAGGCAGAGCAATCAGAGTATGATATAGCCATGAAATATATACTTAAACCAAAAATTATTTTGGGAAACATGTTTGGGAAATTTTATGATCCACCTCAAGGTGAATTGAACACATATTAGTGCTTAAATATAAAAAGAAAATTTTAATTAGCTGTATATTGGGCTGAATTTTACTGCATTAGGCTGTTTGACATGGAGTCTACCAAGATGTGTCACAGTTTCCTTTTATACACTTCACAGAATCAATTATAGAATTTTAGAATGGCTTGGGTTGGAAGAGACCTTAGAGATTATCTCATTCCAACTCCCCTGCCATGGGCAGGGACACCTTTCATTAGACCAGGCTGCTCAGAGCCCCATCCAGCCTGGCCTTGAACACTTCCAGGGATGGGGCATCCACAGTTTCTCTGGGCAACCTGGGTCAGGGCCTCACCACCCTACCAGTAAAGGATTTCTCCCCAGTATCTAAATCTATCCTCTTTCAGTTTAAAGCAATTGTCCCTTGTCCTATCACTGTGTATCCTTGTGAAAAGTCCTTCTTCAGCTTTTATGTAGGCCCTCTTTAGGTACTACATTCTCCTTCAAGGCTGTATTTGAGCTTGCATTTGCACCAAGCTGGGTTCAGGATTTTGTGCCTGTTTAACATCATGAGATTCACATGGGGTCAATTCAGAAGCCTGGCAAGTTTCCTTTTCCTGACATTCCTTCCCTCCAGCAAGTGGGTTGCACCACACAGCTTAGTATTTTCAGTAAACTTGCTCAGAGTGCACTGATCCCACTGTCCATATTACTGAAAAAGAAGTAAAAAGCCATTCCCAATACCAAACCCTGAGGAATACCACTTACCATGGATCTCCACTTGGACACTGAGCCATTGACAGCAGCTCTTTAAGTGCAACCAACCAGGCAATTTATCCACTGAGTGGTCCATCTGTCAAATCCAGGCTTCTTCAGTGTAGAGATAAGGATATCATACTTCCAAGTAGCACCAATCCTGAAATCAGTTTTATGGGGTACCTCAGCCCAACTGTGGGTCCATCCCCTGGCCCAGCTCTGCTGCCTAATAGTGGACCTGGAGCTTGGGATCCTGAGTGCTCCCATTCCAGGATGACTACAAGACAATGCTGATGAATTTTATTATCTCAACATCAAAGGAAACCTCATTCCCTTGTAAGAATCTGTTCTGCCTCTGACATCCTCCTTCAGCCAGTTTAATCCCTTCTTGTAGCTTGGCCTTCTTACTGTCAGGTCACTTGTACCAGATCACAAATTCCCAAAACTCAATAGATACAATTAGAACTTCCCTTTCAATCTTCTTGGAGAGTGTCACAAGTGTCTAATACACATTACATCTTTTCAGAAAAAGAGTAGTCTTACAAACCAGGAGCCTGGTGTTTGACAATTTTTTAAGAGTTTTGTGCAAAATTCACAGAAGCTGAAGAATCTCAGGATAAATATCTCTAAAGAAATGCTTAACTGACTTTCAAAAACCCCTCTGTAGCACAAGAAATTACTAACTTTGGAAAAAAAATTGTTTACCTAATGTAAGAATGGCATCTTACCTCACTATAGTATTGTTCATCATGGCTGGCAAAGGATGTGCAGTGATGTAGTACAACTAAACATAAACCACGGATACTGTCTTTGATAGGACATTTTTCATCCTGGGAGGACACAGTCAACTGCAAGAAGAAACAGGAATAATTCTGCATCAGCAGTTTCTTCTGCATTTGAGATTTAAACTCAAATGATGGAAATTTATCAAAATTAAAATTTGATGCAATCTATTTTCTTTTATTGCAAATCCTGCACGATAAGCTTTTGCATAATTAAAAACATTTCAACTAAATAAATACATAACCTAAGTAACACATTTATTTGCTCTGAATTGTCTGTTTGCATTGAAGTCTCTCAAGATGTCACCATGTCTTAGATCTTCACATCTCATATTCCTTTTTCTTCTGCATTCCTAAAATTAATGAATAAAAATCCTAAATTTATTTTAAAAAGAAATAATTAAAAATATAATAAATTATACAAAAAGGAGTACATTCATTAGTTTCACACTGTAATCTTTCCTTTGTACAATACATCAGTCAGTGCTGTCCACTCCAATCCATTTAGAGTTAAACCAATTCATCTGGAAAATGTCAATTGAAAAGTGGCAAAATATCTCATTGTACAATAAAGTATTGCTAGGATGAAAGTGCTATCCCAGGATGTTTTTTTCCACCTCTCAGCATCACTGGTAGTACATTTCAAAGTGATTTAAATGTTTCTTGAGGACGTTTCCCATATAGGATAGAATTTCTAAGAGTCAAACCACTGAGTATGTGTCCATTCTGAGAGAGTATAGAAGGTTTTAACATGAGAGGACTGAGGGATTCCTCTCTAAACATTACAATTAATAGTTAAGCCTTCTTAATGTTGTGTACTTTAAAAAAAAAGTATTTATAGATGGCATTACTGCTGTAAATACTCTTTCAAAAATAGGGTAGGAGAAACATACAGGTGACATTGAGGAAATATTAAAGTGTCTTTTTTTATTCATTAAGCCTTGTTGAATAATTCCATTACGAAATTTCTTCCATCTTTCATTCAGACGTTTTTTAGTATTATTAGTGTGACAGACACACTGGACCCCTTAACCAAACAAGCAACAGTTTGGCACAGCTTTCAAAGGAGATAAAATCCCACACTATACCTGTGCAAAGCTCTCCTCTAGGAAATGTACAAAGGAGCAGAGTGACTCAGTGAGCATCCATGCTCATGAGCTTGGAACACTGACCATGAAGTTAACACATGAATAACGTGTGGCTTGTTCTTTTATCAAGGAACAAAGAAAGTTATGGGCACAAGGAGTCTTGCAGGTGCTTCTCCCATTGCATGCAATTTAACTATGAGCCATCTGTTTTAATCTGCAAATATTCCTGCCTAATTGAGCATTTGAGCTCTCTCTTCTAGGCAGTATGGTTGCATGGTAGTATTCTCCCCTGGAGTTGGGATGGTTCTCAGGGTTTTCTTCCAGGTGGTGAGATTTGGTAACAATGACAGATTTTTGGATTAGTCCAGCTTGAGTTCTCTCTTGCTGTAACTGTACTGCATGCCAGGTGACTTACCCTTTGCACAGGCATGCTTCTTGAGGGAAAAGATTCCTTACGTGAACTTAAGAGATTCTTCCATGCTCAGGACAGAGAGATCCTTGGTAAGTGACTGTCAGCATGTTGAATTCATGCTAAAGAAATCCATTCAGTCAATATGAACTATTTCAAACCTTATATATATAACTCCTTCAGGTGTAAACCATTGTGCAAGTCTATATATTTGTGATGAGGCAGTGAAACATCTTCCAAATGCAATACTTCAAAAAGAATTTTTTAGACATTGCATGCAGTACTGTTCTGTATTTCAGGCTGTCTGTACTGCCTCAGTATTTTCTAAGCTGATTTCTTTTATACTGTCTTATAGATAGATAGATAGATAAACTTGAGTTGAACATTCATGAGCATTTCAGAAAGTTTATACTTGAAAAAATCAGCATAAACTCTGCTTGAATCATGTACTATTAGTGATTTTGCTTTTCCAGTTTTCTGGCCTCAGTTATCCTTGAATAATGAATGCTATCAAATATGAATTTATTAAGGTACTTACCTGTACAATAGTCTACAGCCTAAAAACACCCAATTATTACTATGTAGGTAATCTCTTCAAGATTATTTTATTGTGTGGTTCTCATTACTTTACAGAACTCCTATTATGAGTTTCTGCAGACACACTTTTTCTTTGTATTACCATTCAATGCACTGGTCACCAAAACAGTGTAAATATAGCTATCCATTTAGGGAAAAATCACTCATGTAATACAGATTTCAGGAAGACTAAAAAAAATTCAGTGGGCCTGAATTTTGTGTAGCCATGTTCTTGAATAATATTTTCTACCTAGTTTTACTTTAACTCTTGCAACTTAATTGTTGCATTTATTAAGATTAGCTTAGTAGTGGATATTCATTTTGAACAGAGTTCTTGAATGAATCCAAACCAATAATCAGGCCAGAATGCTTCTGAATACTTTGCACTGTGACCACAGATTTGCAAAGTAACAGTGAATATCTGTTAATGCAGATTTAAACTGGACATTTGATACCTAGAGAAAATAAGCAGGAAGGTGAATGAAGCAGTGGATACATCTCTAAGGAATGAAGTCAGTAGATTGCAAGTGACAGGTTCAATTACTGGTCTGTGGACCAGTGACACATCTGCCTTAAACTCTGAGAAATGGGCAGTGGAAAAGGGATTAATAACTCTTAAGATTTGGAGAAAATATGTAACCATTCAGGCAGAAAATTAGCAATTACATTTTGTGCCATCAGTAATAAGTATTTCAACAAAGATCTTAGGTTAACATCAGACCATGTGACAGTATATCACCCATTACACCTGTGTACAATCAGCAACCTCATCCCTCAGTGATATTGAGCTGCTTAGTTCAAATGTAGCTTGTTCAGTGATAAGTAAGATGGCTGACATCTGCTACAAAAGTACTCAAAAGCAATTTATTTCATAGTCTTGATGGTGACTGTTGAAAGATTTTATTCAATTTTTTTAAACGTATGCATTCATAATTTATTTCTTCATGCTCTTGTTCTTGTTCATGCTTCTTGTTCATCCTATTCCTCTCCAAACACACACTGTCACATATGTCCCTCATAAACTACTATAAATAGATAATCATGTTACACATACCAGCAATATATTTGCTAGTAATAACTATGCAAGTGTTAAATCAACCTACTGAATTCAGAAAAATTCACCTCACTATGAAATCTAAAGTCATTATATGGAATCTAAGTTCATAATCATTATTAGAACAGGAAAGAAAAAAAAATAATGTCAAAAGCCAACTGAAGACTATCAAGATCAATGTAAAATCACACATTAAAATAAGACAGTTTTATAAATTCTAAAAATATGCCTGTGTTTTCACTTTTTAAGCTAAATATTTTTGAAGGAATCTGAAAAATTGCTGAGAAGCTTTTCATCAGTTTTCATTAGAAATGAGAATATTTTCAGTAGTTTTCACTATAAAAAAATTCTACCTATACTAAGGTATGAGCTGAGGACAGAAATAGTTTTTTCATGCTGGCTGGCTTTTCAAATTTTTTTTTTTTTTTTTTTTTTTTTTTTTTTTTTTTTTTTTTTTTTTTTTTTTTGTTATTAATTCCTATTCTTAAAGTCTTTCAGCACATGTTCTTTTGCTGGCAGAAGTGAGTTTGTAGCTTTTGTCATTACACCAGGCTAAATTTAAAATACATTTGTTACTACACCCATTGTACAGAGGCAATTCCAGCTATTTGTATGTGGGTCTTGGAACACTACTCAAGTATGCCAAGCTCCGGACCATTACAGTTTCTTTGACAATAACCTTGCACTGAGGTATCATTAAAGCATGTGGCATAGACTTAATCTCAGTATATTGCTCTCTGAACACATCTGAGTTTGTTTGGCATGAACTGGAGATCACAAAAAGGAAAAAAAAAACCAAAACAAATAAACAAAAAACTACAACAAATTAACACAACAAAAGGTAAGCAATGAAATGTATGGAACACATTTATTTCACAAAGAGGTGTAAAACACTCTGATCAGCAATCCTAATCCCAGTGATTACATTGCTCTTAGATTGCTCCACAGGAAATGCTTTTACACACACACACACATCACATTACTTTGACTTGGAGGAAATACAAGAATTCCAAATGTTCTTTCCTGTTCAGGTGTAGCAGATAAAATTAAATTACATGTGGGATATTTATTCACTTGACTTGTACATACTCCTGTTGTCATCATGTATTTGAAACCACAAACCAACAACAATAGCAAAATTATCTTTTTGCTGGTATGGCAGTCCAGAACAGAATTATAGGCATTATGACCCTCAAAAAGCTGAGTATGTTTTGACAAATACAGCTAGGATTTCCCTTTAAAAAGGAAATCTGTATTTTTAAAAAACTGGTTCATTTTCATGTCTAATAGCCTATCTCTATTTTTTGTTTGCAAATGCTGCATTGATCAATCCTCTAAGAAAAAATTTTCCACATGAACATTGTGATTTGTATAATAAATAACACATTTCCATATTTGTATTGAAGTAAAAAATAAACTGATTTTTGAACTAGTTAAAGCATGCAATAACAACAGGCAAAGAATTTTTGAAATAAAAACTTTGGCTTTTATACATAATATCCTTTTAGCACTGTATTCAATTAAAATTACATTTATATTAAAATGCGTGAATACAAAATGACAGAAGCTGTGATCCTTTTGAAAAAAAAAAATCTTAAAAATAGATTTTTTTCTAAGCTTGCCTTATTTGCCTTTAGCTTTAGTTCATTTTAGAAACATAAAAATTATGTTTTTTTCAATCTCTCAAATTGTAGTATATAGCAACTGCAAGAGAAATGCTGGTTAGAAAAAGTAGGTTGATGTCTGCCAGCACTAGAATATTCTCTGTAAGAGGTGGGAAGCAGTGGTCAGATGGGATCCACTTGATGGCTTAATTCCCAAAACACCTTGATGTTAGCCTTGAGGCTTCTCTACCTGATGACATCTTCCTGCACATCTCTCACACAGAAATTGTCTTTAAGGACCTATGAGGTTTTGTCTATTGCCTTGCTGATTTTACCCTGCTTTACATGTCTGTGTGGTGGGTAGGTGCAGATGAGGTAGGCACTTTACCACCACAGATTTATAGGTGTTACACCTTTTCACTAGAAATTGGCTGTTACAAAAATTTACTTTCTTTTTCTACCATTTCAGCAGCTCAAAGAAGTGGTATCAGAGATGATGATGCCATTCACAATTTCATACAAAATCTTTCTCTATAGACATTCACTTATTCAGCTTTCTTTTTTCAGGTGTGATTGTTCAGAAGCTCTTTCTTGGCTGGGAAAAAAATCCTCTTTGAAGAGAGAATGTGCAAAAGTAAGTTTCATCCCTTTATTTCTTAGAATATGCAAAAATTCCCAATTTATGGACAATAAATCCAAGCGTTTCAGCCAAATATAAGTTCATATTAAGGAGAAAGTCATGCTAAAAACAACCGTTGTGAAACCGCCACAAAAGTGAATCCACCAAACTGTTTCAAGTCAGACTTTCAGATTTAGGGCACATTCAATCTTCCAGTCTCCTAACTGGGAGAGGATTAAAGAGGTAGTTGCAAGCTTCCTTTCCATTTTATCCATTCTTACTGTTCTTTGCCAAGGTTAGAAGAAGTTAAACTGTAGGTGTTCATATTGCTTCCTAGACACATATTGTCACCTATTATTATATTTTAGTGCTTTGTGGAACTTTTGAAGTAATTCAGTTTTCTTATGGGAAAAAACATTTATCCAAAAGCTAATCTTGAATTGCATAGCATTTGAAGAAGTTACCTAACACATTGCACATCAAATTGATAATTAGTTCCCTTTGTTCACCATCAGAGACTGGAACAACTTCCTCCTTGGTCTGCAGATCCAACCAGGTTTTAACTTCAGGACCAAAAAATTAAAAGGAGGAAGAGAAAATATGGTGGCTAACAGTTGGCCTGGAGGCCTCACAGTTATAAATAATCCTAATTATATAACTAACATACAACTAATTACGTAACTAGTAATTATACAATTCAAGCAGTCTGGGTTGTTGGGGAGCTGGTCTAGGCCGTTGGGCACGTGAGCAGCAATTGGCCAGTTTGCCGGATGGCTACTGAGTCGGCCAATCAGGATTAACCAAGTGGACTTTCAAAACTATATAAGGGGAATAGCACTCAATAAAATTGGCTACTGCCACTTGAATGTGGAGTGTTGTGTTGTTGCGTCCATCTCTACTGCAACAAGTGGTGATACCCGATGTGGTAGGCAATAGCCAGGCTGCAGGGGATTACAGAGCCCAGTGGAGGTGCAGCTGGGAGAGCTGCCAGCAGCCAGGAGATCTGCCAGCAGCAGGGATTGCTGCAAAGGAGGGGCAGCTGGGAGAGCTGCCAGCAAGTGGGACACCTGCAAAGGTCCAGACTGTGTAAATAGAAGAAGCTGCTGGGGACATGGAAATTCAAGTTTCCATTGAAGTAAATGCCGTGGTACTGAAACACAAACTTTAAGGGATTTAGAGATTTTAGAGGAGCTAAGATTTTAGTTAGAGATAAGCCTTACTAGAGTTAATTAAAATAAATGAGTAGGCCTTGATGAAGTTAAGAGTTAGTAGTTAACTAATAATTGATTACTTGTCAACACAATGTTTAGTTAGCTGGGTTTATAATGAAGAATATAGAAACTGACAAATAGCTTTTAGGAACATAAGACAATTGTGGGCCTCCTCTGTTCTGAAACCAGTTGAAGACAGGGAATGGGAGTTCTACCAAGGTTCATTTGTCATATTAGCATTGAAAAGCTAGAAAGGTCAGAATGAGGAAGACTTCATTTACTTCCCATGAAAGGGACCACCAACCCATTTCAAGGAGCAAACTACGCATGCTTAATAGCTTTTGAAACGATTAGCATACAAAGTGAGGAATGGGATGTACCAAAATGATGAATATGTATTTGTATTTTGGGTATTCAATACTTGTGTGGATAAAAGGAGTCTGTAATCATTTGAAAGGCATGGTGTGTATTTGGGACCTATCCTGCACGCTGTCCGGCGTCGCAATAAACATACACTTTCTAACTTTAAACTGTTAGAGAGTTTTTGTCCGTCACAGTTGGATATCGGTACTAGATCAATATCCATATTTCTTTAATAAATCACTACAGGTATGGACCCTCTTTTTATGTGAACGGGGGATAAAATATGTATATGTGCAGGCTCTACAAACCTTGCTGTCATGGTGTGAGAGCCATGGACTGAACACAACTGGTAAAGACATTTTAACTACTTGGCAGCTGGTGCTGGACACCCTAAAACAAATGCGAACTGCAGCAGAAACACTGTGGGCACCGCCCCCTGGAGTGTCTGGCAGGGACAGAGAGAAGGGTGGAGCGGTGAGGGGAGTGAATGCCATCTGGGGTGCATGGGTGGAGAGGATGGGTGACATTCTGAGGGGGGAGTGACTGTTATCCAAGCTCGCTATCCTTGCAGTGCCACCTTGCCATGCCACCAGACTTCCTCTGCCACTGGCAGTGGACACATTTGCGCAGTGCCTGAGCCTGCTCTCGCTGTGGCTGTCAGAGCCATTGTTGTGCTCCATGTTGCCATTAACTCACTCAACATGCCCCTGCCTATGGCTGATTGGACAACCCAGCCACTGCCTGGCATGTCCACCAACGGCTATGGTGTGTGAGTGGAATTCGGAAATCAAGCGGTGCCCAGAGCCGGAAACGCTGGTGTGGAGCTGTGAGTGCCCAAACTCAGAAGTACTGGCACAGAGTTGCTGGCGCTCAAGACTGAGGAGCACCACATTATGCCACATCCGCTGCTGGGGCTTGAAAAGCCTGGGGACACTGTGGCAGACAGCACCACTGTCAGCACTGAAGGAGCTGGGGGACCCTACTGACTGTGGGCAGTCCCAGGGACCAGCAGAGGGGACCGGAGCCACGCACTGCTGAGAGCCACCCCACAGCGGAGCTGTGCACTACCCTAGTGCTGGGACCAGAGAGCAGGGCGTGGGCAAGGCAGCCACGGGAAGCAGCAGGTGGCACCTTCCTGGCCACTGCAACCTGCTGTGGCCTGCTCGTCCATGGCATTGCAGATTCCTGACACGGAAGGCAGACCCAAAATGATTCACTGAATTGGGATGCATTGAGGAAGGCTCCTTTGGTGAGGTCTTCCAAAGAGTTCATAATTGGACGTGGCAAAGTAAGTGATTACCATAAAAATCCATAGCCAGGATATTTCCAACAGAAGAAACATGCAACAACAACCAACAGCTTGCTCAGCTAGGTTTTGAAATGCCTGGCCTTACAGAATTTAAGAACCACGTCTGTGAGTTGTTAAATATTATTGATGTTTGCCAAGTCTTTTTTGATATTGCTGTAAACTTTGAATTTACAGAGAACTACCAAAATTTGATTATGACCTACACAATTCTAATCAAAGTCTGCTTTATTAAACATGGAATTATCTTGCAGCATTTGGCTATGCACAGAAATAACTTCTGAAGATTCTGGTTTAGTTCTGTTAACTAGTTTAAATATTTACCCACTTAGAAATAAGCTAAAGTTTTTTGAGGATGCCTTTTTAGAACTGGTGTAAGATCATGTCAGCTATAGGTTCCAGAGAGGAATGAAGTTAAGTATACTGATAATGCATTTGAAAAATTTGATAACAACTGACAAAAATGAAATAAAAATCTGAATGTCACCTGTCTTAAATGTTTGATATTGCTTGTTAAGATATGTAAGGGAAAAAAACCTCCCAACCAAGGTGTTGCCTCTGGCCAAGCCATGGCCCTGGCTGGCAGGGGAAGTATGCCATCAATGCCAGGTGTTTCTGTCCTAAAAATGAAATCAAGTCTTGTTGACTTGTAAATTTGATCTTGTGGGAGCTGGACCCCTTTTTCAAGGTAGGCTTAGAGGTCTTATCTGGAGAAGGCTTTCCAAGTCCTGACTAGGAAATGGAGTTCACCGGCTATGGCAGACCCAGGATTATGCTAAGCATTTAGGCAGTTGTAAGTATTCTTCTTTAGTAGTGCTTATTATCTTGTTGAACGTATTGTCTTACTGTTCTTAATGTGATAGGTGCATGTTGTACTAAACACCCTTCTGAATTTAACAGGTTAATTAAGGCTGAGAACAGAAGTTGGTAGTAATAACCTAAACACATCTAAAGGGTACTACACAGTGACCATGACTCACTGAATTTTTATCAGTGAGGAAACTAACAAAACTTTACTCAGAAGACACATGTCTTCATCTCATCAGCCCAAACTATTTACGAAATTGTAGGCTGATATCACCAACTCACCTGGACCAGATTGTGCAGTTGAACATGCATGAAACAGCTGCGTCAGCACTTACCTGTGACGAGAAATGTCTCCTTACCTGCAACATTAAAAACTAAACTGAATTTTTAAGACTGACTGTCCATCTACAATACCCAGATTTTTCATCCCACCACCACAAGTGGAAAACAAGTAATTCCATATGATCAGCATTGAGTCTCTCAACCTCAGTAAGTTCAGACCAGAAAAATGCAAATGTCAGATAAATTGATTGGCAAAGTTAGAGGAGGCTCACTGAAAACCATTAAACTATAATAATTCAGGTTAAATTAGAACATATACTAATGGTCTGCATAAATCAGATGTGCAGTGAAAAAACATCTATTAAGTGCATCTGCAAAGGGTAATTAAGAAAGTAACAAAATTATGACTGACTTTAAATTCATTCTAGCATCTGCCCTAATATTTTTTAACATATAAATCCCTTCTTTTTTTTTTGAGAACTACAAATGTTATTGGGAAAAACAGAAAATCAAAAAATTAAGCAGTGGAATAGAGACAACTGAACAATATCATAGTGCATGCTTAAAGGAGGCCAGACTTTACTGAACTAGCAATTATGGATTTATTTATGTAAAAATGAAATAGCATGGGAACATCTACTGTGCCCATAGCACTTTAAAATGTTTAAAAATGCTTAAAAAACAAAGAAGGGGGAATGCGGGGATGGCATATACCCCCACAAAAGCCTTGGATGTTCTTAAAATTCTCAATCACAACCTAACAAAATGACATTGTTGGATGCAGGATATTGTCAGCAATTGTGGGACAGTTTTCCCATTGCTTCAATTAAACCTGAAGAGTTAAACATTTAAGAACAAAAGTAAGCTGAAGGATATGTACCCTGGAAATGACATTTTGCCTATAACTTCCTTTAACTCCAAGAATAGGGCATTTTAAGGACTGGACTGAGGAAACACTTTACAGTGGAAACAAGACAGCGATGCATTACTCCTGATAGTTTTTTGAATGTTATCTTGTTGTTTGAGTTGACTTGTTTGGAACGTTCTGAAGTTTGAACAGCTAGACCATAGATGAAAGTAGCCTATGGCATACCACCCTGCGAAGCTGTGCTTGATGCTCCCGGACATACTTGTAAAATCTCTTGATGGTAGGTGAAATAGACATCGACTAGT
This sequence comes from Vidua macroura, assembly GCF_024509145.1. Taxonomy (NCBI): domain Eukaryota; kingdom Metazoa; phylum Chordata; class Aves; order Passeriformes; family Viduidae; genus Vidua; species Vidua macroura. The sequence goes on from NC_071611.1 coordinate 68,985,872, forward strand.
AAGGCTAGACTTGTCGAGTTGGGTAAAGAGCCTAATTTGAGGCTAGTCTTATTATTTGTGTCATTATAATAATTGTGTACATTGTGCCATGTCTGTTATCCTTTCTGTGAGGTGCCTGCCTTTATATTTAAAAACCAAGAGGGGGAACTGTGGTGGCCAACAGTTGGCCTGGAGGCCTCACAGTTATAAATAATCCTAATTATAATCATATAACTAACATATAACTAATTACATAACTAGTAATTATATAACTCAAACAATCTGGATCGTTGGGGAGCTGGTCTAGGCCATTGGGGCAGCAGGCAGCTATTGGCCAGTTAGCCAACTAGGGGGGCAACTAGGGTGGCAGCTAATTCAGCCAATTGGAACTAACTGTGCAGACTTTTGAAACTATATAAGGGGAACAGCACTCAATAAAAATTGGCTATTGCTGCTTGAACACGCAGTGTCATGTTATTGCATCCATCTCTACTGTGACAAGAGAATAGTAGAAAGCCATCAAAATCCTCATACATTCTAAAAGTTTGTTCTTTTAGGCGCAAAATTTTTGGTGGCATAATAATAGCATTAACATTACATAGGTTACTATCCAGTTCCAGTTAGCAAAATGCCAGTATGTTGCACCATACACTTCTGATATACACACAACCCTCTCAAAACCTGCAGCAATGCTCTCTGGTAAACTGAGTTGATGACACAGACATCTATAACACAGACATCTTTTTTCTTCTGGGTGCGAGCCTGCATTTCTCAGAGTAGCTAACACCAAGAGTCAACATTCTAGCCCTTTTCAGGGCATCATCTTGCACACAGATGGCCCTGAATGTGCTTGCAAACGTATCTGTAACTTCCATACAGTCCATGTTTCAACTCAATTTCAACTCATCTCAAAGCAGTTTCTCTAATGCAATAAACTTTTTTTTTAAAGCACAAGTGCTCTTATGTCTGAATTTTTTCTCAATTATCAGATGACCTTTCAACTTTTACTCCTACTATTCATAACTATGGTAGTAAGACTTTTAAGTGTAGATAAAACCTTGCTTATTTACTGCCAGATAATACAACAAAGAAGTTCTCACTTGATTAAACATATGTGAGTATGGGACATAGACTAACATGTGTCTTTTCATCTGTCCACTGCTGAAAAAATTGAGGGTCTGCTTCTGGTATTTCTATAGAAGTCAGTGGGTATGGGATTGTGACCAATCAGTAACCGATTTATATACCTATAACAGCTTTTGATAAAATGTGTATGATGCCTAGATAATAAGTGACAACAGAGCAGAAGGACAGAAACACCACAATTAATGCAGTGCACCAAAATTCTATTTTCAGCATGGGATAATAAAACTAAAACTGACAGTGTAAACCAGATTTGTACAAGCATGAATAGCTGTTTAACCCTCTTGTAATATAGGTAAGAGATATGAATGCATAATGTATCTGCAGTTTCTCTCAAAAATTGTTCTTCCATATGACTGTATCAATATATTGTTTTCTTCTATCAGACTTTATTTTCTGGAATCAAAGATTACAATTCTAAAATATTCAGGTTAGTAATACTGAATGTTTTGCTATAAAGTATGCAGTTTATTCTGCTTTTATTTATCCTTTTATTAACTAAGACTATGGGATATATTCTGCTTAGAGAATATATTCAAAGTTTAAGGGAACTTTGTCTGCAAAATCAATTTAGATCCACAGCATGGAGACTGGAGCAGACACAACAAAGTCACACAGAGAACTTTGTTTTCTGACTTGTGTGCAAATGTTCTCCATGAGATCTTATCAGCTGGTAAGATGTAATTGGAGAGAATGAACAGACAAGGAGTGAAACAGACAGTTTTCCTTTATTCTTCATGGAAAATCATAGATTGATAAAACACTTTGGTTGGAAGGGACCTCAAAGGTCACCAAGCTCCAATTCCCCTGGGACACCTTCCACTAGACCACATTGGTAAGAACCCCATCCAGCCTGGCTATGAATACTTCCAGTGATGGGGCACCCGCAACTCTGGGCAGCCTGTGTCAGGGCCTTATCACTGACACAATAAAGAATTCTTTCCTAATATTCAATCTAAACCTACTGTCTTTCACTTTAAAACCATTACCCCTTGTCCTTATCACTACATGCCCTTGTCATAAGTCCCTCTCCAGCTGTCTTGTAGTCTCCATTCAGGTACTGGAAAGCTGTCCTAAGGTTTCCCCAGAGCCTTCTCTCCTCCAGACCTAACAATCCCTAGGCTCACAACCTGTTATCATAGCAGAGGTGCTCCAGTATCTCCTGATTATCTTCTTGGCCTTCCTCTGGATTAGATTCAGCAGATCCATGTCCATCTTATGGTGGAGACCCCAGAGCAGTGTGCAGTAATGTAAAAAGACTTATTTCATCTGTGCAATGCAACAATAAATATAGATAAAACATGGACTTCTTAGTGTGAAATATCTACATATATATTTTTCCACATGTGTACTTTTCCCCGACAAATAACTTCAAGCATCATTCTAAGAAATTCACAGGATTTTGCTGCATATCTTGGCAACCATCTTCATGGCATATATTACCGATTTCTAAAAATTTTAATTTCTAAACATCACTAAAACCCACTTTTGTGATAATAAACGTGTATGATTTTGAAAAAGTATGTGTGACATGACTTTTCTGAATATTTTCATTCATTACATGTATTCTATACATGAATTATAGGATGTGATGCTAGCTCACACACATGCAACTGAAATATATAGCATACAAACATCATGTAGTCAACAAAATCCAAAAGTTCTGTAAGAAGGCTAGTCAACTAATGAAGGTTTCTTGACATCTCTGCAAGAACAAAAGATAATTAACTGTTGGCTGTGAAGTAAAAATGCATACCCACAGAATTAAGCTTTTCCTGCTAGAATTATCGGTTGCATGATTCCAGCCCCAGAAGAATTGCAATAATTGATAAGCACAAATGGGCTGAACATTTCTCATGAATCTCTCCCTGTGTTGAAGCATAGAGGCTGCTTTTAAAGCAAGAACTCATGTGACTTATGTGTTTTAATTGTTGTCAGGTGACCAAATCCTTTTAATTGTAAGTGGCTTATCTTGATGTATCAGGGTACCTCTATAACTTGTAATCTTTCAGATTCACAAGAATGACAGTTAATTTCTTTTCATTTACATTTCTCTGGCACATTACCGTGTAATTCCCAGATAGGTCTGAGTGTTTCTTTCAGTAATGATAAATTTTAACTTTATAACCTACCATTTGTAAGCAGGCACTAGAACATTTACTTTATTAAAAAAAGAAGACGTTGTTGTCCACCTTAACAATTCCCATGTTTATACTGAAGCCCCAGATTTCCCATGAATCCCTATTCTTTTATCATGTTACATACTCTTTTCTGAAATAAGAAAGTGTGATATCTCATGAATGCCTTTCCTCCATTATATCAATCAGTTATACTCCCTGATTATATTCTCAGTGCTTTCTTTCACACTTTGCATTAAGTAGTCATTAATTCTCTAATTTTACTCTGTTGTTAATTTTGGTTTTTATCCAGGAAGGCACTTAAACATGGGCTTCCTTGCCTGACTTCAATGAAACTATTTATGCATTAGTTACGTCCTTGCTGGAACAGGATCATTTGGTTATAAGCCTTCATTTTTAAGCCTGCTACAACTATGAATAAGTTATCTCTTTTAATTTATCATTCACTTCTGGGACTCTAAATATGTAAAATACTTCACAGACTCCTGTCTATTTCAGAATAAACCCAGGTCACTTCTCCTTTTTTATAATACATGGATTTGTTGGCTAGACAAAACAAATACAAAGTGTCATTTTCATTGAATTATTTAATAAAGACATAAATAAATGAAAGGAAACATTTTTCTTTGATCATCAAGTGGATATGCAGCTCAAGAGACTCGAAACAGCCAAGCATAGATTTGAGTATGACACATGATGTACTGAAAGCAATTCATTATCATCTCAATGGCATATTCGTTACCACCTTAACTGCTTGGCACAAATTTGAAGAAATTTGAAGAAGCCTTTACCCATCTTACAGAGGACATGTCAGCATCAAAAAACGTCCAAGACAACAGCTGACCATTTCTGGAGATAGTCCAAGCTCTCAGCATTTCACTTTTCTATTTACTGTTTCTGAGTGTAGTCAACAACTATAAATAGAGTGAAAAAGAGAAAGAAGAAAATAGTCATAGGTAATATTTACTTGTTTAATCATTAATCAGAAACTCATTGATGATACTCTAAAATTTCCTATCTGAATTTATGTTTGATTGAAAAAGCAAAAAAGCCTATATTTCCTTTTTTCTTGTCAAGATAGGTGATGTGCCTTACTCTTAACAGACTGCAAACAATACAGCTTGCATGGGACATATGAGTTAGAATCTAAACAAGTGTTTTAGACACCCACATGCTGCAAGTCTCATAAATTTCTTAGAGAAGAAATGCTATATTTAAATATTTAGCCTTCCTTTTATGTACACAGAATAGATTAGAGTCATTAAAGATACTGCTCTCTTTTTAGGCTTCAAGGTTGAGCTTGGAGAACATTTTGTGAAAAGAATGCACCCAGAGATCATGATGGACAACTGCCATTCTAAAAGGCCAGGTATTTAATCCCTCAATCCTTTGTGCATTGTGTGAAGTCTACATGAAATCTTCAATAAACTTATACAGATGTGTACAGAACATTTCAGTTATGGTGATACAGTCTCCTCAAAATGTCATTGCTGAGTAAGAATGATTGAAGTCCCAGACATAACAATAAGTTTACTTTGGGGAGTTTTTCTGGGTTTTTGTTTTGAACTTCAAGGGAGATTCATTGCCCATGAAAACTGGTAACTCAGAGAAGCATTCACAGTGACAGAAGATACACTGAGGTCTGACCGGTTTCCATGAGAATAAGAAAAACAACGCATTAACACACAGTCCAGAATTCAGTATTTGTCACAGAGATGAATTTGGTATCCCTTGTCTCCTGCTGCAAAGATATGGTGTGTTTTCATTTTTGTATCTGTGATAGGTTCAGCACTGGCTAAATGCCAGTGTACCCACTAGAATATACTTATTTCCTTCTGTGAGATAGGATTATGAGGAAGGCAAAGCAGGCTCAAAATTTTAGAAGGGTATAAAGAAAAGTTTATTAACAGTAACTAAAAGAAGGAATAATAAGAATCAGAATAAAACCTTTAGAACAGCTCTCCTCCCCTCTACAACTTTTTCTTTCCTACTAACAACATACATAAGCAATTCAGTCAATTTATCACCTCTAGAATAGTCTGTGTTCTTTGGGAGCAGAGTCCCTCTTGTCAATTTATGGAGATTTCTCCATGAGAAAACAGTTCTTTCGTGGCTTTTAATTTCCATGAGTAGCAGCCACCCGGAAAATCTGCAACCGTGGAGTCCCTCCCGTTTTTTTCCACAGCTGCATTTATGAGCCATGTCAACTTATGGGGTACTATTTTAAAGATAAGCTGTTCAGAAGCAAACATTCTCTTTATCTATCTCTGAGACTATCTTTATCTTTGTGAACAGAGATGTTCTTCTTCTTTCCCTGGAGCAGAGGGTCTTCAGCACTCTTCTCTCTCTCTCTCTGTTCAAACTTCTCATAGGATCACAGCTACTTCAACATCTGCTTATTTTAACATGGAGACCTTTGCTCATAATTTACAATTTGAACACTTTATCTCCCCATACTTTTCAATGAGTTATAGGGAAAAAAAGAGTCTGATGTATCAATTACATTCTTCTCCATAGCTTTATAAGAGGATTTCAGACACAACATCAAGGCATCTCCTCATCCCTCCCATCTGGGACTTGACTCATTCTTCACTGACCTTGGTGTCTTCATATTGTTCTTCTGCGCGTTCTCACGCTGTCCTTTTCTCTCATTCGACGGAGGATTGAAGGTCTACATGCTTTATTTGAGCATTGAAAAAGTTAAGATCTTACCTAACACTTGGAGATGGTCACATGATGGATGCTGGGCAGTGGCTGGAGATGTTTGTGGTAGAGGATTTCTTTGGCAGCTGCCCAAGTCCGGTCCTGGCAGTTCCGTGCTTGTCACCTCATTCCCGCGGTCTCACTGGCCCCGAAGCCCCGTGTCCACCCCCATTGTGTCCCCATTGACCGTTGTGGCAATGTCACCACCACGGCATCTGTGTTCATTGGGTGGAGAGCTCCCGTCCTCCCCTATCCCTTCCCCTATATCCCTCCACAGCTCCCCAGCCTCGGGGGCAGATCTGTCCACATGAGGTTGGAAGCGGGCTGCGGCTTCTCCATCATGGCTCCCGTGACCAATAAAGCATCCAGCTGCCACACGGATGGATTTGGACGAATTCCTGCCTCTTTGTTTCTTCCCTCGCGCCGACGGCAATGTGTGGCCAGCCCACCCCCCGGGGGCGCAGCTGCAGAAGCACCTGGGAGTAGCGGCCAACGCTGACCCTGACGAGAAGTCAAGGCGCCCAAGCGGCACTCGGGAGCCGACTGGGGCCAGGAAAAGTAACGCACAGCTGCAGCCCAGCCCGGTCTCATGGCCTCCCCTCCCCTGCCTGGCCCCTGCGCCGGGAGTGAAGGGGGGAACTTCTCTCTCCAAAGTTCTGGAAGCAAGAGACTTTTCCTGGGCTTCCTTTGTGCTTTTACACAGGGGCGTGCTTAACTCTTTCAAGCGGTCTGGCTGAGTGTCAATCGCCAATCTTAGCCAGCTGAGTGGCCCTTCAGAACTAGCCAGTTCATTGGCTTCAGCAGGTCCCCACAGGGAAGCACCCTCCCCCGCAACTGAAAACCAGGCTTTCATAAAATCATGACAGTTTTAAAATTCAAGAGCTTAATAAAACACATTTGTTAGAAGAGACGTAATTTTACATGGCAGATTGTTCAGTGTCGCACCTCTGCAAAAAAATTACCCAGATATCCAGAATTCTTCAGAGTCTCTTTGCACAGTCTAATTGTTGTTTAAAATTTCTACAACTTAGAGTATGAAAGCATTCCTAAGACCTTGGACATGTTGATTGTCATCCTGACTCCAGGCCCAATCATTACAGTAAAAAGGCTTTCAGGAAGAAACAAAATTGCTCTGTTCCTCTCACCTATAAAAGATTAAGTCTACTACAGAATAGTATTTTCCTACTCTTTACAGTGTCATAATACAACATTTCTGACAGCTATGATTCAGTTTTGTCACTGGGGATTATTTGGCCTAGAGAAACAAGGTTTTAATATTTTTTTTTTTATGTCTCCCATGTCGTGTTCTAATGAAACTGTCAGGCCAGTCACAGGATGGCCTGAGCTAGAAATATTAAAAGTGAGTTTACTGAAGTTTTCTTAGAGGTTTACAAATCATGACATTTCAAAAAGTATATTAAAAATGTAATTTACGAAATAACAGTAATAAAAAATTATATTGTTTAAAATTAAGTGGTTTATAAGCCACTTGCTACAGTGGCATTTAAAGAGATCTAATACCCAAGTGTGGTTATGACATTCACTGCAGTTTGGGGTGAAAGAAATTTATTAAAAAAATCAATAATTACTGACATCACATAGAAGATTCTTCTATGGAATTGACTAGACAAAAATGTGCATTCTTTTAAAATAAAAAAAAAAAGGCATTTCCTTTTAGGGACATTGTTTTTAAATAGTGTGACTGAATCAATACAGTCATTTGTCCTTCAAAGATTCAAACCTGATCAGGTTTTGCTTCAACAAAATTATGGATGGACATATATTTTTAAAACTCCATCAGATGAGAAATTCTGTCTACCATTTCTCTCGGTCCTATATATGGGTCTCAATTCATTAAAAGGACTCCTGCAGGGATAATCTTCTTGGTCAATTCTGAAGAAATATAAAGTAAAGAGAAGGGTATTACTTCCAAAATAATAGTATTGCCTCAGTATACTAACCAGTAGAGATCCACAATATCGCTTCACTATGTGAATACAACACTTTATTACAAGTAGATACCTGACTTAAAAGTCATTTCACATGTAGATTGAACAGATTGTTATATGTGGCTCTAGCATGAGGTCCTTAACACAACTTAACCGCAATTATAATGAGGTTCTGTACTAACAAAACATAATAAGGTAATTAAAAATCAAAGATTCTATAAGAAGAGGAACTTTGTTTTTGCGATGCTGCTTTTTTTTTATTACAATACTGATAAATATGTTCTTTATTTTAAAGGAAAGAAGAAGAAATAATGGCATGGGGATTCAGACCTACTTTATATTTCTTCTCTTTTTATTTTCCCAAAAGATAGATTTCTTTTTTAAAAACACTTTTGTATAGTGTTTAGTCTTCAGCACTTTGATCCTAAGTTGTTTTTAGACTCAGCTACAATAGTCTCATTGGCAAAGCTTTAAAATGTCTCTGTGGAAATGAGTGAGCCCACATCTTCCAAGTCATTCTTGAGAAATCAACTCTGAATTTGCATATACTGTTTGGAGGGAGACCACAGTTAAAGACTTCTTTTTTTGTTTCTTATTGCCTTATCTTTAGATATTACTCTGGATCCTTGGTCTACTAATTCTTCCATCTCTCATTTTAAAAGCTTCAGCTAGCTCAGGAAAAGAACATTATTATCTCCAATTTGAGAGAATATATTTCAATTTCAAAATGAATCAAACTGAAAAGCAAAGTAGCACACTTTTTGTGCTTACTTTCAAAGATTTGGGGTTATTTCCACTTTTTGCTTTCTTGTTTGTTTCGATTTTTATTCTGACTTGGTATTTAGTATATATATCTTGACAAATGAAAAGCTCTCATAATATGTACAGTTGGAGAAGGATTTAAAACCATTAAAAATATACATGGTGTATGTGGCATACTGTCTATGATCTATGTTATGTGAAATACACTCCTGTGTAACAGCAGTCACTAAGCTTAAGGAAATATTTTCAAACCACTGCTCTTTGTCTAGCTATAACTTCACTAGATGAACCAATGCATCACTTTTCCACACTTGTATTTTGCCCCAGTGAATTAGGATTCCTGTCATGGTTTAACACTAACTCACTGCCAGGCACCCATGAAAGTTGCTCATTCACCTTTCCCTGCCACAGCTGGGCAGAGAAAAAAAAAAAAGTGTTCATGAGTTGAGATAATAAACAGGAGAAAACATTCCAAGGGCAAAACAGGCTCAATTTAAACTTGCAAAGTGAATTCATGACTAACAGAATCTGAGGAGGATAATGAGAAGTAAAATAAGCCCTTAAAACACTCTTTTCCCCCAACCCCTCCCTCCTTCCCACTGGCTGTACAGGGAGATAGGGTGCAGGGGGTTTCTGTCAGTTCATCACCCAAGGTTTTTTTTTCCTCTACTCCAGGAGAGGAGTCCTTCTCCTGTGAGGTCAGAGGGTCCTTCTCACATCAGACAGCTCTCCATGAACTTCTGCAGCAGGGTTCCACTCTCATAAGCAGCAGCTCTCCCAAAACTACTGCAACGTGAATTCCTCCCACGTGCTCCCAAAACTGCTGTGGCATGGGTTACTCTTTCCACAGGGTGCAGTCCTCCAAGGTCAGGCTGCTCCAGCCCAGAAACAAGGGCCCTCTCTCCCTCCCACTGGATCACAGCCTCCTCCAGGCATCCAGCATGGGCTCCAGCACGGGCACCTCCCCCATGGGCTGCGGATGGATCTCTGCATTCCCCATGGACCCATGGCCTTCAGGGGCACAGCTGCTTCACCACTCTGCTTTACCTGCAGAGGAATCTCACCTTTGATGCCTGGAGCAGCTCCTCCCTCTCCTTCTCCACTGACCTTGGTGTCTCCATGTGTTTCCCTCACATGTTCTCACCTCCTCTTCTTTTCTGACTAGAAGAAAAACCCTGTGACTTTGTTCTGATTTTCTTCTTAAATATGTTATCCCAGGGGTGTTACCAACCTCTCTAATTGGCCCTGTTTTGGCCAGCAGCATGTCCATCTTCGGATTGAATCCAGTAGAGATTGGCTCTGCTGGACATGGTGGAAGCTTCTGGGAGCTTCTCATAGAAGCCACCACTGTGGCCCTCCCACTGCCAAAAACCAGGCCGTGCAAAACCAATACATTTCCATAGAAAGAAGCCATATGAATTTAAGTTACTGTTTTAAATAAAGCGGTTCCTAAAGACTTTCTCAGCAATTGATTCAGCACACCATAATGCTAGACTATTAGTTTAATCAATTTTCAAGATGCTTTCCAGGATTACCAGATGAAAGCTACCTGCAGATTGGATTTTGTGATTGAAACATTTAAGATATGATACAGAATCACTGAAATCATATGAAATCGGATCTAAAGCCTACTGAAGTCAGTAAGAGTAATTTTTACAACTTTTGTACATGGCTTAGTTATAATAGACACTTTTTACATGAACAGGCCATTCTTTCTCTAGATTAAGAGACCATTTTTCTTAGATAATTTATATTTCTAATTTCGGAATTGTGGTAATTGTCTTTCAGGCTCTCTGCTAAAGTTGTTTGTTTTCTCTACTTTGTGCTAGTAAAACTGTACCATTCCAAAACATTTCTAATAATATGTTCCACCACATAAAAGGACAACTGACTTGACTTAACCCAATTAGCAAACCTGGGGTTCTCTCACTCCACTACTTTCTATGAAACTAAATTTGAGTTCATCTACTTAATAAAAATGAACCATTTGTGACTCTTTCTTAATGGCTCTAAAATTATTTGTGTAGTAGTGAAGCAATGTGAAGATACAGCTTTTGTAAGACTAACTAAAATTCTATAAAATCAGTGCATGTCAATGTAAGTGAAAATTAGAGAAAATTTTTTGTATTACAAGTATAGGTGTATATACAATATATATATACTTATATACAAGTATATAAGTATCTTAGATACAATATAGTGACATGGCTAATAGTAAGAGAAAACCAGGGTTGATGTGAAAATGTTTTACTTATTGCTGAAAATACTTTAAATGTTAATGCAATTTCATTTATTGTTAATACTATATAATTCTCTGTCCTTCATTACACTATGTGAATAGGAAAGATGTATTCCAGATACTTCCATCTGGAAGTTTTAGGAAATCTTCTGATTTATTTTAGAGGCAGATATGCTGGGATTAGAAGCACTGCAAATTGAAACAGTTCTAAAGATTATTTTGTGAATATTTGATGTTGTTTATTTACTGATGGCCCATTACAGCTATGTAAGTTGCTTCTTCTGTTGCCTCTCACACATATGCACATCTCAATTTCTTGAAAGTCCGTCAATTACAGCAGCAAAGCTAAAAATTGTATTTATACATAGTAAGGAGGGACAATGCTAGCTGCATGTCTGTTGTTTTGTTCAATATTCCAAACCCTTTAGAACAATGGAAATACACGGAGAGAGCAGCTGTGCGTTACTTTTCCCGGCCCTGGTCGGCTCCTGAGTGCTCGGCTCGGGCGCCTCAGCTTCTCATCGGGGTTGGTGCTTGCCACTACTTCTGGGTGCTTCTGCTGCTGCACTCCGGGGTGGGCTGGCTGCGCGCTGCCGTCGGCGCAAGGGAAGAAATGAAAAGGCAGGAAATTCATCCAAATCTGTCCGCGTGGCGGCTAGATGTTTTATTGGTCATGGAAACTGCGATGGAGAAGCTGCAGCCCGCTTCCAACCTCGCTTGGATGAATCTGGCCCCAAGGCTGGGGAGCTGCGGAAGGAAATAGGGGGAAGGATAGGGGAGGATGGGAGCCTCCACCCAATGAATGCAGACGCCGTGGCACTGACGTGTGCCACAGCGACCAGCAGGAACACGGCGGGGGCAGACATGGGGCTTCGGGGCCAGTGGGATTGTGGGAATGGGGTGACGAGCACGGACTTCTCAAGAGTTGGCAGGGAGTGGTTACAAGAGTGAGAGGGGGAACCTCCAATAGCAAGCAGCCTGGAGCTAGTTACTGCGGGCGGGGGGAAACCTGGGGGATGCATGAGGGTACATAGAACCAGCAAACTTAACAAAGATCAGAACCCATAATCTGAGCCCAAACCCAGGATGCCACAGGAGAGAAAGAATGCATAATTTCTATTATTTTGTTCTCATAATTTACTAAACTACGTGAACAAAACCCAAACAATTTGTAACAGTTATTTGAAATAGGTATTCTCAAAAGCTACCTAGCCTAAAGTCTAAATATATTTTGAAAAAATAATTTGTGTGTTTAGCAGCCCTCAATATCTTAAAGGTCCTTTCTGTTGATTTCCTTACCACTATTTTTAGCCCACATTCTCCTTAGAATGTGTAGCATACATGTTCTTAGCACTGCTTTCTGGAAGGAAGTTCGGAAGGAAGTTCGGAAGGAAGGAAGTTCAGAAGGAAGGAAGGAAATTTGGAAGGCAGGAAGGAAGGAAGTTAGGAAGGAAGGGAGTTCGGAAGTTCAGAAGGAAGGAAGTTGCGGAAGTTACGGAAGTTGCAGAAGTTGCGGAAGGAAGTTGCGGAAGTTGCGGAAGTTGCGGAAATTGTGGAAGTTGCAGAAGTTGCGGAAGGAAGTTGCGGAAGGAAGTTGTGGAAGGAAGGAATTCTGCACTGATCAGGTTATGAAGCATTGAAAATGTCTGGTGAACATATGCAAATGAAACATAGCAGGGCTAATTATAGGCAAAGGAAGAGTTCTGAAAAGGTCACAATACCAGCCTGAGTTGGGATGGAGTCTGGAAATAGGAAAGGTGGCAAATAAAATCAGAAAAAGAATATTTAATTGAGGCTTTCTGTGAAAAATCAAATATGCAGAGAAGGCATCTTTAGCTAAAATTTAGAGGGTTATTTATTTCATTAATGTGAATATTAATATTTTTCTGATATGTTCAAATTCCTTAATAGATAATGTCAGTCTAGTTTCATCAAAAGAAATTACCTCCATATTAATTTTCAAATATTCACTGGCACCACCAGGCATGTTTTAGATATGATGCCTGAAAGCTAAAAATTCACTCCTCTTCCATAAGTAATTTATTTGTTGCATAGTGTCTGATATTATCATAATGTTTCCTCCCTGAGCTTATTCTGGCACACATATTAATCTATTTCTCAGGGAAAGTAATGTACTTTAAAGTGCAACAGGAAACAAATGTCTTTCACAAATGGTACTCAGTCAATCCTGTAGTTCCTTTCATGTTCTTTAGTTCAGATTAAAACTTCTTGTTGAAGAATTGTAGGAAATTATTGCAGACCGTGTTTAAACCTATTACAGAATTTTGAGGATGAGTTGAGGTATAATTGTTGTATTGCATTTTTATATCTCTGTAACAGTTCTGTAATGGTTTGCCCCTTCACCCCCCATTTTCTCCCGGTGGTTCCACCCCGAACTTTCCTGCCTTTCCCTCAATGCCAATGTCCCTGAAAATGCTCAGTCATTCCCCTGTTCCCTCCCTGGCATCCTGTCCATCACTTGGCTCCCCATCCCACTCTCCCAGATTCTTCCACCTTGGGCATCGAGTGAATGGAGGAGGGCCAGGGGTCCCTCCCTTGAACTTCCCCCACTGGTTTGTATGTCTGTCTGTCCTTCCACCTTCCACTCCCCCGAATCCCCGCATTGGGTGGTGGGCATCCCTTCCCCCTTATTACCGCCCCCGTATTTGAGCTGTTGCAAAAGCCTCGGGGGCACTTTTGGCTGTCGGATACAATGGCATTCAGAGCTCCCCGGAACTCGGATTAAACCTGAGACTTTTTCCCTGGCCTTGAGACGACTCCCTTATTACTTCCTCGGACGCCGCCTCTCCTCCTAACAAGGCAGAGAGCAAAGCGCTCTGTCTTAGCGGCTCCCTGAATCTCCTGGAGAAACAGGGGAGTGTCCCCTGCTGCTGACCGTGCCTTGGCCGGGCAGGTGATGTCAGTGTGGGCACAGCAGCATATAATGCTATGTTTTCTCCTGCCTGTAACTTTTTAATCAAAAACAGGAATACACAGAGGAAACCACACTTTTGAATGGGAAGAGTCAAGTGGAGTATCTTCTGCTCATTTCTGTCTAATATTAGAGGACCACAGCAATGTTTTGCGTCAGCATATTAAGAACTAGCTGCAGTTAAAGTGCCAACACATGATGCTTAGTTGTACAAAATATTTCACCACAGTTTAGACCATAAATAACACTTGTGGCATTCTTGGCTTTATTTAGGTGAGTTTTCCATGTCCTAGCCTTTAATGCCTGAGACAAAAACCTCACTTGGTCTTCAAATCTATGCTTCAATTTGTATCTCTCAGGCTGCATCAGCACCACTGCTTCATTGAAGTGCTATTACAGATTCCTAGGAAACACAAGCATTCTTTGACCATGAGGAACTGAAAGCATGATGTGAAAATACCATCTCTTTCATCAGCATGATATAATTGTTGTTAAACTTAGGTCTTGAAGTTTGCACAGTACATGTGCAATTCTTATTACTATGGAACATATTTAAAATTTTAGCTAAATTCAACTTGGTAATAGAATTTTAAGAAAGCCTCCTGGAATGTATGGTTTTTACCCAAGGAAGGTGTGCTGTGAAGAGCACATTCCTTCAAAAGTCTCCGAGAGATTGTTTTGCACTGAGGCAGTGTCAATTGTTTTGGCTTCTTAGTAAGAAAGGCATAGATACTCAAACCTAGCAATCTGACATGCCTCCTGCTTCTGTGAGTTCTGACTGCTGCAATATCAGATGACCCCCTCCTCACAGACCCTCATGTGCTGTGCAGAGTTACCATTCATAATGAGATCAACCAGCTCCAAGTTTTCTTGTACTTCTGTAGAGTCTTCTTCACAACACAGAAACATTATTCACTGATCACAGACATATTAAGTGGACGTAGTTTTGAAGACACTCTTCGACAGTATGCCCCAATATAATAAAGTCACAGCTTCCTAGCAGGTGTTTATTTAATATAATATGAATATAATTTATATTAATATAATTTATATTTATATAACTTATTTCATATAATATTCATATAATTGCTCTCAAACCTGAGCAGTCGGGATACTCTGCCCCACCTGGCTGGTAAGTTGATGCAGGCTGTTCACAGTGCACCTGTATATACAAGAAGAAACCAAGGATGTGGATCACCAATTTCTTTTACAATAGTCTTGAAGAATGAACTGTGTACTGACAGAGAGAGAGTTAGCCTAAACACTCTTCTTTCTCCTTGTCTGCACAATCACCAGCTTTTCTGCAATCTTACCCCTTTTAAACTGAGGATCCAGCTCTGCACTACCTGATCCATCCTGACTATTTTAATATTCTCTCCAATAAAATAAAAGTACTAAAATATCCCAAGCTGGATTCAATGTGCTTTGAAGATAAAAAACATCATTTCATAGGTAGTTTTGCATATTTTCAAGAAAAGAAATGTATGTCCCTTCCACTGTATCACAAAGTCTTGCAATAAACCCCATTAATATCTAAACTATGAACCCAGCTAACAGTAGATCTGGTATATCTTGAATTAACAAGACACTGAGCACATTTTTTTTTTTCGACACAGACAGGGAAAGATAATGATGAAATAGTGGAATTCATTAAAAAAAATTAGTCAAGGAGTAATTTTCAAAGGCTGAGTACAAAGAAGGACATTTCATAGTACCCCACCAGTATGCACTTTTCTTTCCACTGAAGAAGTGAACTGAGATTAAAAGTGAAGAAGCGAATTTAAGACAAGTGCAAAACAGATCTCAGAAGAAAATCCAAATCCACAAACCAAAAATAGGAACAACTGGGTAGAAAAGCACTAAAGAAGTATATTTAAAGAGCCAGAAACAGGAGTCATAGTAGATCAAAGACTGAAGGCATTTTTCTGGTTGTGTTACAGAATAAACAAATTTTATTAACATATATATATATTACAAAACTCTGATTATTGTCAGAGCAGACCCAAAAACAGAAGGTAAAATGTATGATGGGAAGAGTCTAACAGGCAATAGCCCAAGGAGGCTAAGTAAAGACATAATTTTTACAGAACACTATTCTTTTAAAGGGATAAACAAAACCCTGACACTTCTTGTTGCACCCCGGGTTGCGTTCAGATTAGAGTTTCATAATGTCACTTAGCCGGTTCTTTGTACACCCCTGTTCCCCCTGCGAGGGTTCGCTCCAGACTGCCTGCCATTGGAGATTCCCCACGTCACTCCTGTGACCACCCCCTGTTCATTCCTGAAACTTCCCTGTCAGTCACCCCATCCCCGTGTCCCTGTTCGTCCCAGAGCCCTGTATCCACCCTGTTGTGTTACCGTTGGTTACCATGGCCTAAATCACCACCATGTTGCCTGTTCCCATTGGGCAGGAGGGCTTCCGCCCATGTCTGCCCGCCCCCTATAAAATCCCATGCGCCCTCAGTCCCATTGTCATCTTGTCCATGCGGCACTAGGGAGTGGCCACTGTTCTCCATCGCAGCTCCATGTGACAACAAACCCTCTCCAGCCAACCGCAAGGACAAGGTGCGCCTCCTTTGCCTCTCTGCCTCGCCCCAGCGCTGGTTACAGAGCACGGCCAGCCCCCACCGGTGCGCTGAACACCACAGCGCCCGGGACACGCAGCACCCTGGTCCCGTAGAGAAGCAGTGCCATTAGCCGGGCTCTCCAGAGCTGCCCGGGACTGGGGAAAACAATGCAATGCCGCAACTTCGTTCTTTTCTTTTTCCCTTCTCGTTTTGTTTATCTTATTCCATATAGCAGGGCTGAAGTTACAGTACTGTATTTGGGCACCATAGCTTAGTGCTGTTCAAACTTAACTCCAAAGAAATGAGACACATGTAAAAAGGACATTGTAAATAAACTGTGAAGAAACATTGAACTAGGTTAAAAAAAAAAAAAAGTACACAAATTGTCAAAAAATAAGAAAGCCTTTAAAGGGTGGCAGAGTCTAATTATTTTCTATACAGAAATATAAAGGATTTAAATTTTATAGAAGTTTCTTTATGTGAATAACATAGATATTAATTGCTCTTTCTGTCCACTAAAGGTACACACACCCACAGGAAAGGTTAAGGAAGAAATGGAATTGTAGCTCCAGTTATGCTATGCTATGTTATCAAAATGCCAGAGAATTAAGAAATCCCATGCTCCTATTACTAAAGAGGGAAGTTGTACGTGAGTACACTGTAAACAAAGGGCTTGTCCATCAAAATGCATTGGTCAGGTGCATGAGTTCTAAGCAGGGACCACTGATTAGATAATTTGTGTCACTTTATATATCCTTTTCTGCTTTTCTTTCTGTCCTAGATACATGATACTATGTTATCATCCCACTCTCTCACTTGTCCTGTTATTATATACAAATTTAGATATTTACATTACAGTTGTTTTAGTAATCCACTCTAGCCCGGACTTGCAAAGGCACATTTGGTTTTTTGGGTTCTGTCGGGGTTTTTTGTTTGGTTGATTTGACTTTTCTTTAATTTTCCTTGTCTACATTTGTATGACCATTTCTCATACTTTTAAATCATCTGGGTTAGTCATCCATATGGACATTATCTTCTTTATAATTTCAGGACGAATTTGTCTTGTTAGCATAGACATATAGTAAAAATAGACCTTTGTTCACATAACAGTCATCTTATTTGATAATAAATATTTTCATTAAGATTTAGATAAATCTTTCTGACAGAGAGTTAGACAACAATGCAACTGGCTATAGAGGCAGTTCATTGAACTGATCAACCCAAAAATTATTCAAGTATTTAAAAATGTTTATTGATTCATACTAATCCTACTTACAAAAATGATCAAAAATCCTTTCAAGACTATAACTCCATGGTTAGAATGATAAGATCTAGCATTTGATTCAGAAAACCAGCTTTATCTTATTTAATTACCAAGCATCTTTCCCAATACTACATTTCTCCCCTTTAAATTCTTCAAAATGGGTTTTTGAAGAAAAGTTTCATTTTTCCCTAACTATGCAAAAAGATGCAATTGATACAATTTTCATTGAGAGTTGCTATGTTTACAATCTACTCAAGTGAGATATTTCCTAAAGAGAAAAAATCCTAGGGCACACAGAGTGCAATGAAATAATAAGGACACAAGCTGTAAGAAACACAGATGGTATGTCTTGTTCAGATCACCTTATTTACTGCGTAGACCATAATTTAGTTACTGGAACAGATGTGCCCACTGCACATAGCATAACCCCCATTTCCCCTCATCCATTAATACTGCCAAGTGGACAGATGAATAACAGATCTAAGTTTCTTTCTAGAACTTATAGAAACTAAGAAAGTGTAATTTACTGTGGCTAGTCAACTTATTTAAAATATGGAGTTAGTTCCAATGGTTTGACTGAGTGCTACTGAACATCCTACACTTCATATTTGTTATTTGGTCTGTACCAGCTGGTACAAGCAAATTTGCCTGCAAGTGCCTCTAAAGTGTACCAAGCTACCTCCAAATTCTGCTCACTGTGATGATGGGAAACAGATGGCTCAAAGTTTTCAGTTAAAATTGTTTTGACAGAAAGCTGATTTTCAGCAAAGTAATTCTTGTTTGTGTGAAAAATGCCTGTTTCCTGTGGAAAATCTCATCGTTTTGTCTATAAAAAATAGCTCTCCAAACATGATGATACAGAATATTTTCCAAGAGAAGTCCACAAGCCTGAGACATAGGATTTATTGTGCAAACGCTTTGTATGCTCAAACTTCTGTTTGGGCCAGATCTCCCAGATGGATTATATCTTCTATGATGCAATAAAATTTCATCAAGTCTTCACTGGCTGAAAGTGAAAGGTCTGTAGAATTACATGAAACAAAACATTTGCTGAGGGACTTCAGCTGATCAAAAATAGTGTATGCAAAAAATACTTCAACAGCACTTTTCATAGATTAATTGAGCACTTGCAAATCAACATTTCTTCCCCCTCCTATTCCCACATACACTATTTTTCTCAAAGCTTCCCTTATATGGCCCATATTCCACAAATATACATTTGTCAGTTGAACAGAAACATTGGCTCCTTCTTTAGAAAGAGCCTTCTGTCTTATCTCCTGTGCACATTTGCATTTCCTTTGTTTTAAAATGACTGCTGTTCTTACGTAAGCATGTGATTTGTAGAAGGATGAGAAGTAGGATCTATAAAATTATACATACTATCATTCTGCTTTAGTTTCCTGAAATCAAGCCTTATTACAAAGACTTTCATTCTGCATGTTTTTTCTACTCATTCTTATTCCATTCTCAACAACCTTCTCTTGTTGCACTGATATAGTCAGCAGGTTTGATATGTGAATCAGACACAATGGCAAGCAATGATTATTTATTATTTGCTTTTAATTTAAAAAAAAACAAATTGGACATTTATTTTCAGCTAGTATACTCTTAAGTAAATTATTTAAGAGATATTGGTAAGAAAAGATGAGAGAAAGCACAATCTGGTAGCTCATCTACCAGAAAAGAAAAGATTCCTTTCTTTTCTGGTTTATGTGACCTGTTTCACTAATAAGACTTTGACCAGAATATTTTAGTGACATTCTACCATATATAAAATAAAGTAAAGCACTTTTATTCCTACAAGCCAATAAATTTGCTAAAATATTTTATTTTTAATTGTATTTCCTCTAAAACTACATTTGTTAAAGAAACAGAGACTGAAATATTAATAAGCCTTCCAATACATGTTTCTTCATGAACTTTCAGTAACCTATGGACAGTAGATATGAAATATCTTAGGAGGCTAGGTTAGCATTAGTATTTTTTCATAGGATAACATATTAGGATATTGAGGGAAAAATTGAAAACACCTGGAATACATTTAGACTGTTTACATTTCATTACATGTACGAGGAATAACAAGGGTGAATTTAAAAGTCTTTTTAACTGGTTTGCTTGTTTCAGTCAAATATATGAATTTAAAGTCAAATGTTTTTAGTCAACCAGAAATAGATGGATTGAACACTGAATGGTAAGTAGTCACTGAAAGACAGGGTGTAGAGGGATAATACTAAAACTAACTGGTGCCCTGGCTGACCCTCAGATGCTCACTGAGTCACTCTATCACTCCCTTTCCCAATGGGGCAGGGCAGAGAATAAGAGGGAGAACAACCATCATGGTGAGATAAGGCAGTTTTATTACAGTAAAAGAAAGAAATAAGCAGAGATCTGCATGCGCATGAGCTAAAGGAGTCAGTCTCTGCTTCCCATCAGCAGCGATGTTTGGACACTTCCTGGAAAGCAAGCCTTCAGCACGCTTAATGGTTACTCTGGAAAGCCAACACTGAGAAACTCATGAATGCCCCCCCTTCCTCCTCTCTCCCTTAGCTTGTATATATGAGCTGACTTCATATGGTATGGAATATCCCCTTAACTAATTTGAGTCAGCTGGCCTGGTTGTGTCCCCTTCCAGAATCTTGCCCATTCCCATTCCCTTTGGTGGGGGAAGGAATGTGCTGCTTGGCCGTAGCCAAAACACTGGTCTGTAATCAATACTCTTCCAGCTACCAGTGCAAAGCACTGCATTGTGAGGGCTGTGAACTTTTCCCTCAGTCAGACCCAATACACCAACAAAGCAAAACCAAGTCTAAACCAAAAACCCTCATATTATTACTCTTAGGGTAAATTTTTAAATTTCAGCTGTTGCCACCAGAGATTTTAATACAAACTGAGACTGTCATTTTCTCATCTTCTTTCTTCAGTTATTTCATAAACAAATAGATCTGCATTATTTAGGCTAGCTGTTAAGTACTTTACAAGCAGAAAACCAAATTCATTATTTGTTGAATATTATTTATATCATACTAGTCACTATGTAAGTCACAATTCAACAATATTAGGATAAAGCATGATACTTCTTTCATCTCTGCAGCAAGTTCACTGGCTATCAGTTTTGTAAAGTCTTGTTCATCCTATGTCAACTGATGATACTTCATTCCAGTTATCAGGATTAACTGCAGTGTAGGGTGAATTGCCATGAAAAAAAAAAAAAAAAGCTATCTACTTATTTTGCTTTATTTCTCCAGAAAAAATTGTTAGATACAATAATATCCATTATTAGGTGACAGGACCAGTAGGATGAGCAACTCAATTACAGAATCACAGAATGAGCTAGGTAGGAAAATACCTTGGAGATCATCAAGTTTAGCCTATGACCTAACACATCCTCATCAATTAAACCATGGCGCTGAGTGTCACATCCAGTCTTTTTTTTACACACATCCAGGGATGCCACCACCTGCCTGGGCAGATTCCATTGCCCAGTCATTCTTTTAGTGAAGAATTTTTTCCTCATGTTTAACCTAAGCTTCCCCTGGTGCAGCTTAAGACTATGTCCTCTTTTTCTGTCAGCGATTGCTGGGAGAATAGACCAAACCCCACCTGACTACAATCACCTTTCAGGAAGTTGTAGAGAGTGATAACATCACCCCTGAGTCTCCTTTTCTCCAGGCTAAATAACCCCAGCTCCCTCAGCTGTTCTTCACTGGGTTTGTGTTCCAGCCTTGTTGCCCTCCTCTGGACATGTTTGAGCATGTCAGCATCCTTCGTAAACTGAGGGGCCCAGAACTGGACACAGCACTCAAGATGAGGCCTCACCAGTGCCAAGTACAGGGGAAGAATGACCTCCCTGCTTCTGCTGGCCACACTACTCCTGATACAGGCCAGGATGCTGTTGGACTTCTTGGCCACCTGGCACAATTGCTAGCTCATGTTCAGTTGGCTGTCAACCAGTACCCCCAGGTCCCTTTCTGCCTGGCCACTGGAGGTTGTCCTTGCCCTCCCTTTTGCCATTTATAAAAATATATTCAATTGTCCTTCACAGAAGTGGCCAGATTGAGCTGTAACTGGGCTTTTACCTCCTTAATTTTTTTCCTACATGATACACTTTTTTTTTTTTTTCTTTACTTCCTTCAAAAGCTGCTTGCCCATCGAGGCTGGTCATTTTCCTCATCAGCTCATCTTTTTGGCACATAGGAACAGCCTATTCCTGTGCCTTCAAGATTTCTATTTTGAAGCACACCCATCCTTTCTGGACTGCTTTGTTTTTAAGGGCTGCTTCCCACGGTAGTCTCTGAGTAACTCTCTTAAATACCACAGTCTGACCTCCAGAAGTCCAGTGTGGAAGTTTTATTGATGCCCCTCCTTGTTTCACTAAATATTGAAAACTCTATAATTTCATGATCACTGTGCCCCAGAGAAGCTCCAACCACCACATCTCCTACCAGCCTATCTTTGTTTGCAAAAAGCAGGTCTAGTGCAGTCCCTCTCCTGGTAGGCTCACTGTCCAGCTGTGACAAGAAGTTGTCCTCTACACACTCTAAGAACCACCTAGACTGCCTCTTCTCTGGTGTGTTGAGGTCCCAGCAGATGTCTGGTAGGTTAAGAACAAGCTGGCTATTTTGAAACATCCTCCAGCTGCTTGTAGAATAGGTTATCCACCTCTTCTTCCTGGTTGGGTGGTCTATAACAGACTCCCACCAGGATGGCACCCCTGTTGCCCTTCCCCCTGATTCTTACATGTAGGTAATCTCCATGGAATCAAGAGCCACCCTAATACAAAGAGCCACCCCTTCACCTCTTCTTCCTCTTCTGTCTCTTCTGAAGAGCTTATAGCCATCCATTGCAGTGCTCCAATTATGTGAGTCATCCCATCACATTTCCGTGATGGAGACTATGTCAGAGCACTCTTGCTGTACCATGGCTTCCAGCTCCTCTTGTTTGTTACCCATGCTGAGTGCATTAGTGTACATGCACTTCAACTGGGCTGCTGGTTTTACCCCTGATTCTGTCTTACAGCTCTTGACCTTGTTTCTGGAGAGCCTACTCGCATTACCTTCCCCCTCTGAACCTAGCCCTCTCGATGAGCTCTGCCAGTTCATGGGCTAGAGTCCTTTTGCCCTTAACAGATAGATGGAGCCAATCTGGCTCTAACAGGCCAGATACTGGGAAAATTGTCCCATCATAAAAGAACCCAAAATTCTGCTGATGGCACCAGCCCTCAAGCCACTTGTTGATAATGCGTGTTCTCCTGCTCCTTTCATCTGTTCCTGCCACTGAAGAGACTCAGCAGAACACCACCTGTGTTTCTGTCCCATCAACCACTCGACCCAGAGCCCTGAAGTCCCTTTTAATTGGTCTGGTGCTCTTCTTTTCAATCTCATCACTGCCAGCCTGGAGTATCAGCAGTGGGTAATAACCAGAGGGTTGAATCAGCCCAGGGAGTCTCCTGGTGACATGCATTACCCAGGCCCCAGGGAGGCAGCAGACCTCCCTGGGGGATGGGTTCAATTGACATTCAGGGCCCTCTGTTCCCCTCAAAAGGGAGTCACCTACTATTACTACCCTTTTTTTCTTTTTAGTGCTAGAGGGAGTGGATCTGTCTGCCAGATAAAGTGTAATTGGGAGTCTCTCCAAGCAGATTATTTTCTTTGA
Source organism: Vidua macroura (assembly GCF_024509145.1). Taxonomy (NCBI): domain Eukaryota; kingdom Metazoa; phylum Chordata; class Aves; order Passeriformes; family Viduidae; genus Vidua; species Vidua macroura. Next base: position 69,009,200 of record NC_071611.1, read on the forward strand.
TGTCATCTGGCTGAACCTCTGGAGGTTTAGGGCCTCATACCTATTCTGAAGTGGCATCTGAGTAGGTGATGGGGGTTGGGAGGAATTTTCATTACCTCCCCGAGGAGGGACCCATTTCCACTCCCCTTCATTAACTAGGTCTCCTCCTACTGCCTGATGGTAGGAGGCATGGAAGTCCTTTGATTCCTGGTGGGCTTCTTTCAGAGATGGAAGGGTGAAACTCCAACAGTCTATTTCCCCTTCACTTTCCCTAATAATCCTTAGTCTTTCTACTTCCCCCTTAAACTCAGCCACCAGACAGAGGAGATCATTCACCTCTTCACACCATAGGCATGTTTCTTTTGCACCATCCCCTGGTACTATTGACAGTAGTACTTACAGGAAGGGGTCTGGACAGATGCATTTTTCTTGGAGGGTTCTCTTTGGGTTGGTACACTTTTACTAGCTATAGCTTTTGATCATTTGGAGACCATTGCTGAGAAAAACCCCAAAAAACAAAAAGTTATAAAAATTTAGGGATATAAGATAGAGAAAAGTAAGATCATATCTTCCCCAAACAAATGACTGTAATTTGCTAGCTGCACTCATATCTTTTGTGGTGGTTGGTTTGTTTGCTTGTTTGTTTTGTTGGTTTTGTTCATTTGTTTTTTTTGACAGCTCACAGTTGTAGAAACCACTACAATATTAGAATATTAAGGGAATTATACAATGTGCATAGTACAGCTTATATAGTGGACAGTTTATCCCTTCAGAAAGAAACCTGAATTTACACATTGGCTTCTTGCTAGATTAGTATATAGTGGTGTTTAACAAGAGTTCAATTTTCCTGAAAGATGAAATGAGAATAGTCTGTAATAATGAAAATATTGGCAATAAATTACTGATTCAATGAAAAATGCCTTTGGAGATTATCTTACAGGTGTATTTTTAAACTATATGCGTAGCAATCTGTTCTGTCTAATGCAATTTTGATCAATCTAAGAAGAAAACAGAACAGAAAGCATTTAAGATGGGCAGCAAGAACAACATCCTGAGTGGCAAAAATCTTGCCACAAGCCACAATGCCTATAGGCCTTGGAAGCTTGCCCACAGTTTCTTCTTTGAATTAGATAAAAATTAATTAAAACCTACTGGCAGGTAGAAACAGGTCGATATTCCATTCCTGTCCTTGCTTTCTTTTTCCAGCTCCAGCTTGCATATCTAATTGATCTCTTTGCCTGTATGATTGATCAAAAGGGAGAGCAATGCAAAAGGAGATGCCAGAGAGATATGCAAACCCCATGTGTTGTGAATGGTAGAAGCTAATGTCACATCATGCAGTAATTTTCTGGCACCTTTTTCCTGCTGGGCTGCATTGCAAAAAATATATGTCTTGCTCATACATTTCTGTTCTGCCTTCTGTTAATTGTTGCATTACTTTATCATTCAGCACTCTGATGAGCTGACTCCTTTGCTTCATGGGCAATGACAATACAAGCAGCTCAGCAGTGATAATAAAGACATGACCTAGATTGTTGTTAAAATACCCATCCTCACACACTCCTACAGACTGTGATTCACACGTGTCTGAAAGTGGAAAGACAGTAAGGAAAGGAGTCGCAACAATAACATCTTTCTTCCTATGCAACAATCAAAAATGCCTCCTCAAGTCTTTAAATCACAGTGTAAATGTAATGCAGTTATTTCAAAGAAAAGACTGCAGTAGAAAGTGTCTAAAAAAAGTGAATAGGGGCAACTTAAACTGTACCAAATACTCTCTAAAGCCCATGTGAGTCATGGACAAGGACTTGCCTGTCCCACAGATATTTTTTTTTAACAAGAAACCTTTAATTTGACACTAAAACCTCTGCACTGAAGATACACAAATAATTGTTTTAGTTAGGAGAATCTATTTCCAATCTTATAAATTTATGTATTTTGCCTCCTGTTGTCTGCTATGTATTTGTGTATGGTTTTTTACTCTGACCACAAATCATCTCTTCACAATTTGAAAAAAGGCAGTCAAGGAAAGCACTTATAGTTAATGCTGTCTTTCTGATAGTGGGTGGTCTCATCTTGTCATAAAAGATGGTAGCCAAAAATTGACTTTTCTTTGCATTTATTAATTTTTAAAAAAACTAGGAAAAGTCATCTCAGAAACAATTTGCTTGTGAGAAGGGCTATCACATATTCTGGAAAATAAATCTTGTTTGAAGTTCTTACTCACTTAGCAGTAAGTAATGGTGTATGTTTAAAATAATTGCGCCCTTTGTTAATTGATATCAAAACCTTTGAAATTTTATATACTGCCTTCTATCACAAATATTTCAAGCCATGGAAGAATCTTAAAATTTGTCATCTTATCCACTAAAACATGTATTTTAAAGTTCTTTTCACATGATGCTTCACTGAACTACAAGGAATGCTGTACTGGAGGAGTGTGAGGAGCAGCAGTGGTGGCAGTGGCAGAAAGCAATATGAGGCGTCCATGAGTATATGAAGAGGTACACAGATGCTCCTCCCTGAGCTGGTCAAACCACACTTATTTATTGTTCAAGCCAGCAAGGGACTCAGCCCAAACTGATCAGTTCAGGTGATTTAAACAGGGTTAAAAAAATCAGTCCAGTTAATTTACATAAATGAGTATATATGTATCTCCCAGGAGACAGGTATGTGGCAACATCGTGATCACAAAAAAAAAAAAAAAAAAAAAGTCCTCTGCTTCTCCAGAGCTTCTAGAACCAATACAGACATACAAACAAAGCAACTGTAAGGGCTATGCAACTACCTAGGTTTCAGGATGTGCCTGGAGATGGATGATAACAGGAATGCCTTTGGGAGGTACACTCATGTAGATTAACTGTTCTACTTGGTCGCTGAGCTTTGGGAGAAGGAGGGCAGAATGAGGAATATTTCAGAGTCTGAGAAGGAGATAGAACGATGGAAACATGGTCTAACATTTCTGATCCACTGAAGTAAATTCAGCATGGATACGTCCAATGTCTGTTTTGTGTCATGATGAAGATGATATTACTAAGGAAAAAGGAGTAGTTAGTTTGTGGAACTGCCGGAGAAATACCTCCTTACCCTCCCCAGCCCTTACCCTCACCCTCTTATACCTTTACAGAATAGATATTAGGCTCTGAAAATGGTCGAGGAAAGTAATGATAAAGTAGAAAAGGAAGAATCTTTTACCAAGGCCAGATTAACCAGCCCTTTTTGCCAAGAGCTACATTAAGACTAGCACTAAGAAGAAAGGCCATATTATAGGTGGCTCCCACCTGAGCAGAATGGAGGCATCCACCTGCAGACTGGGCTATCTTTTCAGGGAACTCTTTCTCCCTGGAACCCAAATCAAGGTTGTCACCAGAAAACTGATGAGCACAGGATAGTCTTTTGATTATGACACACTCTCGCTCTGTTACATGGGTACAAATTAGATTGCAATAAGAAATCAAAGATCAACCAAAGGAGATAGCAGAGCCCTCGGAAAAATTATTCAGGAGCCCAGGTGATGTTTTCCTTAATCCTCCCATTAATGGGGAGACACATTGGAAGATACAGGTGTACATCAAAACCCAGCTCCAGAACTGGTTCCTCTTCCAGAACTTCAGAGAAGAGTTCTGAAATGTGCAAAGTGTCTTGGGGCCTGATGGGATTCACCTGTCCCAATGGGATAAAATGTCCCTTTGCTTGTAAGCTGGCAGGACTGATTAACAGGACTTCAAACTACAATTTATAGGGAAAATCAGGAGAGATAATGGTAAGCCAAAGTTTGGTAGGGCATCACCTCAGGGTGACAATGGTAATGAGAGCATTTATATTTATCCAGGGAACACCTAAAACAGCCATACACCAAAGCATATAGTATGAGATTCACACAAATAGGACTGGAAATGTTGAAAAAACTGTTATTTCATTGATATTAGTGAGAGTTGGTAAAATAAGTCCCATGACTTGGAGTACTGGGATGGAGACATGTCCAAGAGGGATAGGCAATGCAAGCAAAGAAGAATAATTCCACTTGCAAGGGAGAGTTTTGACTCTCCCTTTTGTACAGCCCCTACAGTTAAGAGTTATGTGGTTGAAAGCTTCTGGATGAGAAATAAGTGATGGAAAAGAATGCAGATGTTGTAGTGTGTGTCTGTGATGAATAATCAGGACAGCAGTGATGAGATATTCTATAGGCAATTACAAGAAATTCCTGCACTGGTAGCCCTTGTCCTTTATGGGAGTTTTCAACTTCCAAGACATCAGCTGAATATACTATACTGCTGTGATAAGCAAGTCTGGAAAATTCCTGAAATTCATTGAAGATAATTTATTGTCACAAATATTCAGCAAGAAAACTAGAAAATATGCTCTCCATAATTTGTTATTTGTGCAAAGAGAAGGATTCATGGGAGATGTGCTGGTAGGTTGGCAGTCTTGGCCACAGTGATCAAGAGGTGGTTGAGTTTAAAAACTTTTGTTGGAAGGGGAAGTAAGATCATTAGAGTTGCAATCCTAGATCTCATGAGAGCAAATATTAAGCTATTCAGGCAGCTACTTTTCAGTGTCCTCTGGGAATGTCTTTATGAGGGCCTGGGAATCCATAAGTTTTTAAGAACCACTTTTTAAAAGCAGAGGAGTAGACAACTCCCTTGTTTTGTAAATCAAGCAAGCAGGGCAAAAAATCAGCTTTGCTGAAGGAGAAACTCCTCTTGGAACTCCTGAGGAAACAGAAACTGTATGATTTCTGAAACAGAGGTCAGGTTTTGGAAGAGGATTCCAGAGCCCTTCAGGGACAAGTCAAAAAGTATAAAAGCAATTAAATAACTTTTTATCATATTCCAATCAAATATAATAAGAAAGTTCTTCTCTAACTACCCATTTTGATCGTACTAAATAACCACCTGAATTAAATTTGAGTTGTAAACACATCTTTAATGACAATATGGCCCTTTTACCAATCTGGCTTTTTTACAGGAGTTCATAAATGTTAATATTTATCAACCAACTAAAATAGCTGTAAAACTCTAAAACTGCTTTAGGTTGTATTTTGTTGCCCTTTCTCCATATTTGACATTACTTATCTTTTACTCATCTTCCTAGTCATCTTTCAAAATAATTACATTTAGATCTTTAATATTTAATGAGAAATATTAATAATCCTTCTTGTAAATAATCCTTCTTGTAAACATACCAAATGTTTACACTACATTTACTTAATGGTAGCATACAGACGTAATGGAAGTTTACATGAATTAATGCTGAAAGTATGAATAGCATTAGATGCCAAAAAGATGCTACAACTGATAGATACAGTTATTAACACTGACATTTTGATTAAGAAATATGCAGGGAATTTTGAATCACAAAATTTAAAGTCAGAGTACGTTAGAATTCTTGGCATTGTCAAGGATAGTATGTAACACATTTCCTATTTTGTTCTACTTCTGTCAGATTTGACCGATTATTTCAGTGGAAATTTATCCACCAGGTAACAAACAGAAAGAAAATAATTACCATCATTATTTTTCCTGAGGCTACCAAAAGCATCTAGTATAATGTGGTTTGGAATTCGAAAGGAAAGTAAATGCCTCCCATGCAAAACCACCACAATGAGATAAAAATAAGATTAATAATCCAATGTTAAGCATAAGTCACTATTACTATGACATAATTGGCAAGAAGACCTTTATAAATTATAAAATATAGTTTCATCTCTTGAAATGTCTCATATTTCCCAGTCACTCTGTTCAAATCCACCTTAAAAAAAATCAGATGTTGATTTTTTTAAGTCTGAGAAATTTAAGCTGAGGAGTTTCTTTAAACTAAATCTATCAGTTAAAAATAATTCTTTAGTTATGATTTTTGCATAGCTTATTAATTTAGCTATCAGTATTAAAATAATTTTATGAGAGTTTATCTTCAAAGCCAGTTAGGAATTAAGGAAGAACACTGAAAACCAACATAATGACTTATTTTAAAAATTTTATTTCAAGTTATCTAGTTAGTGAAATGTTAACTAGTTACTGATTGAAATTCTAGTTTACCAAGTGTTGTCACAAATTTTACAAACCATCAAATGAATCCTAAAGCAAGTTTTGGCTAAACAGAATATTCTCCTCTTTGCAGAGATGATATTGGAATGACAGAAGTATTGCAGGGCTACTCTGCCCTTCCTGTCTATAGATTTTCTTCCATGTCCAAAAATCTAAAGCCTTACATACAAGGTACTGTCTGCTGTAAGAAAGAAAAAAAAAAAAAAAAAAAAAAAAAAAAAAAAAAAAAAAAAAAAGGAAAAACACAAAATCACAGAATGTGCTGAGGGACCCATGGGGATCATTGAGTCCAACTGTTGACCCCTACAGGACCTCCCCAGGAGCTCTGTGTGCCTGAGAGTGTTGTCCATGTACTTCTTGAGTTCTGTTAGGCTGATGCTGTGACCACTGCCCTGGGTTCTGTTCCAGTGTCTGTTCCAGAGCCTAAACACCCTCTGGGTCAAAAGCCTTTTCCTTATATTCAACTTAAACCTCCCCTGACACAACTACAATCCATTCCCTCAGGTCCTACTACTGGTCTTCACAGAGAAAAGATCAGATGTCTGCCCCTTCTCTTCATCTCATAAGGAATTTGCAGACTGCAATGAGGTGTTCTCTCTGTCTCTTCTTCTCCAGGTCTTCTCCAGACCAAGTGACCTCTATCACTCCTCATACAACTTCCCATCCAGACCATTCATCAAACTTGTTACTTTCCTTTGAACACTCTTTAATAGCTGGGTATCTTTCTTATCTTTGGTGCCCAAAACTGTCCCCAGCACTTGATGTGAGGCTGCTCCAGTCCAGAGTAGAGCAGGACAATGCCCTCTCTTGCCCAGCTAGCAATGCTGTACCTGATGCCCCCAGGATAGGGTTGACCCTCCTGGCTGCCAGGGCACTGCTAACTCAAATTCAGCTTGTCATTGACCAGGATCCTCAGGTCCCTTTCTGCGACACTGCTTTTCAGCAGCTCATTCCCCAGTCTGTCCATACATCCAGAGTTGCCCAATTCCAGGTTCAGAATCTGGCACTTGCCCTTGTTGAACTTCATACAGTTGATTGCTCATCTCTAATTTGCTGAGGTCTCTCTGCAGGGCCTCCCTGTCTTCAAGGGAGTCAGCAGCTCCTCCCAGTTTTGTATTGTCTGTGAATGTGCTAAATTTGTGGGTAAAAAAAATAATAATTGTCACAGTTTTGGAGACAGGCATGCAACTGCTCACACCAAGTTCATACGACAGCAGCCAAAGTTTATTGATGGGTGCCTCTTTTATAGGGGCTTCAAATTCCCTGTGTTTACACACCTGATTGGTGGTGGTCTTAGCACCACCCAGCTCACTGGCCAATGATATGTCTGCATTCAGGATTTCATGGGATTGGCTGGGGACCCCAGTTTGAGTTTGAATTCAACCTATTGTTGTCCCCAGGGACTTGTTTACTTCTACTTTCTAAAACTAGGCTATGCAGCTTACAGACCAGCTGTAGCTGTAATAATAATAATAATAATAATAATAATAATAATAATAATAATAATAATAATAATAAAGAGAAGAACAAAGCTTTGTGGTGAGCGTCATGTGGAAACTCAATAGGAATGTTATGGAGAAAAATAATAAATACAACTAAAATATATCTAAACAAAATTTTGAATAAAAATCATGAAAGTCAAAATAAAAGAATTCTTAAAATGAATGCAATTTTGTTTGGGAAACTTGGTCCAGCTCATTTTTAGATGTTGTATTATATGTAGTTTGGTCATGGATTTGCTAGAGACAACAAAAGGGCTATAAGTTGCCATAAACCTGATTGTACAGTCCAGTTGCTCTCAAGCTCCACGGCAACAGTTTAGCCTACACAGACCTACACTATCCATCATTTTCTCTATCACAATGACTCAGGCCAGAATTACATTTCATCTTCTGAAAAAAATTCAAGTGGAATGAATTTCCATTACAAGTGGAAAAAATTTAATTTATTTTCAGGTGGATTTAGGGATAGGTATGTGAGTCCGAATAAAGTTTAAACTGTTTTTACTACAATCCTTGTGTTTCTCATGGGTTCTATCTTTTACTTTTCCATGCCTCCCCTCATCCCACCAGCATAGAGGGTACTGAGTGAGTGGCTCTGTAGTGCTTGGTTTCTGGCTGGGGTTAAATCACAGCATCCAAGGAGGGAAAGAGACAGGAGTAACTGTTTCTGTGACTATCAAAATCTCTCGTGGAGGAGCAGAATTCATTTGTTTCAATGCACATGTTCAAGCTTACAGTCATTGGCCACATCTTTCTGTCCCCTCCGTAAGAAAGCCCCGTCTGTCTCACTGTAAAACATACTTTTTTGTTTCTTTCACATTCAGACAAAAAAGAATTTTCACATTACTCCTTTTTTCTTTTTACCTTATATTTGGTGTCTCAACAGTAATAGCATTCTCACATACCAATCTTTACCAGCAAAAGAGATTATTGTAGGAAGAGAAGGTGGGAAATATAAAAGCTAGTCTTTCAGGAGAAAAAGTAGGAAGAGACACAGAAAATGAACAGTGCCATAAAGATGAATTAATCAAGTTATGAAAAGAAAGGAAGCCAGATTCTAAAATAGTACTAGCTGTTTGTCAGCTGTAGCCATACCAATAAATGCTGCCTGGAAAAGGAAGAATTCCTGGATTTTTAACCCTTTCAAAGACTGCTAGAAATGCATTTTGGTAGCTAACTTAAAAGCATTTCTCTCAATTTCTTTCTTGGTTTTGGTAATGCCGTGCTGTTCTGTTCTCTGTCATTTAGACCCCCCTACGTTTTCCCTGAGGGCTGAATAGTTACCACCAGCCCTACAAGGAGAATCTCTCTCTATTTTACATAGAACTCTCTGTCCCTTGAAACAGAAGGAAAAGGAAGAAAAAAAGAACACTGTTAAGAATGAAGATGTGACTGTTTCCAGAGTGACACAGATGAAAGAGCTGCCTTTCCCTTGGTACTCAGTAATGCTTGCACCTCTGGCCGGGAAGGGATTCTGCACAGCACAGAAGCATCAGATAATTTTCATCTGTGGCTGTACTCTGTGTCTTACACAAAGTAATGTGGCCTTCAAGGTTTTGAAGGATCCTTGACTTGCGACGACAATGTACATATGTTTATGTATATGTATATAAAAAGCAGACATTTATTTCTCTTAGCAAGAGTGGGAGTTTGGCTGGTTGGGATAGACAGTAAGCTTTGTTAACCACAAACGCATCAACTTAACGCCTTGGGAAGTGGGATGCTAAGAAGGGAAACATCTAGTTGGGTTATGGTGAGAAGGATGGGATTGTGGATATAGTTATGTTAATACAGTTGTGCCACATAAGGTTATGTTATGAGTTCTTGTTTATGATTGGTTAACAATGTTTTACATATAAGGTAATGTTAATTTTCATTGGTTCACTCTTCTGTTACGGAGGTTACACGTTGTTACGTTTGACCCATTGCTGGGTCTTTTGAGGTTGTCCTATACTGTGCATGGCTTCTGTCCTGTGTTGTTTTGCTCTGTTATTAAAGTTCCTTTCAGGGCTTTCTCAATCATACCCATCCCTATCTATTTCATTTTGCCACTCCCAGCTGGTCCGGTTCTGAGGTCACGACACTGGCACAACAAGCAAGTTCTAGTAGCCCTTTGGCTTCTGAAAGATCTCTTTAGATGCCAAAAGCATAGTAAGCTTAGACAACCAACATACAAATCTATTTTTTGATTTTCCATAATTTTTAAAAACATAATAATACATATACAATACTACTATGTCTTTCTAGGACACTGCATAAATGTTAAATGCAGTGGACATGAAGCCTGGAATAAAAAGTGAAAAATAAATATTGTTTGTTTTTAATATCAGCTTATGCAATAGGATTAAGAGGAAGGTAATAAAAGCAATCCTTAATGTGTGTTTAAGGTGTGTTCCATTTACAAATGTCAGATTCTACTTTTCACCTTAGGAAATACTGAAAGCAAAAGTCATTAGCTGAGGCAAATTTTAGGAGAAGAAAACAGATCCTAATTTTTATTAATATTACTGCAGTAAGATCCTGAAATTAAGATAAGTTTTAGTTCAGTGTTTTACAACTGACTCCAATAGCAGAGTAATTTTTAAAGGAAAGTATATGTATTCCCCATATGAATGGCTAAAGAGTGAAAATATTGTTATAGTTATGAAAGAAGTTATTCAGTACAATGACTATTTTAGACATGTACCAAACTCTCTAATCCTGCCTTTTTGTTTCAAAGGATTTTTGTTCATTTCAGGAGAAAAAGTAAGAAGAGACTGGACTCCAACCAGACAAGACATTTAGCCCAAGTAGAAAGAGTTTTTTGCTGCTTGGGGTTTTTTTGTTGTGTCCTCACAGAGAGCGAATGTGACCTTGTGACTTTAAAAGATATAGATTTTTTTAATACAGTTTTTTTAAAAAAAACACCCTACCGTTCTCCTGTAAAAATGTTTCCAATAGCAACTTGAAGGAAAGTACAATAAATTTACCTGAAATTCTTCCTGCAATGGCAAAATTAACTGTTCTCTGTACTGTACACTTGTTGTCTCTGTATTTTCATGAAACCAAAAAGAAACCAAGCTAGAATGTCAGGACCTTGAATCCATTGTAACAGTTGTCCATCAATAGCAGTTTCCATTGTTTTGTGATCCTTTTGCATTTATCTCCCTATTTTAATAAACTATTCAGAAGTAATCTTTGTCTTTCCTCTTAAAAGTAAATGAAAGTATCAAGAGTCTTTTGTAAGATGGCTGATGATAACCTACTGCCAGTGTCATAGTAGCTAGCAGCAGTCATCAGAACCTCTTCCAAAATGAAGACTGTGCTACTACCTCCCAAATCACACAGAGCAGTTGCAGGTGTGTACTGCTGCCCTTAAGCTTACCTGAGACAATATTTTGGAGCTCTAAGATATCCCAGTATGCTCCTGTATTCTGGCTTTCAGTTGCAGATCATCCAAAAGAGATATAGTGCTTTAATGTTTACCAATGATTTTATAACTGTTTGCAAGAAGCCAGGTTTAAGTAAAAGCAAATTAAAATTACTTTCCCCACTGAAGTTACAAAGATTTTTAAATAGGTGCCATAAAAGAGGAGAAAGTAATTTTCTCCTTTTGCCCCAATGTCAAATCTGAAAGAACACTCTCTGTGAGGACCCTGGGGGGCATCCCCTAAGTTAACTAGACACAAGAAGCTTCCCTCAAAGCTGTTAAAACCCCATTGGCTCCTTCCCCTGTTCCTATGTCCCTGAGCCACTCCCTCCCTTTTCCCTGATTGGCCCTCATCTTTGTACTGCCCTGAGACCAGGGGACCACTGGGGCCCTGGGGAGTGGGTAAGCAGGACTCTCCATATGTGTGTGCCAGGGACCTGAACATCTCACTGTGTGGCTGAATTAAACATCTGTGGATACCATGCAAATGCTCTTTCTGCTTCTTTACCCTGGACTTTACTAGCAGCAGTTCAGGCTGCTACAACTTTTTCTTCCTGTTTCATCCAGGTGAGAAGCTGTAGATAAATTACCTGAGTGTAGCTTTTTTTGTACGTCTTCAATACCAGCACTGTTATCACTAAAGAGAGTAACTGGCTGGGGAAGAATGCCATTCTTTATACCTACAACCTTGTTTGGGATTTATTCAGGGTTTCATTTAGATTCTAATCTTCCCAGACTCATTTTCTTTTCAAGATTATGGACACTTAGTTTATTTCAGGGGACAGTTTCAGCCCTGTCATCTTGGATAATGTTTAGACAGTTTATCTACTCATATCTGTCATCTTAACAAGTGTTTTACTCTACAAGTGGGCACAACTCTTCTTTCCCTGTTATTGTATGTAATATGATAATCTTGAGTGAAGCCTCTCCCTATACCAATTTACATAAATATGCAAATCAACCACAAAACTTTCCCTGCTAATTATTAATTAAGATCAGACAGGGGAGTTATACACCACTCTGGAGCAATAGCCTCTTTGAAATCTTTAATCCATCATGTCTCTCAAGACAAACAAAACACAAAAAATACATCTTGGAAAATTCAAATTTCTCACTGAAATAATGTCTAAAATCCCCAAATCTACAGGGTGAGGCAGCAGAAATATCATAAACTCTTTAAGATTTCTTTTTACCAGGGCTTTTTACACATATTTCTATATCAACTGTAAAACTAAATAAAGGACTTTGAAAACTATGCAGATTTGATGAATGAAAAAACCACTCTAGATATATACACTATAATAATGTGCTTCCATGTGAAGGATAATATTCTTCCCCATATCATGGGAAAAGAAGGAAGTCAGGTAGATTACAAAAGGAAGCACAATGTGGGTTCCTTCAACTTGGAATCTTCTCTTTTTCTCCCCACACTGAATATGGGACAAGGAAGGTCAGCACAATAATGGAAGACAACAAATATTGTGTCCCAGTTATTGAGATAAATTCTGTAACACCCAAAACTATACATCACATACCAGTTTCTGGAAATGTTTTCATCCTATCCCTGTTCCCTAAGAGCAACATCCCATACTCCCTTTGTATGTTTTGCTGAGAGCCTGACAGCACTGAATCCTCTGGTGTGCTTCAGCAGATGTTATGTGACAGAAGGAGACATTGCTGTTTGCCTAAAGCACACTTTCTCATGCTAAGCCTGATATTGAACCTCTGATGTTTACATCAACTTTTACTTCATGCTGGCAGAAATAAAACATTCTATACCAACTGCCAAATTCAAGTTTACAAAGAAGACTTTTTGGGAAAAAAATGAACAGGTGAAACTTGAATGACAATTGAGCTTTGAAACATATTAACATTTGATGAAAATTCCAACTTCCTTGCAAAAATTTTAGCTGAGCTAATAATTGCCTAGTACATTTGTAATGCATGATTAATTGTAGTTATCTAAAATGCATTACAATATACGGTAAAACTAAGCAAACTGACAGCTCCAAGATTATGCTTACTTTCATGAGCACTTCATCTTACATTTTAAATGACTCAGTAATGGTATCCATAAGTTCTGTATATGCCTACTTTATTAATGTGACATAGATTTAAATGGGTAACACTTTTTAAGAAGAAATGTGGTCATGTGTAGATTATACCATAAGACTTGTTAACCAAATTTTGAGAAAAATCATGCACACAATATGGGCTTCAGCCCGGTTAGAATTTTCTATCAGTCAAAGGTCAAGATAAATTCATCTAGTGGAAGGGCCAGAGGCTAAAGCATATGTGTGCCTCTCCAAATGAGCTTGAATTCACCAGTTTATTTTACCAAAACACCAAAAATGGGATTAATTTTCATTAAAGGATATTTTATCTATCCAAGGTAAGAATTTTCTATCTCTTCTTTGTTGGAAAAAAAAATCCAAGTCAGCTAGTGAATCCTGTTTGAATATTTCATGCTGAAAAATGTAATAACCCACACTTAGAGATAATCAATACTCAGTAAAAAATACTACTCAATATAATTGGTTTGCTCTTTGTGCTCTTACTGTTTCATTTTTTGAGCCATCTGATGAAGAGTGGAAATTCAGTGACACCACAAGAGTAGGTCATTTTCTGCCTTGAGAAGTTCCTTGTTAAGTTTCAATTATTTTGCCAGTTTGTACAACAGTCTTTCAGTCTTCCTTACATTCTTAGCACAGGTAGGTGGCTAATGTCTCTTCACATATGTTTCACAGCATGTTCTGAACTATTAGAGCACTTAACAACTAAAAAGTTCTTTTCCTGTAGTGTACGTAAATGTGACCCCTGTTGGGTGATGTTCCTACAGTACCTGATAAGAATCACTTAATCAAGTGCTGCATTGATAGAGGTGAACAGCAGAGGAAACTGTTCTTATCAAATTGCATTACAAGCTATAATAACAAAGCAAAAGTAAGCCACACTGTAGGTGCATTTAAATGAAGCTATCTGTAGGACTGGCCTCAATACCTACTTCTTTGGCATTATTTTGTGTGTGTGTGTGTGTGTGTGTGTGTGTGTGATAAAAAATGTTGAGATTTCACACTTTGTGCTTGCTTGGATTTTTTGAAACAGGGTAGAAAACCAAAACCAAACCCCCAGCTTTAGTTTGCAAGTTGTGTGCAGGGGGATTATGAAAGTGGCAGGATGAATGTGCCTCCTTCCTAGCTAGAACTCCTGTGTTGGGTATGGGAAATGCTCTGCCTAAAACATTGCAGCAACTATTTTTTCCATATCTCAAATAATGAGGCCATACATCAATCTCAGGAAGCTTGTGGGCTCTTTCTTTGTGACTTTGATCTGAAAAGTCAGTCTGTTCATGTCAGACACCATCATAACAATAATTCCTTAAAAATGTGGTGGTGAAAATTCCTCGCTAATTCAATTATTTGTGTTAAAATTGAGGCCTGGGTTCTGATATATATGTGAAATCTTTGTCTGAACATATATGTATCCACACCTTCACAGATTTGTGTATCTTCCCACACAAAAAAAAAATCCCATTACTTTACATCTTACTGGAGTTTAGTTTTGATCTATCCTAAATGAAACATTGATTTTCTGATTATAAAGGCATGACCATATTTACTGTGCAGCTTTGGGAGGTCTAAGAAGTTCTTGTTAACAAAGTCCTGTGTCATATACTTCAATTACACATTAAAATTATCCCCAAAGTAAGAAAGAAAAATAAAGAATCCATGTAAGCACTTAAAATAATCACATAAGTGATATCATAAATACAATAGAACACAATATAATGAGGTCAGGAAAATTTATGAAGAGAGCTGTTTTGGTTTGAAAGCAAAACCAGTGAGAAACTCCAAGTCAGAAATACAATTTATTGGGAAAAGGGAAAAGAAACAAAATACATGCAATAATACAAAAGAAAAACCACAGGCAGAGTCAGAATACAACCTGACACCCCTTTGGCCAGTGAGTTTGTAGCAGTGGCTGCAGTCCTCTTGGAGTGGCAGATGTGATTTCTGTTAGAGCAGTGATCCTGTAGAAGAAGTGTAGTCATCCAGTGGAAACCCCAGCTGTGTCCTCTTGGAAACTTGTGTGAAGGCTGCCTCTCTGCCCAAAAATCCCAGAATACATCTAGGTGGGAATGCTTAGCTCCTCCCCGCTGGGCAGAGCATTTCACAATGGGCTGATGCCATTCTGAGTCATGCAGTGGGTTCTTGATCAACCTGTTAAACAGAAATGGCCCCTGGAGGGAGTTATCTCTGAGTCATGTGGCAAGACACTGATGGGCCCATTAACAGGAACTAAGGAAAACTGCCCAGAAGACAACTGCTACACAGATGGCAACAGAAAATATCCTGCTTCTCAATCTCGGACAAGAACCCATATTAAAACAAACAAAATGACCAATAACAAAAGTAAACAAACCTAAAAAAAATCCCCTAAGATGTTTTCCTGTAAAATTAAGGCAACAAGGTTGTATCCTTCAAATAGGGGTAAAAATTATCAATATCAGAGGAGCACTACAGTACCTTGAGAATGCTGCACTATTCTTTGCCTATTTTCTACCACATAGTGACTTGGACATGTAACAGACTTACCTCTCCTAGTTTCCCAAAAATGTTTGTACCTGATTGTTACAAAATCCCACCAGGTAAGTTCTGGAAAGCAGAAGAATCAAGCACTGTATTTCATCTTTACATTACATATGAAACTAAAGAACATAACTATCACCTTTGTAGAGTTTTCATCTGCTAATTTGTGAGCAAACAAGTACATTCATACAAAAATACCAAAGTATCCTTCTTCTTTTTAGTAATGTTTAACTGAAACATTAAGCTAAACATTAAATTCTGGATAGAGTTTGATCTTTACCTAAAAAAAGGGCCCTGTATTTTTTCTCTATAAACATATTTTAGTTATCTCATATAAATGAAGCCTATATTTCCTTAGATACAATAATAGTAGAGTAACATTTGAAATTATTAGCATATTTTAACCAGAATTTAGAATAAAGAGAATTTCATTCTGTGCTACCATTTATCAACCTCATAACACTATGTTAACAACATGTTTCCCTCAGAAAGATGTTGATCCCTGAGCACTAGTATCTGCAAAAAAACAGGTGAGGTGGCAGAGGAAGGGGCATGTTGATGTAAACACATAGCAGTAAATTTATATTACAAATACAGGATTTCTTCTGGATACATTTTTTTTCTCTACTTTTGTTTCTCAAACCAATCAACCAAAACAACAACAACAACAACAACAACAACAACCACAACAACAACAAAAATCAACCCAAACAAAAAAACAAAACAAACCAAACAAAAAAAAAAAGAAAACAGCAAAAAAATCCCTACCAAAAGACCACTAGGAAACCAGTTTTCATCTATGTCAATAAAATACTTATGGGAGAACACTGAAGTCATTAAAAGGCTAAAATACAAAATTGAGGGGATCAGGCAAAACAACAGCTTTGAAGACTAAGCTGTCTTACACTGTCACTAAAGATATATGTTCAAACACTCAATTATATGAAAACATGAAAACAACTGGATTTCTGAGGTTGTTGATTCCACTATTTCACCCCAAAGTTGTGGTACCCTGAAAAGTAGATTTGCAAAACAAATTTTTCTTCTATACATATTTTATGCTCCATTCTATTGACTGAATGAGCTACATGATTTTTCTGTTAATCTTGGTAAAAGGAGAGTAACTGGGCAGAATGGAAAAACACCTTAAAAAAACCCCAAAAAAGACAATGCAAGTTTTCTCAAAAAAAAAAAAAAAAAAAAAAAAAAAAAAAAAGCTAGTAAAATAATGAAAACTCCTTATAGTGCTGAAAGTTTATGCTTTCTGTCAGATTGTTATACTCCCTGTTAAGTCTAATTCTATTTGCCCTTCACCTACTATCCTGTGAAAAATTTTGATCTAGAAACTTCACTTTCTGAAACTTGTCTTTGCCTTCTAAAAAACTCTGAGATGGAACAAAAGCAGAGCTTTGTATAACCCATGTTAGAAAAACAGTAATCTAAAAATCTTCCTTTTCATTTCTGATTTTATTTCACTTCCTTATTCCCCAGATACTAAAGAATTATATATTATTTTTTTCTAATATTGAGCAAAGTAGCATTCACATACCAATAAATTTTGATTTCTGAAGAGTTTAATCCTCAGAACTGTTGATTTTGGATTTTGTTGCAGAAAACCACTAGAATAAAAGGGCTCTATTAGTAATTTGGATGTGGATCAAATAAATATTATCCCCACTAGTCCTAGTTTTTTTCCCCTTTACATTTGGCTCAGCGTTGTCTGGGCTCAATATTAAAGGTATAAACTATTAATAATGAGGTTAAAGATAAGAAATGTTATTTTCTATTCTTCCCAGTGACAGTGTGTCTATCACTGCTCTTGAATCCCAGGAGTAACTTTCAAATAAAGATACACTGTCTATTGCTGATTTAGGATTTGTTTGGTTTGTTTGCTAATTTTACTTTTTTCAGTTATCTAGTCTAGATACATTGATCCTTAGAGGGCTGCAGGGTATAATTTGTACTACTCAATATTTCTTGTTCCTTTTTTGTTAGGCTGCCTTAAAGTTCTTGAAATTATACTGGTCAGTCTTAATTTGAACTTTTGTCATTCGCACTCACAGTTTATTAAGATGCTGAAAGTCTATTGTTATACTACCAATATTTGATTCTTCACTAAGATTCAACCATTATTTAAGAAATCTCATTTTGATCACATATGATGCTATTTTTTTCAAAATATTGTAAATTGTAGCTACACTAATGGGAATAATATTGAAAATATTTAGCATAATTTAACACAAATTAAGATGAAGATGCTTCTTATCTAGACTGTTGCCACTATTTATTGCAGTGAGTGAAAATGAGAGCGGTATGAGAACTGCTATGAATAATCATTAGGAGTACTGCTAAGAGTACTGTTAGTTGTTTGTTTGGGTTTTGCTTTTGGTTCTCAGTTTTTTTCTATGCCTATTTTCTTAGGAAGTTTCTACCACCTTATTTTTCTTAATTTGTTTTTATTTGGTTTAGGAAACACCATGAAAGGTTATTCACCTGTTACCCTTGCTACGTAAAATAGATATCTTATTTATTGCTTTTTTCCCCACTGATCTAAATTATTACTATTCTGTTGCTTTGTTCTTTTCTCTCTCTGACTTCCTTGTTTTCACCCGGCTACTCTTTCCCGGGGCGCTGGCCAGGCGCTTCCGGGAGCCGCCGGAGAGAGAAGCAACAAACACCTTTGTGGGTTCGTCTGATACAGACAGAGCTGTTTAGAGAGCGCGATCAAGACCGGGATAAAGAGACTCAAGAGACTGGACACTTGTTGTGCAGTCCAAAGTAGGTTGTATTTGCTCGAACGCCGCACGTACAAGTGACAATGATCAGGGGTCCAGACACAGGTTATATAGGGGAAAATAAGAGATAAGGTGAAACCAATAGAACAATGCCCAGTGTGAATACATTATAGGTAAAATCCAATGGGAATAACACCTGGGGGAAGGATGAATACACGTAAAAATACAGAATAGAAACTCCAGCTTTAGGTTTAGGAAACAGAAACTCCCATCTCAAATTCACACATCCTTTTTGCTCCATTTGCATAGCTGCACACTGCAACACTATTCAACAGTCAAATGAATAATATGATAACAACATCAGAATGGGGTGCTGGTGTTGTAAATATGTGTGTTTCAGTGATAGATAAGCAGCCTGAAGGAATTGAAGGCTCTGTCTTCTTACTGATATGTTAATGTCATTATGATGAATTGACTCCTTCTGCTGTAGTTATTTGGGGCTATTCATTGTGGTTTAAAGGACATGAGCATTGAAAGCAATCCTTAAAAATCTAGTCATTAATTTTGTTCCTTTTACTATAGAAAGTTATAAAATAAGCCCAAGCCACTCAACAATACTATAATTATTTTATTTCTATTTTTTCTATGTGTCTTCTTCTGGAAGAATATTTCCTAAGGCATCAGAAATTTTTATTGTCCTGTTGATTTTGTTTCTCAAATTAGATTTTTTTTTTGATGGACTAAAGATTATTTTGTAAGCTTTTCCGTATAGTGTAAGTGACAATTATGACAAAGGTCAAGGAAAGTCTTTGAATCTAGTGCGTTTTCTTTAGTTAGACAAGAAAAGCCACTCCAGAATTGCTGAGGGACCAGAGATAAGGAATATAATTGATACTAAGAACTTTATATCCAATTAACTTTGATAGTTTTGGTCTTCTAACCAAGGTACTATTTGTCCCTTTCCTTTAATGTATAAGCTAAATATTTCAGTTTTAGAAAGAGAAGTTCAAATGAAAATAATATTTCCATAGTGAGGGGTTGGGGGAAGAGAGAAAAAAAATCTAAAAAGAAACAGGAATTTAAAAATCATTCCCCACTGTATAGACAATCTCAAGCAAAATACTGAATAAACTGCACTGAACTGGAAGATTTTCCCTGATACTGTTATGCACTTCTGTTTGATCTTTTTTTCTTAGTTGTTTGCTTCCAGCAATGAACAGAATGATTTGTGGTAAATGCTAACAAACTTAGCGACAGAAATGGCATGGTTTTATTTATTCAGCTCAGATAATTGTGGTTTGGGGTTTTTTTTGTCATTACCTTTCTTGAGGAAAAGCTTGCCAAAGCTTAAAAAAAAAAAAGACTCCCCACACCTAGAGAAATTTTTTTAACTGTCTGATCATCTGAATAAGCTTCTCTTTTAATAATATTTTAGCTAATGGTCTTTTAATATTTCTGATATTTCCTTAGGTAATAATTAGCTCATGAATGCACAGTCTCATAACAAATATACAGGACATGTGCCAGAAAATAGTGAATTTTCTATAAATTTTAATAATTGTACAGACTAGATTTTTAGCTAATTTTAATGATTTGAAAGCATTCCAATGTTTAACTATTAATTCTTTGCTCTTTAAAAGCCAATTTCTGATCTATCCTTTGTTTTCTATCATAGTTCAACAGGTGTAAAAATCAGTTTCTGAAACATCTAAATGCTAAAGTTCTCACAGATTTATAATGTTTCATTTAATAAATCATCAACCCAAAGAGGTATTACATTTTCCTTGTGTTACATTTTCTGTAGGAATTATATTTTAGGTCCCATTTTTGTTCCATTGGCTAGGATATTTAAGAACTGCAGCTCCCAGAACCCACATCATCAAAAGAGACATACAGAACAAGAACAATCCCATCAGAATGATGTCCTGTCTGGGTACAGTGAATTAGTTAGCTGCTAATTATGGAGAAATTATAATTGAATACTGCACAAGTTTTAAATGAAGTGTTTTGCTATAATTTATTAAGACAAAAGGAATATTTTAAACTATTTGTCCTATAGAATGTTAAAATACTGGGATATCCAGAGATGCTGAAATTCATGTACCTCTATTCACTTTAGATACTTTTGAGGTGCACAGTCTTATCCAGGAGCAAAAGACACAAATTAACTCGTCTATATTATCTCAGATGTGTCAATTAACTAGTATTATTATGTATTTATCTCCAAAACAGACAATATTGTATTTTTAAAAAAATTTCATTTGAAGTGCCCTCTGATGATTTTCACAAGTTCTTGAGACTTACAAGTCTTTGAGAAATCATTTAAAATTTGTCCTATTTTTTTTGTCTGTGCATGTTAAGACTGCTTGCAATTAATTACTTTTGTTCTTTACTCTTTTTAAAAAGTAGGCTATTAATAAACTTTCCTGTTCTAGATTATAATTGCATGTGACATTGGTGTATGGTTTATTCATACCTGCCTGTAGGATGAGCAGTATAAAATAAAAGCAGTAACCTTGTTTATTTTTACTTCAAATGCTGCAACTGAGAGTGTGTAAATGTACTTTGTTACTGTTTTATAAGTGCTGCACAGAGACATTTTTGCAGCTGGTTTATAAAGTGGTGTTACTGTGTTTTAAAGCTGCTCTTCTTGAAAAAAATGTCATTTAAACCTCTCTCTGGAGATAAGTGCATAGTTCATATCCTGTGCACAAGTATCCTACAAAAGCATCAAACCTATTTCCCACACTCTTTACTGGCTTGCAGCAGTATGATTTGGTGAGTTGACATTTGCTGGCCACCAGGCACGAACCAAGCTTCTTTCTTACTCCCCCTTCTCAGCAGGACAGGAGGAGAAAATGTACTAAAAGCTCATAGGTCAAGACATGGGCAGGAAAATCAATGAATGAGTACCAGCGTGAGCAAAAAATCCTAACTCAAACTGAGGAAGATTAATTTAATTCTTTGCTAATTGAAAACAGTAGGATAGAAATAACAGAGTGTGAGAAATTGAAACAAAACTAAATACTTCTTTACCTCAACAGTCTCTCTTCCCATGCTCAACTTCTTTTTTAAACTTCTACTTTCTCCACACAGTGAAAAGTACAGGGGAATGGGGAATAGGAATTTAGGTCAGTCCATAACAGGTCCTCTCTTCCACTTCTTCCCCAAATGCTCTAGCATGATCCAGCATGGGATCAAAATCCTTTAAGAACTGCTCCAGTGTGGATCTTTTCTATAGGCTGAAATCTTCAGAAGAGTTCTTCAGTGTGGGACTGCCATGGGCTATAATTCCTGCTCTGGGATTGACTCTCTCTGTGCTGCAGTGTGAATATCTGCTCCAACATGGTTTTCCATGAACTGCAGGGAAATTTCTGATCTGGAGATGGAGCAAATCCTCCCCCCCTTAATTCACTAACCTTAATGTTGTTTCTTTCACATTTTCCTCATCCTTTTCTCTCACAGATGGTGTACATTCTTTTTTTACCCTTAACCAAATATTTTATCACAGAGGTGCCACAAAGCAAGGCTCACTGGCTCATTTTGATCAGTGCCAGATCCATTTTGGAGCCGTCTAAAACTGGTTCTTTCTGACATAAAAACAGCTCCTAGTGTCGTCTTACAGGAGCCAATCCTGCATATCCTACACTACAGAAACCTTCCCTGTAACCCAAAACGTATTATTGATTCAAAGTCTGTGCTTTCACTTTTCCCTCTCTTTTTTTTTTTTTTTTTTTTTTGAAAGCATCCAGGATATAAAGTTTAAATGACAGTTTCACTCTTAGGCACAAAAAAATACCAGTGTCCTTGGTGTTAAACTCATCCTTCA
Organism: Vidua macroura; assembly: GCF_024509145.1. Lineage (NCBI taxonomy): Eukaryota > Metazoa > Chordata > Aves > Passeriformes > Viduidae > Vidua > Vidua macroura. Next base: position 69,031,290 of record NC_071611.1, read on the forward strand.
TCCTTGCAATTAGAATAATTTCTTTTAAATTATTTTATAAATTAATTTTCTCCATAGTAAAAGAAAAAAAAGAAAGAAAGAAAACGTGAAATTTTTTAACATTTTGACAGAACCAGATGAAGAAATTTTTTTTTTTTTGTCGTGTCTCCTAATTCTGAAAACAGGCCAAGGAAAAAAATTAACAACAGAGGGATATGATGAGAAAACAATTAGGAATATAATTGATATATTAATTTCTTGGATACCTGTACGATTACCTCAAGTACTCTGCAAATTCACAATAAAATCTTGGTATCACCTTAGCATCTAAAAATGCTGGTGATATGACAAAAAATATAAGATTTTTTGAAGTGAAAAATGGTGATGGAGGGGACCTTAATAGCTTTAATAGCAAAGACTGAAGTATTTTGGCAAGATGCTATTCTGATAAGGAAATAACCTCACATAACTTCCATTTAGATTCAGACTATTATTAACTCAAAGAAAATTTTATTTTGACAGACTCTACAGTGTACACACACACAAATGCAGTAAAAATACATAACTACATTCCCATTTTATGCTAAAAATCAAAGAAAAACAAATTAAAAGTGCTCATATTAGGAAAACATCTCTTAACAAGTACTTTTCCAAAAAAGGAAAACTTTTCAAGTTCCTAGAACTATGTTGTAATCCAGTGTATGAGAAGAAATAACAAGCAACCAGTGAGCAACTTGATAGCCAAAACAAGACTCCTTTGAGAATGGGGAAATCATTTAAATCTGTGTTAATCAAAGAAAAAACTGTTAAAATATCAAACAAGCTGTTAAACCAGAAAACAGGCAGAGAAGCAGAACCATGCATTTAATCCATCCATATAGTACTTTTCTAGATTCAGATATTGTGTTTGAGGTGACTAAATGCATCATTTTTTCTTCTCTTGTGCAGGGTGACATTTCTTCAGCAGCATGATTACTTCTCCATGGAAACACAAATTTTGAAGTTTTCTATTTGTTTGTGTAGAATTTCTCTACATGTTGTGATATATTCATACATGTAGTCAATCCACTGGGATAAATAAAGAACCACTTTCATAATTTCTTCATCACTAAATGAAAAGAGAATTGGTTGCATGTATTTTTAACTTTCATAGCAATATTTTTACAATTGATGTCATCTCTGTTCCTTCAGACCCTGTGTTTGTTCTTTAAATCACATAACTAGGACTGCTCACAGTTCTTACTTCACTATATTCTTAATTTAATTTAAAGATGTAACATCAATATACAGATAAAGAATTAGTGAAGCTGCAATATGATGTACAACAACTCTGGATGTAAGCAGTGTCTGAAGTTTTATTATCTTCTATTCTTGTACTGAAGTTCTTATGGCAAATTGCCAGCTGTTAAAGACTTGGGTATATTGCTCTGGCTTACAAATTAAGTGTTCTGTCTGATCTTTGGCACAGCAGATACCTCTGACACCTTTATTCATTATTTGTTGACACTGTTTTTTAATCAGCATTCTTATTTTAAATGGAGACTCTATTTCAGTGGCTCTGGTTTCCTAGCAACAGAGTTTATTGTCACTGACTTGTAATTTCAAAAGATCTGTGTTCAGAATGGTTTTCATGACTTTTAGTTCTCTGTATAGCCTCACAGACATAATACTTTGATACTCCATATATCCATATATTTTTTTACTGTAACCAACAACATTTCAAGCACCAGAATAAACTAAAATGACCACCACCTAAACTCATAGCAAACCAAATTCCAAGTGGAGGAGATGTATTTTATTTTTTATAAGGACTGCATTTTAGGTAAGTGTTTTGATTAATTTGTGTTCTAAAATTTATCCTTTGGATAAATAAGATTGGAGAATCATGTGAAAATCCACTGTGCTTATCTGTCGTCTATTTTCAGAAATAAATTTATCACAACATATTTTGTAATTTACAATTTCTTAAGTAAAAATTACTTTTTTGGATTTGTTATTGTATGAAAAGTATCTGCATTTTTAGTAATTAGAGATTGTGTGCTAGTTTCATCTGGAGTTGATTTAATTTTGTTCAAAATGGCTTAAGAGATTTTAAAAAATACATTATTTGCGGTGGTAAAGCTTTTTTCTCATCAAAATTTCTCCCCGCTGTCCCAAAACCAAGTAAAATTTACTAGCCTGGGATGTAGATTCAGGCCTTTGTTTTCCTTCTGATATGAGAGAAAAGCAAATAAGATATCTGCAATCTAGCTTTTCCAATCCTGAGTTAGCATCAGATTTCCAGTATGAAATCACACCTGTTTTATGAGACTGAAACAAATTTTTGGTCAAGCTTATCTTCTCAAATAGGATTCTCAAAGATTTTTCTTTTCTGTCTTCTGACTGTGGTGTGGAAATACTAATTTCAGTATATGGTATGCTTCTTGAATCAGAATTGCTGACTCCAGTGACAAATGCTTTAATGTCAAATCAGAATTTATGCAAAAAATGGTGTAATATCAACAACTGGGAGCAACAAGCTGCAACCCACACAATGAGAAATAAAAATGTATGGATATGTTAAGGAAACTAATGGCACATTTGCTATTGGTGCTATGAAAGTTGTAATCTATTTATAAATGAATTTATAAATGAATGCCATTGCTCCATCCTCCGTTTAGGAGTGTACTACTAATTTTGCCTGAGGTGGAGTTAAATTTCTTCATAGTACCTTGTATGGTGCTATTTCTTATATTTCTAATGAGAGAAGTGGTGTTAACACACCAGTGATTTAGATGCTGCTCAACAGTGCTTAGACAGCACAAAGGCCTTTTCTGCTTCTCAGACTCCCCAACCAGCAAGACGGCTGGGAGAGGGGACAACTGGGACAAATGATCTCAGCTGTGCAAAGATATATCTCATACCATATGGCATCACACTCAATGGTAAAAGCTGGGGTAATGAGGGAGAAATGTGGAAGCTGAGTTACGATGCTTGTCTTAGAGTAAGTAGAAATGAGATGAGGAAGACTAAGATTCACCTGGAATTAAATCTTCTCAAGGACGACAAAGAAGGGCTTCTTCAAATTCATCAATAACGAGAGGTAAAAAAAGGAAAACGTTGGACTATTACCAAATAGGGGGAACCCTGGTAAAAGAGGAAGCAAAGAAGGCAGAGTTACTTCACTGAATGCTTTCTTTGTTTTGGTCTTCACTGACCAGACCAGCACTTAGAAATCTCTGACCCAGCAGACCAGGGAAAATAAATGGTAGAAGGCTTTCCCTTGGTCAGGAAGGATTGGGTTAGAGAAAACCTGGGATATCCACAACTCCATAGGCCCTAATTTTCAACATCCACAAGTGCTCAGCATCCGTGTGCTCACCATGATGAAGCTATTCATGGAGCTTTCACCATCTCTGAAAGGTTGTGGCCATCAGAAGAGGTTCCTGAGGACTGTAAGAAAGCAAATATCATCCCTGTCTTCAAAAAGGGCAAGGAAGACCCAGGGAACAACTGGCCAGTCAGCCTTACCTCAGTCCCTGGAAAGGTGGTGGAGTGCCTCATTCTGGAGGGCATCTCATTTATGCAGATGACAAGAAGGTGATCAGGAATGGTCAGCATGGATTCACTGAAGATAAATCATGCTCAACCAACCTTATTGCTTTCTACAATGAGACAACCACCTGGATGGATGAAGGGAGAGTAGTGGATATTGTCTACCTCATCTTTGGCAAGGTTATCAACACTGTCTCTCACAACTTCCTCATAGGCAAACTCAGGAAGTATGGAGTGGATGAGTGAACAGTGAGGTGGATTAAGAACTGGCTGAATGGCAGATTCCAGAAGATTCTAGTATGTGGCATAGGGTCTAGTTGGAGGCCTTTCAATAGTGGTGTTCCCCAAGGGTCAACACTGGCCCCAATATTGTTTAACTTATTCATCAATAACTTAGATGAAGGAGCAGGTGCCTCCTCAGCCCATTCACTGATGACACAAAGCTGGGAGGAGTGGTTGATATTCCAGATGATATTCCAGATATTCCATGTGCAGCCCTTCAGGAGGACCTCAACAGGTTGGAGATATGGGCACAGAAGAATTAGCTAAATTTTAACAAAGGCAAGTGCAGAGTCCTGCACCTGGAGAAGGACAATCCTGGGCACCAGGACAGGCTGGGGACTGACCTACTGGAAAACAGCTCTACAGAGAAGGACTTGGGAGTCATGGTGGACAACAAGCTGTCCATGAGTCAGCAGTGCCCTGGGGACCATGAAGATGAAAGAGCTTCTCAGTCTCAAGAAGAGAGGACTGAGACTGGACCTCGTCAATGTACATGATTATCTGAAGAGGGGGATGTTTCCAGGCTCTTCAAAACGCTGCCCAGCAATAGGACAAGAGACAATGGGCAGAAACTGATGCACAGGAAATTCCACCTAAACATGAGAAAGGGTTTTACTCTGTGAGTGACTGAACATGGGAACAGATTGCCTGGAGAGGGTATGGAGTCTTTCTTACTGGAGTATTCCAGAACCTAAACACAATCCTGTGCCATGTGCTCTGGGATGATCTTGCTTGAGCAGGGAGGCTGGACCAGATGACCCCATTGTGGTTTCTTCCAAATTTACCCATTCTGTGAATCCCTGATTTTGTCATGGACACCTGCTTTACTGGAGATGGCTTAAATCCTGCCTGTTGATCAGAGGAGTGAACAAATTCCTTGTTTCGTTTAAATGCACACACAGGTTTTGGATTACTTATTAAATTGTCTCTATCTTAACCTACAAATTTTCTCACTTACACTCTTCTGACCCTCTCCCCCATTCCTCTAGGGGAAAGTGAGCAACCAGCTTTGCGGGGCTTTGCTGCTTACCAGGGTTAAACCACAGTACTTGGTGTTCCATCCTCATCTGATTAATTGATTTTTACCCTCTTTAAGTCTCCTGAAAATTGTTCTGTGCCATGGAATTTGTGCTGAAAGAAGAGGCAGCCAGTTTTAGCCTAGAAGCTAGACTGAATTGAGTCCACTGAAATCAGAAAAGGGTTCTGACATTGATTTTGAAGGGGGAGCTGGAATGTCACTCTTTTTAGCAAACAGCTTATTACTGTCTTGTCCTTCTAATTTTACAGGGGAAAAAAAAATCTTTCTCCCAGAATGCTATTTTCTTTGGAGTAAATGATTTTTTTTTTTTTTTTTTTTTAGGAAACCATGATCGAGATTTGTATATCCTGATGCTAAGCTGTAAAAAGTATCTTTCTAAAGAGTCAATTTGCCACACAAACATGTGGTTTTCTTCTGGTTTTTGTTGTTTTCTCTTTTTTTCCTTTTCAGTGTAACCATGCAGTGTACTCTGTAGCATCCCATGAACTCTCCCACCTCAGTCAATTCCCAAGTCCTCGGCCCTGGCAATGGCAGTAGCTACTTACCATAGAGTTGGTCCTCCTGGGGGGAAAAACAGACTCCCAAATGGACTTCTGTGCCACAACTTCCCCCAGCTTCTCCTTTCCCTGTCCCTGGACTGGATTGGTATCCCTGGTGTCCACCCCCCTTCCCCTGGAGACCAAACCCCTCTGCCCAGCCCTTAGCTCCATCCCCCTCACCCCACCTCCCCTTCTTAAGCTGCCTTCTCCACGTGATTGTCCTCTTTTACCTCGCCGGGTTCCCTTCAGCCACATGTGATATCCTTCGCTGGAATAAAACCCTACAAAAAGAGCCTTTCTTGCCTCTATTGCTGAGCCAGCTGCGGTGAGCGTTGAGTGAGGGTCTGACTGCATTGCCTGAAGGTTAACTCAACTTGCTTTTCTACAGGAGAGGCTTGTTGGGGACAGATTATAGACAGCAGCAACCACTACTCCAACACCTGCATTTTTAGTACTCAGTCTCCAAAGATTTAAATTATAAAATGCAACTACATATTGTTTTATAAAATGAAATAATCAGCAATATATTTGCCATGTATAAAATTCTTATTTTAAAATTTTTTTGAAGTTTTTTTGAGAATTCAGGACAAATGATGTAGGCACTCAGAGTAAAAAATGTACTCAGAATTTAAGATGTCTAAGTATTACTCAGAGCTTGAGATTTCTTCCTATACCACTCCTTAATTTAACTCGGAAACCAAATAAATTTTGGCTCATTTTTTAATTTAAAATGTATTTGAACTGTAGCTTACTTTTATATTTTTATGTCACAGAGCACTGCATATTTTGTTCAAAAAAAGTATTTGCACAAGCTTTGGATTTTTTCTACAAACCTATTCTCATGTATGAGTCATGATGTAAACCTGTGAAAAACTCCACTAAAAATCATTACTCACCCACTTAAAATGAAGTGAAAATCTGTTTCTTCATCAATTAGAAAATTAATATTCAGGGTTAATAACTAATGTTATTTAAATATATGCAAGAAAGTCACTATAGTGTATGCGGTTAGAATGTGAAATTCTATTTAAGCACATTATAATAAAACCCAATTTTTTTGCTCACAAAATGTTTTCTGTTTCTTGCTTTGATTTTCTCTGATAGCTATTATACAGTAATGAGTCTCAGCCATCATGCTATTATTATATGCTAATTGCAATCAAGCATTTTGGAGCTGTGTGGAGATGGATAGCTGTGTGGATATTTGCATTAAAGAAAAGATTTTGTGACAAATTGCTTTTGAAATTGTAGTGTCATATGAAACGTCCTCCAACTACCTGTTAAAAGAGCAATATGAACTTCCTAGTTACATTATTGAAAAAAAACAAAACAGCATAACAACTTAGTGTAAAATAGCTTGGAAGGTATTTTTAATCACACTTTTAAAATTAAATCAATAGTATGCAAATAAGCAGATGATCAAGATGTAAAAGTAACACAACAAGATTTTTTTTCTGTTAATATATTTAACATTTTCTACTCTGTGACCCCTACCTGATGTGATTTGTTGTGAAATCTATTTGCAATTTCAGTCTGTTACTGACAAAAGAAGATTGGCAAGAGTGCATTAAAGTGGTATTTCAGAAACTGAAGAAAAATAACTTGCGTGAAAATGGTTCTAAGAGAAAGTGATCAAAGTCATGGTAGTAAGGCAATTTCCAGTGTAACAGAGAAAGGAAAATATGTTTATCTTAAAGGTTGGTTGTTAGCTGTCAAATTCTTTCTGTCTAAAATTCATTTAAGTACTAAGCATTCTAAAATGTCATTTTCTTTAGCACATGAGGAGCTGTGAAAGAACAATAATATTAGCTTTCACAATCACAGCTGGGGGCACTACATCTAACTAATTTTTATGCTTTCAAATGTACATGTCAGTAAACATGAAGTGAAAGTTATTAGAAGCAACATTTTCTTTCCAGTAGTGACTGTAAACAGCTGGAAAAGTGGAGGGCAGTGAGTGGTGGTTTTTGCAATTAACCCATCAGAAACATTGCAGAAATCAGTTCTTTCCTTTTCACTTTCTGTTTTTGCTTGTTTGTTGCCTGTCATTTCTGCCTCGTTACTGCCAAGAACATGTCTGCTTCTTAATCAGGTGGAGTAGAAGAGGTGGGTTTTTTTCTCTCCAAATCCCTTGACATTATCTATATTACCTGATTGATATGGCTTATAGTAAAAGTAGTAAAGTAATTTACTTCTGCTGGTTGGACAAGAAAATAAACCTTATTTCTTCTTAAAGCAGAGAACATGAGCTACATCCTTGTCAGTTCTCCTGATCTGGCAGCAAGGCTCATTTAGTCAAGGGACTACCCTTATATTAATGTGGGCAGCACAAAAAGGAGTTTTGTACTTGTCATACTTGCAGAAAGACCAAGAAATCATAAGCCTTAAGAAAGGACTGTGAATGCACAGTTGTTATTATACAAAGGCAGCTAATTTAAAACCTACATTTTTAAATTTTTTTTTTGTTCCTGTTGAACTTTGGGTTTTGTCTGATTTAGGTGGACATTGTTATTCTAAAACAGCTCTTTCTAATCCTGTTTTCTATCTCCAAGAGTTATCACAAGAAAAAACTGCTCAGTACATTAATTTTGAACCAAATCAGGATCAGATAAGTTTATTCATTTATTAATGACATGAAATTAAGTGGCAGTAACTGGATCAGGATCAGTATCAATCAAACAACAGGTAAACCACAACACTAGACTGTAACAAATCATCTAAAAATTTCTGCACATTTTTTTGTAACTAATTCTTAAATGGTCGAATCACACACGTGTTCACACACAATTGATCATGGGGGCTTCCTTCCCAACCAATTTCACCTCTTCCCACCAAAACGAATGCACCCATTCCTGGAAGCATTGCCGCATGTGCAGCTACATGTATTTTCATGCCAATATTATCCTCTGCTGCAACAATTTTCCAGGTTCTTTCATACACATTTGCAAGCTTAATTTCATGTGTAATCCTTACTTTTTACTTTGACTATGGCCTTTTTACTCTCTACAATGGTCTGTTCAGGAAAAACCTTCTGTCAGGCAATTTCGATCTTTTCATCATGCTTGCTTTGTCCACTTGCAGTCTTAGTGCCAGACATGCACTAAATGAAAATACTGAAAACAGGGACTAAACCAAACTCAAATTTTAATGTATTAAATGAAAAATTAAAATAAAATAAAATAAAATAAAATAAAATAAAATAAAATAAAATAATTGTTTTTTTGAAAGGACATTATTAGTTTTTGAACTAGTTAGCATGACAATCCTATTTTTTTCTTTTTTACAATGTCTTTACATGATTTGGACTGTAAAGTTAATATTAGACAGGTGAATTTGTAATGGTCTTATTTAAATAAATATTTTTATAGAGATAGAAAATATGTCTTTGGGAATATGAAGGGCTTTTGTAGATATCAGGTATTGACAAAGAAGCAGAATGACTATATCTGGCCTATTTTAGTAGCATGGTTGCATAAAATTGCATGGGGGATGGAATTTGCTATGTGTGATTATAGCAATAATAAATACCATTACTGTTTAGTGTAGACATTTGAATTATAAATCAAAGGAATGAATACAATTGTATAGTGTATAGATCTTCTGCAGCAATAAATGGTAGCCCTTGTTTTCATTGTTTGCACCTTGTCTTTACAAACATATGACCTAAATCTGAGCATAAAAAAAATACAAAGAAAAAATCTGTTTATTTATTTGGAACAATCAAATATTATTTTTTCAAGATACATCTATAAAATATACATTTAATTATAATCCAATTTTTAAAAAATCTGTGTACATGAAAAAGATTATATTTAGAAACATGTTCTAGATAGGAAAAAAAAAAGCCTTATTCATAACTAAAAATCTTGTCTCAACAAATTGACAGAAATGAGACAGGTGGTGTTTGCAAGAAAATATGTAAGGCATATAAACACAGTGGGAACATCATTATTATATATAATGGACTAAATAGTATCTGAAGTTTCTTAAAATAAAGCTATATATTTTCAGGCCCTTTTTCTATCTGACTTTATTGAGAGACTTCATAAAACACTGTTTTTTATAAGTACGCATTAAAATATTTTTTGTTGTTCTTAAATGTCCTTTTTTATGCTTTTTTTTTTTTGTAAAAACTATTTTTATAAACAATAAATAAAAAAAAAAATTATTTGTCTTTCAAGTGCTGCTGGAATTGAATTTGAAGTAAGTATTTGAATGGGGTCCAAAATCACAAATTTAAGAAATTCAAAAGTCAGTTTTACCTTTATTCTTAGTGCTTCACACCACTGATGCTGAGCCCAATATGAAGTTCTTCCATATGTGTTATCAAAGTCTTTTCCTACTTCTTTTTTTCTCACAGGCATCTTTCCTCAAAGACCAATATTTTTAATTTTCTTCTGATTTCTAAATGTCTTTTTGCCTTGCCCGTGTGTAGAAGCTGAGTCAAAAGTGTATTTTCTGACTACCTCAGGTAGACTAATAAAGGATGTTACTATCTACTTCTATATGTAGGAATTTCCAAGTTTAAATGTATTTTGTTGTGTGAAAAATTCATGCTATACCAAGCACAGAGTAGGAAGATCAAGAAGTAAAGTTGTAAGAGTATATAATTCTAGTTTCACTCATTTAGATTTAGTAGATCCATTGCAATCAGTTGTCTGTCCTCTTTTTTTTTTTTTTTGTTTGTTTTTTTTTGTTTTCTTCACTTTATCTTCCAGTTTAGTAAAAGTTGCACAGTAGGAGAAAGGGCATTGCTTGTTTTTTCTGTCAAGAACTAAAAATGAGAAGATTATTTGAGAGTCTGTTCATCAAAATCTGATATATCAAGAGGTGCAAGACAAATCACTTTCTGGATGTGTAACTCCTTCGTTACCAATAAATTTCATCTAAACAAATAATCCAGATACTGCTAAGAAAAAAAACCAATATTTCTGCATACAAACTCAAAAATGGAGAGAAATACAGCTCCTAATCCTGAACATTATGACAGCAATGCTCACAACTTGCCCAAATAGTCTAATTCTGCTTGTTCATATTCGTCATTCAGACACAAGGATTTACTCCAGCAGATGATAGTCCCTCTTCCATAAAGTCCCTTCTCAAATCAAAGAAGTCCTTCAAACTTAAATCAATCACAACCTATATTCATCTATACACTTTTCACATACTAGAGATTTCATAGTTGAACCCAGACAAGGAGACTGGGGTAGGAAACTTTTGTGGTTTAATAAAATCTAACTCCTTAAGCAGAGCGTCTGGGAAACGGCTGGCAAAGAACTATCTTCAGCCTTTCTCAGGCACAGCAATGACAGGTGCTGCTGCTACTATTTCCATTGCTGATGCTTTAATTTTTGTGCCTAATCATGGTTTAAGCCCTGGCCCCCACCCCTGACATACACTGGTACATGTACACTGGTACTTTGCACACACTCATACACACAATCATAGACAGACAACGGCACTAACATCTATCTACTAGCTGTCTGAATCCAAAAAATACCTGGAACCTTAGGGCTAAATGCTTCACTAGAGACATCTAGACCAAAGCTCAGGATATAGACGACAATTAATTGAAGTATGTTTTGAATTAATTCTTAATTTATTGAAATAAATCTATAACCCTGAAGTTCTAATTTGTTTGACTCAGATTTTCAAGGAGCTTTTTCACTTCAGCTGCCCAGGATGAGAATCTCATATTTTTGCAAAGTCTACCAGAAATGCAGCAATAGCTATGCTTCTCTCCACAGTGAGTGATCACCCTGGCCTCCTGATGATGATATGGAATCAGAGCAGAGCTTCACAGCAGCAGCATCTCAGGCAGTCAATAAGGTTGCTGCCACTCGAGACCAAAAAGCTGCAAAGAGGGTTGCTGCCACTCGATACCAAAGAGCTGCAAAATACAAAGTTTTCTCTCCTCCATTCAGAAAAATTACTTATTGTTGATCTTGCCCAGGACAACATAATTTTCCCTAATCATTTCCCTAATCATTAGGAGGCCTAATCATTTTGTCTTTCAGTGCTTTCATTCACTATTAAGCTTTAAGGGTTTAGCAGTAATTCTCAAAGAATATGTGCTTTCTTTTCATTTCACTTTCCTTCCTTTCTTGGAAACAAAAGCTCATCAAAATGTTGGTATTTCACTCAAGTCCATGTCCAAGGCAAACTAGAAACAAAACAAAACAAAACAAAACAAAACAAAACAAACAAAAAAACACCAAACCAAACCAAAACAAAACAAAAACATGGACTGTAATAAAAGAGTGGGGGTTTTTTTACAACAAAGTAGGCAGTTATTTTCTGAAAATTACACATAAGTCTATTAAAGAAGTCTTCCTATGTATAAATGACTTGGTTTCATGCTTCTTTGGCATATTGCTTTGTTCTGTTCTGAGATTAAGAATGTTATTAATGTTCTTCAGAAACAGAGCAATGGAAGATGGGAATTTGTGGCATTTGGCAATGAATGATAAAGCCCGTATGTTCTCGTTTCTGAGAATAAAAAAAAAACATTCATTCATTTAGGGCACAGCAAGGAACACAATTAGAAAAGAAAAAGGAAAAGGGCCTGCAACAGCAATATTGGTCTGGCCATTTATTTTTGCAGCAAAAAATAGCAATCATTTATAAGGATGGGCTGTATGTGAACATAAGAAATGCCATATCAGAGCAAATAGATGTTCTGCCCAGGACAATAATGCTCTCTCAATAACAGCATATGCCAGATGTTCCAGAAAAAGGAACTAAGCTCCTACAAAGCAACTCATTCTGAAAAATGATTTTTTGATTTATGTAGCCCTAAAATGTATATTGCTTTCAGTGCACTCTGTCTTAAATTTTGTTGTGCCAAGCCAGCAGCCATACTGTTATGAATATTGCTGCAGTTTGTTACAGAATATGCATATTTTGATCCTGCCATTTCTTGCTGTTTTCTTTAACATGATAGCAAATCACTGAAATTCAAAACAAATCTTTTTATATGTGTATATGAGACATAGCATTATCATAGAAATGTCTGCCAGATTTTTGAAAACTCTGATATTGAAAACACTGGTGATTGATATAATCTGAAAAAGATGGAAAAAATTTGCCATTTTTATCTGTCAGAATTGTCAACCGTATTCAGGAGAAAAAAGGTTTTACAAAAGTAACACAAAATTAAGAAAGTCTACCTTTTTAGGAGATAGATTTTGCATTTTTTAAAATAAAGATTCTATACAGTTGGATTTTAACTAAAAATACAAATATCTTTAGTTCAAGATGCATGTGGGTGAAAACAAGATGATAAAATACATCTTTTCCTGAAACATGACTAATTAATAGTCCACAAATTGATTACTAATATATAATGTTATAAATATGAGCCATGAATTATAAATATAACTATAAATTTTGGTGGAATTACACATTAATTTTTAAATAAATGTCATACTGTGTTTTTCATGCAGCTCAAATTCTCAAATTTCTACATCTCAAATTCTCATGTAGTTTTCTTCCACTGGAAAAAAAACCAAAAACTTTGTTCTGTTTACATATAAGGAAGTTTTCTTAAATTACCTGCAGGATTTTATGAGTATCAGTCCTATTGAGACTTCATAATAACATTGTATATACTTTCCTGTTACTGGTACCACATTCCTAAGCCAGTTACTTGGGAATTCCTTTCAGCTTGGAGCAGTTGGAAGGCATAACAGACTGGATTTAACTGCAAGACACATATTAATACGAATTATCTGAACAGGAAATGGCATTTCCTTAGTAACTTGATAGCGTAAGTACAGAGCCAGTTGGATTATATGAATTTATACATACACAAATACATTTTTTAATGGTTGGTTGGTTGGTTGGTTGGTTGGTTGGTTTGTTGGGCTTTTTTTAATGCAATCTGTTGCAAAAGCCAACCAAAACAAGACTTACTAGCAAAAAAAAAAAAAAAGAGCTTACAGTCCTGCTCCTTCCAGCACTACAAATTGAAACGTTCTATAAGGGCCATTTCCCCACTGTTATTCCAGTTCACTGGTGTTAGCTTGGGCAGTATTTCTATCATTCTGCCTAAAAGCAGAATATAAAAATTCCAAAATATATTAATTGTCTTTGAAAGATTCTTGCTTTCAAACCACTGGTTGAAGTCATGTAATTACAAAGAGTTACCTAAGGCAGCAGCAGAATGGTGGCTATTTGACACATCAACCAGTCCATTTCTGAGAATGGAAGCACTTCTTTTTGTGGGATGATGAAAATGTAAAGTCCTTGGTTGTGTTTAGTACTTATCAATAAGACATCCTGTATGATTCATTGTGTATAAATCTCATCTTCCTGAGATGAATTGTATGATGAATTGTATTATGATTTGGTATCTTTTTTTCTCAGTAGGAAATACACTGAGTTGAATTAACAGTCTTCAAGCAGGTTGTCATTGGAATTCTTGTAGTAAGGAAGGAATATTATATTTTCTTCCTGTCTGTTGTTCATGGGATAACAATTATGGCATTAATGGCAGCAGAGGAGATTTCAGGCCAGACATAATGAAAAAATTTCTAATGATCAGAAAGTTAAACACTCGACTAGGTCACCTTGGAAGAGTGTGAACAATCTACTAGTGGAAGATCTTAAGGCTTGAGGCAAAGTTCTCAGGAATTTTTTCATTTGTTCACAGTCCAAAGTCACTGTTCTATTCCATTTTCCTCTGACATGACTTCCCAAACTCTTTTCTTTAGTTTTGAGGGTTTTTTTTTAAATCAAGATATGAAATTTTAAAAGAATAGAGAGCATCCAATTTACTCATAAGTAATTTTTTAGGCAAGCACTGTATGGATCATTGAAAAATATTATCAGTAATAACCATTTTTACAATAAGAACCAGTATTTATATATAGTTACATTAAGAAACTCATATTAATTGTAAGATTATCAGACCAATAGTTATTTGGTCATAATTTTGAATTCTTTGCTTTGCACAGAATTGTGTGTTGAAAAAAAATAGATATATAAACATTGAATAGAATTATAAAGCACCCAGGGGACTGGAATTACATGAAAAGCTTAGAACAAATTAAGTTTTTTCTTAAATGCTAATAACCTCTTCTCAAGGTGTTAATGAGTCAAGTGACTGATACATTTCTGTAGAGAACCATGGATATTGAGTAAAAAAAAATTAAAACCAAAGAGCAACAAACAGGGAAAGAAAGAAAGAAAGAAAGAAAGAAAGAAAGAAAGAAAGAAAGAAAGAAAGAAAGAAAGAAAGAAAGAAAGAAAGAAAGAAAGAAAGAAAGAAAGAAAGAAAGAAAGAAAGAAAGAAAGAAAGAAAGAAAGAAAGAAAGAAAGAAAGAAAGAAAGAAAGAAAGAGAGAGAGAGAGAGAAAGAAAGAAAGAAAGAAAGAAAGAAAGAAAGAAAGAAAGAAAGAAAGAAAGAAAGAAAGAAAGAAAGAAAGAAAGAAAGAAAGAAAGAAAGAAAGAGATTTTTAAATATGATATAATTGATGTAAAAGATGGAAAAAGGAAATATTAATATTAAGCCAGTAAGCAAAAGGCATTATATAATGCAATACGCTGTCATTCTTCATGTGTTTTCAAATTGTTTTCCAGATCTTCAGGTCAAGAGTTTATCCCTTAGAATCTCTGAGAGAACAGAATTGTAGTTTTTATAATGTATTTGATGAGATTTCAAATTATCAATTTCATTTCCCATGCGAGAAATAACACAATACTTTTCCAAATAGTAAAAGACACAATGAAGCAAAATGAGACAGGAAAATGAGTCATGGCTACCTTTGCTGGGGAAGTAGAGAAACCGCATTTGAAACAGAGGGATGTCAAAATATAATGAGTGCAGAAGGAATGAACAGATATGGGCACAATGAAGACTCCTCAGGAATGACTGACAGCTCTATAAAATTTTGAAACTGACCATTGTTGTCAGCTTTGTCAGATATATGCTATTTTCTAGGTTATTTTTGTCTGATTAAAAAAAAAATAAATATTTGAGAGTAAAATAAAAAATGCAGCAGAGAAAAAAAAACGGAAAAACAGAATATAAAGTTAAAAATTTATCATGCATTGCTTTATTAAAAATTATTCTTACAACAGGTAGGACATAGACATACTGTATCTCTGTTTCAGTTTCATTTGTGATTCCCTGTTGCAGGCCAGATGGTGTTTGAATCAAGTGCTTATGTCACAAGTAAACTAAATTAGCAAGTTTTACATTTTTACCTTTAAAATCCCTGAAGTTTGAGGAGCAACAAACATATCATCAACTTGAATTCAACTCTGGATCTTGTGTTTATTCTAGCTGGCCTTCAGGGGACAGAGCAGAAATTGGATGTGGGGGTATTATTTTTACTTATTTAATCTATTTTCATGGTATTGCTATTCTTTCTCACCTGTTAAAAGCAAACAAACTATAAATCACCCCCACACCTACAACTATGAAATATAAAAGTGATTTGTGGAAAACATATAAGTATACAAATACACACATGGATGCAAATTATATGCATATAAATATTTCTCTGTCTCCATAAATAATTTGCAACAACAAATAACACATTTTCCTAGTTGGAATTTGAGGAATTAAAGGAAAAGTACTTAATTATTCCCTTAGATATATCCAGGCTTCAACTCTTGTCCTGTTTGTGTAATGAATGCCACAGTTTGGCATATATAATTTGTACCTCAAAGCTATGTCTTAGATATGACACAATTTTATTTTTTTTTTTAAGTAACAATAACAAGAAACTGTAACAGCTCTAGATTTCAAGGGGAAACTGTTATATATCCTTCACTTCACTTTCTCAGTTCCCTGATGTAACAATCCATCCAACTAGCTCACACTCCACTACCCTCCAGACAGGTTCATATTAACAAGCTTGTCTATTGATCTTTTGAATGCAAAAGTACTACTGATGATATTGCTCATATTCCCTTATGCAACATTCTAACATTGTATCCTATGTTCTAATGTTAAAGTTCTGAACAAAAGTTTTTAACCTATCTAAGAAGATTTTCCTTGATTCTATTCCAAGAACAGACAAGAGCTTAGGTCCAAAAGACTAGAAAACTAGAAAAGTCAGAGTGGGGATATAATTACTTCCTTATAAATAAACTAGGGGGTAAATACTGGGGAAAAACAAAAACTAATTATGCTGAAGGACAATGCTGGCACAAGAGCACATGAGTATAAAACTGTCATGAATAAATTTAGAATTGGAATTAGTTTAAAGTTTCTAACCATTAAAAGACTAGGATTAAGGACCAGCCTTTCAATTAGAATGATAGAGAAAAAAGGTCTAGCTAGTTTTAAAATGGTGCTAAGGGAGAGAAACACTGTCTAGTTCCCTGCATAAACAGGAATCTAAATACAGTATCCAAATAATTTTCTCCCAGTTATCTGTCTCTAAATTCTCTGATTTTATGCATGAATACTCAATCTGTTCCTCTGGTGATTGTTTCAAAGGCTACATCCACTTCAAGTTAGGCAGTCAACTAAATTCTGACTCTTAGAAATAGAATTTCATGTAGATTCCTCACAAAGTGTAAAATCAGTTCTGTTTTTCTTGAAATCATAAATAAATTGTGGACTGAATTTATTAATGCGGAGGTAAGTGTGAAATGCTGATCATCTGTCATCATATGCACACAATCTTATGTTTATAGAAGGATGGGATTTGAGGAAAAAATAGTTTTACTTCTTGTATTAATACTTATTAACACTCTGAAATATTACTGTAATTGTAATATTCAAATAACTAAGAAACTATAATTTTTTTGTTGATTTTTTAATTGATGAAGTAATCCAGTGATACTGACTATCTGAACCTTAATCTAGACACAATTGATTAATTGTTTGGCAAGTGATTCTTCGAAAGGAGGGTAGCTATAGCATTGAAAGAGTGTACTGCACAACTTCCAGAAATCAATAGCAAGATAAACAGGTGCGAAGAAAAAAAATCAGAAATATTTGGACACATACAAGCAACTCTGGTACCATTCTTATTATTGAATTTTTTTTTTTTTTCTGTGAGGGCTGATACAGATTACTAAAGCCTACATTTTTCCTGTATCTAGCAGAACTCTGAAACATGGACCAGAGCTAGATAAATAAATCAATCACCTGATAATGCATACTTTTAATTAGGGTATTTTATATATACTTATACCTCTTTTTGTCCTGTTCTCTAAGATAATTTTAATTACAATTAATTATTTAATTAAAAATTAGTAAATATATTGATTCTAATTGGTTTATGTATCTGCTCCAAATTCAGTGAAGCTTCTGGGAAAATCCCAATGTTTTCCAAAACAGGTTTTACAAGATCAGAGTTTTGAACACTTATGGCAGCAGTCTTAAATAATTTACCCAGAAGTCTTCATATCATATCCATCTACACAAGTCACTTCAGCCAACCAATCAGCAAAAATAATAGGAAGGATCTGATTTAATCAACCATAATTAAATAAGGCAATTTGCAATTAGTCTGAAGAATTGGAATCATGAGTCATAGACATCCCCTTTTTAAAGAGTGCTTGCCAGCCCTCATTCCTTGTAAAAATAAAGCCTTGCACTTTCTTTCATGTACATCTTTCTGTCAAGTATTGCCAGAATGATTTTTGCTTTTATATATTCTCTTATGTTCTTTACATATATATTTGCAACTCTGTAGAGTATTATTGTATTTGTAACTAGTCCCAGTACTTTTCCCTACCTTTTCCCCAGGCAGAAAGACAAAACACATTCCAGAGCTCCAGGCCCTGAAGGGGTACAAGGCCCTTATCCTATCTTGGTTCTTTCCTGGGATGCAAGATTGAAACAAGCTCTTCAAGACATGTTCACAAAGTTTAGTTTATATCTGAGGGGCAGGATTTAGAAAGGGGTTGAACATGGAAGGATTACCTCACCACTTATTTCTCCAATTGGGGATTTTTTAAATTTATGCTAATTTTGCAAAACTTATAACACTGTATTCACAGCATGCAGGGATGTGCATTTGGGCATTTTCCATATCTGCCCCTTGGAAGCCTCCAATAAAGACCAGCCTTTATATTACTTTCTATAGTAATGTGGTGGGTTTGGTGCTGGCCAATCACTAGTGCACTCACTAGAATGCACTCACCTATTTCCTGCTGGGAGGTAGGATTAGGAGAAAGGCAAAGCAGGCTCAAAACTTTAAAAGGGTATAAAGAAAAATTTATTAGTAGTAACTAAAAGAAAGAGTAATAAAAATCAGAACAAAACCTTCAGGACATTTATCCTCCCCCTACAACCTTTTATTTTGCACGGACAATGTGAAGAACCTAAAATTTCAGTCAGTTTACCACATCTAGAATAATCTTCAGTTCACTTAGGGAGAGAAGTCTTTCTTGTTAATGTTATGGAGATTTCTCCACAAGAAAACAGTTTTCTCATGTCTCTCCCCATGAATAGCAGCTGCCCGGGGAAAAGAAAGACAAAGTTCCCAGGTTTCTTTTGTCTTTAACATGTGTTTTTCACAGAGGCGTGTACAGCTTTCTAGTGGCTGGAAGATTTGCATCACTTCCATAAAAGCCTCCCATGCAAAACCACCACAACTAATATTATCTCAAAAGAGTGTGTTATTTCTAGGTTCTTTAAAGCATCACAAGCCACAGAGATCTGTCTCTTCATAGAACAGAGCAGCTACACACTGCAGCAGCAGCTACTGGTAAGCACGAGTACTAAACTGATTGTACAGCCGTTTATTGAGCAAGTTCCATCAAATACAATGATTATCAGATGCCATCAAACCGGTTGGTATTCTCACAATATTATGCCATAAGAAGGTCCCACCACCACAGCAACTTTCACTTATGATGCCATAAAAAATATGACTTAGGTACAAGTCAAAAGATATGCAGAGACTTCTGATGCTTTAGATCTATATTTATCACCAGCCCTTATCACCAGCTTTTTTGTTTACCATGACAGCTAGATTAGCTTTCTCAAACTTTCAGGTCTTTCATAAGTTATAGGCATCGACATTTTCCTTCAGATGCCACTTGGGAATAATTTTACTGTAATGTCAGGGGTCACAGAGTAGGACCAATTTTTGTAACTACTGTTTTTCTTTAAAATCCTGAACAGAAAAATATCAATGAAGTCATCATTTATACTGTGTGGAAAGATGCAAAACAGAGAGACAAAACAATTTGAACTACAGTTTTGTTAGATTAGTGAGTTACAGAGACCAAGAAAAATGAAACAAGCTCCCAGCTGAGAAAACTTGTAATTGCAACCAGCCAGAACATTGAAACTGAGATAGCAAAACCACTAACAAGGGAAAAAGAAAATTTAAGAGACAAATAAAGGAAGTATTCTCACATGTACAGCATGAGCTCCAGTAAGTATGACAAAAATGTTACTCAGTACCAGAATGTTAAACTGGCACTAAGAAGACATAAAAGTGTTTGTTACAATGACAAGTAAAACAGATGGCATTACAGAATAGAAATTTGCTTAAAAAGTGAAAAAAAAAGGAGAAAATAATTAGAAGAAAAAAGAAGTAAAGATACTAGGATAAAATTAAGATTTAAAATGTAAATCAATAAACAAAAGTGCCCAAAGCAACCTGTTCCTCAAATTTCATCCCCAGCAAATACAATCAAGACTAATGGCAACCACGCAACAGAAGAACTTATACTGCTCCAGGGATTCCATCATGCCTATCAATACCCTCAGCATATGTGACATTAGGATAACATAATCTAAAAAAATAATCCCCATTAAAGGAGAATAAAACCAAAGCTATGTAGTAAAGTAAATTCTGAACTAAGTCTGATTTCTATCCCAGGCCATTTTGTGTACTTTACCAAAGAATGCTGTGCACCCTGACATTAGTTTCACATACACCATTGCTGTCACTCTTTAATGATATTAATTTATGCTTTTGCTAAAGTTAGACAAGTAAATTGTTAATGAAAATTCTATAACTAGAAGTGCAACACACATATGACACTTCTGAAAAAAATCAGCATGTATTTTCTCAACAAGGGGCTCAATAAGACCAAAGGATTTGTAATTCAACAATATCACTGGATTACTTTAAAAATAGTTTAGGCTTTCAGCCTAAGCTCACTAGACTAGGAGCAATTACTTAAACAGCATCTCAGTTATTTGCTCTGTCAGATTATGCATAACTGGCTCATAAACACCATGAAAGTCAACAGTTCAATAGTTATATTTTCCTTTTTTTTTTTTTTTTTAATTAGGTGTTTATTGATTTAAAAAGCATAAAAAATTGATACTTGCGTGGTTCATATACACTTCTGGTTACACTGCTGAATTGCACAGTCTAGTAAAAAAATGCAGTCATAAAGTTTAAAAAACAATTACAACCATTATTTCGTTTTGGTCAAATATTCATGTGGTCACTGACAGGCTGCTTCTCCTTTGATAGCAGAAACTGCCTCTCAGACAGTCCAAGATTTTCTTTAGCATTTAGAATACTAAGGTAAAAATTTTCTGAATGAGTGGGAAACTGCACTATCAAACCATGAAACTTTTGTCAATGCAAGGTTTCTTGAGGCCAGGAAATTACATGTATGGCCAGTGGAAGTGAAGAACCTGGGACAAGACTGTGGTAACAGGGACAGAAGCACAGAAGAGTCCTGGACTATAGGTGTAGATGATATCTTGAACTATAAAGATGACTTTCTAGGTGAAGAGACAATGAGCTGAAGAGCATCTTTATCACAGAATGCTGTACACTGAAGAAAAATTCCTGAAGAGAAAGTAGAAGAAAAGGAGAATATAAATGAGGAAACAGGAAACTTGAATGCTTGCATCTAGAGTTCTCAAACTGCAACAAGTAAATAAATAATTTTACAGACTATGTGGTGGCATAGGAAAAATTGAAATTTAAACTGACAGTCAGACTCTCAATGGTCCCTACACAGTGTTTAATGGGATTTTAAAACTGAGAGATACACAGGTCTTGTGAGGTACAAAAGCTGAAAAATACCTTTACATTCAAACTGAGGTGTTCAAATATTAGATACCTTTTCACTGGATGATCTCTCTGATATATACCTTGTGAAGTTACTATATCCAGTCATCATTAACTGCAAACAAACAGATGTATATTTGTCTTAGAAGAACTATTTTTTTTAAAGCATACTTGTTACTTTGTTGCTATTCAACTTTTTTTTCCTTAAAAACACTAGAAAAAGTGGCCAACACCTTGGCGTCCACATACAATGTATGTGTTTTGCAATACAAAAATAACAGTTTCTAAATTTAGATTTAGAGTCAGTTGGAAAGACAACTTCTCTCTGAAATTTAAGGCTCTGTTGTTGTTAATTTCTATATTGCAAAACTAGAAATAATGACATGAAAACTATTTAAAAATATGGCTCCACAAAATGGAATTAATTACTGAAAGGATAGAAAATAAAGAGTTGAAATTCCCTTTTAATCTCTGTTTGTGTTACAGCAATTAAAAAAAAAAAAAAGAAAGCACTTTAAATTAATTTTTGGTTGGAGGAAGTGGTGGTAGGAAAGACATCCCATGGGAACCCAAAAGTAGGCAATGAAACCTTCATGCCTAAAAACTACCAGTGCTATGATAAATAATTAAAAGGAAAGAAAGAAAGTTCACAATTGCTTAAGATTTGTTTATTTAAACACACAGGTATTAAACCTGGAAAAAAAAAAGTGAAGTGACTTTGGTCATTATTATTTGAAGCTATGCAATAACAACTGTAAAAGTGAGACTGTTGGTTAGAATTGAACAAAGTCTATTTATTTAATACCTGTTTTTTATTTAATCAATCTCATTTTTATAGTTTATCTAATACTCTTATATATACAGAAATACATACAGTGTCTCCTCTCTGATAGATACATGTTCAATCTTCCAGGCACCAGCGGGGCAGTTAGGGCTGAACAGAAAGGAAAAACAGACTATTTAGAGGTTACCCATGTCTGGAAAATCAAAACACAAACACAAAATAAAGATTAAAGTCTTTGATTAAGTCATTGTTGTAGTTTAACATGGAAGTGAATTTTTTTCCAGGAAGTTGGGTCAAACCAATCAGTGGTCAGGTTTGGATATTGGCACCTGGAGGGACCACTGAAAGTATGGACACGCCTCTGAGAACACAGGGGGTTAAAAGCAAGAACTCCCAGGAGAACTGTCTCTTTTGGTTCCGGTCGGTCGTCAGAGAGTGCAGACTCTCCCCTGCCCAGCTACGGGCTGGGTGGGGGAGGGGAAGCCACGCGGCCTTGTCCAGGTAGGCCGAGGGGCTGAGGGTCTGGAACCGAGCCAGCTCCTGTGGACGGAAGGGTGGAGAGAAGCGGAGATGCCTTTGTCCCCCCCACCCAGAGGGAAAGTGACAGAGAGCCTGGCGGCACCTGGAAATTTGCCGGCAGAGGAGAAGGAGAAGGCGGGGGGATGATGCCCAGCGTGGGAGACAGGATGCTGGACAGAGATTTCAGCTGTCCAGGAAGTCTGAACTTTTAACCCTTTCCTGGCAAATGAGGGCTTTGTAAAATATTACTCCTCCTTGATTTATAGTGGAAGAGAGACAGTCCAGGATCTGAGATGTTAGAAGAAGAATTTTTAGGTAAGAGGAGATGATAGAGTAGCTTTTAGCTGGACTTTTCTTGTTAGCCATAGACTAAACCACATTCTCCTGCAATAGAGACTGCATTTTAGAGGGATGCAATGGTGAGCCAAGAGACCTGCTTCAGCAGCTGAGAGTGACAGGAGTGGAGTGAAAGAGAAAAGTTGAGGAAGATGTGGTGATGCCCTCTGTCTTCAGAAAAGAAGAGAAGAAGAAGATCTCTGTTCTTAGACCCTCGGCCCCAGGGGAGGAAGAAAATGGGGGGGACTGTTGTCCCAAAAAGAAGAAGCTGTTGGACCCTCGGCCCCAAGGGGAAATGGGGGGGACTGTGGTCCCAAAATAAGAAACTGAACTGTTATTTTTCTTTGGTCCTTTGCAAAGCATCCTTGAAAAGAAACCCTATGAGCAGTCTGTCCATGCACGGTGGTGAGAGCACTGTGACATGGAAAGGAGAGTGTCACACTGGCAGATTTTCTCCGGGCGGTTGCCATGTGTGACAGGGAAACACAGGAGGTGGCAACTGTGTTTTCTGGGGGGTCTGTGGTGCAAGAGAGACTTTTCTCTCCCTTGATAAACTGAGTATTGATTATCTGAAGGGTAGTAATTTGATCAAGAATCCCGGGTGATGTTTCATGGTGGTTGTTTTAGAAATTGGGAAGAAGAGGGATGTTTTAGAAGGTCTTCATCCTGGATTTAGTGTGTGTGTCTTCTGTTGAAGTAGTTTAATAAAGTTTTTTTTCTTTGTTATTAAGCATGGGCCTGCTCTGCTCTGTTCCTGGTAACATCTCACAGTATTTATTTGGGAAAGTGTGTTTTCATAGGGGTGCTGGCATTGTGCCAGTGTCAAACCATAACAGTCACCAAGTATTTAAATGGTGGAGATGCAAAAAAACAGGTTTGAGTCAATGAAAATTTTCAGTTGTTATTCTTAAATTATATGGATAATAACCCAATGACGATTTTTATGGAAGGCAACTGAAATAGGATAATAAAGCTTCTCTCTTTGATTGCTTGAAGTTGTAGTTCTCAAACTAATTCTTTTTTTTCTATACTTAAAAGACATTTAAAATGCATCTATGCTTTTCTGTTCCAAGTGACTCACATAACTGATGATTTCTGAAAGACAGGAGTTGAAAGATTTGCCAGGATAATATTCTTGTGCTTTCTTTGCTTCTAGAAAAAAATTGTCTCATTTTGCTTTTAAAGTATTTCAGATTTCCTATTTATTTCACCACCTCATAAACCAGCCTCTTAACCCCAGACAATAATGAAAAAGTACCTGTTTGCTGACCACCATAATAACTGGCTCTCTGGAGGGCTCTATGTGCACTACCTCATCTGAGAGGTATTGCTGCTGCAATGATGACTTGAAACAAGGGAACTCTAAATAATGGATTAATAAGAGAAACAACAGAAATGCATCTTTCTGTTAGACTTGTGTTTTCCCATATGGTGTTGGAGCTCTACTCTTTCCTTTGAATAACTTTCAAAAATACAGTGGAATATTTCTACATCACACATCTATATTGCTGATTGTGTTTTGGGACCAGCTCAGAAAATGAGTGAAGGTATTCTATGTCTGCTTCATTCTGAAATGATATTGTTCATGACAATTTATAATAATAAAAATCCTTATTAATTTGCATGTTCTGCACCTCTGTTTTGTGCTGATGCTTTCTTAAAAGCCAGAGCAAACAAAAAGTAAAAATATCCATGAAATAAGAATACAATTAAAGGAAGAAAACATCCATGAAAGTGACAGGAACAATTTCTCTTGTCCTTGAGAAGAATAAAAATGGATTTTAGCAAAACAAACAGCAATTTGGAAAATCTGCAGTGTGAATGGAGACACTTGGAAAACATGAATTTACATGCTATTCTATATATATAATATATATATTCTATAAGCACTGCCTAAAAATTGCATTTTGTACATTCTACAGATGCTAGTTTTATAGCAGTTTTATAGCATATATATGTGTTATCAGTCTAGTAAAATAAAGAAAATACTTACAGTCTATGTTCAGGGACAGCTATAGGGGAAGTGTGGGATACCAGACTTGCAAAATCACAATAGCCACAATTTAAATATGGAGGTTCTTGTATTTCCTTTCCTGATATAGCTGGCATTTTACTGTAACCTAATTGTATCAAAGTACATGGTGCTGCTTCCCCATTTGTAATTGTATTTAAGATAGGTAATCCTTCCTGCCTTTTCACTCCATTAAAAATATAATGAGTTTTGTAACAATAGATATTGAGGCTAAGTCTCTCAAGAAGAGCATTAAGCAAATTTTCCAGATATATGCATACAGTCTCAATGGAACAAAAATAAAACTTCATGCAAATGTTTGCATTTTGTTTTCCTTGTGTTTGTGTGTCTGTCTATATGCATTTGTGTAAGTGACTTGGCAGATAGATTTATTTATTTTTTTTTAAATGGGAACAGACAAGGAATCAGTTATGTTGCAATGCATCCTGCCTGTAGCTATTTACAAGAAAACCTACCAGCCCTCAATAATGTGAAAATCTTCTTGAGAGGAGCAATGGTCACTGAACCAGAGAAACTCAATTTACGTACTGTAAAGTCTGTTTTGTCTGTCACAGAAACTAATTCAATCCAAAATTACTGACTAGATTCAGCCACCCTAGTCAGGGAAGGGTGTCCAGTACCTTTCAACAGAGTGTGGTTCATAGGTGGGAACTGTCAGAAGCACTCTGTGCTGTTACTCTACTCAGAGCCTAGACCTGCTCTTTTCATCAGAGATGGAGTTCACATTTAAGACTCAATTCCAGCAATTTTCCCCCTCACACTGGGAGATTCTTTCAAAACAGCATAACCTCTAAATTATTTTTGGTGCTAAAACTGATTTTCCAGTAATATACCAGGAGTAAGAGGCTAAATGAAGAAGAAAATTTAGACATAATAATGTGTAGGTGTGGAGTTAGACATTTGTTCCATTCAGCATGGCTAAATTTGCAGACAAAAATAAACAAGTGAACAGTAATATGTTCATATGTTTTGAATAGTTTTTCTGGGTAAGTCTGACAAAGATGTGATAATAAAGATCTCCTTTGGACTGTTTTACCACCTTCACAGTATGGAGTTAAGAAGACATAGATCCTAATTTTTGAGTAGACTCTTCATTTAAACAGCTGAGAATATAGACCCCTGTTATTCTGCAGTAGTGTCCACATCAGGTTAGAGTAAATACTGACACGAGTTTCTCATAAAACTTAAGTTCAATTTAAAGGGTTGTAACTCACCCTTCCCACCTCCACAGAATAAGGAGGAAGAAAATAAAATGGAAAGCTCCTGGGCTGAAATAAGGACAGAGAGAGAGATCACTCACCAATTACTGGCACAGACAAACCAGACTTAACTTGGGGAAAATCAGACAATATATCACCAATTAAAATAGAGAAGGATTGTGAGGAAAAAAAAAAGGCAAATCTGAATCACTTTTCTCAGACCACATCCAGCTTCATTTCTTTATACCCAATTCCTCTACCCCCTCACAGGAACAGCTCAGGGGGATGGGTAATGGAGGCTGTGGTCAGTCCATAGCAGCTCCTCTCTGCTGCTTCTTCTCCTCACATTAGGAGGTTCTTCATAGGTTCTTTCCATGGACAGTAGTCCTTCAAGATAAACCTGTTCCAGCACTGGCTTTCCATGTGCTGCAGTTACTTCAGGAAATATTCCCATGTTCTAGCATTGAGTCCTGCATGGGCTTCAATTATATGAAAATCACTTTTTTGGCCCTGAAGTTGCAGTGATTTAGTATCATGGGAGTTTATTTTGCTGTTTAAATCAGCCAGGATGTTTTTTGTCCTGTGTGGATGATTGTGGTTGCACACTGTGCAACCTGTGCACACTGTGGCCACGGGATGGAGGTTCACTGGCTAGCGTGCCCTTAGTGGCCAGAGGGCACACACAAGAGTGGCCGCCCCCTGATCTCTGCTGAGACCGCCTGGGGTGGCGGTGATCCCTGCGGTGTGGGTGACGCAGCAGCAGCACAGCACAAGGAATCTGAGGTGCAGGAAGCAGGGAAGGATTACTTGTCTGAGTTTCCAAGGAAGGTTGACTCCCAGAAGGGGTCAGGAGCAAGTGACAAAGAAAATGAGTCCGACTAGCACTTTTAAAGTGGGGATGGTACAAGGGGTGGATACAACTCTCATCCAATGAGGGGATCTTAGGGGAGGATTACATCACTTAACCAATAGGGATCATTCAGGGGAGGGAAGAAGTCTTATAAACCAATCAACCATCGAGACAGGGCTAACTGACACAGAACATTTGAGAACACAAGGGGAGTGACTACAGACTGACAAGAGTAGGGGGCAGTACAGCTGGGATTGACAAGGGCTTATAAGGGAATGAGGGGAGGAAGAGGGAGACAGACAAGTCACGGGAAAACTATGTGGTAAACAACTTAGGAACAAACCATTTGAGGGAACAAAATGGGGTACATGGGAAAAACCATTATGACTGACTAACAAAGGAAGTCTAACTTTTATATTAAAACAACTGTAAAAACACCAACTAGCACAGATGATACATGTAACAACACAGCCTCACCTGTCAGTCTTCAGTTTAACACCAAATATATGTTTCAGGTGGCTATTTTGTGGTGAAAAGTCAATGTATAGATACAAATCATTCTTTTCCTAGTGTAACAAATGAGCGTAACAATATTGAATTGCAAAGTTAATTTGAAATTTGTGGTCTTTGTATTACCATGCTCATGTTTTGAAAATAGAGTTTTGTTTGTGTAGTTTTAATGTATTTGCCATAGAGTATTTCACCAATTAACCTTTTCTACTTGTTATCAAAGTGGCTTTGAAATTTCTGGGGGTCCTAGGCCTCATGCTAAACTTGTACAATTAAATACATGAAACACTTCATGCTGCCATCTTGCTGGTCATTGCCTGTTCCCACTTAACCTTAAAATGTGCTCAAAGTGACTCTTTTAAAAAATGTCTTGATACTATTTTATGCACTAAAGCATATGGTAATGCTTTACCATTTCAGAAAGGTCAACTGAGATGAGGGGTACTAACCTATTTCTCTTTATTTTCTCTTCTGGCATTTTACTTTTTTTTTTTTTTTTTTTTTTTTTTTTTTTTTTTTTTTTTTTTTTTTCCCTTTGTGGCTTTATTAATTTTATTTGGTCATTTTTTTTAGGTCTTTTTCAAGTAAGTACAACTGCACAGATGAATTAGACCAAGTTTACCCTAGGTAAAAACCATATTCAAAATACTGTATTTCCTTTAAGAAATTAAGATACTTGCCTAGTTTTATGGTGATTACTTTTGCTGATTTTAGCCATAAATGTCAGAATGTTGTCACAACAAATGTACTTATCAAGGAGATATCAATTAGCCTTTCCATACCTTCCTCCTTTAATGATGTACAAAGAGTATATTTCTTAGGAACATCTTCCAATGACTTCTTTTCTTTGAATACTCTTAAACATCAAAAGAGAAAATGTTTATAATTCTTGATACTATATGCTCACATTTGGTTTAATATACAGGTTCAATGCCAGAGAATGTGATATAAAATCTTAAACAATTTCAGCCTGAAATGCTCATATTCCTTCTAAACCCATAAAGTATAACTCTAACAGGTTATAGGAAAGATAGGAAAGTCAGATGAATTTGGAGAAAAGAATGCTATCAAAGAAAAGACAGTTTGTGACACTAGGATTTTAATTGCTAAGATCTCCACAAAAATGTATAATACTATCAAATTCTATAATAAGAAAGAGATAATGCTAGAACTTTTCTTTAAGCTAGACCTTAAAAACATCACCAACCATATCTATCTGCCAATTACACTATTGAAATAGATTTAAAAAAAAAAAAAAAAATTTGGTGGCACACCCTAGAGCTGGTGTCAGTTCAGGCATTGACAACTCAACTGAAAAAAACAGTCCTAGTGTCCTAGGGTGACGTTCTGATGCTTGTATCCCCAGTCGTGATTTCTGTTTATGCTGGATGTTATGTTCTGTGCCTTCAAGATGGGCTCTGAGAGCGAAGGCAGGGAGAAGAAGAAGCGCAGAGTTTTGTTATCAGCCTGCTCTCACTCCACACTCTGCTGGAACACAGAACTCTGCTGTGGTGTCTGGGCATGGACGGGGCAGAACACCACACTCCTTTGCTTTTTAGTTACTTTAGCTAGCTGAGGCAGTCCAAATTTTCCCTGGTCTGGTTTGCTTTCCCTTTTCATGGATCCATTCGAACCTGCTCCAGACTGGGACCCGGGGAAACACCGAGAGCTCACACTTTGTAGCCTACCAGGGCCTACTCTGGGCAGCTGCCTTTCCCAGTGCTGGAGGGACAACAGGGCGACCACCCACCAGAGAGACTTTCTGAATTTGTCATTTCTTCAGAGCAGCAAATGAGTTTTGTCATCTGGTATTGTTCATTTTTTGTGCGGGGCAGTGCTTTGCCTGTTAAATAAACATTTAAATAAATATTTTTATTTAAAAATAAAGTTTTTCTCCACTTCTCTCTGAGGAAATTCTTCCCAAACTGATTGGGGGGAGGGGCCGTGTGGGGTTTGCTTTCTGGGGGCGGCCCTTTTTGGAGGTTTTCTCCCAAGTTTGCCCTAAACCAGGACACCTAGAAAGCAATAAAAATATGAAATTATCCTGCTTTTTGAAGTTGTCATGTCACCTTACCCAAGGTCTCCTGTTCCTCTTCAGATTCCATCTCAGCTGAGACTTGAAGTGAATGAACTTTCAGACAGAAAAAGGAAGATCTGAAGCATTTTTCACCCAGTAAAATTAGAGGAGTCTTAGGAAAACATTTCTCTGAGACTGAAAGAGTTTAAAAAAATCAAAAAGAACAGAGACAAGTGCTTCATCACATGAAAAATAAATATGATCAGTGTGGGAGTAGGAAAACTGTTTCAACCATTAGTAAATAAAAAAAAATAAAATAATAAAAAGCAGTTCAAAATTTTAGGAAGTTGGCCAGATAGTTTAAATCAAAAAACAGAACAAACGCTGAAAAAAAAAAGGAAAAATTTTAAAGGACTGTGAATATTAAGTTAATTAGTATAGAATATAATATTCAGTTTATATCCATGAATATGTGTATATAAAATGATTGTAAGGCAGCATTATAAGAGGCATTTAGAAAGGAGTCCAGTGACAAGATAAGGGGCCATGGTTTAAACTGTATTAGGGTATATTTACACTGGCCATAAGAAAGAATATTTTTTAACATGATAACAGTGACATGCTGGTACAGACTGCACAGAGAAGTTGTGAATGACCCATAACTGAAAATAATGAAGATCAGAATGGATGTGGCACTGAGTACCTGGAAGCACCTAACCTTTGTACTGGACAATTAAAAAAAAACAAAACCAAACCAAAACCAAAACCAAAACCAAAACCAAAACCAAAACCAAAAACAACCAAACAACCAAAAACCAAAAACAAAAACCCAAAACAAAAACAAAAAACCAAAACAAAACAAAAAAACCCAACAAAAACAAACCCACTTGCTCTATTTCAAAATGGTTGTCAGTTTGGTGTTTTTTGTGTATAAGCACTGATCAAAATACTGTTTTGAAATTCGAATAATATTAACATTTACTAATTGAGCTAAGGCAGAGAGAAACTTCTGGTAATATTATCAGCACATTGCAGGAATACTTCTATCCCAAAAGCAGGGCCAACAGACCTGGAGAGACCACCATTCTGACAAGGCTAATGTGAGAGCCCTGTTCTTCAGCATGAGTCCAGGACACACTGTATTAAAATACAGAGGTCATGATCTGCTGATATCACAGTGACTTCCTGATATCCTTATTTCTGAGAGTTGTTCTTAGGTCCTATGTAATGTTTCATCACTTCTGTTTTTGTTTCATTTTATCTGGCATTAGCCACAACTAATTTCAAATTTTTAAGGAGCATTGAAGCAATATGCTTATCTTTTTTTAAGAATTTGTCTCTCCTTGAACACAGCATTATTTTGTCTTGTTCATCCCTTTATTCTCCTTTCTGTACTGTTTCAGATAAATTAGAATGAAGGACATTGTAAAAATACAGATGGACCATTTTAACATTGCACAATTTATACAAAATAATTCAGGCCAGTTTTAGCAGAAGAGGAAACAAATTGAATACATTAAAGATATATTTGGACAGACTCTGGATTTTCAAGCTATTTCTCTAATAGTCGAGTTTCTAATATGCAGTTATTCCACAATAAAGAGAATTTTTTTAACTGTTTTTCACAGTTTTAATATTTTATAGTATTTGAAAAGAAAATGAAATATTGTTTGATTTATATCCCTTTTGATAGCATTGTGCAGCGGGGATAATTTACATATGTAAATTCCATAATCTCTACATTATGTAAGCTTACCATGTGTCAGTAGGTAGACTCTTGTGTTTCAACTTTTACCTTTGTTCTTTGGTTTTCCCTCTTTTTATTATAGATTTTATTGTATCATCCTTAAACATCTGATTGTCAGTGTTCATAGCGCCACAAAACCTAAATTTTTAGTCTCCAAATATAACTGCATTTCAAAATGAAAATCCTTCTTTCAGTCCTTATTAGAACTAATTGTCATAAATATTTTTAAAAAATTGTTTTTATTTAGACTCACTTGGTGGCAACTCAAGCAAAAAAAGAACAAGCAAAATTCCATAACATTTCATTCATGAACCAGTTTCCAGAGGATTAAGATGTTGTTACTGTTGAAGTCCAGCATGTCTTCTGTTTCTCTGACCTGAGGCTGCACTGAATCCAGGTTTAGTCCAGCTGTGTGTAAATTCTTCTCATAAAAATTGATGTTATAAATGTAGATGTAACCATGATTGTCTTATAGGGTTTCAGCATAGCAATATGTTTTCTTTTGCTTTCCTTCCTTTCTTTCACAGGTAATATACATTTTTTACATATCCTATATAATATAAATCAGAAAGCCTTGATCAGAAAGTCACCTTTTAAAAAGTAGTTAATTCTTCTGTAACCTAAGGGTGGCAGCAGCCTAAAAATTTATTCTGATTCTTCTTTTCTGTAATCATAATTTATCTCCCATGTAAGTTATTTATATTTTTTATCACATAGTGATAGAACAGTGTGCTCTGATCTCATCCTCTTACTTTTTCTTTTTGGAGTGTAATCACTGCATTGTTCATTAATGTCAGAATTGAGCATTTATGTTGCTTTCTTTCTCAAGTGACACCTTCATTGATAGAAAGAGGAAAAGATATAAGTAATGGTAGCAGGTTCTCCTGGTAACAGTTACAAATGTAATCTGACTTTGCATTTGATGGATGGTGATTTGCTTCCCTTGTTGAACAGGGTCTGTCACCCATTTAAAGTGTCTCTAACGAGATAGAAAACATTAAGGACAATGTAGAGAAACTATCTCTTTTTCTTCACCTTCCCCAGACCTAATGTGTGATGGTTTCTCCTTCTTCAGACTATCAGGAGGAAGAAAGAAAAGGAATTGCTGAATCCCTGAGGTAAGCCTCTTGTTTCTCACTGTGTTTCAGATTTATGCACAGAATCTGAGCACAAGGATTTGACAATGAACTTTACCCCATGAGTCACTTTCAAGGCCAGCTTAGTTATGGGAAGCAATCTTTTCCTTCTCATAAACAAATAAAGAAAATAAAACTAAGAGTAAAGGAATGGAATGGCATGTGAAAGCAACGAGTAAGTTTTCGGTGCTTCAAAAGGACACACGAAGTTGTTACTTTAGGAAGGAATTGCCATTTCCATCCAATGCACCCTGTATCATTTAATTTTGCTAAGTGTATTAAGATACATTATTCTAGATGAACTTAGAATTGAAGTCCCAGCTAATAAATTGTTATGTGAAAATGTGTTATGTGAAAATGTTTTTCATTATTTTTTCATCATTTGTTGACATGATATAAATAGTGGTACTTTACTTCATTTTGCTTCCCTTATATGTGGTATCAGGTTTTACATAAAGGCACCCATACTTGAAATATGTTATAATAAAAGATACATGATGAGGAAAAGTAGTTGTTATAAGAGCAATGCAGAGACTTTTTCTGTTCCAATCTATTCTATTCTATTCTGTTCTATTTAGATCACATATTTATGTAATTTTGCTCTTTGCTTTTGATAGTGATAATAGAAATAGTTATGCCTTGCACATAGTGTTTTTAATTATTTTTCAACTATTTTCTCTGTACTCATACTAGGAAAAGAATTCTCTGAGCTTTTTAATCTATTCTATTCAGAACATTATGTGTGTCATATTACCTTAACACTTGAGTATAAGTATAGATTGTACAATGTAGGACAGGATATGTCAAAAATGTTTTTGGTTTTTGCATTAAAAATTTCAGGAATAAAGAAAAGTGCTTGTGTACGAGCACAGAGAAACAAGAGGCCATGTAGAGTTTTTCTGCTTTTTGAGTAAAACCTGTGTGTAATTAGACATCTAATAAATGCAATGCTAAAAGGTTTGGTTTGATTTTGCTTGTTTGTCTGGGTTTTTGTTTTTATTCTATTATTTTATTTTATTATTTTATTTTATTTTATTTTATTTTATTTTATT
The DNA here is from genome assembly GCF_024509145.1 of Vidua macroura. Classification (NCBI taxonomy): domain Eukaryota; kingdom Metazoa; phylum Chordata; class Aves; order Passeriformes; family Viduidae; genus Vidua; species Vidua macroura. The sequence continues at coordinate 69,064,800 of NC_071611.1, forward strand.
TTTTAATTTTTTTTTACTTATTGGTTGGTTATCTTTCCTTTTGTTTATTTTGGGGGAGCGGGGGGTGGGAGGAAGTGGTAAATGGTTTGCATCTTTAAAAACCTTTTTCATTCCTAGCTCAAAAAAAAATTGCTGGTTTTTGGTGCCAGGAATTGCAGTGGGATTTATAAAGGTCTTTACCCTTATACAGTGACTAAAGGCTACAAATGCAGAAAAAGCATATGTAAATGTCCCTACTTAATTATAAAAATCTGATTTTAAAAATGATCATTTCTGTTCATAGTCTTTTCTATCGATCCTTGTCATTCCATTTAAAAAAGCATTACTGCACTACTTCAAGCACATGCAGCACACTTCCTTCATGTGAAACTATAAAACTGTCCTTTTTTTCTGCATATATTCTAAAGTATAAAAAGAAACACAGGGTTGCATAAATTTCTTTTAGTTACGCCAAAATGATTTCTACAGATTATCTGGTATTTCCAATAGATATTATGGTGCAGGTCTTTGAAAAAAAAAATGCTATCACAAACCACCTAGTCTCTGCTACCCTGCCTAGATTCTCCAGGGTCCATGGTGAAATGAATATAAGGATCTCTAACAGAGTTATGAGGATTTTTAGGGAATGGCTTTCCTTGACCAAAATTCTAACTCTTTATATTGGGAAATTATGTATTTGGCTCATGAACTTGCCATAAGTGGAAGCCAGTAAACAGCTGGCTTTCAGCTCCTTCTTCTCCATGAATGTGATTGTAGAGTTACCAGTTCCCTTGCCAGCTTTCCTTACAAGATTCTCTTCCCTTTGAAGAGAAGTCTTGGCTGAAGTCTTTGGTTGAAGTCTTGGCTACCAAAGCCTACCCCAGAAACTACATGTCTCTAAGATTTCCTTTTGGCTATGAAAGAATAGCAAAGTTTCTAGTCATTTGGACTATTTATATATAGAATGAAACAGGTGATCATATGTACTGAAAAAACATCTCCCTAATAATGTGTGATTGTTTTCCTGCAGTTCTATAATCATTATTTCAGATGGCAGTTTTCTTATTTCCCTACTAGTACCTGCCATTTTATATATACTTGTATAAATACTGCTTCCTTTAATTGTTGTATAACTCAATTATCTGCACAGATATTAATAAAATCATAGTAAATTGTCCACATATTTACAAAAAACAGCGTTAAGTGTGAAGCGGTTTTTCTTTTTGAATAACTGAGAGCCTGTGGCTTTTGGTTGCTCTCCAGGCACCACATAGTTTAAGCTGTAATACAGATGTACCACTCACTTGTATTAGTTCAGACAAACGCAATCCTTCTTTACCAAGACAGCCTCGAAATTGCCATGACATGAATTTTTCTTTTGCAGGTGACACACCTTTCATACAGAAGGAACATTGATGACAGCTGTATTGACATAGAGCTGTGTAGGACCATCTGCCTCAGAAATCTTAGTTTCTTCCTGTGTAATAATTCACAGCAATAATTTCTGAACTATTTTTCTGTTTGTTTGGACATTTTGAGAGGGTATTATTCATTCTGCATCTCTCTTCCCTGTCTTCCCCTCTGCACAAAATTTTAAGTAATTTAATCATATCGTTTGAAACCTCTAATATCAACTGACCCCCTCAAAGCTGAGGCAGGGCTTTTGCTGGCAACAAATCGCTCCACACCTCCATTATCAAGCAAGCATACAAGGTACTCCACAATCAAAGGCAAGTAAGAATCTGGGTTCCACAGACCTAGCTAAATCTTGAGTAGGAGCTTCATTGTCCTCTTTATGCCCTATATTCTATGTGACTTTAACAACTAATAATTATTCCAAGAAGACAATTTTTAATCAGACCTTGTGGAAATCCTTAACATATATTTTTCTAGTTGTTTATGAGTAGTGTGAATTCCATGTTCGTTTCCAATCCACTTCCGTTTTTCAGTTTTATCCCTCAGTCATTTGTGCAAGTTTAATCAGTCCAACTGAGGCATTCTTTTTTTTAAATGTTTTTTCAGAAAACATTTGTGTATAGAGGAAATTTAAACTTTATTGAATCTCTGTCTCTTAATTTTCCCTTTAATAATGAGACTCAGGTGACTAATAACGAGGCTAAAGAAGGAACTGACTGCAAGATACCTGTCTCAAAATTACCTCTATGATTATGGAACTGATTTTTTTTAAGCTTAGTTTTGTATTACATGAGGACATATATATTTACATGGGATTCAGGAATGAATAGCTGGTTGGTGATCTTGAACTTCCCTGCCCATCAGCTAGCATCCACTCTTGAGAAGGGATGTGCTTAATGGCTTACCTTGCCTCCCAAATGACCACCTGATCAAGAGGTTATATTGATTGAGATGCTTACTTTCTCTCTTACAAGAGAACAGTCTACCAATTCACAGTATTCAGCAGAAGTGCTCAACAAACTGCACATTAAAGACTGGACATATTATCTACATATCTTAGTGTTACAGTCTGGTTATTAAATTATTAGAAATGTGTCTACCCAAATTAAGGGCAAAACAAGACCATGTGCCAAAGCCTGGGTTTTATTTGATAGCAAATATGGGAGATAGAGAGGGAGAGAGAGAGAGAGAGAAGGAGAGGAAAAGAGAGAAAAAGGAAAAGAAAGAAATAGAAAAGAGGTGGGGGGACAGAAAGAGAGTGACAGAGACAATAACACTATTCCGTGGATGCCACCAGTGTCCCAATGATCCTCTCCAGCTGGTCTTCATGGTAGAGAGGGTCCCCCCCAAAAGCATAGAACCCGATGGATAAATACGCGTTCAGGCCAAGTGGGAATGTCCAGGTACCTCTCCTGGCAGGGTTGGTGCAGTTCAACACAGTCTCTTGCAGCAGACTCTGGATCTGTGCATCATTTTGCATCAGATGCAGTCCTGTGGTGCAAGGCCTCAGAAATGAGTTTGGGGAGCATTTCAGGTGTCTTTGATGGATTATGACACCTCCTCAGCTGCCACCAATGTGAATGTTCCAGGGATGTGGCCTTCCTGGGGTTGGGCTTTCACAGCTGGGCTGGTTTGTGTAAGGGAGGATGGGTCTTCAGTGCATCTGAGCAGAGGTTACACCACACACCTGAAACCTCCTCCCCACCACCTCACTTTGTGGGGGTAGTCTGTGTAAACCTGGACTCTGTGGGCTGCGGTGTTCCCCACTCCAAACCCAGCCAGGGATGATTTTCTGCCATGTTTGACTTTCTTGTGGTTTTATTCCTTTCCCTCAGCCTTGTTTGTTTCTCCCTAGACCTGAGATGATTGAACAATTGCGTCCCCTTTATCTTATCTAGGTAGCTTCACTCACAGTCCAAAGTTCCAGTTGGGCATCTTCAAGGAGGAGTGCGCTTCTGTGTTTGTAGCTTCTTTATACAGTTTTTGCTAAATTGGGCAAAATTCTTTTATAACAATGTCTAATGAACCATTTCAGCCTCTGACACTTAGAAAAATCTATTTCATTTCTAGAAATTAGACAGACTGAAGATGGTTGTATGGCCATAGCGTACCATATGATGGTATGCATAAAAGAAATTTAATTCAGACCATGGGTAAATCTGGGTAAATCATGGGTAAATCTTTTATTCCAGGTGAAGGCTTTGCTTTCCTGGTGAGAGTTGAGACATTCTGATATTTTGGTCCTGGAGTAAATCTGCCAAAAACATCAAATTCCAAACCATGACACCATGGACTGAACTGAATGTACCAATCCGTAAGACCATGGATAGGGCACCACTGATCCAGGTAGACAAACTGAACCTTGATGTACCACAGAGATTTTCTGCCAGCACTTTTTAGCTTTATTTTTATGTTTATTTAATCAATGTTTCACTTTTACTCCTTCTTGTCCTCTTGAGAGGCATTAAGAGAGATAGAGTGAAGTATTTAAGTAATAAACTCTTAAAAAAGAGGAACATTATCTAATTACTCAAGTTTCTTATATGATTGAGTCATTTTGTCCTGAATTTTGAGGCAGAGACCATGAAGTTTTTCACCAGTATGCACCATAAATATGAGAATATTTCTTAATAACACGAATCACAACTTAGGCTTGATAAACAAATTCATCAGCTAGGTAAAGTTATCTCAAAATATGCAACTTGCAGTAAAAAGATCTACTTTAGGATGAAAATAATTACCCAAATAAAAATGAAGAGTACAGTACTGTTGATATTTTAAAACCACTTCGCTTATTGTGAAACTTGTCACTGATTTTACAAAACAATTCTAATCTATAAGGACAGATCCACATCACAAAAATTGAAGCCAAGCATATTGCAGCTAGAAAAATGAGAATTTCTGTGCATTGCCAAAACAAATTATTTTGAGTTGCTTTAAAATTATGTGAGGGCTCCTTCAAGCATTATCATGGATAAGTCATTATAAGACTTGCAGGTTCATACATCACTGCTCTTTGCTGTCAGTATGAAAAATAGGACTTTTTGTTTACTTAAAAAATTGAAATGTCATGATTCTGCTGTTGAAAAATGAGGCAGGAAAAAAAAATGTCCTCCCATTTTTGAAAAATGTATTTTTTATTGAAGTAAAAGAGATAGGAGAAGAAAGAGATTATGTACACTCAGGGAAGCAGACTGTTTTCTATTGACACAGGATAAAGGGTAGTAATAATTATAGCTGGGTCATTGAAGACAAAGTGTCCAGAACCAAATGTGGAGCTGATGACAACACAAGTCAAAAATTAAGGTCTCAACCTACAGCAGACCCACCTTTGAATCCTTAATAGACACATAATTAATAAATACATTATGAAATAAGATTAATGTTTCATGATAGAGTGAAACATCTTGGTCAGAATGCATCTGTTAATATATAAAAATCCTTATAAATCCTCTATATAAAATGAGAGTTTATTAATTCTCATTCATGCTTTAAATAGTAGATCACACCAGTAAATCAGCATTATGATTTTAGAGGGTACATCTTCTGAAATATAATATGTGGTTTGTGGCATTTCACTCATTGTAAAATAATTTTTAAAATATTCTGTAATATTCATTCCCAGAGGGAGATTGATCAAATAATCATGCAAATACCAAAGTACAGCTTGCACTAATCTTAATTTTTTTTTTTTTTTATTATTTAAAAGCTTATGGAAAAAAGCTTGTTGTGATAGGAGGAGAGAGTATTCTGACAGATTCTTAAAATACATGGATAAATAAGGGATGATCCATTACATATTCTTTGAGGCCCCATCCTGCAGCTGCAAAACTTTTGTAGCTTCTATTCCCAGACCTATAAGATGAGGTCCATTTCAGTGGTTCTCAAAAATGGTTTACTGCAGAATGAGTTTACTACACTGTGTGGTAGTAAGAGTTGAATTTTGATTCTTCTATTTCTTTGTTTGTAATCAATTTCCTATAGAAAACAATAATAAGTACTGATCTTGAGAAAACCTCATTTATGTTGCTGAGGTAAAACTGCCGATGATATTGAAAATATATCAGAGCTACACAGTGTCACTGAGTTGTCCAGGCAAGGAGATCTTTCTCTGGCAGCCTCAAGTGAAGACAGGAGTGAGAAATATCTTTATCAGATGGCAGGACTCCCACTAAAAGCCTGTGAAACTTTATTTCCTACCTCATGAAGAAAGATAGATTCTGTGCATGCATTTCCTTCAATAATGAACAACTGTAATTTTAATATGTACTAAGCTGACACCTGTATCATGAATCCAAGGATAAGGGAGTATATAAAGTTGCACTATTTATTGTCCTCCAATGTCATGATGGAAAGCAAACAAACCAAAATGATAATCAAGTTCTGAAACAGTGCAGAATAGAAGGAAAATTCCAGAAAAATTCAGCTCCCAGTTCTAATATGGGTCAAGCGAAAATTATTTCTTCTATACTCATTCTTCTGTGGTGTTATTCTTCCATTATTTAAAAATGAAGTTAATATTTCTAAAGAAAGGTTTTTAGTCTAAACATTCAAAGAAAAGAAATGTCATTTACTTTGTAATTAGTCAAAAATATTGACTAAATATACCACAAGTTATATAAATTTTCCTAAAATTAAGTATTTTTCCTCCATAGTTGACTGTTTATAAGATTAAGTAGATCATGACATTAAAGAGAAATGCATTTTTCTATTACTCACCTGTTACACAATACACATGAAGTTCAAAGGGGTGTATTAATGAAGACTTAAATTAAAATTAGAAGGCACATCAAAATTGTTTCCCATGCTTTTCTTCTGCCATGTTCAGGCACTAGTAGGCTGAAAATCTTTGTCCAAAGACATTATGCAAAAAAAATGCTTCTACCAAAGCTAGCCCAAAGTTAAACACACAAAGATATCTCATTTTTTGGCTAAAAAATAAGTGGTCACTAAGGTGGTTGAATTAGATTTTCTATTTTCTTTCAATATATGTTCTGAAGGAGATCCTCCTTGAAATTCTGATACCTATCCTAAATATATTTTTGACAGTAGAAAACTGATAAAACCTGGAAAAGTAGTGAAAAGTGAAAGGACAGCTGTCTGGCAAGAGCTCCACAGTCTACTGAGACTATGTTTGTTTGTGGCAGATTGAGACAGACAATATTGAATGAACTGGCAGACAGTTGTGGTGAGTTCATAGAATGTATATATTTTGCTGTTTATATGTTCAGGAAAGTCCAGGGGGGAAAAAAATAGAAAATTAAGCTACATACTATGAAATGGATCACTGTCCTTTAAGGCCCAGGAGAATGGGGGCCTTTGCTCTGGAAGATAATCAGGCACAAGTGTCAGGTTTCAAGTCAGACACCAAACTCATACTTGGCAGATTCAAAATCCTCATAGGCTGGAAGAAAGATGAGAAATGGGTTTAAATTTTCTTTTAGATGGAAAGCCTGTAAGAAGGAGAGGTACACAAAATACCTGTTAATATAAAAAGTTGCTGTCCTTAAAAAAGCAGAAGGAAGATGCTGTCTCCCTTGAAGTGTTTGTACTGATTTAAGTGAAAGTTTCTTCTTCCAGAGAGCTGGTTGTGATTTAGAAAGAAATGCTGTAATGCGTATGGTTGTGACTCTGAATGCTGTAGCTCACATGAACATGACCACACACCTCAACTTGCTATACTATATTTCACAGAAAACTGTGACGTATGAAAATTTGTCTCTGGATTTTCTTAAAATTCTAGGGATTTGCACAGGTCCAGAAAACCTCTGATCAATTTTAGAATAAAAAATTAACAGCAGTACAAAATGCTAGCACCGGCAATGACTATTTGGTATGTGTGCACATAATCCTTAAAAACCATGTCAGCTTCCTTTAGATAATTTCAGTAACAAGTTCAAGTGAACAATGTTATTTTGGCTCAGACAGAAAGAGTGGGGAAAAAAAAACCAAACCAGACAGCATCAAAACTTCAAAACAGACATCTTCTTGTATTACCAAATTTTCTTTTATAAGCAAACTGAGGCCTGTATACTTGAACTTTCTTTCCTAATCATTGAACAATCATATTGCATATGGCAAATATGATGGAAAGAACTTCAAAAAAGGTAGTGTTTAAAAAATACTACTCCACAGCTATGCTAGTGGAATTCAGAATAACAATGATGATCACAAGAAAACACTGCAGATTTATCCTTCTTGACCACACACTTGCTTAAGTGGTAACTTATGTATCAAGGGAACGTTAGACCTGGTAAAACTATTCTTTACCTGTCAGGAACACAAGAAGTTTCCCGTTTTTCTGTATTATCTAGTTCAATGCTTCCGCACCCAGAACTCAAACCAGTTGAACACCATTTTACATTTTACTTTATAGTGTCTAAGTGTTTTTCTTACTGGGATCATGGATGGATCAGAATCTCCTAATTTGAAACAGATACTGGGTCAAGCTGCAAGGTTGCAGACACCAGGTTGAGTCAACTGATACAACTAGCATTTCTTAAGTTAATACAGAGAATCAGACCACTGGTCCCCTAAATTTCCTTAGAGAAAAAAAAAATATACACTAACCTATAGTAAAATGAACTTATGATGTGTAGAAACTGATTTTTCATCATGTATCTCCAAAGAACTGAGGATGAACATTGTACAGAAACAAAATCTCTGAAATTAAATACAACTTGCAGTAAAAGGGACACATTAGTAGAAGCAGTGGTTATTGTAATGTCTATGCTTCATCTTTGCCATCCATATTTTCAAAAATATTTATCCCCAGCAGCTCAAGGAGAAGTCCAGAGGAATTGAGTTATTCAATACCTTAAAACTTAAGTCTTCTTTCTGACTGTTAGAACTCTGAAAATCTATATTCATTAATGACAATTCTTTTAATTTTCCATTACAGAAAATATTTTATAAACTATAAATATGTTGTATCCAAATTCTTGTAATTTAAATTATAAATAGCAGATGATTGAGATGTCACTAGAAAGAGCTAATAAAAAAAGGTAAATATAGTGTATCTGCTTTCACTCTCAGGATAAGACTCATTACTGTACAAAATGCTCCTCCTGAGCCAGATATTGTAACAGATGAACAAAATATTGTTTACATAGGTGTTTTAAGCACTAAACATAATTCATAAAATCCATTCCATGTTCACACATTACTGCTGACGAAGATCATTTTACTGTCACTGTTAGAGAAGAGTAGTACAACTCTTAAGTACCTTTTTCAGCAATTCTAAACAAGTGACACTAAAATGGCTGTATGCATTTTTCTATGTGCATTATTATTTGCTCTTTATTGCATCTTCTGCTGTGCAATAAACCCTATAATTAGCCAGACTTAGTCTTGGCTGTGAGGAGTAATACTGTATATCTATAAACAAGAGCAAATACAAGTATGCAATATGTTCTTCATTAAAAGCTGAAAAGAACATCATGTTAGGAAATAATCATCACAGATGCACTTTCAAAGTTCAGGACTGAATGTCAATTGTACTATGTAGAGTTGATGGAGCTCAATTCAAAACTAGAAAGAAATGCAATACTAAAAGACGACGTCATTAAGACTCAAATGCCTGGTGGTTATACTTCTTGTGAGAAATCACTCAGGTTGTACAGGGATACATACCTAGTCTTTTGTTATTTTGTTTTGTTGAATATATGAAAAATGAAATTGCTGAACTAATCCACAGTATAGCACAGACATAATCACACGTACGAAGTACCCTGTCTCTCTGTCAAGGCAATATGAACTGACTAAAATATGCAAATTACTATTGTTTCTGAGAGATTTGAGACCTGATTTGCAGCACAGTATTTCACAATTATTTTGTGGTTTTCTGGTCATTAAAATTGTGTAGTCTGTAGCATGTCTTTCTTAAACTTTTTGTTTTACAAATGTGACTACATTTATAAAAATGCATTATTCTGACAGTATCTAGAAAGACATTTTACAATCCAGTTCATTTTCAGGTATTTGGGTACCTTGCAACTTAGATACTCACAGAGACATTCCCTTACTTTTTCTGCCATTTTGATGCCTCTGAGGTTTAAAGAGTATTATTAAAGAGAATCAATTTATCATAAAAGAAAGGTCTGTACTTGAGGAAAAATTCATTTAGTAGACATTTTTTCATCTACAGTGCAGACCTTTTTTCAGTTTGGAGAAACAGCAGTGCCAAATGGGACAGATCAGCATGTTTCTTCTCAGTAATGTCAACAAGTGTTTGACTTCAGCCTATGGAGAATTTGAAGGCTGATTTGCTAAACATAAAACATCTGCTTTTTGCAGACTTTTTGAGCTTTTCCCTTCAAAACTGAGGAAATGAGAGGTATAACTGTTTAGATAAATTTCCTTTAAATAATCACTGACCTCTTTTGGAGCTTAATTTGTGGTCTCCAAGCCTATAAAAAATCAAAATTATGATTTCATTGATAAAGATCTCCACATTCTAATACATTCTTTCTTGTGGTATTTAAAGAATGAGACACACAAAAATGACTTGTCTGTTGTAGGTTGGGTTGATATAGTTAGGGATTTTATTAATGTTAGTTAGGTTGGTTCCTTTTTTTCCCTCACAGTGGTTTGCTCCAAGTTGTTTACCACAGGAGCTCCTGCTACTCAAACCTGTCAATCTTCTCACCTCACACAGTTTTCTCCTTACATGGTTCTGTCAGTCGGGGGTTGCTCACTCCTTGTTGGGGTGTCAGTCTTGTAATCACTCCCAGCTCCTTCATGAAAGTTCTGCATCAATCACCCCACCTTTGCATTGCTACTTGTCCCAGAATGCTGTACCCCCCTCTGTTATGTTCCCATAGGTTGTTATGATCTATGTCACTTCCCTGTCATCTGTCCCTATGGGGCGAGGTAGGTTTCCACCCCTATCCGCCCACCCCCTATTTAATCTGTTGCAAATTCTTTGTCCAGTCGACATTTTGCACTGCATGCAGTCCAAAGAGCATCCCTCTGACCACGCATGGAGGAATAAAAGTTCTTAGGGCTCGCAAGCAAAGGGTCCTTCTCTCATCCCTTCACTTCCTTTCAGCGTGAAGCTACCAAAGCTGCATTTCCCACACCAGAGCACTCAGCACCAGCAGGGAGGCAGAGGCCATAACCCTGGAGTGCCTGTTCATGTGGCGGCTATGGCCTTACAAAGGCAGTGCTAGCCGGCGCTTTTCGTCTGCTTGAGGTCATAGCAAATAACCACCGCACTTGTCTTCCTGCATTACTGCTTGCATGTCCTGTGTTGTACAGTGTGACACCAGAGAGCTAGGATCCACCATCCTCTTTGCTAAAGACATTTTACCGTATTGAAATTCAACACATATTTTCAAAAGATGGGATCCCACTGTGCATGCAAATCAGTTTCTTGTACATTCTATTCTAATACACATGTATTAGAATATGTCTATATCTACCTAGAAACTTTCATATATGATTACCTTGAGATGCTTACAAAGTCATGATGAAGTTGTCCTGAGATGTTTATATTTTACTAAATTTTGTCACACAGGCATTGTGAAATACAAAATTAAATATAAGGGAAGTGAAGTCCTTAGGCTTTTTATTAATTCTTGGCAAATCATGAAGGACTTTAGTACACTAGTGATGATCCTGTGTGATTATTTAAGAACTTGCCTTCAATGAAATGTACCCAAGTCTGTTCAGAAATTATATAGTCTTTTATCTACACAGGGACCTCAAGCAGTAATAACATAGAGTTGCAACACCAAGCTTTGGCAAAGATTTTTCTAGATCCTAAAACTTTTATATTTTACTTTAAGTTATTGGCCATTTCATGTCATAGCATTTTGACATGAAATCTGTAAAATATTTGACCAGTATGGTCAAAGAGGATGAGAAGTTATATTTTAGGTTCAGTGGATCCAAGCAAGATTCACTCAGTAGATTTCCTCTTTTCCTTCTCTCTGAAATATCCAATCCTTATATAAAAAGAGGTCTCCATCAAAGTTTCAGGCTTCAGCAATTATTAAATAATGGGGTTTAAAGTTCACTATGAAAGTTTTCCTTTTTTTTTTTCAAATTTGTCCCATCTCTAGCATATATTACAAACCCTAAAAATATTTTCATGTTGACTTCTGAACATTATTTTGCCTTTCAACTTCTTGAATTTGTCTAATTCTAAAATCAAACAGATAAATTATTATAACAACATGATATAAATATTATATTAACTATTTATCTTATAATCTCGGAAAAGCAGTGAGGCCTGCTAAAAACTGGAGACAGGAAAGGATTTCAAAAATGTTAGGTCTTAGAAATGTATTGTTGCATCCTGGTTTGGGTTTAGATTAGGGGTTCTTATATATGTTAGCTAGCTGAGTCCTGTGTACCCTCGTGCATCCCCTGTGTTTTCCCCCCTGACGTTTGTTAGCCCGAGCTGCCTGCCATTGGAGCTTTCCCCCGTCACTCTTGTAACCACTCCCTGCCCACTCCTGAGGAGTTCTGTGTCTGTCACCCCAATCCCGTGGTCCCACTTGCCCCGAAGCGCCATGTCTGCCCCTGCCGTGTTCCCATTGGTTCCTGGGATACACGTCATGGCCACAGCACCCACACCGATTGGGCGGGGTGGTGTCTGCCCTCCCTGCCACACCCCCTATATCATCCCGCTCCCTCCCGGGTCCCAGCGCCATTTCTCCCACGTGGACACTGGAGGTGCGGGTAGCGGCCCCCCCACTGCAGCTCTCTCTGACCAATAAAACCTTCCCGCCTTCCACGTGGGTCATTTGGACAATTCCTTCCCTCTTCGCCTTGGACCCTCGCACAGGGGACAGAACCCGGCAAACCCCGACCAGCGTGCAGCAGCAGCGGCACATGGGAATTAGTGGCAAGCCTGAGCTCCGGAGGGAAGTGGTGCCGGAAGGCGTCGGAACTGCCCGGAGCCGGGAGAAACAATGCGACACCGCAATGTATGGCTTATTTAATCACGTGCAACATTCTTTAGACATTGTCATTCTTCACCTAGTGGTGCTTCCTGGTTGTAGTGCACACCTAGTGTGCTTCCTGATGCTTCCTTCTGTGGGGAGAGGAGTTTGGTTTTTTGCATGTTTGTTTGGGTTTTTCCTGGTGAGGCTCAGTGGTGAGTATTCAAAAGCTCAGACTAAATTTTGAAAAGAAATGGAGAAAGCAGAGAACAATGTTGACATGGCTAATAACACAAAAGATAGTACTGTAACACTCACAGCTAAATATCCAATGTAAGTTGAATATACACAGGTTTATTCCAGCTTTTTATATACCAAGAAACAGAAAATATTTCTAAAAAATATTTCTGTTGTTTCTATTTCTTCCCACACTGATGTAGTTAGTCCCTATATTTTATATATTCACTGTATATTCATTGTTTTATTCTTGTTTTACTATTCAAAGACAGTAAATTTGTCAGTGCATATCTTACTTGGCAGGAATGAAGCAGTTGTATTTTTATTTATCTTTTTAACTTGGCCACTACCATGTTTAACAAAATTATACTATCATCTCTGTTTTTTTTAAGTTGGCTGTTTTTTTAAGTTTGTTATTTTACTTTGTTTTCACCTAGGAAACTAGGGTATACTCAGGGCCTATACATGGGAGTGGAGTAAGTCACAGACATGGAAAATATAAAGTGCAAAAGCTGAAAAAGCACAAGTTTTAATTTACAGAAGCCTGTCATCCTGCATGATCTTGGTAGCTCAAATTTTAATTTCATTCTTGCACCTGGTTGCCTCCTATGCATACCAAAGTTGAATCCTTTCAGGGAAAAAATACTTTAAGATCAGGATAGTTATCTTATAGAAATGCTTGAGCCTTCTTTCTCTGCAATGTTGGAGTGTAAGTTGTATTGTATTCATATATATGCTCTGTAAAACCGTGTCCTGAGCATTGTGTGGCAGTGTCATCACTCAGACTTGACACAAGATATATTATGCAGTATTTTGTGTATACTTATGCTACAATTTGAGCAAAGACAATCTTAAAGTTCCAATATGGAAGAAAGAACACTGTTCACTTATGAATATTCTACAACTATAGGGTCATACATTGAGAAAAGGAAAGAAAACTCATTTTTTGTTAGCTTTATTAATTGGATATGAAATAGTATGGAAGAATAACAGGTTTTTAGTTTTTTTGTTTTGTTTTGTTTTTTTGTTTGTTTTTGGTTTGGGTTTTTTGTTTCCTTTTGTTTTGTTTCTTAAATTATTTGTATGCCCCTGGAATGTGCTTAATTAGGGAGACAGAAACATAGATGTTGCTCAAGACCCAATGCTAGTGCCTTACCTCTTGAAGTAATTCCCCGAAAGATAAATCTTTTATCTTTCTGTCTTTTACCTATTTTCTTTATCAACCAACAGATAATATGAGTTCTTGGCAAATTCTTGTCTATTTTTATTGCTTTTGCTTTATTGTTTCATATTTTTCTTCTTGACCAGACATGTTCTCTAAGCAACCAAAATAATAATACTTCCTATTGGAACATGTATTGTCTTTGGGTAAAAATGAGGAAGATAAAATTTTCCTCCCTAAATTAAAAAAAGAAAAGGAAACCAAAGGTTAAGTTATTATCCTACTTAACATTTCAACATGAGTTACTAGATACTTGCAGGAAATGGACAGAAACATTGCAAAACAAATTTTATAAACTGACAGCGTTATATAATAATTAAGGAGTTTGTAGAGCTTGAATTCATATATGTTCTTGGTATTTGAATACATAATGAAATTGAATAATTAAAACTGCTGACATTTAAGAAAATAAACTTAAGCAAAATATTGTCTGTCATCATTGGTAATTTTTCCCATAAATCACTTTTAAATAAAATATTCAACATATGTTGAGCTTAACAGTTTGGCAACTGCTTGCGATATGACTATGCCAATTTTTTTTATTTTATTTGCTTTAATTAGGAAAGCATTTTGGATTCAGTATTTGCAAACTTTCAGAAATTTACCAGTGAAGAACAGTGAAATTGTTTTATTGGAAAGTCAGTTTTCTGCTATCTCTTTGGGAACCTTGAAATTTAATATCAATGTAGAGAGGTTAAATAGCACTATTTCAATATCATTACTTCCAATTGGAGTACTTAAATATGTCTTAAATGTGCTTAAAATAGACTAATCAATTGAAAATTGCCATTAAGTTCTCAATTAAGAAACAACAAATTAATTATGCCTTTGGATTATATGCAACAGTACTATACTAGTCAGTTTTAACAACATCCTCCTTTTTTTCCCCCCTTTTTTAAATTACTGTTTTGTCAGATCATCATTCTTAATTTCACCCCATGTACTAATGTAATGTATTTGTTTTGTATTTACTTAAATCCACATATTCCTCCTTTTAAATAATTCTTATTTGGTTGATTCAGATAAGTACAAATGATATGAAATAAGTGAAATAATATTCTCCCTTTTTTTTTTTCCCCCACACAATTTAATAATCAGTAATCAGAAAACAGTAAAACAGAACAGAATACTGCAGGGTACTGTTCTTATTTAACTAAGCACTGCACATGTTTGCAGAACCATAAAGGATTACGCAGATGATGCTGCATGAATGTGTCTTGGTTTGAAAAGACAGGTGTCTGTTAAGGAAGGCGGAAGCCTTCCTTGAAATGGAAAATGTAAATCCCCTCCCTCTGAATTATTATAATTTTTAAATTAAGGGACTCCCAGGCAAAGATATGGGAATAGGAATAACAGTTCTTTACTAGGAAAATTAAAAACCACAATTGAAATAGTACAAAAAATACCCCACAAAATAATATGACCTGACACCCTGTTGGTCAGGGTGTTGGCAGCAGTGCAATTAAATGGTGGCTGCAGTCCTCCTGGAGTGACAGATGTGGTTCTGTTGTAGCAGTGATCCTGTAGAAGGGTGTAGTTTTCCTCTGGAGATCCAGTGGTGGTGTAAATGGGCTTGGTCTTCCTCTGGGAATGCAGTAGAAAAGAGAGCCACTCCTCTGGCAATCCAGTAGGAAAAGTCTGTCTCTCTTGTTCCAAATCTCTGATTATACCCAGGTAGGAATGCTTGGCTCCTCCCCCTTGGTGGAGCTTCTCACAATGGGATGATGTAATTTTACCAGTCATGCAGTGAGACTCGATGGCCCATTAACAAAAGATATCCCCCCCGAGGGAGGATTGGTTGCAGAAGAGACAAAGTAAACTGCTCAATTAACAGAAGATACCTGCTCCACCTCTAACAGATGGGAAATAGAATACATACATATCTTACAACCTACGACAGAATGACATGCCTAGGTTGAGAACACATTTGGGTGGTAAATGTGATGCATATTCTTCCATTAAAAATACATAGAAGCAGATGATTATATTGACCTTTTTTCAGCAAAGTGCAAAAGTGTTGTATTGTGTTTTTATATCTCTGTAACAGTTCTGTAATGGTTTGCCCCTTCACCCCCCATTTTCTCTCAGTGGTTCCATTCCGAGCTTTCCCACCTCTCCCTCAATGCCAATCTCCCTGAAAATGCTCAGTCACTCCCCTGTCCCCTCCCTGGTACCTTGTCCATCACTCGGCTCCCCATCCCACTCTCCCAGAATCTTCCACCTTAGGCATCGAGTGAGTGGACGAGGTCCAGGGGTCCCTCCCTTAAACTTCCCCCACTAGTTTGTGTGTCTGTCCTTCCGCCTTCCATTCCCCCATATCCCCCCATTGGTGAATGGACATCCCTTCCCTCTTGTTACCGCCCCAGTATTTGAGCTGTTACGAAAGCCTCGGGGGCACTTTTGGCTGTCAGATACAATGGCATTTGGAGCTCCTCGGAGCTCGGATTAAACCTGAGACTTTTTCCTTGAGTCAGCTCCCTTATTACCTCCTCAGACGTCCCCTCTCCTCCTAACAAGGCAGACAGCGTAGCGCTCTGTCTTAGCGGCTCCCCCACTCTCCACAAGACACAGGGGAGTATCTCCTGCAGCTGACTGTGCCTCTGCCAGGCAGGCGAAGCCAGGGAGCTTCAGAGTGGACACGGCGGCACAAAAGTAGTATTTTTACCTTCTCTAGAGATGCCTTGATTGTCACTGAGATTTTATTTTAATATTGTTGTGCTTCTGAAGAAGACTAAGTTATATATCATGGCTGAGTGACTACAATGGTCTTCTCCTGATGTACAATTGAACCATTAGCTCAGGAGCTTAGGTAGACCAGAACTAAACTAAATCAATTCCATCCAAAATTGACAATAAAGTCAGAAAATAGCATAGACACTATGAGACTGTCATGCAGCTAATTGTCTTAAACCCTAAGCATATGTTATAACCCTGTATCACCATATCTACTATGAAGCTGTTGCATATAAGTATTTGCAACTGCAACTTTAGAATTCTGTTTTCAAATTTTCTCACCAACCTCAGGAATTACTTCAGCATAACAAAGGACCTCCTGCTTATTTAGATACGAGATGATTTGTGCTTTCCCTTCATACCAAGAGTTCAAGGTATTGAAATGGGTAAAGTTTATCATGTGAGCAAGCGCTCACAAAATGAACCCTGGACAAAGACAATGTAGAAAGTGTTACACTATTAAAAACATCTATTTTATTATCCCTGTGAATGCTTGAATAAACCAAGCTGCTATTTTTTTGTAAACCAAACTATTTGTCATAAAGCCAAAGCTGAAAATGATGAAAGATGTGGAAACTTTATAGGGTTACCATTACAAATAAACTTCACACCAACTGGCTACGTTTCAGTGCAAGACTGTGAAAAATCTGTTTTTAAAACTGAATAAACATTTTCTGGACTTAAAGGAAAAAGGCATATTATTACTTTAAATATTTTCACTAATGGAATATCCAATATCAGCATTCTAAGGTAATTAATTTAATTCAGAAGTGCAGCATGGAGAATAATATATCAAACATTAGACTCTCAAGATTTTGTTTCAAAGACTTGTAGTTTATAAGCCTCTGCTTTCTGCTAAAGTTTATGGCATAATTCAATACAGATATTTTTCTTACCTCTTTCTTCCCAATAAAAGTTTTTTAATGGAAAAGTCAAACTGTTAAAAACTGGAATGACTAATTTAGGTTATGCCATAGTATGCAAATAATTAACAATGTATTACCACTCTATGGAATAAAACCAAGGAGATTTGTCTTTTTACACTGTGAGTACTTTTCCCAAAGTTAACTAAATCAAGATGAAGAACAGAATATGTATAAGAACTATTATAATTTTGTATAGGACAACAAGAGACAGACACAGAGAAAACAAAGTCTTTCAGGAGTACATCTATGTGTTGTAAGAAGCATATACCATAGGAGAATACAGATGTAACATGGGAATTTTTGCCTCTCTCGGGGAAAGAGAACATAATTTTGACAAAAATTCAAGTATTTCAACTTATGTTATTTTTCTTTTCATCTGTAAATGCTCTCCATAAGAGGTATTTCTTAAATATTTTCGAAGTACCCAATAATACTGGGCATAGGTGGGGGAGAAAGTTTTTTGAATTATGCAGTGTAAGTTTCAGTCAAATCATACTGCAATTAATGAAACAACTCACTTTCTTTTATTTTTTTTTTTAATAATTTTGACCATGAAGGCGTCTCATCTCCTATTTAGCTATGCAGTAGAAAAATGTCTCTGGATGCTGCAATATCGAATCTTCTGTTCCTTAGGGTTCCTGCTGAGCACTGCATTGTGATTTGCACTTGCCTCCAGTGAAAAGAGACCCTCTGCTGAGGCAACATGAAAAAAATATCAGTATCCACATACCTGCTTTGTAGTGAAATTAAATTGAAGTCTTTAAGCCCATAAGATCAGCGAATGCATATTAATAACAACTGTGTCAACGGAACATGTGTACACAAGTTCTTCAGAAGCATTGTTTAAAAACTATTATCTAACTTACCCTTCTATAAAACAGTTTGAAAATGTTTTGAAGAAAATGTATGGATGCTACAACACCCAAATTTTATCCCTAATATTAGGAGGCAAGATTCAACAGTGAGTGTATTCCAAGAACATAAAATTAAACTGCCTGATTTTCAGAAGAACTAAAGACCATAGTTAAGGTTCAACTCATTAAAGTTTAATGAAGAAAAACTTTAAGATATTGCTGACATGGAAAAAGATTATTTGCGACATGGAGGAGCCAAGGAACTACACTCTTAAAATTCTTTGTTTGAAGAATTCTAATCATCTTCTAGAGAGTTTATAACTGAGGGATTTATTTTTGAATCAATATTAGAATTACTTGGATTAAAATAGGTTACTGGAATTAACTTTACAAATTCTGAGCTTAATCTGAAAGTAGTTTCATAATTTCAAAACTCCTTTTTCAGATCTGTTTAGTTGAATTCTACCTTCAAATATTATTGATTCATTTGATTTTTATTTCCTTCAGAATGCACAGAGAAAAGCATTTAAGACACCATTCTTGTTACACTAAATTTTCTTCTCCATTTTATTTCAACTTACATATGAAAATGCTTTAAAAAATCTTAATTTTTGTAACAAGTGTTTTTAGTGTTACTGTCCTGATTCATACATATTGTTCTTATGACTGGTCATATTTAGAAAATTAGACATGTCTAAGAGTTCCTGGTAAAGCACACAATTATAATTTATTAGGATTAGACAGGGACTAGGATAAAAACTTTTTCTATTTGATTTGGGACAATAATCAACACCTCTTTTTGTATCTGAAGAGGAAATGGAATTCATCAGCTTTTTAAATTATTCTCAGCTTGGACCAGCTTAAAAATACCCTGATAACTACTTCTCACCACAAATATTTCTCTGACGACCCTAATGAATTTTTTGTAATCCAAGGATTGGATTTCATGAATTTGTAGAAGAAATGTTTTAAGATATGACCTACCAGTCACTATTACAGAATGTATCACCATCCCCAAAGAGTACTTGATATAAGATAAATGTAACACTATTTTCCAGTAATCTCAGGTCTGGAAAGAAATAAACAAGATGTAGGGAGAAGACTGTATTCACAAAGAAAGCCAAATACAGCAAGTGTCGTGAAAATCAGCTCTAGCTGGGATTTGGATGGAGGAGAAGAGCTTTTGGGTATGTGATGTAACCTCTAAATAGAGGGAGTTAACTCCAGCTCAATTATAAACCCCACCCCATCCTAGGAAGGCCACATACACATAGGACATTCATTTGAGAAGGTACCAAACACCGTCAAAGATGCCTGCAGCTCCCCCATGACAAATTGCTGAGACCTCACACCAGATGTCTGAACATGATGCAAAGCAATGCAACTGATCCAAAGTCTGTTACAAGAGACAGTGTCAGACTTTTGCTCTCACCCCCTCAGGAGAAGAACCTGGGCAGTCCCATGGCATAAACTTGTATTAATCCATTGAACTCTGTTTTGTGGGATGTTCACCACCAAGAAAACCAGAAGAAAACAATTAACAGGACACTATGAGGATCCAGAGATCCATATTTTCTACTTAATATGTCTCTGTCACTCTGTCTCCTACCACCGATTTTTCTATTTCCTTCTATTTCCTTCTATTTCTCTCTGTACTTCACATTTACTGTTAAATATAATACATAGTGAAACTTTGCCATATGGTTTTATTTGCACCTTAATTTGGCCTGAGGCCTCTCTTTAATATTTTAATAGCTGGACTTTAACAGTCACTCATTTCCAGAATAAAAAAATTAAGCTAGTTTTGGTTGTCAGAAGGCAAGACTCACTGTAAAAGCATGCATTAGTTTGCTTTTCTTTTACCAGTCAGGTGTCATGTTGCCTCTGCCGAGGCGTGACGACCTGGTTCAGGAACAGCATGGCAGCCACCCCAGACTGCTCGGGCCAATCACTAGCAGACACCAATGTCGTGGACGGCAAATGGCATTTATTTCTGAGTTGCACAGCCCTGTATAGCCTGGGGCTGCGTCACTTCAGTCGGCTTGTGCCGCAAGCTGCTCGTTCTCAGCTGGCTCAGTAAACAAACAGCAATGCTAACAAAGGGAAGATCCTATCTTTCCGTACAACACGTAATCTTCCAATCGCCAACCCCTATCTCTCCACATTGTCAATTTCAAAGTGGTGATGTGAGCCAGATGGTAACTTCATTATTGAAATAAAAGAATTGGACTGCTCTCAGGTAAAGACTAGAGGGGAGAAAAACAAAGGAAGAAAATAATGGAAGTTCCCTGTCTTCTTGGAAATGCTTTTACATGTGTGACTCTGCCCTCTAAACCTCTAAACCATGAAAAAGGTTGGTGTCCACTGTCTAGTAGTGATCTGGTTCAGGTCTCTGAGCCACAAAATAGCTCCAAATTCTCATCAGTCTCTATAGCAACAAGCTTACCATAAAGCCAAACAAATCTCAGTACCAGCAAACAAAAAGGAAGAAAGAGAAACAGGACTGTTGAGTCTGGTGGCAGTCAGCTTATATAAGAGAATTATTTTTACTAAGGCATGTTGAATTCAGATACTGTATGTGCATGTTACTTTGGCTTTTTTTTAATCATTTAACCACTAAACATAAAAAATTATCAATATCATGATTTTCCAAAAGGAAGAGATGTATGTTACAAATTTAATCTACATAGTAGACGTGGGTGGAAAAGGCTGTTATATTAAAAAAAAAAAGGGAACTGTGGAAGTTCAAGCCAAACATGACATTGTGCTGTGGTGTGGTTTTTGCTTTAAGTTCGTGTTTGCCCACTATTCTCCTCCCTAATCTCCTCCCTTCCCGTGTTACCCATCTCCTCAAGCCCTTCCCTAAACCCTCCCTCCCAAGCTGTCAATCCTCCCTATCCCTACCCCTTTTTCCAGAGTGTTCCTTGTCTATCCTGTAGTATTCAATACCCCATTTGTTGCTTTGTATTATCCCCCTCCCCTGCTCTCCCTGATAGGTTTATAGAATGTTACTCCTGCCCTAGATTCCTCCCCTGCCATGCCCTCATTGGTTGGTTGCCCTATACCACTCCCCTATAAAAACCTCTGCAGACGCCCTGGGCTTTGTCTTGGGGTCCCAGGTCGTGCACCTAATAAATCCATCCAGTTTTACCCCAAGTCCCGTGTCGTCGTTATCTGTTCCTGCGCCAGACCAAGTAATAACTGGGAATAGCAGAGCTTACGGAGGGAAGGTTGTGCCCCTGCTGTTGCTGCCCAGCACAATACAGCGTACATATTGGTTATATATTATACCAGTACACCGGTACAAAAAGAGCTGGTACAGGATTATGTTCATGTCCATGACACTAGCTGCGGCGTTGGGTTGTTTTCCCTGGTCCTGGGCAGCTCTGGAGAGCCCACCTAAGGCACTGCTTCTTGGCAGGACCGGGGCTGCCATGTGTCCTGGGTGCTGTCGCGTTCAGTACACCGGTGGTGGGGGTGGCCGCGTTCTGTGGCCAGCGCTAGGGCGAGACAAAGAGGCAAAGGAATGTCCAGTCTGTCCGCATGGTTGGCTGGAGAACTTTTATTGTCGTGTGGAGCTGCGATGGAGAACCGCAGCTGCTCCCTAGTGCCGTGTAGACAAAATGACGCTGGGGCCGAGGGTGCATGGGATTTTATAGGGGGCGGGCAGACACGGGTGGAAGCCCCCCTCGCCCAATGGGGACAGACAACGGGGAAGTGATGTGGATTGCAGTAACGAACGGGGACATGACAGGGGCGGACACAGGGCTCCGGGATGAATGGGGTTGCAGGGATGGGGTAACAGACACAGAGCTCTCAGGAGTGAACAGGGGGGTGGTTACAGGACTGGCATGGTGATGCTCCAATGGTAGGTGACCCAGAGCGAACCACCACGGGGGGAACATGGGCTGCACAGTGGTACACAGAACTGGCTGACTAACATATATCAGAACCCCTAATCTGAGCCCAAACCCGCGATGCAACAACTAGCAAAAAGAAAAAACTAATTAAGTGCAAAATTTCATTCAATTATATAGAAATGCTAGTAAAAGAAATAGCATGGAAGTTCAGTAGATTATGGTACAGAAATAGAAGTATAGAACTAGAATTAATGTATATGTAATTTGCAAAGGATAATTAAATTGTTCTTATATATTGCTAGCATGTGGCAGATTTTTGCTTTTATGATGATAAATTGATGAATCAAAAAAGTTTCTTCTATATATGTATATGTAGATAAGAAAACTTGCAAAAGATTTTGTGGCATATGCAACTCTAGAGAAATCAGATCACATTGAAATTAATGGAAGATCTTCAATTTCACTTGATCCTCCATATTTTTGTATTCTGTCCTATGCTCACTTTTGCACCCTGGAGGTCTCCCTAAGAGACAGAATCTCCCTTTAAGAGTTTGAGAACTCAAAGAAAGTATGAGTTATCTTCAAGCAACATAGAAAGAGAATGGAAAGTAGTAGAAAGCAGGAGAAAGCACCAATGTTCTTTCAAACCTGTACCTTGTCTCATCCATTTTCTCAGTATTGTACGCCCTAAATATTTAAAATTCAAGTTCATTCATGGGAACAGTCTTTCAGCATCTTTTTGCAGCAACCAAACCAAACTACTGTAATCTCAAAAGAGTTATTGAAACAAAAATTCCAAGCAGGCAGAAGACATACATGTTTCATTCTATGCTATCATGAAAAATAAAACTATAAAGTCTTCATGTCTCCTTCCACTCCCAAATTGTAATTAGAGTGGCAGTTAGAGACAAAGATTAGGGTGTTTTTGAAAGACTCCATAAAATTACACACTTTTTCTCTCTTAGTTACTGCCCCACACTACCAAATATAATTATGCACAATAAGCGGGCTTAGAGAATATTAGAGTGTCACAATAGATCTGCAATACTGATGTTAGTCACTGCAAGTTTGTATAAAAGCTTCAGCATTAAAATATGAATTTTATATCATTCTATTTTAAGAGCCAGAGGAATCAGCATTTAAGTACAGAGTATCTATTCCTGCAATGTACAATTTCCATTTCTTGAGGGATATACAAAACGGTAGAATTAATCTTGTGTTTGTGGAATTAATTATGCAATAAGTAGTTTTTTGAATTCTGTTTTTCCCCATATCAAGGGTCCCTGTTCATATAATTTTGCAAGAGTTAGTGATTTACATGTTTCTTGAGAAAAATGAGGGAAATAATAGGATGAAAAAACATCCATCATTGTTTTTCAGCTATATTTAAATGTTAAAATAGGTAACACCTCTCACTTTATGGAACAGAAGTAGTTTATTTTGGAGACCTTACCTTAGCAATACAAAAAGTATTCAAGGAAGAACTAATATTCTGTGTGTGCCTCAGCTATTTTAATATCAAAACAACTAGACATTGGATCATAGTTTTGATCCCTTTTTGAAAGCTGTAAAAATAGCAAGTATGGCAGGCTGTTTTCTTAAAGTAAATAATGAGACATAAACATTAGGGCTTTTTTATTAATAGGAAAGCTGTTTTCTAAAAAGATATAACTTTACATTACTAAAATGAATTTTTTAAGTTGTACATATGATCTTACGCTGTATTATGTTTTTATATCTCTGTAACAGTTCTGTAATGGTTTGCCCCTTCATCCTCCGTTTTCTCCTGGGGGTTCCACACTGAGCTTTCCCACCTTTCCCTTAATGCCAATCGCCCTGAGAATGCTCAGTCATTCCCCTGTCCCCTCCCTGGCACCCAGTCCATCACTCGACCCCCCATCCCACTCTCCCGGAATTTTCCATTGTGGGCATCAAGTGAGTGGACGAGGGCCAGAGGTCCCTCCCTTGAACTTCCCCCATTGGTTTGTGTGTCTGTCTGTCCTTCCGCCTTCCACTCCCCTGAATCCCCCCATTGGGTGGTGGGTGTCCCTTCCCCCTTGTTACCGCCCCCGTATTTGAGCTGTTGCAAAAGCCTCGGGGGCACTTTTGGCTGTCGGATACAATGGCATTCAGAGCTCCCCAGAACTCGGATTAAACCTGAGACTTTTTCCCCAGCTTTGAGTTGACTCCCTTATTGCCTCCTCAGATGCCACCTCTCCTCCTTACAAGACAGACAGCAAAGCACTCTGTCTTAGCGGCTCCCCGAATCTTCTTGAGAAACTGGGGAGTGTCTCCTGCAGCTGACTGTGCCTCTGCCAGGCAGGCGAAGCCAGGGAGCTTCAGAGTAGGCACGACAGCAATCTTATGTGAAAAAAAGGGAAATTAAGAAACATTATCACCAAATCGATAGTTTCTAATTATTAAAATAAAAACCCACCAAAAAAACCCCGAAAGCAAACAAACAAAAAACCCACCAACCAACCAACCAATCAAAAAACAATGAAAAGAACCCAAAACAAAAAAAACCCAAACAAAACCCCCAAAACCACAACACAATAAACCCACAAAAACCTAGAAACCCTATTAGTGTTTTTTTTTAATCTATATGTGCCTTTTTATGAATTTCACTTTAGGGTTAACAATTGAAATATACACATGGTATAGCTTCCAATCAGAAAGCACTTCTAAAATAAAACCACATTTGAAGTAATAGAGTATTTTTGAAGGTCGCATTATAAACAAGTGTTCCTTTTATGGTATGAGATGTTTCTACACTTAACCAGAATCTTCTGAAAATTGTACATGTACGTATCTGTTACACGAAAGTCTGAGGAATGCTGCTGGTAGTAGGGGAAATTAAATTACTTGAGCAGATTTGCATTCAAACCAACAGTAATTTGGTATTCTATTAACTTGGTACTTATCAGGCTCTTCTGATGACACTAGCGGGCATTGCCAGCACTGTCCATCTTCCCATTCTCCATACTCATTATCTGAGGGTGTCACAGAGGTAATAGTCTCTCATCTCGTAATTGCCTAGGGCAAAAGTTCAGCTCATTGAAAAGTACAGAGCACCTAAGGAAGTTACAGAGTTCTTGAGGCTTCAAGGCTGCAAGTCAGCCAAAGAGAGAGGAAAAAAATCTACAGGAGATACTATGAATCTTTTACAGCAGAAGTACAATGACTCTGTTAGAGTGTGTGTCTAGGTCTGGTGACATACACAAATTTCCACATTTTTATCACAGATGAGGTGCTGCATTGTGAGTGAGCAATGAACATGTACAACTTTCTACTCAGGGCCTGAAATGTTCTCAAGCAAGAGAAAAAATATGTAAATTGACTTTTAAATTTATGCATATAAACATTCACAAATACCATTTTCCAAATGAAAAATTAATTTTATTTCATTGACTTAGGTGATTCAAAATGATTTTTACAATTTTTTTCTTGGTGAGACAGAGCTCTGTCAGGTCATCATACTCTCCATTACAAAGAGGGAGTAACTTGAATGGTACAATCTTATTTTCACTCAGGCCAAATACATTGACTCATCATAAATAGGCCATGAGTCTCTTCATCAGGAATTACTACCTTAGCAAAGAAGACTTAAAGCTACAGCAAGACTTGAATGCAGTTTCTATGGAGTAACATCACATTTTTTTTTCTGATGATCTTATGTGCTTATCCCTGGAACTGATACTTTTAGGCATCAGGATCTCTTTTTCCCTGCATTGTAAATTCCATTCTGAAAAATATGCTGTACATCTTTCCTTCTGGTAACTTGAGCATTTATCATATATGTCTGAAAAATGTAGAGACAGAGTAAAAATTAATCAGAAGAATTCGAGAACTTTAGTTTAGGTTCTGTTTAAATTTAGGGACAGATATTGATAGACTTCTGCTCAACAGCAAACAAAGTCATGTCCCAAAAATTGTGATTAAGAAATGCAGATCTATGGCACTCTTTTGATAGCACACTTCTGAAGAAAATGCCATTGATGTTACCATCTGATGGAAGAATTCAATAAAATATGAGGTTTTCTAAAGAAGCCTTCAGGTGAAGCATTCTATGTCAGAAGCTATTCTTTTTGTAAAGATTCCATTTTGTGTATTGATTTAGGTTATAACCAAATCTTAGTGATGAGGTTTAACAGAAATCTATTGATAGTTCAGCGGGCTGAGAAAATTATGCAAATCCTGCAGTTCCAGCAAAACAAAGTCATTAGATCTGAAAATGCAACAGATTATAATAAGCATCTACATGGACAGGATTTTAAATGAATATTGTGAGAATTAAAGTTTCCCATATTATTCATACTATGTAATTTATTCTATTGTTTTATATTGTAATTCATTTTTGTAGAAGGCATAAGTGAGTTTGCTGCACAACAACTAAAATTTCTTGTAGGGATTATAATTTTAAAAATGGGTCCTAAACTAACAACTGCTGTTTACTACAAATTGTCACATTTATCTGAAAAGATTACTCCCCAAATAAAAAGTAAGTACATATTTAAAAAGAAAAATGGTGCATTTGAGTTTTTGGAGTGTAGGGAAAATAGAAGATGTTTATGGAGCAAAAGCCAAGACTACCTTTAAAGAAAAGAGCTAAACATGCAATCAAAAAAACGAATGTGGAACAATGAATGTACAATCTGAGAAAAGCCTGTCAACTCAGGTATAGGTTATACAGAGCAACATACTCTAGTAACACAGGTTTTGTTTTAGAATTAATCATTCTAGAACTGACCAACTTGTCAAGGAGCCTTTTTCAAAATCAAGCTGCTTCAATTCCAATATTATTGGCAGCTACTAAAATAAAGGCAGCAGAGAAAATTCCTGCAAATGATGTTCTTTATAGTATAGCTGACGGCAACAAATTAGATTATAATATTGAAATAGCCACCCTTTCTAGAAAATAAACTCAACCAATATTTTTTTTGATTAAAAGGTAATGAAAATAAATGAAGTAGAATACTGTCTCTGCCTACACACAAAGACACATATAAAATGTCAACATTTCCTGATGAAATGCATTTCTTTCCCAATAATACGTATAAATATATATTTATATATTGTTATTTTAATATGATATTTTTAACAGTACATTTATTTTGGTTACACAGAAATGTAAGCAGATGTAAGCAAAAGAAAAAATTGTATAAGTTGAATAGTGGTAACTGACAAATAACAGAAAAGTTAGTGTCTGTATTAACAAGGACTACTCTTAGATTCATCAGGTGATTCATGCCAGGCCGTTCTGTATTTTCACTGTCATTTTAAGGGATGTGGACTGTTAATTGGATCATATTTACAGTCAGGCATTTTGAGTGCATTGAAGTTCCACATATGCTAAGTTATGTTCACTGGCACTGGCAATACAGAAAAGTGAGGGTTAAAAAGGAGAAAAAAATGTTTGCAAATAGTAAGAAGTTAGACAAAAAACAAAGAAAAGAAAATACCTAACAATTCTGTTACAGAAACTGAGAAGCTAAAAACAGTGTGTTGGCGAAAAAGAAACAATCAGATAGAAGCCAACATATGGCGGAAATCAGTGAAATCTCTGCCAGAAAGGAAAACATGTTTAAGCCACAGGTTATCAAATAAATGCAGATACAGCAAAATCAAACACCAGAGCAAAACAAGAGTGTGACTGAGGTAAAGAAAATTTAGCCTGTATACACAGAAAGATAAAAGCTATGAAACAAAACAAAAGGAACTGAAATTATTGTCTTCTCTCTCAGACTTGCATGCTCTGTGCCTTGAAGGCATATATCAAAAGCCCATACAGTCAAGAATGGAACCACATGTATCCACACAGAGATAATTTTTATTTATTTATTTTGATTTCACACATTAAAAAAGAGGCTAGGGAAAGGAAAAACTCAGGTCCCAGATTGCAAGTTGCCTCTAGAAATGTTTGAAACATTGTATCCATTACAATAAAGAAAATTATAAATTTGAAGTGAGCATGAAAAAGCCTTAGACCTTAGATAAAATATTATGAATAACTTATTTCCCTTCCCTTTATTTCTGCCTGACCTCCCCACCCAGCTCTACACCAAATAAATTCACATTATTTTTGTAGTATGAAAAGGATATAGAGTCTTGTTTCTTGAAGAACAGAAAGTCAGCAAATATTCTGCAGTCCTTTAAATACAAAGTTGCTTTGGCCATCTTTGCAGGGAAAGATAGTGGTCATTCAAATACGCATCTCTCAGGCTATTTAGATTTCCTTGATTCTGAAAAACACTTCAGGTTCTAGCTGGAAGACAGAGAGCAATGAAAATCATAAAGTATTAACATTGTGTACTCATGGCAGGAAACTGCACTTAGCAAGTTGGCTGTTAATTTTCTTTTAGTCTCAGCTTTCAGATGGGCCTGAGAAAATGCGTTCCATATTCCAGGCACTCCCAGTATTATTCTCCACAGAGACTTGCCTTATGCAGTGATTAGTCTTCAGTTCTTGCACAAAACAATTTTGTAGAAGAGAACCTTCCTCACATATCTCCTCCTATTGCATTTTAGCAGAGAGAGCAACTAGAATTCCAAACATTGATATGGAAAGACCTAAGTGTATACGATCCACGGTTGTACTCAAGACTCCTTGAATGCTCCTAGTGGTGTATCCACTATAAAAGCTGAGAGTTTTGTTGTTAAAATTTAAAAATAACTGGGCCTAAAATCAAGTCTCAGTTTACTATATTGTCCAAGATAATAGTTTTCCAATTTCAGTAGATGCCACATCTCTGTCTCTCTGGCACAATTTTTACTCTTCATTCAAACTGAACAAACATAAAAGACTGCACATAATGCAAAAGTTTCTAAACATAAAAAGGAGCTTATTTCTCACTGTGAAACTCAAACTATTTCTGTTCTCAAAATGATGAGAAAAGACAGCAAAGAAATTAAATCTGACAGAAATGCACGTCTCTCAAGAAATGCTAAGCTATACATCTCATTTCCAGATTTCATTGGGCTGCAGTTTTTTCTCAGGAATGAGTTGTAAAATGTAAGTTTTCCCTACAGCTTTAGGGAAACATTTGATGGATAATCAAACTCTACCAAACCCACTCCTTCAAGCTGATGAGTGAACTAATGTGTTCCCATTGGGGATATTTGATAAAGTGTAAATGAATACTGCTGCATTGAGCCACCAACCCTCCAGAGGAAATAGGGTTTGAGCATCAGAGAAATGGAAAAGATATTAAGAGTGACAGAGAATAGGCTTAGTCCCACAGGATGACTTTGATTTTAAAAGTGTATGATTGTGAAAGTCACTATCACCTTTAATTACTCAATTAATTAAAAACACAATCAAAAGTTACAAAGCGGTTGATCTTTTTCTGAAGGGAGATTACTCAACAGGCAATTTCCCAATGTGTTCACAACCTACATGCGTTTGCAACCCATGTATGCTTACTCTCCTTGCAAATAAAGCAACTCCATTTTGGAATCTGTAACTTCCACAATATATAAGTATTGTTTTAAAAAATTTTTCTGCTTAGGGCAATATCAGTAAGAATTTTTAAAAATGCAGGAGATGGATGATAGGTGCTGCTGTCTATTATCTGTTCCGAGCAAACCTCTCCTGTAGAAAAGCAGGTTGGGTTAACATTCAGGCAAAGCAGTCAAACCCTCACACAACACTCACTACAGCTGGCTCAGTGAGAGAGGCTAGAAGGCTCCTTTGTGCAAGGTTTTATTTCAGCAAAGTATATCACATGTGGCTGAAAGGAACATGGCAGGAGAGACCAACCACATGGTGTAGGCAGCTGAAAAAGGGGAAGGGGTGGGGGGGCGAAGCTAAGGGCAGGGCAAAGGGGACTGGTCTCCAGGGAGAGGGGAGTACTACTGGTGGTACCAAGCCAGTGAGGGGACAGGGTAAGGGGAAACCAGGGGAAGTTGCAAAACAGAAGTCCAGGTGGGAGTCTTGTTTTTTCCCATAGGAGGAATGACTATGATAGGTGTTTCCAGGGCAGCAGGCTTGGGAATTTGCTAAGGGGAGAGAGTTCATGGGATCTACAACTCCCCTGTTTTTTTTTTACAAAGAAGACCTCCCCGATGAACTTCTGCATACACTTAACTAGATAGGGAAACATGATTAAGATGATAAAAACAATTATTACAATAAAAAAAATTCCTTTGACAAAAGATGAAGCCCCAGTGTGTGAAAAGTTCATTGATTCAGTCTGGGTATTTTTACACCTTCAAGTCCTTCATTTGCTCCCTCAGCTTCTGGATGCTTGTGTGGATGGATTCTGAGTGTGAAGAGA
The DNA here is from genome assembly GCF_024509145.1 of Vidua macroura. Taxonomy (NCBI): domain Eukaryota; kingdom Metazoa; phylum Chordata; class Aves; order Passeriformes; family Viduidae; genus Vidua; species Vidua macroura. The sequence continues at coordinate 69,095,192 of NC_071611.1, forward strand.
TGTTGAGGCAGCACATCCCTTCAAAGTCTTGGCAGCCATGTCCATGGGCAAGCAGTAGAACGTCTATGGCAGCGCTGTTTTGCAATGTTGCATGTCTGGTAGCCTCAGTGTCACTAAGCAGGTCACTGAGTGCAGTGGAGGTAGCATTTGCTTGCTTACTAAGCCAACACTCCAGATGAGAAAGCTCACTGAGAGCCTTAGCTGTGGCCACCTGGGGTAAGAAAAGTGAGACCGTGACTCTCTTTGCTTTGATCCAGTTATAAACTTGGCTATCACAGTTTTCATCGAATTCAGAATAGGATCTCTTTTGATGCTTTTTTGTTTCCAATTATGTGATAATGTAATGTTTGGAATGAGGGTAGAAAGCCTGCCAAGGCTACAGGGACCCCCCCTGGAGATGTGAAGGGATCCCAGCCCAGACTCGGTCACCACAGGTAGGAAACATTCCCTGGGGCAACACTTTGGGGTGGAGTGAGGACACAGAGAGTATGTAACTGGTGTAATTACACCAATTTAGAGTATTATTGGCTTTGTTAATTGGTGATATGTCTTTTCTCTATGTTTTTTGCTGGGTCAGTTTCAGGCCAATGTTGACTGGGTTACCTAAAGTAAAATTTACACAGTAAGTTGCTTTGGAGGACCCCAGCAGGTCCAATTCTTTTGGTTCCTCTATAGCATTTGGCAGAATCTTTGTCCACTCATCCCAAGTGTCTACCAGACTGAGCCTCTTGCCTGTAGTGTGGAGGAGATCTGAGTTAGTGATAGGCCAGTCATCTGCTACTAAGGGAATCCCTACTAGACACATGGACAAAGATTGGCTGCACTCCCCACTGTCTCATTCCCCACCGCCATTCCAATTAAAGTGGAAAGACTGTGACCAGGAAAAAAAAAATTAAAAAACCAAAACAGGGGGGTTGTAATATCCCATGACCTCCCTCCCCTCCCAGCTAATTCCCAAGGGCGTTGCACCATAGAGTTCTTTCCTCCTGGGGGAAGAGACAGACTCCCCCATGGACTTAGGTCTCATTGATCCCTGGTTTCCCCTTTCCCTGTTCCCTCATAGGTTGGATACCCCTGGTGGAACAAAAACAAACCAACAACAACAACAACAACAAAAATAATAATATCGAAACAGGGAGCTGTGGGGACCCTGGGGGCCATCCCCCAGGTTAGGGAGACACAAGAAGCTTCCCACAAAAAGCTGTTAAGAGCCCATTGGCTCCTTCCCCTGTTCCTATGTTTGTTTCTATGTCCCTAAGCCACTCCCTGCCTATTCCCTGATTAGCCCTTATCTTTGTACTGCCCTGAGACCAGGGTCACCCCCAGCTCCTCAGGAGACAGAAGCCTGGGTCCTTCATGTGTGTGTGCCCGGGGACACTGAATTTCTCACTGCATGGCTGAATAAACCATCTGTGGATACCATGCAAAGGCTCTTTCTGCTTCTTTACCCTGGACTTTACTAGCAGCTATTCAGGCTGCAATAAATGGTGCACCGAATAGAGACCTCTTCTGGAAAACATCTGCACTGGACCACCCCGAGAATTTCGGTTTTTTTACCCCAGCGTGGTAAGTTTGAAATTTTGGTTACTTCCTCCTTTTACTCTCGGATGTTGGGAAGAGACTGGGTTAAGATTCACCCATGCACAACAAGAAGTTTACCTCCACCTTGAAAAGTCTTTTATTCAAGAAAATTTTTGTTTTTCAGAGGAGGAGTTGAAGTGCTTTGTACACTGGTTATTTAAGCATTTTCCTTATATTTTGCAGAACTCAGTCCTAACCCATGAATTTTTGGAAGTACTTTGGGAAAAGTTAAAAGCTAAGAAAAAATTCTATCCTTTATTTAATATGATGATGAAATGTGTTCTGAATCTTGAGGAACATTTAAAAAATTATGAACCCCAGCTGAAAACCCCTCCTCCATGTTCCCCTCTTCATGCCCCTGCACTCTCTCCCCTGTCGCAAGGAAAGACTCTTCCAAGTTCTCCTGTTTTCACTCCTGCTGCCCAAGTTGGCTCTCGCTGCATGCCAATGGCCGCATGGTCACCTTCACGTGCTCAAGATGGCAGAGACTGCATGGCAGGAGCCAAGGGGTTCTCCCTTCTACCCTCTGGTCCTCATGCCTCCTCCCATGGACCCATCTACCTCGGTTGCTATAGCACTGCAAGACACGGTGCAGGTGGCAAGAGCCATCTTCCCTTTGCACCAAACTGCCACTGCTCCGCGCTCCACCATGGCTCTCTCCCCGGCGGAAAAGCTGCAGCTGCCCCGCTGCCAGAGTGAGCCGGCCAATACTTGCTGCCCAGCCCACCCCGTGGCAGCCCTCTGCGGCGGCTACCTGCCACGACCTCAAGCAGTCGAGAAGCGCCGGCTAGCACTGCCTGTGAGAGGCTGAGTAGCCACCACGTGCATGCAGGCACCCCAGGGGTTTGGCATCTGCCTCCCTGGTAATGCTGAGCGCTGTGGCGTGGGTAACGCAGCTTCAGTAGCTTCACGCTGAGAGGAGACGAATGGATGAGAGAAGGACACTTTGTTTGCGTGCCCTAAGAACTTTTATTTCCCCCATGCGTGGTCGGAACAAAATGCTCTCAGTGCAATGCAAAGCAAACGCCAGAGAACAAAGAACGACAACAGATTAAGTAGGGGATGGGCAGACAGGGGTGGAAACCTGGCTCGCCCAATGGGGACAAACAATAGAGGAGTGATATCAACTATAACAACCAATGGTAACATAACAGAGGTGGGTACAGCATTCTGGGACGAATAGAAATACTAAGGTGGGGTGATTGATACAGAACTTTCATGAAGAAGCTGGGAGTGGTTTCAAGATTGACACCCCGACAAGAAGCGACAAACCTTGACTGACAGAACCAAATAAGGAGAAAACTGGGAGAGTGTGGTAGATAGGGACAGGCGAACGGAAAATCTCGGGATGTGACGGAAAGCAAGACCCTTCCCCCCTCTTCCTGCTATAAGTGATCAATCACCCCTGAAGCATGCAGCCCCTCCTAACTCCAGTAGTTTTCCACTCCTTACTAACCCTAGCCAGACCCACCTTCCCCTTTTGACGTAGTAAAGCCCCCTTGACTATTTAACCCCACGAGATGAGATAATAAACGCCATTTGACCATCCACCACATTGGTGTCTGTGCATGTCAGTGGACCGAGTGACCCGGGGGAGGCCGGGTCGCCGTGCTGTGTCTTGAAACCAGGTCGCCTGCCTTCTCATCAGAAGGCGACAGGAGAGGTGAGGAGATTGACTGGTCTGAGTGGCAGGAACTTTCCGGGTAAACAACTTGGAGCAAACCACTGTGAGGGGAAAAATAGGGGAGTACAAGGAACAAACCTAACTAATGTTAATAAAATCCCTGACTAAATCAACCCAACCTACAACAGCCTGCTGCACCAGGAGTGAGGCCAGGTGGGCGAGGCCGGCAGCCCCGAGGCGCCGCTGTTGCCGGGCAGGCCGGCAGCCCTGCCAGGAGATAGCTCTGAGCCACAGTACTGGCTGCGGAACCACCGCTGCCCCCTACCCACTGCCGCTGCAATAGAAGTCCCTTGGCACCTGCGGGCACCAGCCAAGACAGATGCCCAGGAAGGGGCTGGGCCTCAGCACGGCTGCCAGTGCCAGGAGCTGGATGAAGCTTGTACGGCAGCGCCTTAGGGCCAGCACCAGCAACATGTCCAGCACCACTACACAAACACAAACCCACTGGCAAAGGTAAAAATGTCCTTGCCATAAACGTTTTGGGGACAGTGAAATGGTTCAATGTAAAAAACAGATAAGGTTTCATCACCCAGCATGATAACAAAGAAGATGTGTTTGTTCATCAGACCGCTATAAAAAAAGAATAACCCCAGGAAATACCTCCACAGTCTAGGAGATGCAGAAGTTGTGGAATTTAATACAATACAAGGAATAAAGGGTCCCCAAGCAGCTGATGTGACAGGACCTGGTGGAGTTCCAGTGCAAGGTAGTAAACATGCACCAAACTGCAAACCTGTGAAATATTACCTATGTCGTGGAAATCCTTCACACACCTACCAAGGAAATAGAACCCAAAATCACCAACCATCAAGCCCCAGCAACAGCCCAAAAGCAAGAAGAGCCCAGGACACCAATGAGCTGTCCTGTGTCCAAAAGCCCACCTCCATAATGAAAGGACCTTCTAGTCCAGTAAGTCCCACTTCTCCTAATACCCTTTCCCAATTCCTATGGCCTCCCTGCCCCCCTCCCACTTTCCCCTTTTCCTTTATGTTATCTTGTTACCCCTTTTTTATGTTCTCAAAATTTCCTACCACCTTTTCCCCCTTTCCATGGCCTCCCTCCACTAATCCCTTCCCCCAGAGTTCCTTTGTAATAGCAGTGGGAGGATGATTGGGAGGGAAAGAAAGGAACGTTTCCCTAAAGTAACCATCTTTTTCTTAAAAGTTAATGATTTCTATTTGGAGTTTCCAGTAGGCACACCACCACTACCTCGTACAGAGCCAATCACAGCCAACAACACTGCCACAGGTGACAGAGAACCAGTCCCTGCTGAAGGAACCTTCTCCTGACTCGCTTTCCTGAGAAACCATACTAAGAAAACCCCACATCTGTCCTGTCAACTCTAAGAAAGTCTATTTGTACCTGGGGGACTCAGAATTGTTTGCATTTTGAAAATTGTCTTATGGGCGCTTTTGATATTTTTTGTCATTTTGTGTTGATTCAGTTGATCCTTGAGAGAAGTTTTCTTAATAATATCGAAACGGGGAGTTGTGGAGACCCTGGGGGGCATCCCATAGGTTACGGAGACACAAGAAGCTTCCCTCAAAAAGCTGTTAGACCCCATTGGCTCCTTTCTCTGTTCCTATGTCCCTGAGCCACTCCCTCCCTATTCCCTGATTGGCCCTCATCTTGATTCTCCCCCAAGACCAGGTTTATCCCCGAGGGTCACTGAGGAAAGAGAAACTTGTACCCTCCACATGTGTTTGTGCCTTGGACTCTGAACATCTCACTGCGCAGCTGAATTAAACATCTGTAAATACCATAGAAAGGCCCTTTTTACTTCTTTATCCTGGAGTTTACTAGCAGCAATTCCGGCTGCAACAAATTTCCACAGCCAAATGTATGTATTTGATATAGATTACTATTGCCATATGTAGAGTTGAATGTCTGAAGACAAAAAATTCATTAAAATATACTAGAACAATGTCTAAAATAGTTAAAAGAATAGTTGAATGTCAAAAGATCCATAACTTTGAAGGGATTCCCATTACTGATAAAAAGAAGAAATAATTAATGTATTTCAAGCTCAATCTTTGTATTTTGAAGAGCCGTTTATGAAAAAAAAGGTGTTTCAAATTCTGAAATAAAAACATTAACCTGCATTGTTAAAAATCTATGCTTGCAAGGTTTTGAGCAGGTTAAACAATTTTGGTGGTAATATGCTTCAGAGGTGAAGAATGTGTTGAGACCATTTGTCCGAGATTGAGAAGCAGGATATTTTCTGTTGCCGTCTGTGTAGCAGTTGTCTTCTGGGCAGTTTTCCTTAGCTCCTGTTAAGGGATCCATCAATGTCTTGCCACATGACATAGAGATAACTCCCTCCAGGGGCCATTTCTGTTTAACAGGTGATCAAGAACCCACTGCATGACTCAGAATGGCATCAGCCCATTGTGAAATGCTCTGCCCAGGGCGGAGGAGCTAAGCATTCCCACCTAGATATATTCTGGGATTTTTGGACAGGCAGGCAGCCTTCACACAAGTTTCCAAGAGGACACAGCTGGGGTTTCGACTGGACCACTACACCTTTTCTACAGGACCACTGCTCCAATAGAACCACATCTGCCACTCCAGGAGGACTGCAGCCACTCCAATTTGGACTGCTACCAACACGCTGGCCAAAGGGGTGTCAGGTTGTATTCTGACTTTGTCAGTGGTCTTCCTTTTGTATTATTGCATGTATTTTGTTTCTTTTCCCTTTTCCCAATAAATTGTATTTCTGACTTGGAGTCTCTCACTGGTTTTGCTTTCAAACCAGAACACCATTATAGCATTTTTGTGTCTAACTACAAAAAAAGTATTATTTGCCATTAGAATTAACTTCATGACAATAGAATCTTCAGTTCAAGAAATGAATATTCAGAAAGCATTCTTGTAGTGTTTCAGGACAAAGAATTATATTTTGATCAATTTGTATGCTGTTTCTTGTTCAATATAAGACATTAATTAAATGGAAGATGCACTGTTGCATGCCGGAGTTTGGGTTTAGATTAGGGTTTTTAATTTATGTTAAAATAAGTCAAGTTCTGTAATCCCGCGTTTCCCCCGTGTTGTCCCCCCCCGCGGTTTCTGCCCCCATGTTGCCTGCTGCCGGCTCTTACCCCTGTGCTGCTCCTGTAACCACTCTGCCGTCCGGCCCCGGGAAACCCCGTGCTAGCCACACGATCCCGCTCAGCCCGCTCTGGCTCGGCGCCCGCCCCTACGGGGCTCTCTGGTTGGTCGCGGTTGCTGACATCATCGCCACGGCAGCCGCCCCTATTGGGCGGCAGGCCGTGGATCCTCTCGCCCCGCCCCTCTATAAAGCCCTATTCCGCCGGCAGTCAGACGCCATTTTCTCCCATGCGAGTGCCGGGAGCGGTCGCGTCTTTCCATCGAACCGCGCCACGTGACCAATAAACCGTTCCTGCCAAGCACGGAGTAAATGGACAAATTCCTTCCTCTTTGCCGGGTCCCTAGCGCACGGTAACAGCGGTTGGCCAGCCCACGCGCCCGAGACACGGAGCCGTGTCCGGGAACCCGCGGCAGCAAACCCCGGCAGCACGTGGAAGCTACGCCACAGCCGGGCTCCCAAGAGCCGCGTGCAGCCGGGGAGAGCGAAAACCCACGCCGAAATTGGCGCCCGAACGTGGTGCCGAGGCCAGCGCTGAGCTGATTGCGTGGACGGAGGTTCACCGCGGAGCTCCAGGAACAGCGCCGGGAGCCGCCGCCGCCGGCCAGGGGCCGCGCTGCCGCCAAGGGGGGAGCGCCGCCGCCAAGCCAGAGCAGGCAGCGATCCGCGCCAGACCACAGCTCCGTGCCGGACGGAAACCGAGAGCAGGGGCTCTCCAAAGTACGTCAGTGAAGTCTCCGTCGCCCACGAGGGACCAGACAGTGTGTCCCGCGTGGGACAGGAAGTGCAAACTTTCGCAGCCAGGAGGGCAGAAGAAAGAACACTTCCTGGGACTCCCGGACCCTGGTAGCAGCTTTTCTTTGCAGAGACTTCAGTCTGGTAAGTATTAGTCGTGGAAACGTGTCCAGCTAATACGGGGAGGGCTGGCCGTGTTCCCGAGGTTGGGACGTGCAGCGCGCAGCACGAACGGCAGCCGCTGGAGTCGCCTGCGTTTTCTTGCTTTTTTTTCTCTTTTTTACTGCCCCAGGGGTGAGGTGGTTTGGGTGGAAGAAGCATGGGGACCGTGCTATCTGCCCAACAAAAGGAATTTTATTCCCAAGTTAAAGAAATCCTTTTGGTGAAGGGCCCCTACCCAAAAAATTTAGTTAAGAAATTTGTCCGGTGGTTGTTCTTTGCTTTCCCCCGTCTGTCTACCGAGGACGCGCGCAAAACAGAATTTTGGGAGCAAGTGGGAAAAAGGCTAGCAGAGGGGATCGGTAGGGATCCCTCTATAGATGACTGCTTCCCTAAATTCCATTTGTTGATCACAGATGTAGTAAAATCAGACCCCGCGCGAAACTCGGTTGGGGAAAGGAAAGAACCATCCGGAAAATCTGTTACTCCCTCTGAATCTGTTTCCCCATCCCCTTCACCTACCCCTTCTTCCCCTAACCCGGGTGAGCGAGGGGGAGCACCCCGTCAGTCTGAGACGCAGGGCAGCTCCACAAATGTGGACCGTGCGCCTGGCTCCCCCAAGCCACCCCGGCGTCCCCGCCTTAGCGAGATCGGTCGATTCGCTGAGGCCACGACCCTAAACCCCTTTTCCAATCCCTTGTTCCCAGTTGAAAATCCCAGTTTCGGCGCTACCCCGCGCAGTTCTGTTTCTTTAAACCCTTTTCTTTGTCCCCCTGAGGAGGCCGAGGCCACGTGGTCGATCTCTTTGTCTTCCCAAGATGGAGGGCAGCCACATGGCAGGGTCTCTTCTTCCCACAACCCCTTTCTGTTCTTTGTTCCCGGTGTCCCCGCCTTTGACCCAACCCCCACCTGCCTCCCTGTGAGCGTGGGCGCCGCCCCCTCGGGAGGTCAGGTTACTCCCTCACCCATTGCTCCCCCTCGAGTGAGTGTTCCCTCCAGTCCTTTGCATGTCGTCCCTGCTGAGTCATCGACTCCGCCCTCCTCCACCGGGGAGAGCTCTGCCATCTCCACCCCGCTGCCTGAGGGAGGCAGCCCCCGTCCTATTGCCCGTACCCTGTCCCCATCTTCCCATGGGTCCCGGAGATCCGGGCGGGAGGGAAGAGGGGGGAGGGAGGAGCGGGAACCCCTATCCCCATCTTCCCATGGGCCCCGGAGAGCCGGGCGGGAGGGAAGAAGAGAGGGGGGGGGACGGGAACCCCTACCTCCAAGTTCCCATGGGCCCCAGACGTCTGGGCGGGAGGGAAAAGGAGAGGGGGGGGAATCGGAGCCTCTGCCTCTGCAGTCCCAGGGTTCCCGGAGACCCGGGAGGGAGGGAAGCAGGGGGATGTGGGTTTCTGAGCATTTTCCAGATTCCGTGGAACGGGTCAAGCCGACAGATGAGAGGCATGTAGAGGGATCAGAGGTTCAGGACAAGTCTGTCCTGGAAGCGGCATCCATGAACACTGCTGCCTTGGATGCCGTGCCTCCAAAGAACGCTGGTCCGAAGCAGCCTCCAGCAAGACGCCAGTGCTTCCACTGCAATCAAAGAGGACATTTTGTGGTTCAATGTCCGTTTCTGGGCAGGGCACCCCCAGGGACAGTGGGAGGGGGGAGAGGGGGGGAGGGAGATCCCATTCTCCCAAAAAACTGAAGGAACAACGCGCACCTGCCTCGCGTGAAGATAAAAGTAAGGCAGGCCACAGCACCTTAAGGGGAGCTGTGAGTTATCAAGTAACTGTGCAGGTGGTAGTTCAGAACATCGGGGTGCCTTTGAGCGTGGCAGATGACCCCACCAATCGGGGGGTTGCATCAAACCGCAGGCGACGCAAAAGAAAAAGGACCCTACAATCTCCTTAAAAAAATGTTTTTCCCCAAAGCCCCAGTCTGTGTGTGTCCCAAATCCCCATGTTTGTAATAAAGTTGTTTCCTAGTTTCCCTATCCCTAAACACCCTGAAAAGAACCAACCCCAGCACCATCTCCAGGCCCTCTCCACCTGCGTAGCAGTCACCGCAGTTGCAGCACCAGAAGAAGCTGGGAGAAGAGGCCACCGCTTGAGAGACTGAACCAACACCACTGCTTTCTTTTTATATTTTATTAAGCGGGGAGATGTTGCATGCCGGAGTTTGGGTTTAGATTAGGGTTTTTAATTTATGTTAAAATAAGTCAAGTTCTGTAATCCCGCGTTTCCCCCGTGTTGTCCCCCCCCGCGGTTTCTGCCCCCATGTTGCCTGCTGCCGGCTCTTACCCCTGTGCTGCTCCTGTAACCACTCTGCCGTCCGGCCCCGGGAAACCCCGTGCTAGCCACACGATCCCGCTCAGCCCGCTCTGGCTCGGCGCCCGCCCCTACGGGGCTCTCTGGTTGGTCGCGGTTGCTGACATCATCGCCACGGCAGCCGCCCCTATTGGGCGGCAGGCCGTGGATCCTCTCGCCCCGCCCCTCTATAAAGCCCTATTCCGCCGGCAGTCAGACGCCATTTTCTCCCATGCGAGTGCCTGGAGCGGTCGCGTCTTTCCATCGAACCGCGCCACGTGACCAATAAACCGTTCCTGCCAAGCACGGAGTAAATGGACAAATTCCTTCCTCTTTGCCGGCTCCCTAGCGCACGGTAACAGCGGTTGGCCAGCCCACGCGCCCGAGACACGGAGCCGTGTCCGGGAACCTGCGGCAGCAAACCCCGGCAGCACGTAGAAGCTACGCCACAGCCGGGCTCCCAAGAGCCGCGTGCAGCCGGGGAGAGCAAAAACCCACGCCGCAATGCACTTAATTTATCACTCTTTTGCAAGTGGCAGCATTATCATAACTATTGCATTTTCAAGTAAATTGTGCAGGATAAGAGTTACAACAAGACACTTACGTAAAGTGTAGATATCTGAAGCATGTTTTAACACCATGTTTTAATATGCAAGCATGAAGCATGTTTTAACAGCATGTTTTAAATTTTATGGAACCTACATTTTCCTGTTATTGAAATGTTATCTGTGTGCTTACACTTCTTGATAAATGACTTATAGTCATGACGTATGGGTTTTGAGTATTTTCCAAAGTATTATTAACCATTATGGATTAATTTTCTCCAAAACTATGGCTACAACTGAAACTATAAGAACAGGAAAAAAGTAGTCTCTAAACTTTCTAGTCTTTCTAAAGTAAAGTCTGTTCCTTTTCCCCTTGATCTCATTTCAGTCCTGGGTACCTATTAAATTCCTTCTCAAGTAAACACTTTCTATTTTTATGTCTCTAAGTCCCAAACAGAGTTAATCATCACCTCTTCTCTTTGCACTCTAGTTCTTGACTCTCTTTTCAGCTTGAAAAATACGTGAAACACTTGCTCATGCAAAGGAACGTGACCCAGTAAATACAGTGGAGACTTGTATCAATTAATATAGAGGATGAGAAGGGACATCCTTATTTACATAAATATTTTGTTTCAATGGCAACTCCAGTTTTGAAGTGGAATGCCCAATTTTTTCATTCATCTTCCTCATGTTTGCAAAATATTTCACAATTATGAGATAAAGGAGACAGAAATGACACTAAGGATACAATCTGCAAATTATACTTACATAAAAAAAACTTAGTTTTGGGTCAAATTTGGATCAAATTTCATTCTCAAAGAAAAATCATAGATATCCGGGAAATGTTACATGAGACACTTCAGTCAGTTTTGAAACAGGTTATCCTATTTTAATTTGATAAAACTATATAAGTATTAAATAATTATGAATATGTGGGAAGTATTAGATATTTGCAGATTTTTTTTTTGTGTCGACTGCTTGTTCTTGTACAATTAAACCAGGTAGATAAAACCTTATAAGTCTCTTTTTTCACATTTTTTATGGTTTTATAGCACTCTTTCTGTAGTTATATCTCATGACTTATTGAGAGAGATTGTACAGTAATTGTGGAAAACCAGACAAAGATTTATGATGATAAGAAGTCTGTGGAGAAAAGTTATCAAGGTAAGAACAGAGGAATTATATTCACAATACCATAAGATGAGACAAGGTAAGTATTACCTTAAGTGTACTTACAGTTATGGAGGTTTGCTGTCTGATCTTCCACAATGGTGGCATCTTTCGCCTATTATCTTCATGCACTCATTCTGCCCTTCACTCTTTTTTGCCTTTTTGCAAAAGGCAAAAAAAGGCACTCTTTTTGCCTTTTTGTTTCCCCTTAAAATAAAATGTATTTGTTTCTATTTATTAAAAAAACAAAAAAAAATCCTTAACTTTGCAAGTTAAGCAAAAAAAATTTAATCTCTTTTGTGGAGCTTACCAAGGATGCTGTCTTAGATAAATCTCCAAGCCAGCACCTCATTATCTATTTCAGAACCACCCACAGTTCACTGAGGAGTTTAGTTTTTGTTGTAGAATGTGGAGCTTTCTAGATTTGGGAGGAAAAATAATTCAGCCATGTTTTCCCCTTGACTACCCAGTTTCTCTTAGGGACTTAAAGGGCTTATCAGAAGTTTTGTTCAAGTTTAGGAAAAAAGAATGGCTTGTTAAGAGCTTGACAAACTATCTTGATAAAATATGATTTATGCCAGAGTCCCACACATATTTTTAACCAGAGTCAGTCACAGATATGTTACATCTATGGGTCTTCAAACGAATTATAAGATGGTAGAAAAAACAACAGGCCAGTGCTCATGAAATGCTCCCTAGGTCTGAGGAAAAATTCAGTTACTAGAATATGTTTGAAACACAGAGAAATGCTGGGGTATTCACTTAACTGCAGTATCTAAAATAGATTGAAATTAAAATTCCAGTAAATAAAACTTTATGTAAAGATGACTGACAGACGAAGGAAAATTCATTTTGAATCATATGTATAACAAAGCTGTTTGCTCACAGCTGGAAAAGTCTATCTGATATTTCTGTATTGTTAAAGATTAAATAATTGATCTGACAGTTATTAATTTTTAAATTTCTTTGGGGTTTTAATTTAATATGCTAAAATAAGATGGGAAGGAGGGAGGAAGGAAGTTCAGAAGGAAGGAAGTAAGTTAGGAAGGAAGTTAGGAAAGAAGGAAGGAAGGAAGTTAGGAAGGAAGGAAGTTCAGAAGGAAGTTCAGAAGGAAGGAAGGAAGGAAGTTCAGAAGGAAGGAAGGAAGGAAGTTCAGAAGGAAGGAAGGAAGGAAGGAAGGAAGGAAGGAAGGAAGGAAGGAAGGAAGGAAGGAAGGAAGGAAGGAAGGAAGGAAGGAAGGAAGGAAGGAAGGAAGGAAGGAAGGAAGGAAGGAAGGAAGGAAGGAAGGAAGGAAGGAAGGAAGGAAGGAAGGAAGGAAGGAAGGAAGGAAGGAAGGAAGGAAGGAAGGAAGGAAGGAAGGAAGGAAGGAAGGAAGGAAGGAAGGAAGGAAGGAAGGAAGGAAGGAAGGAAGGAAGGAAGGAAGGAAGGAAGGAAGGAAGGAAGGAAGGAAGGAAGGAAGGAAGGAAGGAAGGAAGGAAGGAAGGAAGGAAGGAAGGAAGGAAGGAAGGAAGGAAGGAAGGAAGGAAGGAAGGAAGGAAGGAAATATACATGAGCTTTCCTTTAATGGTACTCCAGTTAATTGATTTTCTTAGCAATCTCTCAGTAACTATCTCATAGCCAGAGTGAGTTTTCTAGCTTAATCACCCTCATCTGGAAAACCAAACCGAATTTTCTTTCAATTTGAAGTTGTTTTACACAGTTATATAGGCAATGAAATTTTGATACTTACAATACACATTTTGTCAAGTAAGTAGTTTGAAATTTCTTTAAGCTAAATTGAATTACTTATGCCAAAAGATATCTGAGTGGTTTAATGATTCCAGAAGTACAGGAAATAGTTTTCTTTTAATGCTGAAGACTCTTCTGAAAACTGGGCTACCTCAAAGTTTCAGAATTTGTAGCTGAAACTGTGTAATCCTAAAATCCTGAGGTAACATAAACATAATTTTTTCACAGGAAGGAATTACCAACTTAAACAGAAGAATTTCTTCCAACTGAATACAGAATGGAAAGCATTCAGACACATTCCAGTGAATCAAAATGAAGGAAACAATTTCTTCATAAGTAGAAAGAGGGGACTTTTATAATTTAATTTCTTCTGCGGGTGTTATGCCTTAAAAAGCAAACAAACAAACAAGGAGGTCTTTCAATGGTGTAGTATGTTTTATTCTGTGTTGTAGTATTTTGACTGCCTCTGCTAAGAAAGGTGAGCTGGCAGTTGTATTTTAACCAGGATGCCCAGACAGATGGCTTTGACAGCTTTCTGCAATGGAAAATTATCTTGGGCTGGATTATAGGGTTTGCTCCTGTGAATAGATTGGGCCAAGGAGATTCAGACAGAGACTAGCAGAGGTATTACACAAATGGCAAAAGGAAATTAATAGTAGACCAAGGTAAATTACTGAGTATCTAATAAATCTGAATCCTGAGATTCATCATATTTAAAAGGAGAAAGAGAAATCAAGGAAAAGGAGAGGACTTGTGGGATATATAAATCAAGAAGATTGCTGGTACTAAAACCAGTATATTAAACTCAAGTTTCAAATATTGAAAAATTGGTAAGTATATTGAAAATGAAAGGAAGATTGTGCAAGACAAGAGGGCATATAATGAAGGGTTTTACAGGCTCATCAGAAATATAAATCAGAGAAGACTGTAGGACCATTAAGGAAGCAAAAGGCCCTTGTAAAAAAGACTGTGTGCAGCCCTTAGACAGAAGGATATATTTGTTTCAGTTTGAGCCAAAGAGAGAAACAAATATAAACTATTGCAGCAGCTGCATGATCTCATCCTATCCCTTCTACAAATTCTTGGTTTCAGCACCAGGAAAGTTACAGTGACTGTTGATAAATATCCAATAGTTGAAATCATGTTGTTAATACTGTACTTCTTTTAGTCTCCAAGGTAGTTACACTAAAAGTTAAATCATACATGTTGCATCACATTTTCTTTGGCATTATAGTCCTACCTATGCAAAACAATCTGTGATTCCTGTGTACTAATTTTTACTTAAGCAGATTTAAGCTCAGGTTTGAAAGGACCTTTGAATTTTTGGAAAGGGATCTTGTACACCTTACCTTGCAAACAGAAAAGATAAATTTGAAGCAAAATTATTTTCAGAGTACCCTTGATTATAGTAAGTAATGATGTATAGTCTACATGAATGACTCTAATGAGTATAATATATTAATTTATATAATTTAATAAATTTTATAAATTTATCATCCTTATTTTTGTGATAATAAAGATTGTGCCAGATTTGTGAACTATTTCTACATTTCAGAAAGAGTGCAGTAGTAGCTCACAATTCTCCTTTTCAGAATGTAGACTGGAGTAGAAGTCAGTGAATATTTGAAATGAACCACCGTGGTTGGCTCAGTTTCAAAGGAAAACATCTTTTTAAAGCATACATTTTGACAATTAGAATTTGTTTTAAAACCAAAGTTTGGCTAACACTTTCTAAGGAAATTGCAGAATTGGGATTAAGGTCTGAATATTAACCTAGAGTCAGGTGATAAATTGATTTCAGTTGACTTGGTCTTTTAAGGTGAATCTTGTCTTTGAATTACATGAATTTAAATTTTAAAAAGCCTTTCTATAACTTTAATTAAATTTACTGTAGGTCAGTATGTTCTAGCTGAGAATCTAGTACACAAATCACAAAAATAAACAGAGTTAAAAATATAAGCAATAGTGTAAAGATCTTCATTGAATTACAATGGGAAAAACATGATTCAAGAACCAATATGAAAATCGAAATATCTAATATAGAGCCATTTTTTAAAATAAAATCCATCAAAAATAAAATATTGAGACAGAATTAAAATTTCTCCAGCATGATGAATACACAATGACTATCTGGGAAAAACGTCATTGTTTTAATTAGAGGCCAAGTCCTGCTGCATATGGTCAGATCCCAGCATGTAGGCGTAGTAAACAGCTTAACTTTATTTGGTCACTGTTTTTTCTTTTGCCTTACAAAAGAATGCTGTATAAAACAATGGTAAAACTTTTGGTGGTTTAAGCCACATTTGCAACAGCACAGCATTGCATACTATATAGGATTTTCAAGTGTACAAGGAAAGTGCTTTTAGTAGGGATATTGCCTTAGTTGTGCTGGATGATGTTCTTAAGTATGTAAATTAAATGCTAGTGTGCTATTTTCCTGTAATAGAACAGGTATCAGCAAATGAGTAAGAAAACTTAAAGACTTAAACTGAAATGTTGCTAGCATCATGAAGCACTTGCACTGCACTCTGGCTGTTCATGACGATCAGAAATTTTAAAAAAAGCACCTTGTGGGCAGACTCTTATAATTCACAACTGTTTCTTGTTTATGTTCCATTAAACAATCTGGACTGTTGAATATACCTTACACAGAAAAAAATAATAAAATTGGAGATCTAAAGTAAGTAATGTCTCAACACTCTACCCATGAAGTAATATAGTTGTTAGCAAGATATATATGGTTTCTCTGGATAGTTCACCTTGAAGTAACTAACTAGATTGTTAAAACAACTCTTCCATTCATGCTGGCCAGGAGACAGGCTTACCTCATTAGTTCAGATTTGTTAAGCTATTTATCATAGCACTTCAACACTCAAACTGGACACCTGCCCTCATTCTGTTCTTCACATTCCCATTCCCAGGGTAGAGATATTCTATGTTTTTATAATTTGTAGTGTTGGTATAGGAAAGGAGTGTCATCACTTAGGTATGTTGCAATCTGTTGTGGAATACAGTGTGATAATGAGGAACAGTGAATAAGAAAATTATTAACTCCTTGTTAATCATTTTATAGAGTCAAGTTGACGCAGTTTATTATTTGTCTCCAGAGACACTGAGATTTCATAAACATACACAACCAATCCTGTGCTGGGAATTGGAAACTAAAACAGTAACAAGAAACTTTAACTTGAAAAAACCCCAGAGAAAATCACATAATCTTGGTCCGCCTGTCAGTGTGTCACCTGCTCTATTATGCCTTTGCAATGCTATATCTACATCTTTTCGCAGCCTATATATTCAGACTTATCTCTGTTCTCCCTGTTTTGAACTGCCCTCCCATTTTTCACACAATGGACAGCAGTAGGCATTGTTTCTTCTTTTCTCCCATGCAGTTCCGGATCTATTCATAGTTACACACAAGTATATTAATAGTTCAATATTCTCCTGTATCCTACTTATTATTCAGTTACAACCTTCAGGGCAGTATTCACATCAGTATGGTGTTTCCTGGAATTACTTGTGTGTCCTTTTTTTTTTTTTTTTTTTTTCCTGGTGCAAAACAATAGCAACCCATGACAATAAAATGCCTTTACAATGGAGGTGATTAACCACACTGTAATGTCTCAGAGTGTGCTGTCTTTAAAGAACTTAGCTGGGAAATTCTAAATTGCACCAGGTAAAGCTGCAATCATTTGTAATGCTTTCTTCTCACCAAATTTGAGAACACTTTCCAAGAGTTCATTATTTACAGGTTGCCAGATTCTGAGTTATTATGTGATTATCTTAACTATTTTATTAGCTACATGGGCTAAAGTAAGTGGGTTCAATTACCTAACATGATTACCATGTGAAAATAATTAATTATTAATTAATAATATAATTAAGATAATTAATTATTAATACAGTAATGCATAGTAAAGGATTCCATAGCACTGTAAAACATTGAAGCTGATTGCACATAAGTCTGCATAGGTGGTTACTGTGTTATTGTGTGAGATGATATTGCTATGTATTCTTTGGTAATGTGGGCTGAAACAGACTTTGAGGGATTACTTGTACTTCCAAAAAAAAGAAAAATTTTTGCATATATTTCCAGCTGCCCAAGCATCACAACTCACTAATATCCAAATATAATATTCATCAGAAATCAAATGCTTCCTGTTTAGAAATGAGTATCAGACAGGGGGATATGGTACTAAGATAAAAAACTGTGGCAGTAAGGTGAAATAGTGAGAACTTTTAGAGACTTCAATGATCATTCATAATCACCAGATAAGGAGTATTACAGGGATATCCTCTGATATCCTCTGATTTTGTAAGGATTAGAAATATCTTAGACTTTATATGGACCTAGTGGTCTAAATTCTTCTGATATCTAAATCAGAACCTGCCACTTCTGAATCTACTAGGCTTGTTTGCCTACAGTAACACTTCTCAAAAGTTTCTACAGGAATTTATTAGTAGATTTCACAAGTTCTCCAATTCCACATTTTGATAGAGATGAACTAGAATTTCTTCTTTTGTTGAAAGCTTTCTACATTTTTCCCTCCAACTTTGTACCCAGTAGATAATTAAGGTTGGTGGATCACCTGATCTCTTTTCATACACTACGTTTTTCCTTACCAATCTTCTGATGATAGCTCCATCTTCTGTTGTTTCCTCTTTCAGATATAATCTGATTTACTAAATACTTTGTGCTACTGATTTGCAAATAAAAATAATTCATTGTCTGCCTGTAAAATTTTTGAGTCACAGTTTATTTGGCATGGAGGAAAAATGCATCTTCAGTTTATCACATATCAGCAACAGACAATTGTTACCTTCATATAAATAGGAACGTGATTATGCAGCCTGTTTGGAATTTTGGCCCAAATGAGAAAATTGTATTCTTTAATGAAATCCCAAGTGTCATACATGTAAAAATCTCAATAATAAGACAGTAACTTCTAAGATATTCCCCTTTAAAAAACAACAACAAAAACCCAACAAACCCCAAAACCACAACAAACAACCCAACAAAACTAACCAAATATTTTCCAGTTACTTACTTGTTTTTCAAAGCAAAACTTTTGTAAAGGGTGGTTTATAATCATTCACACCTTCCAGTTCAGTAAAACAAAGCAAAATTATATTGGTAAACAAATAATACAACTATGGCAGGATTCACCCAGTCTTACTCCACATATATCTTACAATTGGTATGCAATTTACCTGCATTTTCAGTGATTCTTACTCTGCTCCCAGAATCTTATTCATCTGCCACCATAATCATAGATTTTGTTTCATGAACTTTCGATGCTCATGTACTTACTGTGGTGCTGATTTCCCCTGTTTTCACCTATTTTTGGTGGGCTCATGGAATTCTTGGAGGATGGAATAATAGAAATAGAATTAGACATACAGGAACTTACAACTGTGACACAAATAGAGATAGCAGATGAGTTTGTAAAATTAAAATTATGTCTAAAAAGTAGTATGATACATTCTCATGGGCTATAAGTGCATAAATAATGAAAATAGCTGATCCTATATGCTCTTTGTACAATATGAGTAGCCTAAAGTGACATAATGGTTAGGAGGAAACACTCTGAAATAAACATTTTCTCTATACCTGGCACTACCTTCCCACCTATATGAAAGGAATTTCTTGGATCAAAGTGAAAAAAATCTTTTTATTTAACAACCAAAGTGCCAGCACGGCACGAAAAAAATGGAATACCTGTTAAATATTGAACCTCCTCGCTGCGTAGGAAGCTGGTGGATTTAGAGTTCTTTCTTTAGTTGGCTGGGCTTCTCTCAAGGTCTGGAGCTGGGATGAGGTGTCCTGCAAACTCCCCGCCGGTCTGCGGCGTCTGGCTGCCACCAATGGTCTGGTTCTCAGACCAAAGCCAAACTGAACAGTTCCAGAAGAAGCCACAGAAGTCACTGGAGCATTGCTATAGCAGTCCCAGGAAAACTTCTTGCCTCAGTTAATAAAACCAAGCTAGGTAAAAGCAAACAAATATAACTCCCTCCCCGCGCAAAGCCGAGCGTACAGAGGAGTGCCGAAACACAACATGCGCCAGAGTTCTCCTGGCTCCCACCCCTCTCCCAGACCCAGCTGAAGGTACAGAACTCATTTCTGGGCATAAAACAGACAATAGGGGCATTCAGTATTATAATTAAATCACTCCAAGACAAGTGAGTAGCTTTTTTAACCTTTTATTCAAATGTCATTATTAGATTGGGGTACAGATAGTACAGATGATTTCATACAGCAAGCTTAGAGCCTCCTATCTGCCCCAATTTATAATTCCAAAATCATTATGATTTGAACCTATTGGGGCTTAACTAGGACAGAACATTACTAAATGTAGGTATTTGATGTGGCTGTGGAAATTTAGAGCTCAGATGTTTAAACCCTTATATCTGCTGCTGCTGCATTTACCTATGTGCCTCAGGTTTGAAGATTTTGATGTTGCTATAGAAGGTTATCAATAAGATGTTGCAAAATCATTGTTCATGCTGTCAGTGACTGTGTTAAGCTATTTTTTTTTTGGTGCACTTTTGCAGCTGGACCAAATACTGATAATAGTTTTATTAGTCTGATAGAAACAGTGGTATCTTGGGCCACTGGGACACTTCGCTTTTATAATTTTGCAGGATGAATAATGATCATAATGTAAATATCATCAGTAAGTGAACAGACTTCATGAGTGTCAGACTAGAACAGAAACTAAGGGAAGGGAATTTATCAGTTTCAGTATGTACTGCCCTAAACACAGCCTGTTAATCTAGGCTGTGAGAACATAGACTGAGACAGAATCCTAAAGTGCAACTAAAATATTAAAAAATGAAGATCAACAGGACAGAGATGAAATGCTACCAGTGTTAGTAAACATGTGAACAAAAATAATGCTGAGCTTAAATGAGATGTTCCTTTACTGTTTGATTGCTTATGTATAGAAACCCTATCAAACACAAACTGCAATTATGTTTGTATGTGTGTATGTGAGTATAAGGATTTTCCTCAAATATTGAATAATATACAGACACATAAACTTCTCAAAATGATAATTTTTTTTTTTTTATGAAGAAGGAAAGGATTAGATTGATTACTTTGTCCTACAGGATAATTCAGGTATTTCTAATAATACTACTTAATGCTAACATTCTTACATAAGACATATAAAATAATGGTTTCAAGAATGAAATGGAAATAATGGTTTCAAGAAGAAAGGAAAACACAATTCTTGAATGGAAGACAAAATCTTATGTTATAGGATCTAAAGTCTGAAGGTGAGTAGGGTCTCAAAAACCCTCCACATCATAAATGCCCAATCACATACTGAATAGGGCCTCAAAATAACCCAACTCAGAATCATTGCCCAGTCACATACTGCATTAGAAATGCAGAAGTGACATAAGTTAGGTTTCAGAAGCTTAATAGGATTTCTTTTCTGGAATACTACTTTCAAGAGAGCATATGTTAAAGCTTAGGTTAGAATCTCTGCTTGAGCTTATTGTGAACCTCTAGGAAATGTCATATTTTCAAGGTATAAACAAGGAGAGAGTGGTTTCAATTACCAAAAGAGTGCAGGAACAATATTAGCACCCTGAGGGTATAAATAAGGCTTAATTATTCATAGAACAGCCTTGTTCATTTACTCTAAAAAAAAAGGTGATTAAAAAATTTGGAACTTAGAAGGGACTTTGGTTTCTTCTCAAAGTTACAGCCCACAGATTTTTTCCAGCTTGAAATTAAGAAGTCAACATGTCTCATGGAAAAATGAAGAAAAAGGCATTTGGTAAGCTCCAGGCAATTTTAATTTAATTTTAATTAAATAGGAATAATATAAAAAATAAATGCTGTCTGTCTACTGTAAAGTGCCTTCACATCCAAATTGTAACATGTGTAGAGAGTTAGTGATGTCAGGTTTTGTCTTGTTTCTGACCTGAGATTTAGTCTAGAGGAAAACAAAGTTTAGACAGCAAAATAATGTTAGGATCATCTTGATCACCAGATAACATGGCTTGACAAAACTTACATAATCCCAGATTTTTTCTTTTAATTAGCCTTCATCATAATTGTTTAATTTAATAAAAAAAAACTCCACAGAATATGCTGAATTGGAAGGGAATCACAAAGATTATTGAGTCTAACTCCTGGTCCTGCACAGCACCATCCCCTAAGAATTACAGTGTTTTTGAGAGAGTTGTTAAAGACTTTTTGTTCTCTGTCAGGTTGGTGTTATGACCACTGCCCTGGGGAGCATGTTCTAGTCTCCCAACACCCTCTGAAAGTAAAGAAACTTTTCCTGATGTTCAACCTAAGCCTCCCCTGACACAGCTTTTGGTCATTCCCTTGGATCCTGTTACTGGTCACCACAGAGAAGAGATCAATGTCTGGCCCTCCTCTTCCCCTTATGAGGAAGTTGTAGATTGCAACAGGGTTTCCCCTCAGTCTCCTCTTCTCCAGGCTGAACAGACCAAGTGTCCTCAGCCACTCCTCATATGGCTTCTCCTCAAAGCTCTTTATGCTCCTTGTGGACACTCTCTAATATCTTAATATCTTTGTTATACTGTGGTGCCCAGAACTGCCCCCAGCACTCGAGATGAGGCTGCCCCAGCCCAGAGCAGAGGGGGACAATCCCCTCCCTTTCCCAGCTGGCAATGCTGTGCCTCATGTCCCCCAGGACAGGGTTGGCCCTTCTGGCTGCGAGGGCACTGCTGACTCAGATTCAACTTGCCATTGACCAGGACAGCCACGTCCCTTTCTGTGGCACCGCTTTCCAGCCTCTCATTCCCAGTCTGCCTATACATTGAGGGTTGCCAGGTGCAGAATCCAGCATTTTACCTTGTTAAACTTATTACCATGTAAAACTGGTGATTTCCCAGCCCTTTGGTTTGTTGTGATCTTTCTGCAGGGCATCCCTGCCTTCAAGGGAGTTGACAGTTCCTCCCAATTTCATATAATCTGTGAATTTCATATAATCTGTGAAATATCCCTTCCAGTTCTGCATCCAAGTCATTTATGAAGACATTGAAGAGCACAGGGCCTAATGTTAGGCCTGTTGAAATTTGAAGACTATAACATGTGGTGGGTAGCATCTAAAACCATTGAAATGACTGTATGATGAAAAGGTTTCCTAAATAAATGCAATGAATCCCAAAATTATTTAAACAAACATGAAAATAATGTGACCATCAATAAATACTTATTGATCTATTGAAATCAATACTTAGGAGGAAAGAGTTGAAAAAATTTGAATTTAATTGTATTTAGAGTTTTAAAAATTCTAATTGAATTTCAATAAGATCAAAAAGTATTGAAATAATGTGTTCTATATTAAATGGATAGATTTTTTGTATTATTCCATGAAGAAAAAATTTGAGATCAAAGGCATATCTTCAGTATGAAGAGTCTCTGTTCATACACAATATGGTAAGAGATCAGTTTTACTTTCTCAGTATCTTCAGAATTTCAGGCCACAAAGGAATAGCAGAAATAGTTTTGACATGAAAATAACAAATTCTACCTTTGTCCTTAATTTTCAAGATTTGTTGGTGCTATTAAAAGAGGAGAATTTGGGCATGTATCAATAGTTAGAATAAAGAAATCTAATTTGCAGTCTGTGACTTAATAGATGGAAATTCTTTGAAATATTTTTAGAAAGAATTAACTCTAATAGGAAAATGCTCATTATAAGATTTACTTGTCTGATTTATTTTCTCTAAGAATTCTAAACTTAAATAATCAAAAGTTTTGAAGTATTTGTATTTGCTAAAATCAAATCTTTTGTTTGAACTAAATATCTAAAAGATGAAAGGCAAAGCTCAACAGAAACAAATGCAGGGTTTCCCCTCCCACCCAATGAACCCATTATTGATGAATTTCTAATGATTAATTTCTGCACATTTTATAAGCAGTGTTTTTCTTTGAGAAAGGTAACCTACTATTTGAACAAAACATCTTGAAATCTTGGAGCTAGTGGAATTAGTATCTCTGATGATTTATTGTTCCTAACAGCTTCTATATCCAGCAAAGTAGATTCAGATCATCTCTTTGGTTGAGAGAGAGAAATTATCTAATAGCCTTCCTTTAAAAACCTGATGAAAATCAACCTAAAAAATAGCTCTATAGTTATATACATATAGATAGATTTATGCATATATTTAGTGCATATTTAAATAATGATTTCACAAAGTGGTAGAAATTAATAAGATTAGAACAGCAGTGTATTAGGGCTGTGCGAAACAAGATTGAACAATAGCTGTAAGCAATTCCATTTTCCCTTTGTTTTAAGAACATTTCTTTCTGTCTCCTATCATTATTTGCTAGGAGAAACACAAAATGCAAAATTCTGACAGGTTTTCTAGAAGGGTTTGGATGGGCTCTTCTTGAAAAAGAATTCTAGGGTTCTATTCACACACTTAAGCCTTAGGAAGTGATTTGTGCCTCATCAGTGTATGACATGGAATATTTCTCATCCTTTTCAGAGCTGGATTTTCATCCATTCCTGCAAATCTTATGTTTATTTTGTGTGTCCTCACCTATGAACTCACAATATTTTACTGCTTTGCATATGTATACATACTTTCTGGGGAAAAAAGGTCAAATATGATGATGATAATGATGATGATGGTGATGATGATGATTTAAAGTTACTATTTCCAGCATGTTTTGATTCTCCAGAAAGAATTCATGAAGGTTTTTGTACTTAAAAATAGTTATGATTAAATGTTTCTGTGGAACACTCTGATTAAATAAGAGACAAGAATGAAAAATGCTTATTTTGATGAAGTAGCAATACTTTAAAATACGTTTAATTTCTCCAACTTGTGTTTTATTTCTCATTATCATAAATTTTAATTTAAGTGATCAGAGGTACATGCATTGATCAGTTGCTCACTGTCTGGGTCTGGAGTAGGGCAAAACTTCAAAAATTTAAATATTATTAAAAACAGAATTATAAAAAAAAGAAAGTGAAAATGTTCTGAAGACTCTTCTTGTCATATAGTAGTCTTAATACCCTTTATTATTGTACAATTATGAAACCACCCAATGGTTATTTATAATGATGAACAGAGTAACATTGTTATTATTAGTAGCAAAATACTTTTGCTGCCCATGATTCAGTTTTTATGTGCTCATTTTTTGTGTAATCAGCAATATCTTATTTTGAGTCTTCTGTCAATAATCTATTAGCATAGCATTACATAGATAAACAACACTTGTTTTAAATTGCTTATAATTTAAGCTAAGAAGTAATAATAGGAACAGGAACAATAAGAAAAGGAAAAAAGATTAAATAGGCTTTTTGATTTCTTAGATAATCTCTGTAACTGTGAAATCTAACAAAACTTATTACATGGTTCCTATTGTTCGTTTTTTACCTTAACAGCATTCTCAAATTAAGAGCAGGTAGCTGCACCTCACAAACTGTGCGCTGGCATGTGGATTAGCAGCACCAAGATTCATTGCCTGTTTACGGTACTATTTTTTGAGCACTGCTTTGTATTTTTTAATTCCAAAATTGTTATCAGTGAGGCCATTGCTGTTACTTATCCATACCAGTGACTATGGGCAAATCCCTCTCAACCAGCCTAAAGGAGCAACTTTGAGGGGCACCCCACTCATGGGAGTAGTGTCGTGGTTTGACACAGAAGTGAATTTTTTCAGGAAGTTAGTAGTCAAACCAATCAGTAGTCAGGTTTAGATATTGGCATTTAGACTAATCACTGAAGGTATGGACACGCCTCAGAACACAGGGGGTTAAAAGCAAGAACTCCGAGAGGAGCTCTCTCTTTGGTTCTGGTCAGAGTGCAATGCAGACCTCCCCTGCCCAGCAACGGGCTGGGTGGGTGAGGGGAAGCCATGCGGCCTGAGAAAAGTAGGCCGGAGCCCCAGAGAGAGAAAAAGGTGGGGGGTGAAGGGAAGGGAACCAGGCTAACCCCCCTACTCCTCCCCACAGGTCCGAAGGGTGGAGGAACACTAAGATGTCCCAGGCAGCCCTCCCGGAAAGAAAGAGACAGAGAGCCTGGAGGCACCTGGAAATCGCTGCACAGAAGACAGAGGTGCGGGGAGAGGCAGGTGCCCAGCCTGGGAGTGTGGGAGTTCAGCAGCCTGCTGTGAGATCTCAGCAGGCTGAACTGTTGTCCCAAAACAAGAAACTGAACTGTTGTTCTTTTAGTTCTTAGCAAAGCATCCTTAAAAGAGCCCTATGGGCAGTCTGTCCATGCACGGTGGTGAGAGCACTGTAACATGGAAAAAAGAGTGTCACACTGACAGGTTATCTCCGGGCGGTGCCATGTGTGACATAGAAACACAGGAGGTGGCAACTGTGCTTCCTAAGGAGTCTATGGCACAGGAGAGGCTCCTCTCTCCCTTAATAGACTAAGTATTGATTAACTAAAAGATAAGAACGTGATTGATAGTCCAAGTTGTGTCTTACTGTAGTTTTGTTAGAATTAGGGGGAGGAGGAGGAATGTTTTAGAAAGTCTTCATCCTAGATTTAGGGTGTGTGTTTTTTATAGTAGTAGTAGTAGTTTAAATAAAGTTTTTTTTCCCTTTATTATTAAGCTTAAACCTGCTCTACTCTGTTCCTAATCACATCTCACCGCATTTATTTGAAAAGATGTATTTTCACAGGGGCTCTGGCATTGCGCCAGTGTCAAACCGTGACAAGTAATCGTCACACACACAGATAGACTGGGTGTTTTAGAAACTAAAAGTGATGCTTGGCTTTTATAGTATGAAGTGATTCAGTCAGATGTCTCCAGGCAGGCACCATCAGATCAGCAGCTCTAGGTAACTTATCAATGCTATCACTTTTTGGTTACTTTATCAGGAACTTTGTCTGCCACATCTTCACCAATGCCAGTTTCTGTTAGGAAACACTATTCTCCATATACTCAGGAAGTTTAACTTTGGAATTGGTGAATTAGGTTGATCTCAGCATTCTTCAGCAGCAAAAGCAGCATGAGGCCCCTTCCCCATCCACCACTGATAGATTTGCAATAAGGATTTATAGGATTTTTGTCACCATGCATTATGTTTGCTATGTATATATAAAGTAGCCAAATTCTTGCTAATAAATGATAATGTCTTTTTTTAAAGATCAGGTGTACCTGTGGAATGGCTTTGCAAAGTCAGAGTGACCTGTTGTGCTGGAGGAAGTAAAGAGGCATAGTGAGACTGTGGTTATAGTGCCTTGTTCAAGTGTCAGTGAGCCCTCTGAGGACCACTGTTATATTCAGGCTACATTAAGTTCTGTGAAAATTTCCTAGTGGCTGGTCAGGCAGAGTCGTAGAGATCTGTGCTTTGTTTCTTGATGGTACTTTTATCTTGGTAATTCTTTGTGAAGAAACATGGAAAATGGACACAATTTTACTTCAAGGAAATAAAACTGAGTAACACCATTCACCAATTTTGTGAAGATTTTTAATGAATGTTACAATCAAATTTTCAAACAATTAATTATTCTGTCATTGCTCTTAGGAACTTACATCTTATTTTGGCAGAGGGAAATGAAGCTACATTTAAGATGAATAATACTCTAGGACAAATTAATAATACACTGGGACATATGAAACTTTTTATATAGACTTATTACTGACAAATTTGTTCACTTTGCCTTCTTCCAACTTTCCTCATCTTGATATCTCCCTTTGTGATTTCTTCACATCTGTTCTAAAGAATACAGAGTACTACCCCTAATGATTGAGATATAATTGATGAATTTTTCTGTATGGCACTGGGTAGCTGAAGGAGATGTATGAAACAAGTATCTTCCTGCTGGAAGATATACATTATGCCATCTCAAACAAGTTGAGCTAATCGTGATACACGTCTAACACCTTTCTCTTAAAATTATAGTCAGTGTACTAATCAACTTTACAAATTTTACTTTCTATGACTAAAAAAAAAAACAAAAACACTGTACTGGTCTTTTTACATTTTATTCAACTGTTTCAGTAAGTCACAATGCAGTTCTCAGTGCACACTTGTTTCTGAATTAGCTTTCAACAATTTCATTGTTTTACCTTAGTCTCAGTAAAGCCTTTTATCAGCCTATGATGCTGCTTTTCTGAGTCTTTTTGAAGTCTATTTCCACCTCTATATTCACTGGCTCCATTTTTTTAAGTGTTTTAAAAGAATTTTAAGAAATTTTAAATTCCACCAAGGCACACAAGATAATCTCTTCCAAACCACTGATTTACAAAGTGAACAAAATCAGCTCTAATTTTAATGCTTATACTACCATTTCAGTCAAATTCTGCCACAAACTGTTTGATTTTCTGTGTCTAATAGCCATCTAGTTTTCTAACTTCAGGATTTTCAGCCCTTCTAGCATGTCAGCTATTTTTTGTCCACTTGTTCTGTTTTGTTTCTGAGGTAAACTTGTGGCAGGGCTATTTCACAGAAAGATGTGTAGAAGAGGGAGAGAGCCATGGGAGACTCTAGGATTAGCAAACACCAAAATTTTTAATGGTCTTTAAAGATCATTGAGACTAAATATGGTGAAGGTCAAGGAATATGTAGAGGCTTCATAGGTCTTAGATGAGACAGCATTCTGTTTTGCTCTACCCAATAAATTCGCACTGACTTCTGTTTTTTTAAATAAAAGGTTAGAAAAATTCCAAAAGGAAGATTGAAGATTAAGAATGTGGCAATGTCTATCATAAATAAGAGAGATGAATATTTGGAAATAGCAACACAAAGCAAGAAAAGAAATTTTAACCCTCAAGTCACACCTCACACAGCTGTTCTCACTGCTGCCATCAGTTACCAATGATAAGCTCTGCCACACCCTGCAGCCTGAAAGTATGAACAGCTGCATGTTTTTGTGGGAGCTCTTGTTGCATGCCGGGTTGGTTCAGTTAGGGGTTTTAATAAATGTTAGTTAGTCGGTTCTATGTACCCCCATTTTCCCCTCACAATGGTTTGCTCCAGGTTGTCTACCGTAGGAGCTTTCTCATCCATCTTATAGCCACCCCCTGTTCATTCCTGAAAGTTCTGTGTCAATCACCCCATCCTTGCAATCCCATTTGTCCCAGAACCCTGTACCCACCTCTGTTGTGTTCCCGTAGGTTGCTGTGATCCACGTCACTCCCCCGTTGTCTGTCCCCATTGGGCGAGGGGGGCTCCCGCCCCTGTCTGCCCGCTCCCTGTATAACCCCATGCTTCCTTTGTTCAATCTCCATTTTGTCCGTGTGTGCGCTTGGAGACGCTGCTCCAGCCACCGCAGCGGCCACGCGGGAAATAAACATTCTCCAGCCACGCAGGACAAGGTGTGCCTCCCTCGTCCCTTTGTGTCCTCTCAGCACTCGGCTGATAAACTGGCAAACCCACGCGGAGGCTCAGCCTTAGAGCTCCGCACATGTGGCAGCCCCAGTCTCCCGACCTAAAGGCAGCGCCACTAGCCGGGCACCCCAGCTGCCCAAGATCGGGGCGAGAAAAACCGAAGCCACAAGCTCTGGCTGGCTTGCCACACCAGATGAGTGCAGAAAACGTGTCCTCTGCCATGTGGATACCACAGCTGAGCTGCTTCTGGGAGGGTGATGACCAATTGAACAGATGTTTTGGCCTGGTGCGGTGACAATAGCCTTCCTTTGTGAGCTGTAGCCGTGCCCTGTTAGACTGCTCTGTCCACAGTTCTGCTGGTCATTTCTGCTTCTGAGGCTGCTCTGTAGAGTAGTGGGGTCAGCTGCAGTCCTTTAGGCAGCATGAGGCCTTCTTCAGTGTCTCTTCTGAGAGATGCCTTGTCCCAGCAGGTCTCTCTGCTGCCCTGATGCTTTCCTACTAGGCCTGCCTGGGACCTGCTTATCACAATGACTGACTGATTTAACTATACTATGTTCATTTTGATTTCATAGCTGTTTTGAATGAAAAATTAAGTGAACCAAAGTGGTCAAAAAAAGAGAAGTTATTTCAAAGGCTACTTTTCCTCAGCCTTCCAAATTTTTCCCAGAACTTGTTCCAGTAACTCGAGAACATGCAGCTGTTTGAATGTATCATGGTGTGGTGTTATCTATAGCTAAGCATAGGAAGCTGATACCATCTATGTTGTTTTTTTATGGCCTGGTTATTTGGTAGCAGGAGGGGTAGTGAGCACAGAAATTGGGGGGGGGGGTAGGGGGGGGGTCTTCTGTGAGAAGCTACCAGAAGCTTCCACCATGTCTGGCAGAGCCAATCCCTGATGGCTCTGAAGATGGACATGCTGCTGGCCAAAGCTATGCCAATTTGAGATGATGGTAACACCTCTGGGATAACATATTTAAGAAGAAAATAAAAACAAAGTGGTGTGCAGTGTTAATTCCAGCCAGAGAACAGGAGGAGGTGAGAACATGTGAGGTAAAACAACATGGAGACACCAAGGTCAGTGGAGAAGGAGGGTCAGGAAGTGCTCCAGGCACCAGAGCCGAGATTCCTCTGCAGGCTGTGGTGAGACCATGTCACCAGATGACACAAGGAAAAACGACGCACCACAGCTTTGGTCACGATGAAGAGACTAATTTATTTTTTCTGACTCCAATCTTTTATAGTTCTCAAAAGATGCCAGTGGATTGGAGGGTGAATGTGCCACCTCTCCAACGACACTGGACAAACTACCTGTACATCAAATTTCTCCGCCTCTATGAAAGAATGCAAAACAATAGGTTGTTTACAGAAAGTTGTGTGGGAAAGTTCTCGACAAGAATGTAAACTCAGAAGGATTTAGAAAACTCTTGATAACCAGGGCGACAAGACCATGCTGAAGCAGCTGTGCCCTGCAGCCCATGGGTCCACAGGGAATGCAGAGATCCACCTGCAGCCCATGGAGGAGGTGCCCATGCTGGAGTGGGTGGATGGCTGGAGGAGGCTGTGATGCAGTGGGAGACCCAGTGGAGAGAGGGCCCTTGCTTCCAGGCTGGAGCAGCCTGACCTTGGAGGACTGCACCCCGCTGAAAGAGAGAGACCCATGCCACAGCAGTTTTGGGAGGGCTGTCTGCCCATGGGGGCAGTTCATGCTGCAGCAGGTGCAGTATGGCTGCTGTTTGTGAGACTGGACCCACACTGGAGAAGTTCAGGGAGAGTTGTCTCCCATGGGAGGGACCCCACGGCCTCATAGGGGAAGGACTCCTCTCCTGGAGCAGTGGAAGAAAATCTTGGTGATGAACTGACCAAAACCCCCATGCCCTGTCTCCCTGTGCTGTTGGTAGGTGATGCCTTGGGTTTTAGCTTTTCTATTTTTCAGATTCTCTGCTGCCTGGTATGTAACTCTGAAACTTCATACTAGGTGTTAGTAAGTTCTCCTCACAGGGTAGTCAGGCAAAACAATCCCTTCCCAGCTAGAGAATCAAGGACAACCATTACCTAAAAAGCATAAACAATTGTGGAGAGAATGGGGCAAGCCAAGGGGTTGAAACTTCATGACCTGGAACTGTAATTGGACTATTGAACCCAGTATGTAGATGAACCAAAACAAAAGTGTAAAAACTCGTGACCAAGATCCATCTTGGATTCAACCTGGGTGTAGCCCTGGCCAGGCTCTTGTGCTGCCCAAGATGTATCCTTTAAGGCCTTTCAATAAATACCTATTTTGTCCATTTAGCTCTGTCTAGTCTCTGTTCCAGATCAGCCTTTTTAGGCATCAGTTCTGGCACCCCAGATAGGGCAGCGAGGCATCTGGAAAACCCCTGTACTGGAGGGGAGGGAGGGGTCTGGGGGGTGTGGGGGGGAAGGTATTTTAAGGGCTTATTTTACTTCTCACTATCCTCCTCTAATTTTGTTAGCAATAAATTCACTTTGTACTTCTAAGCTGAGCCTGTTTTGCCCTTGGAGTGTTTTCTCCTGGTCCTTATCTCACCTCATGAGCCCTTCATTAAATTTCTCTTTCTGCTGCTCAACTGTGGCAGGGGAGGGTGAGTGAATGACTGTCATGGGTGCCAGGCATTCGGCCAGTGTCAAACCATAACACCATCCAACAATGTTTTATCTGGGAGTACATTTTAACCAATGTGGTTGCAAAGAGCAGAAATAACGGTTCAATTCTTCAACACCGTATTGAAGAATTGTAATAGCATAGTTATACTAAGAAGAAAAATTGTGATTAAGGAGGTCACATTTCAGAGTTTGTAGGCTTTTTGATGTGGGAGTTTGCACAGAGGTAATGTGAACCATTCAAGGAAGTCCTCTATTTTGCCCTGGCTTCAGAAATAAATGCATTAATATTAAATTATTATTATATTTTATGTTAATCAGATCATATTCCCCTTTTTTCCCTAAATGAGTTATTGTTTAGCTAACTCTTATGTCACTATAATATCAGAATAACACCATTGTCTTTACTGAGGCTGCTCAGGCAAAGCAACCTTCTCAGGTGATCTTTTATCTGCTGATTTTATAAGTACATGCTTGTGTCTCAGCTGTTACACATGAATGATATTTAAGGCTTTGTGAAGACATCCCATAAAACCTTTCCAGCTTTAAGAAACATGTGAAAGAAAATGTAGTATTTTTATGGAATAGAAAAGTTTTAGATAGATATTAAGATTTATGTGACAGTAACACCACTTCTTTCATTGTAAATATGTATGTAAGTTGTGTCATGCATTATTCACTAATTTAAACAATATTTATAATGCCAGGAACTTTAAATTTATCTCCAAAAATTTTTAATTATACTACAATTATTACAAATTATTATTTGCTTTACTCTGCAAGTGGTCTACAAAGTCTCAGCTAACAATAAATTATCTGCCTTTTTCTAAAGACTCATATTCCAGACATCTTAATAAGGAATTTATATTTTTGAAAAGATTCCAAGTAATTAGTAAGAGTGAGATTTCCCTAAGACCTCTATTTTATATAAATGGTTAAATTATTTTATGCTACCAAATAAACATTACTGGGTTTTAAATGTCAGGTATTTAAATTCTCAGTTTAAGGAGATTAGTTTTCTAAAAGTCTATTGAATCTGAGGTCTGTTGCTTTGAGTATAACTTTTTACTACTGTATGAAAAAGCCATGAAAAAAAAAGAATTTTCTTTGGCAAGGAAAATCACCAGTATTTTATGTGCCACAAAATACTGCTGATGTATTTCCAGTGCCTAGAATATATACAGGTCAATATATAATATCTAAAATTCCTGCCTGTATGGATTCAACAACTGAGTTGTTTTAGGGTATTTTTATTTGGTAAATGAATGGGAAATCTTAGCTTTAACTATCATCTAAAAATGAATTTTTACTAAGCAGCTCTATATTTTTTGTCACATCCCAAACTGCTTATTTGCACTTTGATCTGTAGATGTTTGATCACGAATTTTAGCAAATCCATCATTTTCAGTGCACGAGGGAAGAGAACTTACAAAGTCAGGTGGTTGGCAGGAAAAAAAAATAAAAATAAAATTTTTAATGCTAATAGATATCCGTTTATGTGGCAGTAAAACTGTGGCAGTCTCTCATTTGAGCATTACTGGTAATTGTAGCTGCGCAACTTGTAAAACATGCCTTGAAAAGCTTGCTGTTTCTGGGGAAAGAAGATAATTATAAATCTGTGCGTCAGATAACTGGATCATTTTTTAGGTAAAATAAAGCTTGAGGCAAATACAGTCATAACCCTCACCATCATTTTTGTTGAGTGATTTTTCTGCAATCAGTTTTTTTAAAATTCTGTCTGTGCTCAAGTAGCAGCAGCTGCCAGAATATCAAGAGATCCAAACGGATTTCTGATACCTTGCAACTTACTATCAAAAGAAGATTGTGTAGGTATCATTTTCCAGTTTATGCTGCTCCTCTATTTCATCATTAAATGGTTCTTCAAGAGTTAAAAAGAAAACTGTGAGCACTCTCTTTGCTCAGGAGCCAACCAGCACGTGTAGCTGAATAGCATGTAGGTCACGGGCCTTTGGGTGTAATTCTAATCTCTGCTGACCCTGGAAGACAGCATTTATAAAAATGCATATCTTTGCACTTTTAAAGTGTTCTTTGAAAACACTTTGAGTGATCTTCAGCTGTTTTAGCATAAGAAGCCAGATATTCTCAATTGTCAGACATCTGTGTGGATGGGATTATACTTTTTTGGCAATTCTAACATGTAGCCATGACATTGTTAGGTATCTGAAATGGCTTTAATTGTTTATGTTTAAGCAGCGGAATCATACTAAGTATATATAGTCATTTGTAGAATTTTGGGAAACCACAGAGTTTGTTTTGATTTCATTGCAAATATGTTTTAGATGTATTTGTGGGAAGGGCTTTTAATGACTCTGAAGTGAACCCAGTCATCAAGAACAAAAATGATGTCCATATGTTGATAGAAACCCATTTTCCTCCCAAATATGCCTGTTGATTTTCCATTCTTTTCCTGGAATGATTTCACTTGAACAAAGAGGTTGTACTACCTGTAAATGTTACCCATTATCTTCTACAGGAGCTGCATATGTGTAATGAAGCTCAACCAACTTTGGAGTGGGCATATGATTACCTCTGAATGGCAGATAGCACAGGGATAATGGCATCACTTCCTTACTCTCCTCCAGTGATAGTGACATACTCTATAACCAACCTCAAGCAGTGTATGCAAACTGAGTGATCACATTGCAAGCAAATGGATTTATAATTCCTTGCCATATTGACACGTCTGTCATATTATTGCAGAGTTTTTCTTATTAGAATTGATATTTGATCTGTCTTCCATGCAGTGCAAGTAACCATACTGATTGCACCTTACCCATATCTTGCTTGAATAACTCTGCCAATTTTTTCCTGTGAAACTCAGTTACATTTATTAGGGTCTTCAACATGATGGCCATTAACATCAAGCTTCCGCATTTTCAGTTTTTAATGTAGTCTCCCATACGCATTTAACAACTCTGATTCTAATCACTGTATGTATTCTTTAGATGTTGGCTGTTAACAGCACCTTGTGACCAGTTTATTGAAACTGGCTAGCCAGCCTAACCTGCAAATTGTGTGGTGCATTGAGATAACTGCAGGCTGGGAAATTCTGGGGAAGATTATTACAAAGATTTATAATATTGCTATTGTACTTTGGGTATACAAATAGAAGTAGCATGGGCACAGCAGCTGTGTTGGAAAGTCAGTTGTTCTGTTGCCCTACAAGCTATGGATTTTCCATTAATCAAAATTGTCTGCTAAGTTCATCAAATAGAAAAAAAAAAGGAAATATCCATGACTTTAAAAATCCATTAACCAGACACAAGTTCTTCACCAGTTGCGCATATGCAGTACCATACACTTATTAATATTTTTTGTTCCTTGTTATGGGCTGAGTCTTCTAATGATTCCTTCTTTAATTCCTCTACAGATGCAGTTAATGTTCTATATGGCTCTACACTGGCCCTCAATTTTGCTTGACAATGAGACCTCTGATAAAAATGATATCTGAACACAGGGACAAAAAAAACATTGTAGTACATCTGGAGTAGTAGCATATTTGATAGAAAACCTGTTCTGCTTTTTCAAAAACTCATATGATGTTTTTAGCAACTGCAGATTAAAATTTGTAAAAATGATTTGAGAAACCTATGAGGGGAATAATTATATGTCAAGTATTAAGACAAAATTATCATGTCCGGAAATTTCACCAATAGAAATCTGAATGCTATGCTCAGCTATGGAATTTTAAATTAAGAAGGAGAGAGGTCTCTAGGTTGCATTCATTTTGGTACCTACTTTAGACTGTGACTAAAAAAGAAATACACATTTCTACAGCTGTTAAAACTTGTTCCTGCCACAAAAGGAAGAGGGAGAATCTCTCTTAAAATCTTGCTACTTCCGTGGAAGGTGCAAAGACTGTGAAACATCTGTGTTCCATCTGCATGAAAGGCATTTTATACATCATTATTTTTGAAGATTATTTCTGCTTCAGGGCATAGTAAAGTGTTGCCTTTTCACAATCAGGATAGTATGATGAACTTTTCTTTTTTCCTTTTTTTATTACATAATCGCTGAATAGTGAGATTAGTGAGACTGTCCTCAAGAACAATCCTCCTCATCTCAGAGTGGCTGGGGAGCAGGGCAAGCTGGGGGTCAGCCAGGGCAATCCCATCCCTGAAGATCAGGTGCCTTCAGGGGGATGGGGACAAGCTAAAACCCAGGGGGATAGAACACACCATCCAGACACTGCCCATGGAAACACAGAGGAATGTCTGCAGACAATGTGTGATCTGCTCCTTGAGAATTTATTGATTCAGGAAGGAAGTGCCTCCTGGTATGATTTAGGTAAGCTTAGGTTACTTCTATACCCCATGCTTGATTGCTTGGTCCTCTAGCTGCTCACACTGGTGGTTTGCTAGACAAATCTGTTTCTTTCTGACTGCCTGCCAACGTGCCCCAGACATGGGAAGCCTGTGGGACCAGGGTCTGGCAGCTGTGGAGAGCTATGAGTCACAGCTCTTCCTTCTGCTCCCTGTGGCTGCAATTATGTCTCTTGCATCTGTGCTCGGACTGTGTAGGAGGTGGTGGTTTTCATTGGGTGCATGTGCTGTGGCATACTTCTGCCCAGCCACAGGCATGAAAAAGTTCCTTTGTGTCACCACAGTCCTTTTACACAGAAAAGGGAGACAAAAACATTATATTTGGTATATTCTGCTATGCTATAAATAATTATTTATTCATTTATACATTCATCATTTCCTTTACTTTAGAATCTTTACCCTTTTCCAGCTTAATGGAATATTTTATAAATTTGAATGGAGTTGCGATTTTTCGTGTAGTTCTAATAAACACTACTGTTGTCCCTAATTGGCAGAGGGCAGTAGTGCATCTGGTAATTAGGACAGACATGTTTATCCAAATTTCATCTGCCTAAATTAGGGGATTATATTCCAACGTGCCTCACTGACACCCAAGAAAGAGAGAAGAAAAAGGCCTTTAAATAGGCTTACACAAATAAAAGCTGTGGAACGCATGTGTTATCTTTCCTCTTAAGTCAAACTGATCTTGGTTTTAATGTTTATCTAGCTTAGTGCAACTCCAGTTACATGAAATCCTGTTTAATTTTAATTCTCTTGTTATACTCACTCACAGAGAAGCTTATCTTAATTTCACTTTGTATTGTGTCAATGATACAAACACCACTTAATGTTTTTCTTCCACAGAAATGCTGGTCATGAGCATAGATGAGACTTATTTGTGTTGTAGTCAGTGCCCAATGCAATTGAGGCTCCCATATTTTCTGCAGCAGTACAACTAACCTGAATTGTTTGTTAAGAGTACTGAAGTCTGTAACACTACAGTGTTGCAGGCTGGAATTCCTTGTAGCTACAAAAAAGGTTTTGAAAATGGAGGTTGTGTCCTTGAGGTATTTAATTCAATTACATCATGTATTGCCCCTAGCTTTATATTTCTCTTGAATTACATATTGATTATCTAAAGTAGCAGAATAGTTTTGTGTGGAGAAATTGAAGGTTAGATAGATACGGAACAAAGAGAAGTGAACTTTACTTGGATATGTTTCAAGGATTGCTTGAGAACAATTTATTCCTGGTGAAAGTGGATAGCACTGAAATAGTTGTTAAGCCTGGTATTTCAAAATTATCAAATTGCTGACAGGGAAGAGACAGTTAATTTGTGTACCAGAGCATCTACAGAGTCATTAACCACAATTTGTTTACCACTTGCTGTGCTTTTGCATTGTGACTTTTTACAAATCCCTCTTTGTAGTGGCAAAATGCTAGCATTGCTTGGTACCTAGCAAAATGACACTATATTGATCTCAGCCTGGCGCAGTGTGCAATGGAAACTTCTGCAATGGAAATATCTGTTGATTTACACAAGTTCAAACACAAAGTACTAAGTTATCAGCAAGTGTGTGTTACTAACTCATTATTGTTTAAAAAAAAACCCCAAAACCACTGTGTTTTCTTTCCCTATGATTTATTTATACCTTTTTGTTTTTTATTCTCCTAGCTCTTTGCCATTTTTTTATTTGTGAGTTTTGGCAATTGGCATTTTTTTCTGCTTTATAGAATAGGGAATAGAATTAGTATTTTCCTGTGCAGTTGAACAAGTAGATGAAGTGAAAATAGTTACTTTAAAACCTCTCTGGAGAAAGGTCTGACCTCATTCAGCTGCTAACTGCTACATATCTATGCTCCAATTAAAGTTTGATGCTGAATTAGCAGTTAAAGTTGGTGTTGAATATTTTACAGGATTTTCCATTTCATCTTGTAGTAGTAGTATTATTACTGCAAATAACAAAAATGTTACTTATCTTCTGGTCTTTTTTCCCCTCTGTATTTTTTTTTTTTTTTGTTCATTCATTTGTTTTTATCAAAAAAGGCAAATCAAATCAAATTTCATTTGTTTCCTTGATTGGGAGAAAAATTCAATGTGGGCTCATAAATCACAGTAATGATTTCATTCAAATTCCAGCTGCGAGACGTTATTATTAAAATAGTTTTTCTTAATTAGCAATTGAATTGTTAGAAAAATGTTAATAATAAAATATTTAAAATAATATTTGCAGAACAAAATCCTGGTTTCAAATGCCCTGTACTAACTGCATATTGGAAATTTTTGCCCTGGTCTTGGCTCATCTACAAAAACCTATTGAGAGGTTACTGATGCTCCTTCTGGAGCATCTGCAGCAGATGTTCTAGAAGGACATTCTGAGATGTGTTCCATATGTTTCTGCCAGTTTAACTATAAGCAATTGATAATAGAGGCTGTCCTTTTGTCTGCATAAAAATATTTCCCTCTCTAGGACTGAATTCCCTTCCTTGAGTTCTGAATGAAATCATTATTTTACTCATTTTTGCCTTCTCTTTTCTTCTCTCCTTGTGTCCAGTTATTTTCTCTACTCTCTGATTTTTCGATTGTTGTTGCCTGTGCAACTTTTTCCTCTAATTGCTTCTATCAGTTGCTTAGTCATGTAGGTACTTCTGAGTTGAACTTTGGTAAAAATAAATTGGTTCCCTACCCTAGAAGGGAAAATTGCAATACTAGATAATGAACATATACTGCCTACTCAGATTTGACATTTCAATTTTTCAAAAAACTTTTTGCCTAATAGAGACAAGGTTGCTCTCACAAAGACTCCTTTGGCAATGGTTACAGTCAAAATGCACATATTGATTAGTATTCTCAACGTAGCCTATTATCTGCTTTGAAGACTGGTTCATTAAAATGTGTCCTGCTTCTACAATACAGAACTTGTGAAGACTACTGAGGCTTTAAAGAGTAATTTCTTAAAGGTTCCTATAGGTCTGTATAAAAGTAGAAAACTTCTCACCACCAAGTTGAGCTTCCTGAGGTATTCCAGGGTTTGCTAAAAGTGATTTTGTTGTTGTCATTTCCATATGTGTCATGGAAATCTATTCTTTAGGAAAAATAACTTTCCTAGGAATTAATAAGCTCAATTAATGAAAATAACATACAGACACAAACACATGCCCATATATGCACATCCATATATGCACACACCCATAATGAAATTACTCAGTTTTCTTCCTTTTAAACAGGCACTTTTAAATTCTTTGTCTGTACCTTTTACAAGATGTATGTAGATATCCTTATTTGTATTTAAAGAGGACTAAAGCATAGTCCTCTTTACTGTGGTAATTTAAAAATTGCATGTTAACACTCTACAAGCAAAAAATCTTACTAGGGAAATCAAGTGTCTGAGAGTTGGTCTTGCAATTATAAATGTTACATCTGCAAACCAATAGATCAAATTAAGATAAACTAATTACACAGTAGTTCCTAAATAAATTGCAAGTAATCCAGCAGAGTGGTCAGTATTTCAGATGGGATTTTGGTATCTCTACTCATGGAGAGGCTAGTTCACCAGGGGGTGAAATGGCAACTTTGATGATAAAACCAAGAACTATTGAGAAAAGGATTCAGAACACACAGGTAAGCACTGAATGCTTCTAAAAGCTTTTTTTTTTATCCCATATTTCTTACTGAATTATATTCTACTAATTGTCTTATGAATAATTTGAAAGAAGTATTGCTTCCTAGTTTTGATTGTTTCTTTGTTTTTCACAGATGGCAAGTAAAGATGTTACTCGCACAGACAAAACTGATGCAGCCCAAAGGGGTGGCTTTGGAGAAAGATGGTGGAACATAGCTCAGGACTGTAAATTACATTTTCAATTTAACAATTTCTTACAGATTTCAGCAATTTAAAGTATAGTTAAAAATAATGTAAAAAATTATTGTTTTATTCCTGTTAGGGAACACTCAATTCGCATGAGAAAATACAATTAGCAAAAATGGACTGCTATGTATGATTACGGCAGTAAACAAATATTTAATTTGAAAACTAAGGAAGCTAAAATGAAAATTTAGAACCATTAAAGACAAAAATTTGGCAAATCAGAATCAAAAGGAAGTACATCACATCGAGAAGAAAATAATATGACATAACTACAGCAGAACAAATGGAAATCATTAATCAGGATGCAATAGAATATAAGATTCTGATAAAAATCCATTTTTGTTCTTTTTTAAGAAAAACAAGGATATGTATGCACATATTTTTATGATAGAGTTTTGTTACTACATCAGAGCTAGAGAATTTCTCAAACAGGAATAATTGAAGTGGAATAATTTAAAATCAACTCAATACTTTCCATATTGTGTTTAAGAAGTTGGAGAAGAAGTGCTAGAAGGAATTAAAATTAGTTTCATTGATGTCAAAACCCAACTATTATTAATTGGAATTCCACTAATGAAATTTTTGAAGTGGAATCTTGATGTAATCTCAGAGTGCTACTCTAAAATTTTTACCATTGTTTCTTATGATTCCAGGCATAAAAAGCGACAAACTTCTACACAGAGGTAGGGAAGATATTTTGTAGTAAAAAAAAAAAAAAAGGTAAATATAAAAAAAGGCGTTTCTGTATGGTTGTAAGTAAAGTTGTGAAGTACAGTACTCAGTGTGATATCTGCACAGAGATGTGAAGCAGAAGAAATCTGCTTCTTAGAGAAGCAGAAAAATCAAGGTTTAAGGACACCTGCTCCAAAAGATGCTAGGATGGAGCATGAGCTCTTCTCAATGCTGCTCTGATGTGTGAGGCTGAGCAGCTGTCCTAAAGGTGATATTACTTACCCAAATGTGTGGAGAGCAACATGTTGACCAGCACCTGGGGAAACCCAAACACAAGGAGTTTGAACAAGTTCCTTCTCCTCTTTCTGTTGAGGAGTGTGAAAAACATGCACACCTTTGCTCTTTTTATTCACACACACACAGATGTGCACAATGACTCATTCTGTCTAAAAACCATGTAGAATTACCCCTTAAACAGACCCCAGCTCAAATCCCTGACAGCTGAAAGATGTAGCTTCTCTCCTTCTTGCTGATTGATCCAGATGAAGTTCACTTACAAACCACACTTACATCTGAGCAGATTAACATAGAAACCAGTTAGTGGTGGTGTTAAATTGAAGATAGGGTGCACTGCAGTGACATAGCAAAGGGCTTGGACAAACAAGCAGATTGCCCAGCAGCATGTTTACTCACAAGGCAGACCTCTTTTAAACCCACTCTATCCTATTTTCCTCCCTGATCAATTTTGATTCCTCCCTTTTCTCGGTTGTGGCTCTTCCCATAAACATCCTATAACAGATACTGCTCCTTTTCACAATTTCCTCATAACACACTGGAAGAAGTCTTGCACAGTCCACAAGCCACTGTGGGACTCAGAACAGTCTATTTTCCTCTTCCTTTCCTGATACAAGGATCTTCTGGAAAATAATTTTTATGACCAGGTTTGTGGGGTTTTTAGAGACATCAGATGAGAGCTCTGCACTTTGCTGATGTTTCCTTCATTTCCTGTTCCACAGAGCTTGCGCATCATGTTTTAGTTCATTACTTTTACAGAATTTTTTGGTAAGATTTTAGGCTGAATTACTAATAACCACAGACTCTCTGAAAGAAGAAATACTTCCATTTTGCTTATCTTCACATTAAGGATTAAGAAAAAGCTCAGAAAAAAAATATTCCCAAGTACTACAAATACCTAGAGGGATGTATGAAAAAAATAATAGATTTCAATTAGTTGCTAAATAATTAAACATAAGTGGATAAGCCAAAGAATATCAATTAATGATATAAGACAATCAGGGCAGAGCAGTAGTTCTGAAAGGTACACAGAAGCACTGGACATTACTGTTTTGACCATCTTTCTTTTTTTTTTTTTTTACATATTTTTCCTTCAATGGCACTTCTTTTCTTGCTTCTTTCTTCTAAGTCTGGACTAGTATTTTTTTAAACTGGTACTTTTTGTATTACAGGAATTATGTAGAAGGTTAATTCAAACAAAATAGAAATTGCATTAAAAGAGATTAAAAAAATTCCGGATTTTTTTTAGCAAATAACTACAAGACTATATAGGCAGATCACAGGGATTTCACTGTATTTACTTCTTCTCTTTACTGGACTTGATGAATAGCTCTTCATTTTTCATGTTTTTAATGTCAGATATGAGTCAGACACTTAATTCTCCCCCTTGGAGTTGTAGTCCAGATTTTATTCTCACTGAATTTTTTTTCAAGGATTAAATCTTAATTTCCAAGTGTGAGATACATTGTGGAACAGTTTATGGTCTTTAGAAAATACTTTTTTTGATATTGTGGGGGTTTCAAAATATTTTTGTAATTGAAATAGGTATTTTTATTTAACTATGTCCTATCAGTCCTTTTACAAAATGTGCCTTCAGAAGGATCCTGATAATTCTGGAGTTTTCCTAAGTATTGATATTTGTTTACTGGCTGTTTTAAAGTAGATTTTCTGATAACACAGTAAACTTACTCCCATTCTTTTATAATAGTTTTCCTAAAAGTTTATTCCTGGAAATCTGCTTGAAAGGTGCACATCACAATCTTGTACCTTTCTCGTATTTTTGAACACGTCAGACATCTCCTTTTTTCCATTGTCTATTTCTTTTCTCTATGCCAAGACTTTTTACTCAGGCAAAGACATTACACTAATTTCTTAGCCCTAGAATTTGGATAATTAGAAAAAGCATTTACATTTGGTTTAGACTTCTTTACTTAGCATTAGTTCTTCTGGTAGGTGAATCTATCAGGTCCATGGAAAGCTACAAGTCTTTCCACCATAAGAATATGCAGTTTGTATGAAGGGGTACTTTTTACTAGATACCTGTTTTAAAAAAATATAAAAGTAGAATCTTGCAGCTCAAGTAGTAGTGCAGTCTTGCTGGGCAAATTCAGTTTGAGAGGCTTATTTGTGCTCCAAATAATGCTTCATAATGGTTCTTTCAGGCTTTTTAATGAAGACTATTAACAAGTGCCATTTGCCCAAACAAAGTAAAACTATTTTTAATAAATCAATAATTGTAACTTTTCTATTTAATTTTGAACATTCTGCAGCACTGTAAGAACACTGACTTCAATGTAAACTTTAATACCATCTTTGTAGGATTATCTTATTCTTACAAGACCTATTGTCAGAACTCGAAGTGCAATATTAAAACTATTCTGTGTTTCACAACAAAATTTGATACATGTGCCAGTAAATTACATTTTCCATAACAAGTGGAAGAATTCTCTGTTGACAATAAAAATATTGTTGTTATACTTTGATTGCATTCAAAATGTTTTGGCACTAGTTTTATTGAAATGATCACTAGACATGAGTTGCAAAACCATGCCTCACAATAAGTGTGTGAATTTGTATCTTTTCCATATTCCTCATATTCTTTTATAGTGATATATTGAAAATAGACTTTGGATTAAATTAATTCAAAGAAGAGAATTAAAATATTCCAATATAATTGATAGAAGGATTATGAAGTGCCTTTACATGTCTTGATTGAAGCTGTTCGGCTGTGTACATGATACTAGAGCTCTCCTCTACCTAAGAATTTAGGAAAGCCATAACTTGACTGTGAATAAGAAAATATTCTTTGTCCTCTTTCCAATGCATTTCTGACTTAATAAGGGTATGTAATCATTGAGAATCCTGGTTCTAAAC
The DNA here is from genome assembly GCF_024509145.1 of Vidua macroura. Taxonomy (NCBI): domain Eukaryota; kingdom Metazoa; phylum Chordata; class Aves; order Passeriformes; family Viduidae; genus Vidua; species Vidua macroura. Next base: position 69,138,129 of record NC_071611.1, read on the forward strand.
AGACATAAGCAACTAAGAGCTGAGTACATGGATGTAAACTAGCAAATTTGAAACACTAGGTCAAATTAAATATTTAAATTCTGAATAATACTATTCAATATATATATACAACTTCATGGAGATTTAAATTTTTGCCATTTTCTGACACTTATCCTTATTTAACATATAATAATGTCATAATTTCAGTGTATTCCTTTGTGATTTTAGTGCTGATTAATTTACCTCCCTCACCACTTTTTAATGTAAGTATTCTGTCTGCTGTCATCTGCATTTAGGGCTTGAGCAATTATAGAAATAAATGCCCTATGCCATCCTGGTTTCCTTGTAGCAAATTTATTTAATGCATACGTGATTTTGCAATAATATTGCTTGTTTTCAAGAAAAAAAAATATAATCTACCAGAATACTGGAGATGTATGCAGCAAAACTGCTTAATTTAGGTAAGATTCACATTATCATTCTGGTATTGAATGATGTGAAATATGTCTCAACTTTTTTGTACCCTGAAAAAACATTTGCTTTCTTGGAACTACTAGTAAGAAACAAAAATACAAACAAAAATATGTGGTTTACTTAACAAATATTAACTGAAATAAAGAGTGGTAGAAAAAACACTGGAAAAGCTGTGGTACATATGATAAAAAATATCTAATGAATCTCTGGTTTCACACATTTTTTATTGCTTTATAAAAGATGAAATCTTAAAATACGATTCAATATTCTCAGTTTGATTACATACTGACCTGGAAAATCTTACATGATCTATATGGACTCAAATCACTGACAACAAACACCTTTTGTTCTGAAGTTAAAAAATCATGTATCACATTAAATGCAGCAGCAAGCTATTCTCTCCAGTTACTCTCTGCAAGTGATCTGTTAAGAATAGCAAATATGTAAGCTAATTGTATTTAAAACTGTATTTGTTTTCAGTTCCTCAGCATTTCTGAATCATTTTGATGCAAGACCATACAGGTAATTTTTAGAAAGTAAAAGTATCTTTTCCTTACTTTGGTCATTAAAAATGTACTTTACATACATCTGTTCAATAAAAAAGTTTGTTTTCCCCTGTAATCTATGTCTTATTATATGGAAATATGCATTCACTGTCACAAAATGGGATTCAACTGTATGTAAGAAAAGGTTAAGAAGGATCCAGCCTCTTTTTGCTGTGCAGAATGGTTTGGAAGCTTGGAGATGGAAGCAGAATTGTGCTGGTTTCCACAGAAAGCATAAGATCAAACTACCCTGCTACAACCATTTTAAACTCAGCAGTACACAAACTGAGGGAAGGAGTCCATGGCTACTCAGAGATCAGTTGATGCTACATAATTTGCCAGCAGGATGGAAAATTAACATAACAGCAGAGAGAAGCTCTGCAAGAGAAGCTGCTGACCACACCTTTCTCATCAGCGCTCCCTACCTCACCCCTCTGAGAGTTATAGTCAATGTCTTGGTTTTCTGCAGCAAAACCCCATATATTTTCCCATTCATAGCAACCTGGGAATGAAAGAATTTGTATTTCTTATCAAAAGATATCTGATAGTCAGAGTTATGCAATGGAAAGCCAGGGTGAATATTAATGTTTTGTTACTGAGAAACAAAATGTTAACCGGTCAGACACTGAAGCAATTAAAGCAAAAGTATTGATTTCATGATATGGGAAAGGCAAATCATGACATATTGATACTATTTTTCATCCCCATAACCCTTTCTATCTTTGTTCTTGGATTATTTCTCATTAATTATTTTTTTCTAATAAAATAAGCAACTGTTATTTCATTATGAGCATAAGTTAAATACTTTCAACTCTAAAATTTTCCCTAATTATCAAAAGTTTCATAAGACTTCTACCTCTAAAAAGGGCAGACACCTCAAAAGGACAAATTGTGAAAATTTATGTTGAACATTGCATACAATTTTTACTGAAAATCCCCTGACATGACATGACTCCATTTCCAAACATATATTCAGGAATTGTTAAAGCATTCCAGTTAATAACATTATTGACCTTTTTTTATTTCAAACTCTTGGAGGAAAAACAAAAGAACGGGAGCTAAATATAAAGAAAACATATATAAAAGAATTATTATACTTCCTATATATAGGATTTATGAAATAAATATATGAAATCTAAAGTAAGAAAAGTATCCAACTTGGTGACAATACATAGTGTACACCAAATGTCCTCTACAATACAAAATCTGCCATCTATTTATGTTTATTTAATACTTGTTTATTCTTGGAGATATCCACGATTCAGCTGGATGAAGTCTGGAGCATAATGCTCCAACTTTGGACGTAACTCCAGTTTTTGCAGAGAATTGAACTTACACAGGACACTTACAACATAAATATTTTTATCATTCTATGCCAATTAGAAAAGACCACATTTTATCAATACTCTAGGTTACTAAGATGTTTGTAGTTTAGCAATGTAATAGATGAGGGAGTTTATGTGAAGGTATACACAGGACTGAGTTTGTATGTTCTTTTAAAAGAACATCATTAGCAATTCAGCAGGACCTCGTAGGAATCAAAATGGACTTTTTCAGTTGTGTATTCTGTGAATGTAAGAGATGAATAGAAAATATATCAACAACACTGGAAACATCTAAAGATAGGTGTGGGAGTCCTTAAAATCAGAGGGTTTTGGGAAAGCTGCAAAAGGCAGGCCTCAGAGACAGCAGAACTGTGATTAGAGCTAAGCAGTAGCCATAAGATTTGTCAGCAGAAAAATAATATGAGAAGCAGAAAATAAGGACAAATAAAACAATGGACAGTGTATTAATGCTTGTCCAGAATAACTCCCTAAGTTACAGAAAAGTATATCTAGCAAGATATTAGGAAGTTCTATGCTTAATAATGGAGCTCTGTGCATTGTATCTTAAGGCTTACAAGCAGGTATTGTATTTGAAATAAGTAAGCATTGCAACAATAATAAGCAACATTGTTTTAACTAAAGGTACATGTGCTTATAGTGGTTGGGTAGAACTACTGTCAATATGCTTTTGCTTTGTGTGATTGGTTCAAAAGCTTTTAAAGTAAATTGTAACATTAAGTTCTTTGCTGCCAGGGATATGAGCTGCTGGCATCTTCCCATTGTTATAACCATGTAATGAGACTGATGCTAGAAAATAAAACAGCTCGAGACGTGTTCCTTAGCAGTCCCGTCCCGTTCATGATTTGTACATAGAGCCCCGGCCGGCAATAATAGACAAAATTGTTTTTCCTTCATGATCACCATCAACCTCCTCGAAACCAAAGAAAGAAAAAAGAAAACCTCCACAATATTTGAAAAGGTAATAAATATTTCCTAAAATAGTCTTTAAATAAGCTGAGACAGGAAGCTCCAAATTATGCAAATAGACTTTTCCAATTAAAACAAAAAACAAAAATAGAACCCTGTTAGTTTTACTGTCTGATTGTTTTTCCTAACTTCCTATAGCTGTAGAAGACAAAATTTTTCAAATATTTTGCAGGGTTTTTTTGCTTTGTTTTGTTTTGTCATGAATAGCTGCATTTTTCATTAAAATGTCAGTCTTCACAGACAACAACCTTATTTAATGTCTTTTTGGCCAGTTTCTCCTGGACAGTCTTTACCATCTGCATTCATGTCTGGATCCCACACTCAGTATAATTTGTTGGAGGGAAGAATAAAAAAAGTCTGCAACAGAACCTCTGAGACAATTTCACACATCTGTTCCTGCAGGTGATCTTTCATTCTTTTTCATTTATAATTAATGAAAAATAATGGTGCTGACACAAGTTAATTACTATGAAAAATTACAGTTTATGCTATTCATTATTTTAATGGCAAATTACTTGAGCTTTTCAAACTGTGCCTAAGCAATTAGAAGTGTTCATAAGGAGTTCACCTGTGACTTTTTTTTTTTGTATGAGTTTGCACTCTGTGTAGTCAAAGGAACACACAATGTTTTTTATTAACTACTGAGGTAACACAAGAGATATTAATCACTAGTCCTGTATCTGAGGCATGAAAACTAAAAACAAACTGAGCATATGTTGATGTATCAGAGGTCAATTAACAATACACAAAAATATTCAGTATAGGTGCAATTTTCTCAGCATATCTAGAAGAAATATTAAACTATGTAATTTGAAAAAGATTTAATGTAAGAATTTGGAAATATTGTCATATCTTCACCAAAACATTAAATTACATCTCTAAAAATAGAATCAATATTCTCCTAATTAACACATTACAGTTAGAATTATGTTTCTTCTATATCTTGCTCTTCTTATAAATATGCAAATTAAAAATGTATATGTGATATTTTTCATATAGTTATAGATAATGTATATTTGAAACATATTAAACAAGTCTAATGTATGCAGGAAAATAATATAAAAAGTGACTCACCCAATATCTGAGAACATGTTGCTTTGTTTTTTATTTCAAAAGTTGAAATGAAGAGAAATAGTTTTGCTTTTACTGCACATCACTGGTATACATTGAATAATGTGTGGATTAATACAAAAACTACCTCAAGAAGCTGTTAAAACCTGTTTATCTTTCAACTAATTAGCTTTTAGACAGATTAAATCTTACTTCATTATTCATCAATCGACTGCTACATTAACCTTATAGAAACATATCAGTTTCAGGGCAAGGATTATCATGAATCACAGAACACAAAATGTAAAACAGCACTTCAATATACATTAAACATCTGATCCCCAAAACAAAACCAGACTGGCAGTATAAGATTTTGCTACATAATAGAAATCACAGGAAGCATAAAAAGTAGTACATGAAATTAAAAAAGAACCTAGAAATTTTATACTTTAAAAATACTGTAGACATTAAGTACTATAATTTCCATAAATATTTTACTCCTGACTGGAGTGCATCACTTGAGTATATCAATCTGATATACAAGAAATTAGGAATAGATGGAAATTTCTAGCAGGTCAAAAACACAGGGGGAAATGACCTGTCAGGAATTAACTAACTTTTACACATTTATTAAATTATATTTATTTTGGAATGTAAAAATAAATTAACTGCAAATTTTTATACCATATATGTAAAATGTCTCATGATTCAGAAGCTGAGAGTTATCTTAATTATTATTTTATTTTATTTTATTTTATTTTATTTTATTTTTGCATTATAAACAAGAATTGGTAAGAGCCAGGGTGCCTATTAGATCACCAGAAAACTGTAAATATAACTCAGACCTTATTTTAAATTTGTGGCATTACTGTTAGGCATTTCCAGAGTAAATGTCTGCAAACTACAAACAGGTTTTGCCTTTGTAATTCAGACAGACATTCACTGGGGACTATTCCAATACCACTGATTTAAAGCTAATAAATACATGAACTCAGGATCTTCCAATCTTGGAGTCTATTATCAAGACATTAAATATCTTTTCCTCCACATCTCTGTTGCTTGCTTACATTTCATGTAGTAGATTAAATTCAGCAGGGATACTCACCACCCCTGCCCCAAAAAAGGAGAAAAGTATTCATTTAGATTCTCTGTCTTCTGAGCTTGATTACCAGCATATAACTTAAAAACACTTGGCAATCAAGAATATGGGTCATCACATAAATAAATAGTGTCATTTATGTTACTCTCCTTGATGGAACTAGGCTTGTGAGGCCTGTGACCTGTGGAAGATAGGAGGATCCATTACCTTTTACACTGCTGTGATTTTTAAAATCAAAATCGTTAATGGGTATTTTAAACCTCCAAGTGTGGGAGTAACAGAATAAGGGCAAAGGATAACATTGTTTTTAAAGTTTGATAGCATGAAAAACTTGCACAAATGGTTTGAAACAGTATACATAAAGTAGGACCCACAGAGTGTTATAATGCCCAATTCACACTTTACATGTGTTTTCTTCTACTGTGCCAAATTTTAAAAAGTGATTTCTAATAATTTGAGAGTATCTTAGAGGTCCACCTATAATGTCTTTACTAATGGCAATAATAAAGAAGATATGACACTCAGCACAGTCTACCTATTACACATTTACTCAGAGATTTTAAATTATTTACCAAAATAACTGGACAATGAAAAATAAATTGTAAAAAAATAGTCAAATGGTTAACTTAAAAATGTAAAGGTCAGACAATTCCATACTGCATGTAATGTTTGCAAATGAATGGGTCTGTTAACTGGTTATAGACCTAAAATAAGGAAGTCAGTCCCTTATTTATCTACACTTTAAAATGACATGAAAGATTCAAGGACTTGAAAGTACATCCTGTTTTATACTTCTGTTCATTATGTTTTGTTCCAGATTAAGATAGAAAACTAACAAACAAACAAACCTGTTTTTTCCAGTTTGGTGACTTCTGCACATCCTAGGTTTTGTCACATGTGTATAAATAGGCTGTGTATATGTGTATAATGTGTATAATACATGTGTATAAATGTGTATAAAATAGGCTGGAGTAATTAAAGCCTGCCATCAGTGGGTCTCAGAACAGGGATCTTCATACTTATAACTGAGGCTCAGCATTTTAAACCAACAAGGTCTGAGATCAGACAATAGTCACAGAGGGTGAAAGACATCTGAAAAAATATGTGTTAGTAATATCTACCACTGTAAAATCACCTCAGAACTTTTCATCTATTTCTCCCCAAATAGTCCAAGAGCAGGATCAGACATTTTCAATATGCAATTTTTCTCATTCTAATGTAATTTTCTAATATAGGTCAAAAGAGATGTGCCCCAGAAGTTCATGATTTATCCCTGTGGATTACAAAGTGAGGCCAGGGTAAATAAATCAGGGACTCAATGTAAATGCTTGCATTGTAGATGTCAAAAGGTTGGTGAGATGAATCCCTCCTTGTGGCATGAAAAGTCTTAACAGCCCTGCTATAAATTGAGACAGAGACACCAGCAATCAGAAAGAAGCCTGAGAGAAATTATTTATGATTGCTAGGAAACATTATCTATCAGCTGAAAGAATGTCTCCTGCCCCCAACCTGTCTGCAGCCTGGACAACAAAACATGAACCATGATCAGTCTTAGTCAAAGGGAAAGTTAACAGCTGGCTGAACAGTTAAATCTTTCCCCTCCCATTAGCCTCTCTTAGAAAAACATCTTTACTGACTCTCAAATTCCCTTTCCACTCCTGTGAGGGAATAAGACACAATCAAGAACTGTTATTCCTTCTTTGTCCTGCTTAAAGTTCTCATAAAATGATGCTCAAACTAACCTTACTCATATTGAAGGGCAAAACAGGAAGGACTTAGATAAGTAGCAGACCCAGAACATAAATCAGGAATTCACAAGTAGCAAGTCACAAATAGAGAGAGAGGTATAGTTAAATTCCTCTTAAGCATATTTGGATAAAAAAAACAGTGAAATTATGCTTACTGTCTGGCATAAAATTAAATGACTCCCTGGCTGAATTATATGCACACTGAATTTCTCTGCTGAATTGAAAAATTTTGAAAATCAAACAGAAAAAAGCATTCAATTTCAGTAGAGTAATTCAGAATCTATCTAGCTGATGAATCCCATTTTAAACTTGCATTTTGATATTTTCTTCAAAAGACAAAAATGTAACATCCTAATCCCATCTAAGAAAAAGACAATGACTACTTGGACCTGTGCAGCTTTTATTCAGTGCTCATTTGTTCTGTTCTGGTCTGCAGTTCAGCTTAAGTTTGATGTATCATATTAATCTATTTTGTAGAAGTTGATCAATTAACTTGAGAAAACTCTGTGTAGTGTGAATTCAATCATATAACAAGCATAATTTAATACAAATCATGCATCAGACATTGATTTTTCTCAACTGCTTGGTAGAATTACCATCACTAAAAGATGCAGCCAAGCTGAACTAACAATATTAAGCATTTCTGCAATTTATCTCTTGCTATAATGAACATTAAGTGATACAATGACTAACAAGATTAATGATAAAATAAACATGCTAGTTAGATTCAGTCCACAGTTCAATTCAAAACAGTGTGACTTCTAATAATAACTGGGAATGCTAATATAAAGATGAACTTATTACTGGAATTTGAAAAAAAAAAATCCAGTAGTTATTTTTTAGTTCTATAAACTTCAAGTTCCTAGAATTACTGTTTCTAGTGTTAATGTCAATAGCTAATCTAAAAATAAAAGTCCAAACATAAACATTTCAGAATAATTCAAATGTCTTTATTATTTAAAGCCAGAAAAATAGTTTATAGAAACTTAATTGAAATTTCTTTACAAAGCATCCACATTTTCTAGTGCTTTGTATTTATATTAAGAAACCTACCAATCACATACAGCTTTTAGATTCTGAAACAAATGGAAACTTGTTCCTTTCAGAACAAAAGGAAACAGAGGTTCAGTATAAAAGAAAAAAAAAGGAACAGTTATGAAAATAAAAATTTAGAAATGTCTTCTGTCTTAATTTGTAGCAGATCTAGTGAAGACTGAAAATCTTGTTGACTCTTTAGCAGTGGTCAAATTTTGTTTGTTACATTTCTGTTCTTGTATTTTCTACTTGTGTGTGTGTGTGTGTGTGTGTGTGTTTTGTTATTGTTTGGGTTTAGTGGTTTTTCTTTTTTGCTATTCTTTTTTTTTTCCAAACACTGTAAAAATCTCATTCTCTGCTGAAAACACTTGCTGTTCTCTAGTGTTATCTCCCTAGAAAATAGAATTCAAGCAAATTTGCTTTGAATTTCTAGGACTGATACCAACATATTTTCTAGCACAAGTCACAATTTTCAGAAGGAAATAAAATGTTTAGGTTACTAAGCTGTAAAGAAGGTCCCTTGTGCCCACAGAGAGTTACTAGAATGTCAGATTGAGCATAAATCTTTGTTTACTATTATAGTATGAACTACTGCAGATATTCTCACATTTTGAAACATGGAGCAATTCATGGCATCAATGCTATCATTTGTTGTATTGAAAGTTACTTAACTACAGTGTAATTTTTATGAAGTTTCATTCCAAATACCTAATGGATGAGAAGGACAATGTTGAATGCCGCAAACTGAATCAATAATGAATAATATTTTGCATTTGGTGAGAGAAAATTGAATAATTCTTGCAACTACTCAGCCAAACCATGTCACTTTGATTTTACATATCAAACACAAAGAATTGCTCTTATACCGGTTAAGACTTTTTCTTAGCAATTTGTTGGAAAGCAATTTCAAAATGCTAATTGAAAAATAGCAAAGTGCTTTGTACACAACAAATCAATTGCTTTTTCCAGTATTTTTTGTAAGTGAAGTTTTGAAAGTTTTTTTCCGTATGCTTATGGAACTTAAATGTAATAGCAAGATGCTGCTGTTTCTGAGATCTTCAACAATGGCAAGATAAGTCATGAAGCAACACTGACAGCTGTTTTCATTAATTTACTGTAGTCTGGACTAAAAAAAAAATATGCATTTATATTTATAGAAGTATTTTGTTTAATTTAATAAACAATCACAGATACAAATAAACAATGTATCTTAAATACCACTCTGCACTACTTCTATTTGTGTCAATGACATGAAAAATAATAATAGCCAAGTCTTGGCTTTCGATTCCACAGCCTGCACAAACTATCCAATTGGTGATAAAATATCCATGAATATTCATTAAAATTCTTTACTATTTAATTATTCCCCTGGTCATAAGTCTAACACCACCTTCCCACCACCCCACCCCCCCCAACAAAACAAACCGGGGGGGAAAAGAAAGTGAAATTTGAGATAAACAGCTTCCTGAAAATTTTATTTATTTCTTAATTGGGTAAATATGCTCTAAGTCAACCATCTCCACTAAGTAAAGACAGGGAAGAAGTTTCCTTTGTAAGTACAAAGTCAAATGTTAAAGATTTCAAATGTCCCGGAATGCCAAAACTGATTTGCTTTACCAGCATTGTCCTTCAATATACATTTTAGCACTTTAATATATCTTGACAGAGTCTCCGTTTTTTACAACAGTTAAAAAAATTTCCTCTACCTGACCTCCATAAAATATCAAAATTTGGCTTATTTATAGCAGTATGGTTGAATATAGACATTCCAAATTTTTCCTCTGTAATAGAATAATTCTCACTATTACTTTTTAAATATGAAAAGTTCTTTGGTTTTTTGTCATGATGATTTTACTCTTAACTCCAAAATGTTAATTGAAAGAGGATGGTTTGGTGTTCCGTTAATTGGGAATCAAAGACTAAGGAAGACAAATATTTTAAAGGAAAAAATCAGAAGCTATTGAGATTTCACCCACCATACTAAAGCCATGATGTTATCCTTTTCTGACCTTAGCCTGAGTCCTTAAGACTTAAAGACATTTACAAGGCAGGGTAAAGAACTAAAGAAGCTGAGTGAGCTGTTTGTTATGACCTGTGAGTGGAGAGACTGGAAGCTAGAAGCAGGAGTCAAAACAAAAACAACTCATCAAGTAGTTTGTCCTTCCCAGAGGCAGATATCAAGGACAATTTTTGAAGGCTGAGTAGAAGGACAAAGGTTTGAAGATTTCCTTCCTCAATAATGTCCAAACTTAAGACTGCTTTTTCATTCATCACTGCCTCTTAAAGGACTTTATCATCCAGGCCACTATATAGTCTAAAGTTTGCTCACTAGAAGTCCAAGGTAGCCATTCTGCTGATCCTGGTTGTTACTTCTCTGGCCATTGGAAGTTCAATCATTTAAATTCTATGCCCAAGACAACCCCCAGTCATGGTGTCACCTATAAATCCTTCTCTATTTCCAAACAGCAGGTCCAGTGGGGCTATATCTATAGATTTCCTTTCACCAGCTATGTCAGGATGTATCTACCACACAGGAATGTTCCCTTCAGGCACCTTCTAGAGTGTTTCCTCCTAAGTGTTTTGAATTTCCAGCAGATATCTGGTAAGTTGGAGACCCTCACATGGGCAAGAGCTAGATTTCTACCAGCTGCTTGTAGAATATTTAATCTGCCTCTTTGTGCTGGTTGGATGCTTGATAACAGACTCCAACCAGGATATCTGCCTTGCTGGCTGATCCCAACTGCTCTTTCCAGCTCTTCTAACCACTTAACCCTGTTTTCACCATTGTCAAGCTCAAGCCAGTAAATACACTTCCTAGTATAAAAAACAACTACGCCATCACTTCTGAGGAGTTTGTAGCCATCTGTTGCAGCACTCTAATTTCCTGAGTCACCCCCCCACCTTTCTGTGATTGCAATTATATCATAGTTTCCTGCTGCACAGTGTACTTCAACTCCTCCTGTTTGTTCACCATGCTGCCACACATTACTGTAGATTCACTTTAGCTGAGCTATTGATCCCACCATCTATTTGGGTGGAGAAGCCTTAATTCCCATGTGAAAATTCTCAGTTTCTGTGTTTTCTAACACATCAGCAGCCATTACATCTCTGCTGCCGTGTGTATCTCCATTCTGTGGCTCCACCAAGATGACTATGACACTATGGACTTTAGTAGAGGGATGTTTCAAACGTGCTCCTGTGTACCCAGCACATGACAGAACAGACCAAGGAACCTTGACAGCACACCTCAGAATTTGATGCACTACCTCTAGGCTTACGTCTAGTGAGCCTGGTTCTAGCCCTTCCCTCTTCAAATCCAGTTTAATGCTTTTCAATGAGCCTTGACAAAGTCCTGCACAAAGATCCTTTGAGGCAGGTCTATCACATCTGCTGCCAGCAGTGTTTTGTAACATGAGCTAGACTAGACCAGACTACGCAAGGCTACACCAAAACAGTGCCAGCTGGAAGTGGCTTACAATGATCATCTAAGCCAAGCTCAAAATATCAAATTCTGCATACTTTTCAAATTTATGTTTCTGCACTTGGGGATTCTTTTCATTGGCTGGTTGAAATTTTAGCTTTAGTGCGTTTGTTTTCATTTTTTTCTATTTTTTTCCATGCATGTAAGAAATTACAAGGAAGAAGAAAAAATAAAGCTCAGAATACAGGTTTCAATTAAACTATGTATCTCAAAATATATATCTGGTATTAGTTAAAATTAATCTGAATGAAAAAGAAGAGGTACAGAAAGCATATTGGCTAACAATAAAGGTTCCAGAAGAAATTTGGCGTTACTGAACTTTATCCTTTTATGGAAAAGAGTCCCAAAATAAATTTCCCATAGTCACTAGAAAATTGTGCAGTTTTGGAAATGGATGAAATTATTTCCTAACCATGTCTTAACTGTTGTTCACATGGCTGTCATGAAATCCTTTAGTCTTTCTTTCCTGGGTGGCTTCACTTGATTTTATGGCAGGAAAACCAGATGCAGTTACTTTAACATGAACCAGTTTGAATACTACATACAGTTTAAAAATATTTAATTTAATTAATAATTTAATTTTTAATTTTGATTTTATTTACTCGCTAATTCCATGCAATTACTATGTATCATGCAAACAATGTCTTTTTCATTTACCCTGAATTTACTTGCTAATACTTCGAGTACCCTTTTGTTCTCTTATGGAAAGTAACAGACTATAAAAGAGAGATTGATTACTATTGAACTTTTGTGATTTTCTTAATGCATCAAAGTCCCTGTTTTATTTCTTTCTAATTTGTGCTATCTTTTCTTGCATATAGAGCCTACCAACTTCACAATACACCTCTTCAGCCCTTCAGATTTCCATTTATAATTTTAAATGAACACAGCAGATTATCTGCCTGGTTCTTCCCTGAGAGGAGTAGTCAAATACATCTGCATAAGATAAGGGTCTGGTTACAAGAAAAAAAAGATTGTGTCTGTGTAAACTTCTGTTGGTAGAAATCAGTGTTGGTGCTCTTGAAGGCTTTGAGCATCTGTGGGTAATAAGAAGAAAATAAATATTCTTAAATTCTGTTGAGCTCTAGTCTTTACAGTGATGGACAGCAGATAAATCTAGGTAATAAATTTTTCCTGTTCTGTTCCCTGTCCTTTTCTTACTACTTTATTACCATCTGATGGTCTTCTCACCACTATATTTTTCAATCTGTCATCTATCCAAGCAAGTAGCTGATATTCTGATATTCTTAGGTGTGTCTACCACTTTGTTGTGTACTCAAATTTCACCCTATTAATACAGGCACACTTGTCTTTTAGTTGGCAGCCAAAATCTGTTACAAAATCTGAATTCATGTGGTCAGAAAAATTTTGGAGAAAAACCTCTTCACTAATGTTTTGTGTATGACTTAAAATGTTCATGTTAATGCATATTCCTGGACAAATTGCAACTTTTTTGTTCACCAGCCCTTCATCTTCCAAATAGTGATGAATACCTTTTGATCAATATGGTGTCATTTACAGTAACACAAATCCAAAAGTAATTTAATGAAAGAAAATAAATAAATTTTTAAAAAATTATTAATTGTACGTTTAGAGTAAAGGCTCATCATAGAGAAAGAATGGTTTGTGAGAGAAATCAGACAAGAAAATAACTTCAATTAAGAAAAAAAAAAAGTACTATTTATTGCAAATATCTCAGCATGCACTCTTAGAGTGCTTATCTTATCTTTAAATATTCTTGTTAGATTATGTAGTTTTAATTTGTTTGATGCCTGATATGATCCATGCAATGCTTCTAAGGGAGCTGGCAGAAATGCTAGCTAAGCAGAGAGCTCCTACTTGGCTGGAAGTCAACAAATGTGATAAGAAGGAACAGAAGGAGGATCTGAGACCTACAAACTTGTCAGTCTGACCTGGATGCAGGGGTAGATTATGGAGCAGATCATTGTTAATGCCATTACACAGCAAGTACAGGTTAAGCAGGGGATCATGAAAATGGATTTATGAAAGGCAGGTCCTGCTTGACTGACACATTTACTCACAAGTCTTCATTTTTACATGTTAGTTACTGAGGCACTGAGGTGGTTTAGCCTGGAGAAAAGAAGGCTCAGGGAAGACCTCATCTTTCTCTTTTCCTGAATAAAAAGTGATAGGACAAGAGGAAAGGGTGTCAAGATGTACCAGTGTAAGTTTAGATTGGATACAAAGAACATTTTCTTTACCAAAAGGGATGCCAATCACTGGAGTAGCTGTTCAGGGAAGTGGTTAAATCACCATCCCTAGAGGTATTGAAAAGATGTGTGGATGTAGCACTAAGGGGCATAGTTTAGTGTTGGATCTGACAGTGCTGGCTTAACAGCTCAACTTAAGGATCTTAGAGGTCTTTCCCACTCTAAAGAATTCCATGATTCTATGATTGTAGTCTTTCTCCTAAGAATGATGCATAAAATGTTTATTCTATCACACAACACTGAAGAGCACACATTTTGGGTCAGGAAATATAATAAGATACAGATGAGGTCTATTAAGAAATGGAGCTGTATAGTAAATGAATTAGTAAAACCAAAAGGTTCCTACTTGATAAAACAAACTTGTAATCAAAATATAAAATGAAAATATGATACAGGCAAGCAGCAGATTTCCTCCAGAAACTCCCTCAAGTTTTTTTTATACTTTACTATAAATTGATCACTTTTGTCATCTACCTTTCAAATTTCTTAGAACCAATTTGATTTTTCTTTCCTGTTTCCAAAAGGAAACTGCTTAGTTTACAAGTCTAGAGTACAACAGAAGATGACAACAAAGACAGGTCGTAGCAGTCAATGATGCTATGGTATCACTGACTCTTCCTATAGCATCACATTTTTTTTTTTTCCTGTTATACCATTCTGTGAGCAACCATAGAGAGAAAAATATTACATAAGAAATTCAACTCATTGTTACATGAATTATAAATGCTAAAAGGGAGAACGCGTATGATAATATATCTGCATGGATCACCACTAAGCAGAAAAATGTCAAGTTTAATCTGATGATTGCTGGTTGGTCACTAAATTCTGCACTAGTCAAAAAAAAAAAAGAATTGAAAGAGTAAATGTTAATGAAAAGTTCTTTTAAAAAGCTGTCTGGTTTGTTTTGACTAGAACATAGTGATATTAGGGAACAAACGGAACTAAGCTGATAAAACCAGTATGTGTGTAATTGCAGATAATTAGAATCCTTTAGATAATATAAGATGCTTTATTTTAGCTATTTAAATATATTGCATACTTAGAGTAAGACAAATTCAATTTCCAAAGAATAATGCTTTATTAAACTTTTAATAATAAATTTTAAATAAAATTACATACTTTTATGTCTTCAGTTTTTTTTTAATACAATTTAATTGTGCATTTTAAGTTTACAAGTTGTTCAGGGTTTTCGGTCTTAAAGGCTCCAGTCTTAAGATACTTTGATGTCCACAGAAGGAATGATCACAGTGATTTTTTTCTGCGGTGGAATTCCTAATTACAGTTGTTAATGCAACTTCACAGGAAGTTCATTGCATGTTTTCCAGCAATCAAATAAAATCTCAGTTTCTATGAATATAATACTGTAAGAAACATATTCTTCTTAGAAGAAATACCTGCTTAAATTCCATACCCTGGATTGTCTCAGATTCCTACATGATACCATTTTTCACGGCATTGAAAGTGCAGCCCAGATTCTTGAAAATTAGCAAGGACATATTTCCTAATAGTGTAAGTAAATGCATTCCTAGTCAAATCAATGGACAAAATTGAACACAAAGAGCATTATTCCAGACTAGTGCCAGAAGATACTGGTGGTTTGTTTCATGTGAGAAGAATTTGAACTTTTTTTTTCTTTTGATTCAGGAAGACATCATTAGTTTAAAATAAAGCTTATCCATCTCTTATCTGTAATGTTATGATATGTAGACAAGTATGTGCCTATGTTTTCTTGAGTAGGGCAGATAATTAAAAAAAAGTTAAAAACCCCAAGATTACTATGACAAGATATAGCTTTATTCTCCCTAAACAGACTAAATTTTACTCGTTCTTCTATGTATCATGTTACAGCTCTTCTCTCTATGGTGATATTTGAGGAACTGTTAAAAACTTTGAATTTGTAGCTTTTCAGGTTTTGACCCATTTTTTGTAAACCCATTAAAAATAGGTCTATATATGAATGTGTATATGCACACACTTTTTTATTATAAAACTATAAAATACTATACAAGTCGCACAGTTATATATAAATGACCAGTGTCATTGCAGGTAGTGCTTTAGCATTTAGTATTTAATTTTGAAATAATTTAGTATTTTTGTTATTATTTATAATTTAAAATTCTGTTCCATTATGAAGATTCAGACTCAACTACTGAAAAAACAGCAAACAAAAAACGGCGCTTTTCTTTTTCCCTTGGGTTGCCTCGGCCTTCCCCAATACATAAATCTCTTTTCTTCAGTCCTGGATTTGAATTGAAGATGACTGATATTACTCTGGTGTGATAGGTCTGCATCATCAAATCAAAATTATATATGTGCACCTTTCTCCAATGAGGCCAAAAGCAGATGTAATAAAATAATAAGTTATGATGTAAATAAAGTTGTACTGCTTTGTGGTATGAAATAACTAACTAAAAAACCTTGTGCTAATGCTACACTACAAGGCTCACATAACACCTTGGATATTGCTCCTGATGGAATCACAAAATAGAAAATAGAAAAAGGAAGAAGGAAAGAAATAGGGAAAGGGATAGGAAAAAAAAATGACATAATTGACTCTCTTGGGAGGGCTCCTAAGTTGGATACACAAAAAAAAAAAAAAAAAAAAATTATCTTCCTAGCAAATAGAAGATGCTGACACAGCTATTCTTTGTGTTCACAAAAAGAAAGGCAAACCCCTTCTTTTTGATGGACATCATCATGATGATGAAATGTCTTTCTTTTGCAAATCACCTTCCAAAAATAAAATCTGGCTGGGATTCTACCACATATTAAATTTCCAATAGGGTGAAGATCTGGCTCAATTTGAAGCAAATTTGCATAAAACCAGAATAACACAAAAAGTAAAAAAAAAAAAAAAAAAAGAAAGAAAGAAAAAACCAAAAAGCAAACAAACAAACAAACAAACAAAAAACAAAACAGCCAAAAAAAAACATTTAGAAATTCAGAGACTTGCACTTCCTAGTATATTTTCTGAGGTCTATATTTCCCCAAAGCCAGAAATAATCTTACGGCCTTGAAAAATCCAATTGTAAATCAGACTCTTTGCATGGGAATTGTAAAAATCTAAAAATCTCATTTGAAAAGAACAGACAACTGTTGCAAACTCAAGTACAGCACACAGTTTTCATTAAAATTCTCTTCATAAAGAAAATCCTGTTGGACTGGACTAAACTGTCTGATACCAATAAACTTTATCAAAATGGGGAGTTTTTCTTTAACAACCATTGTTCTAGTTTTTCATCTCACACATTAAGCTTACCTTTTTTATACATATATAAACTATGGTTATACATTAAATGATACTTGAAATGATAATTTGTTACATCTCTACTGTTGAAAGATTTTGAGTTAAAAAGAGGCAATTTATTAAATTAATCAGTTTTTTTTCCTTTTGGTCTATACATTGGTCCTAAATTGTGCTTTTTCCAGTTATATAAGGAATTGTGTTTTGAATATGATAATAAATTAGTACAGTCTCTTTAAGGGAAAGAAGATTAAGTCTCTTTGCAAAAAATGCATGCTGCTATTACAGTATTGGTGGTTTTATATTACTCTGGCTCTTCAAACAGAAATTAGAACTGTTATTGAAGGAAATGTTAGGGATGGGCAAAGAACTTATGATCCTTTCTCCTAGTTTTACAGAAAAAAAAAGTTTATGTAAATTTTCTTAAGTAAAAGAATTAGATCTGGTAAATTTAGGCCAACATTGATGGATGCTGGTGGTATAAAGAAGGGTCAGAACATGGAATAATTCCCAGATTCTTGTAACAACAAGCAATTAGACCAGTTCAGTGTGAAGTTCCCTTTTTATTGAAGCAAAGTGAATAAAAAAAGTACCTGAAGGAAAAGGAGATGTATTTTTTTTCATATTCAAACTTTTTAAGAAGATTCTTTATTTACAAAAGCACTTTGAGAAAATTTTATTAATATGGATCAAATGGGCTGTTAAATTCAATATATTATTTGTCACTAAATTTTAGATAAATAATTTTCATCACAAAGAGGATTTTAGAAAATATTACATAAATTAAACAAATTCAAGCAGTATAACTTAGTATAGCAGAATATTTTTTACTTCTACAGAAAGGTCTAAGACACATTTGTCACTGTATTCAGGTTTAAAAATGTAAAATCTGCTCTCAGGTAAGCAAGATTTGTACTAAGGTACACTAAACTATTGCCATTCACTATCATAGACATGGTGTTTAAGTTATTTTCTGCAGTCTAGGTCTACAAAATAAGGACCGAACTATAATTCAACTATAATTCAAAGCATCAGAACTGCTGAACAAATTTATTTAATTTATAGCTTTAATTTTCAAAATAAAACACTTAAAATTAATGAGCATCCAAAAGAAATACCATTTCTAACTGAAAGGCAAATTTTTTAATGTTGAAAATGTCAAACCACAAAAATTAGGATCCTCTTAGTTGAATTGGAAGATTATTCAGAATCGTCCTGAATAAGGTATATGTCAATCTTGATTAAATGCCTTTACTGAAGGAACCCACATTATTCTGAAATTACAGTATTTCAAATTAGAAACATTTATTTCTGTTACATCCCATTTGATAATGAAATGAATATTTCAGTAAACTTCAAAAAGTGGCACACTGATCAGTGTTAATTATGCAGAAATTAAACATGATTGAAATAAAATTCTTTAACTACCAGTCTCAATATATAAGCACATTAGTAGTTGGGGATAAAAAAATCAAACAAAAGATTAAGCACCCTTTGAGGTCTCTTTAGTGAGATATTTTTGTACAAGTGTATATTTTGTAGGCAGGTGTCTCCTGTTCAGCCCACCATGGATGGAAATAATTTTAATACATTTGTACAATTAACAAAAAGCTGAAAAGATGAGATGCATTATAATATGCAAATGAGAAAACACTAAACAAGATATTCAGAAGAGACATGTCCAGAAGGAATGAAAGGTACAGAATGATGTCACAGGTTCATATGCCTGGTTACTAACACACAAGGAATATTTATTAACACAGATTTCATTGCTAGAGCTGGTTGACTCACATGAATCACCAGCTAGTGATACAAAGTATACAAATAACATCTTTTGTGACTCTACAGATATCCTTTTCACTCCTATAGTAAGAAACTTGAAGTTATAGTTAATGATTTTAGCAAATATTCCATATACCTGCAGATATCAATAGAAGGGCTGGAATCTCAAAATCAGTAGTGGAAGTACCTCTTCAGTAACATACTGTAAAGTAAACCTGCTTAAGAGCATTGGTAAATTGCACATAGATATCAAGTTCTCAAGACAGAGATAAATGTAGTATTAAAGCAAATCTGACTGAATCAGAGGTTGTGTGAGCAATAATTTATCAGTGTTGTGAGATGTGTAATGTGAATTGTAAAAGTTTGAACAATAACATTGTAAAACTAAATATAGTAGTATTTACATAGTTTTCAGAAAAACAATCCATAATGAATAATAAATTGCAAGGACAATTTGAAATAGTTATCATTTTATTAATACAGTTAACTTTTTATTTATATTTCTTTCACTAAACTAATGTGTTTGCTACTATTTTTCTGGTTTCTTAGTTTGATTTACAAATCTGTTTAATTTACTAAATTTTACTTTTAACTAACACATTAGATGTAGAATAGGGAAGAGCATTTCCTCAGTATTGGTCGCCTCTCTTATACTGTTTTGCTTCTGAAAGAGGTTCTTTTGATATTCTACTTGATTTTGAAAATCTGTCACATTACCTTCTTAATGCTCAGTTATGTGTACTTTTTAAAGTGCTCTGATGTTTTGCACCAAAGAGGAAGCTGGAATTCACACAAAGTGACAGCAAATCTGAAAATACAAAAAATCTGCGAATATGAAATCTCATAGATTGGCAGTTGGCCCAAACTTACTATTAACCTGATGAAAGAAAGGACTTTTTAATTAACATTTTCATCAAAGAATGTGTGACATGCTTAAAGAGTCTGACCAAGTATCAACAAGTCAAGAAAAACACTGATATAAATGTACTACACTATTTTATATTCAGTAAATGTATAATTTTTGGCCCCCAAAAGTTCCAGATACCAATGGTTCTCATCCCTTCTCGCCAATAAAAGAGGTTTTATTCACATATTTACTCATTCAAAATATTTCAGTATTCTTCCTAAGACTTTGACATAAGTTTTACTACCCACAACTTGTTCAATACACTATGGGTTATTTCTAATGTTATTTTTTTTTTCTTTTTTTGAGTTGTGAGAGATTTTTTGAAGATACCCTGATGTGATGTGTCATGGAATGAAAAGCAAGTCACAAGTTCATTATCAGATTATTTCTACTCATTAAATGGACCCTTTGAGATTTTAAAACAGTGAACTGGAAAGCTCTGGGGAACTATTTAAAGATTTTCAGGGCTCCAAGCTGATTTTTTTAACTGACTTTACTGTAACTTTTATGTGGATGACAATTTCCTCTTATCAGAAGATATTTCAGTCTAATGAAGTTTTAACATATAGAAAAACAGACACCTTATCTTGACTATTTGAAAAATACCTTAACTTTTTTTTTTTTTTGCTGTTGGTAATACATATCCAGTCTAGAGGAATATCAGCATACTATTAAAAAATCATATTTCAAAATATATGAGAAAATAAGCTAACCCATTCATACAATTAGTTAGCCGTGACTTTTTTTTTCCTTCTTTTTCCTTTTTTATTATTTAAATGGAAAGCAGAGCAGGACAATAATCTCCTCTGACAGGAGTTGCAGTCCTAAAGGACATTAAAGAGGATGCAGATTGCAGGCAAAAATGTAGATTTGAATAATTTGTTTCAGATTCACTGACCTTTTTTTTTTTTTTTTTTTTTTTTTTTTTTAATAGAACATGTATATTCCTTGAATTTTCAGCCAGTCTTAAAAATTACAATTGGAAAAAAAAAACCTTCATCATGGTTTTGGCTGCATGCCCTGCTTGTATTCAGGTCTTGCCATATTTTATAGTTTTTTAAACAGCTACTTCTCTTGCTGAGTGAATTTGAATGGAATACAGAATGACTCAGATTTTGGAAGCAATAGGCAAGCAAAGAAGTTACTATTTTTAACCGAATAATTTGAACCCTTGTAACCATGGCTGTGATATTTTCTGCTTGGGCCAGAGTTGTTCTAAGTCTTTTGAGACCTACTTTACCCCCTGAAACTCTGGCAGCAGCAAAAAAAGAGATAAGTACACTGACAATTTTCACAGGCTACTGAAAATTGATTCTTACCGGTTTAAAATACATTAAAAATTCTTTGCAAATTTGTCATTTGGAATCTTACAGAAAGAAGTTAATTAGAACCATAGCAATTTAATCTTAGGTATGCAGAATCTAAGAAAAAAAATACAAATAAGGAATTGCCCTTTCCCCCTTCTATTTCCCTTGAGAGCTGCATAGCTCTAAAAGCTGAGTAAGAGCACACAGGAAATGAAAAGAGCAGAATATTCAAACAATCATGTCTCACTTGGCAAAAGTTAAATACTTTAAAAAGGATCACTACAAATCCAAAATTTTCTTAACACTCACTTTATTTTGTCAATGACAAAGATCATGAAGCTTTAATGTGAAAACTTGTAGGCACTTTCTGTAAAAAGTCTGCATTAAGCTTACTCTGTTTGATTCTGCAATTATCAGGCAGTATCTTCTGCACAGTAGGAGCTCAAAGAGACATTCTTTCAAATATGCATGTTCTTCTGTTGAATTTATTAAAATTGGTAATTAATTAATAGGTGAAACATATACTTGCAAGACAGGACGAAGCAGTGTATGCTAAAGTATATATGTGCTTGGTAATGGAATATGCTAGTATAAAGTATCAACACTACTTTGGGTTGTCACATAGCTCATTTCTTCTTTTCCACAGTATGAGATAATGCATCTATCGACTGGGGCTGCTTATTGCCTTCCATTTCATCTTTTCATATTCTTCATTGTCTAGGAGTCTAAGGAGAAATATCAATATAAAAATTACAGTACTTGACACTAGCATTTTTCTTTTTTATTGTTATGCATTAAATATCATGCAGGAAAATTATGTTAGCTTAAAAGAGATTTTTTAAAAATAATTTTAAGGTAACATATTTTGTTTCCACCTTAATAACAAGTGCTGCTTTTATGTCTAAGCAATAGTACAATGTATCCACATAAGGAGGTATGAGAAAGTGAAATGTTTTCTTGTTTTCCCTTCTGTTTTGTAAATTACCTAAAAATAAACCCTCTGTACTGCAACCTCACTTAGAACAGAATCTTCAAAAATTAGAGGTGAAAAAAAATTACTTTCTGGCAAGGATGGCAGTTTATTTCCAGACTGACTTCATCAAAACACACATAACCTTACTCTTCATGTTAGCACTAGGCTGTTCCACTGTAATTTAGAAGTCCATATTTTGGGAGAAAAGGAAATAATTCTTTCTGTATTTGAGACAAAATAAATATTTATTTTCTTGCTTTATTCATCATATTGGAGTGATAATGCCCATCGGGGTGGAGAATTTAAATCAAAACTCACACAGAATTAGTTCTATTTGTCACATCTCTGTTTGTCACCACCATGTAGATGAGATGTATGTATACATGAATAATGAGTACCAAATTACAAACACTGTGTATTTGGAGAGAAAAGAATGAAAAAAAATAGTCCCCTAAGGAAAATCTTTGTATAAATTTTGTTGATTGTTTCATAAACACAAAGGCAAACTATTTATAAGAAACAATTTTTTTTTTCTCTTAGTAAACTTTCCCCAGACTGAATTGTAGTAATGCATTCAATATGAACTCTATCTTTATATGGATATATTTGAAACAATTAAACAGTGGTGCTTCAGTAATTTTCTGCATTATTTGACAATTAGAGTTTGATTACCTAAATCACATAGTATTACCCTAATTTAGTCAATGAAGGTATTATCTTGAGTTGTTACATGTCTCATGAGTCCTCCTCAAGATGCAGTCATTTATGCCACTATTTGGCATACAATGGAGAGGTTTTCTCTCCATTGATGTATCCTTGTATCTTAGTCAAGACTAGAAGATACATTTTCCTCAGAGATGGTCCTGTTTCCAAGCCTCAGAAAATCCCATGCAAAACAATCCGAGCAGCAACATGCAATTCTTTTCACTATGTAGATACCTGAGGATATATGTGATAGATTGGTCATCATGTCAAAGGCATCAGAAACTTTTGTTTGTGGAGTAGACATGGCAAAAAGTATTAAATTATCTCAGATTTTGTCACATTAAAATCATTATCAAAATTAGTATAATGACAAATTGCTATGTGTTTATGTACTAAATAAAAAGCAGACAACACATCCAAAGATTTTCCAGGAGTCGCCAAATTAAAAAGAAAGGAAAATATTCTAACTATTCATTTATGTTAGCATTAAATAACAGACACAAGATTTCTCTTCCTCCATAAAATTCTGTAAGCAAGCCTATTGAACCAATCCAAAGCTTCAGTCTCTAGCTCTCACTAAAGGCTTTATTGTGTGACACCAAATTTAAGAACAGAGCTAACTCTGGGGCTCATTCAAATTTAAGCCTTTTTTCTGCTCCTTATGTGTTAACATTTCTTCATCAGTTTCTTGTGAAGTCAAGACAGAAAGAATAGTTTACAATTTCTTCTCCCAAAAGCAAGTCATCAGTGGTCTTCATCTACCACAAGAATCAGTTACTGACTCTCTTTATATTTCCCTAGTCTTTAAAAAGTGCTTAACCCCTTATGAGACATGATGCCTTTTTCTTCATTAATCTAAAAAACAAATATAATTGCTATGAAGAGAATTTAAAAATTCCTTATCAGGAAGGGCAGATAGCAGTAATGAAATCATGGTACATTTTGACTCCTAGCTTTGTCAAAATTTAGACCTGGCATAACCACTAATCTTTTTACTTTGGTTGTTACACACTGAAGTCTATATTTACAAGAATGCTTTGCTTTTTTTTTTTTATCTTCATAATTCAATATTGGCTATTATCATGCAGCCTTCCAAATTCAAAATAACAGTTATGTTCATTCGGGAGATAAATGGAAATGAATCTAAATTAAATTTCATCTCCTTGATGCACTAATTACAAAAGCCCTATAAAAAATCCTTGATAACAAGTCAAGACCAAGCATGAAATATGGTTCATTTTGACTTGCTTTTAAAAGAGAATATGCCAAGAAACATTACCCAAAGTCATGCTAGTCTTACTATTATGTTCAGATTGGCTTCCTTTAGCCAAGTTCTTCACAGAACACTCAAGAACGCAGCTAGTTATTCAATTTGCCATATATTTTATCCAGTTGGCAAGATATTAAATGAAATTTCTAGTAGATTACTGATAAACAACCAACCCCTTTCAGTGGAAAAATATATGCCTTCCCATGAAAGTCATAATTGTAGCTAAGCAAGTGAAAGACTTCAGAACTGTGAACATGCAATCAATTTCAAGTGGCCAACCAAATCACTTATAAATTGTAAATACTTGTGACCTCAAGAAATAAGTCAGATGATCTTGTCAATGTTATTCAAGAAAATACTCATTAATCAATTTTTTTTTTGCATTATTTGGCCCTGTAGCTGAGGATGACATATATAAAAGAGCATCACAACATTTGTGTTTTAAAAAGTACAACTCTCTTTGTGTTGTACCTCGCTGAATCTTAAGAAGTAAAACAAATACTTTAAAAGTTATTTCCATTTTTTTTTAATTCTTATCATTAATGAAGCAGGTGAGGGCTTTTATTTAAACCTTATAATAAGGTTGTAGTTTTTGGGTTGCTGCAAATGTCAGTAGGAGGAATTCACATAAGAGCTAACCTGGGATTAATAATATTAAATGTGCTCATTGCAGTCAAAAATCCTTGCAATGAAAGGTCACTGTTAGCTTTGAGTTCCAAAAATAGAACTGTCTTTTAAAGACTATCAAAACCAATATTAAAAAATCAGAAAAGCATTTGAGAATCTTACCTGTGTGACTTTTGCACTAAAGCAAAAGCACTAAAGTAAAAGCAAAAGCAAAAGCACTGTGTGACTTTTGCACTAAAGCAGGATGGATAAATGTAATAACTTGTAATAAGGAATGATAACTTGTAATATGGAATAATGGCTTTTGTGTTGTAACAGACTAAGATGCCCATAGATAAAAGGATCACTTTCCTGATCAATATTTTTAATTGAAGGATAAATTTGCTGCATAAATTCTACCAAGAAACCCTTTCATTCATCTTGCCTCTCCTAGTCATCTGCTAAGCAAAAAAGTATACAGTTTTTGTCATCCACATTTCCTTGGCAGGTAAAAAGTCTTCAACCACCTACACACCACATTTAGAGGAGGAAAAATTTAATTACATCATACAATAATGTGAAACATTAAGACAGCAGGTGCAGTTGTTTTTACAAAAGCTGGTCAAATTCTATTGATAACAGGAATTCTTGTATTACAGTCTTTTGGTAGCACTGTTAATAAGCATACTGTTAATGGTGATGATAATTTATCTATAATCTTTTGCTTTTATATCAACTACACCTCATGTCCATTTTCTCATAAGTGGTAATTAGTGACCATTGTGTCTGTGCTCAATCACAAGACTATAGTGAATGACTTAAATTTATAACTTATGTTATTTATGTCATGTTTCAGGGAAGGGTGTGGATTTTGGCTCCATTCAAACAATATGACATCAAAAATAAAATGACAAGAAAGAAGAGAATTTTGTCTCATTTTGATTATAAATGCCATAAATGAAAGTTGGGTTCCAGAGAAGACATCTCACTATATCAAACCTAGCCAAGCTAAACAAATAAATAAAACAAACAAGCAAGCAAATAAACACAACTTCAAAACAAATAACAAAACTGAAGACAAATGTGGGATCTCATCCTGCTGAGATTTTTACCTCAGATGCTTTTACAGAGGGTTTTGACCGCAGATCATGGTGGACAGTATACTGAGAGGGCACTTCCCAAGAACAGTGGTTTCTTGGGAGCCAGTATGCTAATAGGACTATCCTATATTTGGTCAAGTTTCCAGTTGTTTTTCTCCACTGGTTCAGGACTTTTTTCTTATAAGGTCATGTTCTGAGTTCACATTCGTGATTGGACCTTTGTCCTCACATGCCTGTCGGAGTTTGCCCCGCCCAGGGGTCTTTGGAATCTAGTACGTGTAACCTGCAGTTTTCAAGTTGGTTATTTTCGTTATTAAAGTTTTTATTTTCTGGGCTTGTCCATCACTTCCGTTCCTCATTTTTTAGCCAGCATCTCCTGGTGAAGACAAGCAAGGAGATCACACTGAGCTTCGAAGCTCCATAAAAAAAGCCACACATTTCCACATTTTAGTTAGCGGCAAGGAATTAGGGAACAGAATCATTTTGCCTCAAGGGAGGGACTAGTTATGAAAGTGAAGTAGAAAATATACTGATCTGAGGAAGTCCTGAGAAAGTTTGGCCTGACCAAATGTCTTGGTAAGGGATGAGTTTGTTGAGTTGTAGTCTCACAGACATTAGTAAATTGTAGTAAAAAATTTGAAAAATATTGAAACTCAGGACACTAGCTGTATAAAGATTGTCTGAACAAAAAGACATTATTTTAAACAGAGCATTAGTGGTTGTGTTGGGTTTGCATGGCATGATTTGGGTAGCGGGGGACCACAGAGGTGGCTTCTGTGAGAAGCTACCAGAAGCTTCTGCCATGTCTGGCAGAGACAGTCCCTGATGGCTCTGAAGATGGACATGCTGCTGGCCAAATCTGGTCTAATTAAAGATGATGGTAACACCTCTGGGATAACATATTTAAGAAGAAAATAAAAACAAAGTGGAGCACAGTGTTAATTCCAGCTAGACAAGATGAGGAGGTGAGAAATGTGAGGGAAAACAACATGGAGACACCAAGGTCAGTGGAGAAGGACAGGGAGGAGCTGCTCCAGGCACCAGAGCCAAGATTCCTCTGCAGGCTGTGGTGAGACCATGCTGAAGCAGCTGTGCCCTGCAGCCCATGGGTCCACAGGGAATGCAGAGATCCACCCGCAGCCCATGAGGGAGGTGCCCATGCTGGAGTGGGTGGATGGCTGGAGGAGGCTGTGATGCAGTGGGAGACCCAGTGGAGAGAGGGCCCTTGCTTCCAGGCTGGAGCAGCCTGTCCTTGGAGGACTGCACCCCGTTGAAAGAGAGAGACCCATGCCACAGCAGTTTTGGGAGGACTGTTAGCCAATGGGAGGAAATCATGTTGCTGCAGTTTTGGGAGGACTGCTGCTTGTGAGATTGGAACCACACTGGAAAAGGAAGGGACCCCACGGCCTCACAGGGGAAGGACTCCTCTCCCTGAGCAGTGGAAGGACACCTTTGGTGACAAAATGACCAAACTTCTCATGCCTGGTCCCCTGTGCTGTCGCTGGGAAGGAGGGATGGCTGGGATGAAAAACATGTTTTAAGGACTTATTTTACTTCTCATTAACCTCCTCTGATTTGTTAGTAATAAATTCACTATGTACTTCTGAGCTGAGCCTGTTTTGCCCTTCGAGTGTTTTCTCCTGGTCCTTATCTAACCTCATGAACCCTTCACTAAATTTTTCTTTCCTCTGTCCAGCTGTGACAGGGGAGGGTGATTAAGTGGTGCCAGGCAGTCAGCCAGTGTGAAAACATGACAACAATGTAACATATGTTCATTACCCAATTTAACCACCAAGAAATATTTAATTGCTCTCTGGTTTTGATTCTGCAAATAAATAATAATATTTACATTCTTGTCTTCATCTAACTAGAAAGTAATCTAATGGATTTAGCTGCCTACAGTGATTTAAGAGGCCTTAGAATATCCTATGTGATAGTATTGCTTGCCAGGAGAAAAATGATGAGGAGGAGAAGGAAAGGAGATAAGGAAAAGAATGTGGAAAAAAAAGGAGAAGAAGAATAAGAGGAAGAGAAGGAGGAGAAGAAAAACAGAAGAAGCAAGATGTGTTAATTTCTTATGTCTTCATTTCTCCTCTTAGCAGAGTCCACTTTTCTTGTCATCATGCTGGTTTCTCCTCACAAAAAAGCTCCCTTTCATCAGGGATTATCATGTAGATAATTACCTGTAAGATGTGGAGTCTCTTTCGTACTAGGTTTCCCTTAACTCCTGTAAGACATAGAATGTACACCTCCATTGATTTTTACCCACCTTACCATCTCAATAGATCACTGCAGAACAATGTAAGTATAAGAAAAAACAGTTAAAATTTAGAGGCTTGTTGATGACAGAGGGTCCAATAAGAGGCAAAATATAACTCTCATCTGTCATGGGGATTCAGGTTATATGTATGATGTCATTCTGGAGATCACTAGATTAATGTATTAATTAGGTCACTGAACTTCTGGGTTTTGGGTTTGGTTAACATTTAATCTCCACTTAGTTTCTGAAATATAACTTTTTTTTTTTTAAGGAATACTGTGAAACAATACAAAACATCACTGAACCTATCTTTAAGAACAGTGCAGTATTACACTGTTTTTTAAAGTTAAAAAAAACCCCAAGAACAGCAGAGAGGAAAAAAAGTTGTATTACTGTAAGCAGCATGGGTTGAAGTAGACAGTTTAATAGGGTAAGCAAATGCTGAGCACACAAGAAAATCTTTTCAGCCCTTCCCATGCAGTGGCAGCTGTTCAGCCATCCCCAGGAAACTGTAACTCCATCAAGCATAGCAATGACTTGGGTCATCAAAACACCATCCCTCCCACTGTCCCATCTCTTCCTTCTTCTCTCTTCTGCTTTATATACAAAGCACGATGCCATAAGGTATTGAATCCCTATGGTCAGTTGGGGTCAGCTGTCAGGTGTCTCCTTCCCACGCCTTGTTCACCCCAGCCTTCTTATTTCTGGGGTGAGAAGCTGAAAATCCTTGATGCTGTGCAAGCCCTGCTCAGCAGTAACAAAAACATCCCTGTGTTATCAACATTGTTTTCAGCACAAAACAAAACACAGCCCCAACCAGCATGCAACAACAACATCCTTGTCTCTAAATAGAAGAGATAAGGATATGATGAGTGGACCTCTCAATGAATAAGGAATTATCTGCATGGTCACAGTTAAAGAGCTGCTGACAGCTCAATATCCAAGTGGAGATCAGCATCATCAGCATCATAGGTAGCATTCCTCAACAGCTGGTATTGAGACTGGATTTTTTTTAACATCATTATCGAGGACATGGACAGGGGATGGAGTGCAGCAAATTTGCTAAGAGGGACCTTGACAAGCTGGCAAGGTGGATCAGTGCAAACTTCGTGAAGTTTAACAAGGACAAATGCATTCTGCACCTGCCTCAAGGAAATCTCCAATATGGATGCAGGCAGAGTGATGAATATATTGAGAGCAGACCTGTGGAGAAGGCCTTTGAGGTACTGGTGAATATTAAACTTAATATGAACTGGCAGTGTGAACTCACACCCCAGCAAATGAACAGTATCCTTTAGGACTGCACCAAAAGCATTGTGGCAAGAGGTTGAGGGAGGTGTTTACCCTTCTGTTCCACACTGGTGAGGCCCTATCTGGAAGACTGTGCCAAGCTCTGGAATCCCCAGTATAAGACATGGACCTGCTTGAACAAGCCTGAAGGAGGGTCAAGAAGATGATCAAGAGGATCTGAATCACCTCTCATATATGGAGAGGGTGAGAGAGTTGGGATGTTCAGCTTGAAAAAGAGAAAGCTCCAAGAACACCTTACAGCAGCCTTCCAGAAGCTAAAGATGGTCTACAGGAGAGCTGGAGAGGGACTTTTCACAATGGCATAGGGTAACATAATGAGAGGTTATGATTTTAAACTGGAAGAGAGTAGGTTTGGATTAGATAGTGGGTAGAAGTTCTTTATTGAGCGGGTGGCACTGGAATAGGTAACCCAGAGAAGATGTGGATGCCCTCTCCCAGTGAGAATGCATAACAGTTTTGTATAAGACTTCTGATCACTCTTCAAATGGCATGAAATAGGTTTTTGCAACCAGAAGTACACTAGTTTCATATGCCTCTATTTAACAGAGGTAGACACAATCATGAATAGCTGAAAAAGCAACATCTTAGACATCCAGACAGTATAAAGAAATCTGCCCAACATACACAGACTTTTCTCTGATGTCAAAAAACAAGTAGTATCTCTGAAAATGCACAGGATAGCTGTAGGTGGCTGTGCATAAATTAGGAAACTTTTACATTTAACATAACACATTTCACAAAGCTCATTAATGATCAAATATTCC
This sequence comes from Vidua macroura, assembly GCF_024509145.1. Taxonomy (NCBI): domain Eukaryota; kingdom Metazoa; phylum Chordata; class Aves; order Passeriformes; family Viduidae; genus Vidua; species Vidua macroura. Next base: position 69,168,312 of record NC_071611.1, read on the forward strand.
AAAATTAGGGCAGTAACCTTGTTTTGAAACGGCAATTACACAAACTTTGCAGATATTTAATAAGCAATTGTAAATCTATAACAATAATTTTGGAGGATATCTGTGCAGTATCAAGGGTCTTGGCCAGTTTTCATTAAAAGTTCAGACCCTTCATATTCATCTGTTTTCAGTGGGAAATTAAATTAAAGTTGTTACTTGAATTTCAAATATCCTTGTTGAACTAGCAAAATATAACTACGGACTTCTAAAAGTGCAACTGTATAGATTTAATACATTTTAGCACTGCCTCAGTAGGTATTAAATAATCACACTTACCACAATTTCTATTAGACTTTGTTCTTTGTGACATTTTCAAGTAATCTCAAGATAATTCAGAAAACATTTAACCTTATGATCCTTTCCAGTGCAATATTAAGGTTTTTAAAATGACTGATATGCTTAAATTTTGCCACATCTTTGTGTACTTGAAAAACATAATAGGAAGATTTACATATGCCTTATGTACTGTGGTTTGAGTCCTTGTCTTATCTAAATGAAAATGTCATTGATTTCATAGTGAGACAGGCCTTCGTCTCTATGTAGTTACAAGGTATTAGGAACAATAGATCTACTTACTAACCTGTGTTTAAATTCTCCAAGATTTACAGTTCTCTTTAATTTTTTTTTAGTTAAAATCTCTCAGAATTCTAAAAAGGATTTTACTTTTGTTTAATGTTCATATATATGGTATTGTATTTTGATTATATATTTTCAGAACAATTTAATTGTTGATTTTTTAAGTGAATGTATTATAAAAATGTGTAGCTCTTTCTTAGGAAAGATCCTGGCAGCCACCACCCAAGAAGCTCTCTCCCTGTCTTGTTTAAACCCAGACTGTGGGCTTTTCCTAAAATAATGAAGTTGTGGAATTCCCTTTTTCCTATTGCAACAAAATTTAACACTTCTTTTATAATCTCATTAACCAGTCTGGTCAACTGATTGATTGCAATGGAACCTGTAACAGATGCTGTTTAAGCACACCTCACAATCCTGCCAACTTTCTGGACCATTCTTTCTTCCATTATTCTCAGCATCAATGTATTTATAATACTATAATCATGACCATTTTTGTTACTGTTTTCAATTTTTCCTGAAGATTTTGCATTCCAGAAAGAAATACTGTTTTATATTCTGAGAACATTCAACAGAAAATATCGTTTTCCAGAAACAGAAATATAATCTTCAACAGCAGCCTTTGGAGCACAGATTGGAACAGGAATCAGATCATCTGTTTCACTTTGGCAGGTAGTAAACTATGCATCCCTGAAACAGGGAGGGATGAGAGGGAAATAAAAATGATACATGACAAAAACACCTGAATTTGAGGCCTGAACTATGAGAACAGCTAGTGTTGAAGCACAGTAGTATAGCTGCTTTTCCTGAATACAGTCAAAGCTCGTGCTTCATGCACTGTACATTTGAGATGGATGTTCTCAATAGCAACAGTAAAAGCTAAATACATCAGATTTTCTGCAACTGAACAAAACCATATAGAGTTGAACTGATTATGGGTCATAATTAGCAACTCAGTTCCCTCCTATGCCATATTTCATGTTCAGAAGTATCTGCTCTTCATGATCCTGCTAACATCTAACAGAGTTCTAAATGGGAGAAAACCCCTTGAGGGAGTAAAGACTGGAAAGGTTTTGTCTTTTTTTTTTTTTTTTTTTTTTTTTACTTGCTAATAGTTTCAGTAAGCACTGAGTGTGCGTCTAGATCAGACAAAACTAAAGTTCTCTTTCCTTGTCTGGTGACACAAGGAAGACCACCTTTTTTCTGCAATGAGTACTACAAAAATAATGCAGAACACTGAGTTATAAACTCAAAATAATTGCATACTGCATTTTAATTGAAATCTGCCTCATTAAGAGCAGAGGATTGACAGTCACCATGGAAGGAATTATTCTCTCTATCAAATAAGATTTTTCCAATTAAAAAGAATAGCTACCAGTTGTGTTCTTCTGAATCCCAGTTCTGAAATCCATGGGACTTTATTTTTAAAGCTCATTTAGAGTCACTAGCTCAATTAATTTTGGAAACTCATCTGGTGTTACTAACTACAGTGAATTTTTGCAGTAAAAAGTGCAACTATAAGAAAATCCAGATAGTATCAGTGTTTCATGTTGTCTCACAACCATAACACAAGAGTTAGAAGTCTTTGTGATTTATAGTACTTGTTTGCAAAAGGACTAATTTGAGATTTTTGTCAGGTAAACAAAAATTTAGATCTGTGATAGTTGTCTGAACTATACAATTAATGAAGAGAGATGTAGCTTTGCCAGTTTTCAAAGTAAGTACAACTATCCTACTGGGCAGGTATGACACACATCTGTGTCTGTAAAGCAGGGCCAATCCTTATAGAAGACACCGATATCAGATCACATTTCAAAGTGAGCAGCTATGAAATTTGATATTAACACCTATTCAGTTGCTCTAAGTATTAGGTACTAGAATTGTGTTCCAATATGCCTTAAGTATGATTAGTATGATTACTTACTTGCATCTCAGAGGAGGTAGGAAGGAAAGGTAACTAATGTCACTGAAGCACATAGATGTTTTGGTGATAAATAAAACAGAAACACCTGCAAAGAAATTAGAAGTAATTCTTTATATACCATAATAGCTGATAGAGCTGTTCTTATGTGAGACAAAAAAAGATGGGAGGAGGAAAACAAAGACACACAAAATATTATATTTTAGATTACATGAAGTAAAATTCTGCAGTTAAGCATGCGTTACAACATCTAATACAAACTTAAGTGAGTATTGTTTCTTTTTCTGATTACTATCAGAAAACATGTGTTCCTTAATATATTTTGAGAAACAGAAAACAATACCTACAAATCAGGTGATTCCTGTGTTGAAAATTAAAAACACACATATGAGATGGTTCTATTAAGATTAAAATGAATGGTTCAGTCTTTTCAAAATACTAAGTTCTTTCAGCTGGTACAAAGAAGCAAATGAAATCTGTGAGCATTTACTGCATAAGTTATAGTTTACCTAGCATAATACTGTTGCATTTTCTTAGATCTTTCATCTACATATACATAAAAATGTGGTAGGATTCTATCCTGTATAAAGTCATAGTAAAAACCATAGGCTTTTTGGGTTTTGGTTTGTGTTTTTTTGGTGCTTTTTTTTTTTTTTTTTTTTTTTTTTTTTTTTTTTTTTTTTTTTTTGTTTTTTTGTTTTTTGTTTTGTTTTGTTTGTTTGTTTGTTTTGTTTTGATTTGATTTGAATTTATATTATCTTACTAATTAAGACCCTATGGAAGACATGAAGACATTTAATTTAAAAAAAAAACAACAAAATTTGCATGTAGTTTTACACTTCCATTTCTGCAGGTGGCAGAAGAAATGTTCTTATGTCAGAAGGGGTGATTTGAATTAGATGCAAGCAGAAACATGAATAACAGAATATAAATAAGTGGTGCATGTTTAATCAGTACAAAGATGTACCAATTTGTTTCTTCAGAAGTGAGAGCATTGTGCTGTATATCACAAGGTTACACTAAGAAATAAGATATAAAGCTCTAAGTACTGTAGATTTTGATGGATTGATATCTGTCCCACTAACTCCGGGGAGGGGATAAGGCTGAAGTCTGCTCTGAATATCCAGGTAACTGGTAACAAAATTGACAGACAGTGTATTTGCCCTAATAGAACACTTTAATTCCATATTTAAGAGATAGTAAGTACTTATAACCTACTACTCTCTTTAACACTGTGATCCACAAAAAAATTGGTGATATTTTTAAAAATTATTATCACTGCCTACTTCACTACCTTTAAAATAATTTTCTGTTTAATTAGCTCACATCTTCCTTGTCTGAGAGACAATTCAAAACCCTTGAGTGAGTGTCTTCTATCTGAAAACCTGTTAATATTTAATGCTTCTCATTTTAACATCTTACTTTTCACATGTTCATCCATTGTATAAAAAATTATTTCAAGGATTAACACTTATTTTGATTTAGCTCAACATGTATGTTGTTAATGCACTATGTTCTTAGGTGGTGAAAGAAAACACTTATCTCTATGAACCTTTTAACTCATTCATTTACTACTTTCTTTGCAGGAGAAGTATATACCATCTCTTTAGAACTGAATAAATTTCTAGAGCAGTTAGAATATCTGCAATCTTTCTCTGCAATAGAGATCAGAGTCTCATAGATTTATCTACTTTCTTTTAAAGAAAAAAATAAAATCCAAATAAACTGAAAGCAAGGAATAGGAATACAAGACACCAACATGAATACATTCTGTCAAAGATCCTTCTAAGTCATCCATTTAACCCCATTCCCAAGGCTTTTCTGGTAGAAAATACTTTCAACTTAAGGTGAATTGTTTTCTCACACCCCTGACAAAAATTTGGACATCCAGAGATGTGTCACAGACACAGTCAGAAAACCATCTTTGAGAACACCTTCTTTTGACCTGCTCTCCTCTCCCTGTATTTCTACATGTATAATTGTATTCCTAAAGGAAATTTTTGAAGAAACATGGGAATTCCCCATTCAATTAAAAGAGAATAATTCCATTTATCAGCTTCTTCCAGTTGCTCCAGTGTCTCCAGTTCTGCTTTCATAAGTTAAGGTTACATTGACCAAAAAGTTCACTGATCAGTCAGGTCACTATCAGACTGTGCCCTGCATAATGAGATCACATGGCACCTTTCTTACATCCCAGTGTATTCACCATGCTGGCCCCTGAACACACAGTTATCTAAGCATCCTTAAATTTCAGTTTTAAAAATCTCTAGGGCCAAATTGGTATCTGGAAAAAAGCTGTGGCAGAGGACACCCATGGCTGCTAGAAATGCAGTCTCAAACATGTTAAATCAGTATAAAAATTCCTTGCAGGTTTTGGTATTTTCCAGAGACATGTAATGCCATTATTTGTGAATGGCCCAGCACCATTCCCAGCAGGCAGTTTGTGTGCAGCTACCCTTTTCGGAGGCTAAGGAAATGTAGTAGCAGAGGTGTGTTTTTCTGTGCCCATCAGCCATGCCAGCTGAAAAATGAATGCTCCCAGAATAATTTAATTAATTATTCATGTGTCCAGCCAGTAACAACATTAGTAATATAGAATTTTAAAATTACTGCTTTGAAGAAATAGCAGAAATCTTATTTGATCCTTGATTATGATAGGAACTATGGGCAAGCCAGAATTTGGAATGATTGAGTCTTTTTTCCCCTTTTTATAGTTGTCTTTCTGGTTCCTAGACTGAGTTATAGTTTCTTTTGGATTCAGAAAATGTCACAGATATTTTTAATCCTTTCTAAAATTTAGTTTCTAAATGTGTCTGTGTTTATTTGCAGTTTAATAAAATACACTATCATCTTTGAATCAACATGATTCTTAAGAACTAATAATTTAAAAGGAAAATTATGCACCTTTTCGAGCAAGTAAATATGCTGAAAAATAATATAATTTCTTGAGCATGTGTCACAGTAATACCATCAATATTATTGTCATTATCCATCAGCTGACATGTAAATTACACATTCTCTAAAGCTGAGTGTGATATGAAGTGACAAAAACGTAGATAAGGGCACTCTTCTGAAACCATGGAAGGTTTTGCATCTAAGGTACTGGAACACCTCCAAAGAGATCAAGAAGTCCATATGTTTCAGAAGTAGGGATATGTTTGCAGTTCTTTTCTCAGGAAAAGCTGGCATATGAGCCCAGAAGTATTTCTGGGACTGCATGTTTCAATTTATGGGGTGTCATTTTCAAGGAGAGAGTTTGGGAGGGAATACAAACATCTGTTCTTCTCTGGCAGCTGTAGCAACAAGAATAACAAGAAGGGCAGACCAGTCCACTGATGTCCATTACCAAGTGGAAGTGGTTTGATTATAGCTTCTAATACTCCCGTTACTTATGCCCACTGGCATAAAACATGTTCAAAAAACTGGAGGCCCTGAGAGCAAATCTTTCCCCAGTCCTATCATCTTCATCTCTCTGAGCCTCCCACCCCACTCCACATCCCAACAACTAACCAGCCTTAAATTTGAAAGAGATCAAATTGTTAATGGGAAATTAAAGTACTTTCTTATCATGACATTATGTTGTTAAGCTATAGTCTTTACATAGAGCTCAATACTTTACTGACAACCAGTTCTGAAAATTCTGAAATTGAAAATTACTGAAAAGTTTTGTGAACTAACTGTTACAATAATTTGTTTCTGTGAGAAGAACTTTCATGATCCAGATTGTTCTCTTCCCACATGACTTCAGCTGATATTGCTGTGTCACAGAATGGTTCCCTAAGCAGAAATAGACAGATTGATCAGAGTGAGTCTGAGTCAGCTTATTCTTCTTGGGTTAAAGAATTCCAAACACTGACTAAACTCAGGGGGAAATGAATATATTAATATTTTAACCAAAGTTCTTCCTTTTTGCCTTATCAGCATGATGATTGTTTCCCTGTTGTGGTTGCTTTAATTAAAAGTTAAAGAAATGCTACTTTTTTCTAAGTTTATCAGTGATATCTTTAAACACCTGAGTATGTTACCCAGACAAATTACAGAGGGATTTACACCACAGGTGCATTTAAAAGTTGATACAATTTTCTTTGTTCTTTGTATATTCTATTGCAACATTTAAAATGCCTTTTCAAGAAACAGCAGCATGAGCATTTAACTGAAAAATTAGATGGCAAACATAACATGAGCTATTGTATGTTGTCCGCAGTTTTAGCTAAGAAGACACTTTTAAGCTAAACTGCATTTTGAGGAAGGATCCAGCAAATAATTTAACACCACCTTTTATCCAGATTCATAGGAAAAAAAAGTTCTGTACATGGAATTGATCGGAAAAGACAGGCAGCTGATTAATCAAATTTGAGCATATTTGAAAATGAAACAAGACACTTTCTCCTCAACCTAGTGGCCTTTTCCATTCTTTTTTAGCTTACGGTGGAATCCTAAATCTTTCTTGGTCAGCTCTACGATAGTATTCATACAATTTAACAAGTGGTTATATAACAGCCTTTGCCTTGTTATTAAATAAAATTTATGATTATAGAGAATCTTGATTTAAGGGTATCAAAAATGCCCCAGATCCCCAGATAAGTTATCACATTGATTGGTTGCTCCTATAGTTAAAAATTAAGGTTTCTTTTCTAGTTGAACCTCTTCTTTTGGAAAATAGGATGCTTTTTTTTGCTGAATTAAAGAAAGCAAATAAAATGAAAGTACACCCAGATCCCTCTCTCAAGGCAGGTACTCAATGGTAAGTCACCTCTTCATCCTCAATGAGAAGAGGTAAATGTTTTGAGCCCACAGTTGTTGCTAGAGCTCGAATACTACTTCTTGAAATGGGATCAGATTAATATTCTCCAAAAGGTTTCTAAGTAGGTACTCTGAAGTGTAAAAAAATCCACCTAGACATATATCATACATGGCATACTCAACAGAGTGAAAAACCGTCATCGAAGATATAGGGGACAGTAAAGAAAGTGACTTATGAACGCCATCATTCAGAAGTATAAAAGGCAAAAAGCCCCTCCTTTATTCAACTGTCTACTTTTATATCTTTCTTCACTACAGGTGGACCTGATTAGTCATTTAATTAATACATTTCACATGATTGGCTAATTAACAAGACACCCATTTGGTAAACAACCTTACTGAACAACCTTACTGTAAACATCATGTAAGACACATTAACATGGTCACAGCTGCAGAGATTAAGGACTGTTTATAATTCTTTTCTTTGAGCTTCTCCCAGCTTTTCCCAGAACAATGCCTGGGAAACTCTGTTTTCCTCTGTGACCTGAAAGCTACCACCACATGTAACCATAGGGCTGAGCATTTTTTACATACACTTGTAAACAAATATTTTGAAATATTTGACTCGCCACGTGAAAATTTGCCAACAACACAGACTGTTGAATGATTACATTGTCAGGTTTCTGTTGACTTCTGTATCCCTCTTTCACAACCTTTTGTCCAGAAAATCAACAGAGTCAACATAATATCAGACACTTAAACACTTCATAATGCAAGTCAGAGGGAGAGCATAAGAAATTTATAAATGGAGACCAAAGAAAATTCAGTGTGTGTCTCTGTGGGGCTGAAATCATGAAACATTGACTGCGGCATTGCATTCATTTCCCCAGTCTCGGGCAACTCTGGAGAGCCCGGCTAAAGGCTCTGTTTCTTGGCAGGACCAGGGCACCATGTGTCCCGGGCGCTGTGGTGTTCAGTGCACCGGGGTAGGGCTGGCCATGCTCCATGGCCGGTGCTGGGGCGAGGCAGAGAGGCGAAGGAGGCACACCTTGTCCTTGCGGTTGGCTGGAGAGGGTTTATTGTCACATGGAACTGCGATGGAGAACAGCGGCCACTCCCTAGCGCCGCATGGACAAGATGGCTGCAAACAAAGGAACGTGTGGGGTTTTATAGGGGGCGGGCAGATACGGGCGGAAGCCCTCATGCCCAGTGGGGACAGGAAATGTGGCAGTGATGTGGGCCACGGTGACCAGTGGGAACACGGTGGGGATGGATACAGGGCTCTGGGATGAACAGGGACACGGGGATGGGGTGACTGACAGGGGAGTTTCAGGAATGAACAGGGGGTGGTCACAGGAGTGACATGGGGAATCTCCAATGGCAGGCAGCCTGGAGCGAACCATCACTGGGGGAACAGGGGTGTACAAAGAACCAGCTAACTAACATTATAAAACTCTAATCTGAACGCAACCCGGGATGCAACAATTGACAGATTTTTTTTGTGATCCACATTTCTTTTCTTTATACTTCATTGATATACAAGACGTCATATTTTCTCTTCATGAAATGAACATAGAGATATATTGTCTAATAAGTATACTTGAAGTTACACAAAAATACCCAAACTCCAACTATGTTGCATCACAAAATATTTTGTAGAAGCTCAGGAAAGATTTAATTCCAGTGGCACAAGCAGTACAGGGACCACAGTTGGAAAGTATCTGCTTGTTTATGCTCTTTTGTTTTGCAGGCATCTTATTTAAACAGTGTCCCAATATCCTCTTCTCCCTTTAATCCTTGAATATTGGTGGAATTGAGGATTAATCAGATTTGTTATCTCCTTGTCTAGGTTTTCTTTTTCTAAAGAGAATACTTTTTATGTTCTGCCAATTTTATGAGAAGATTTTATAGTGTGACGCAAAGAATAACGTAAAAGTTAGTGTCAAGCCTCAGAATAAAGATCAAGGATGGTAATCAAAGGACAACACAAATAACCTACAGGTGACCAGGGATCAATGCCAATTCAAGGCCTGCTGCTTTACTGAAATATTTATGAGTAGTTCTTTGTGAGAATGGTAATCTAGATAAAATTCATCAAAGAACTGGCTTGTGCAGAATCTTGGGAAAGATCTATGATGGCAATGGAAAAAAACCCAAGATGCAGAGCTAATGAAGACCAAGTCATGCTGTTCTTCCAGGTAAGAAATTCTGAAGTGTTAACCCTGTGTCAGAGCCCAGTAATAAGTACTATTTCATGGGATTTCCTCTGCCTACAGTTTAGAGAGTTAGACTGAATGTCTGGCACAAGATCCAATATGTAGAAAAGGTACTATTTATCAAGTAATTAAGTAATTAGAAGAATCAGTAATGTCATACTTTAAAAAGAGGGAAGTATGATGATGTTTATTTTTAACCCTTGGCTAATATAGTCTTACTTGTTAGAATAGCCTATTAGCTCTCTGTGGCAGAAGAAAGTGTGCCATAATCTGACAGATTATTTAACACATCTAGGAATTTTCAGATTGTTATTTAAACATAAGAAAAACTGGAACAAGAAATCGTATTGAATCCTTTTCTTATTTTCATCATGTATAGAATATAATTTTCAAGTTCTACAATCTGTAAGCTATTCCTCTAGATACAGAAATAAAATTCAGAAATTCACATTAATTTACTGATTTTTTTATGTCATTAAAATTAAATTTTAAAGCTAGGTAGTCTTGAAAATAATTTTCTTATGCTTGATATATATATATTTACTTTTATCTGGTGACTAATATTTGTGGAATAGAGTGGTATAAACAATTACATGTTACTCTAAATTTCAGGGAAGACTCATATGATTTCTCAAATCCCAATGGACAGAAAACATGTTTGTTCTATAACAAATTTAATAATTTCCAGGGGAAAAAAAGCATTCCTTGTAGTAAACATTTCTATTATTTTCCTGTGTTTTCGTTCCAGTTAATCTCCTTGGATTTTGTTTGGTTGGTTTTTTATTTGTTTTGGGGGTTGTTGTTTTGGATTGTTTTATTGTTTGTTTGGGTTTGGGTTTTAGAGGGTGGGGGTGTGTTTTCTCTGAGTATTGTTTTGAAGTCGTTTATTTGTTGGTATTCTGCTTATTTAGGATATGAAATATACCTTTAAAAATAAGAGGTGATTCCTTTTTGTTTGTGTTTTGATTCTGGATGTTCCTGCTTTGAAAGTATTTAAAAGAAATTTATTGATCATTTAAAACTTTATACAAAATATTCTCAAATTGGAAATGCATTATTTTGTAATGTGGGAAACAAGTACTTTAATTTCATAATCAGGTTTTATGAAATCTATTTATTAATCATATTTTGCAATAGTTTTTTCATTCGAAAATTATCATCTGTCAGTCAAGTAAAATCCAGCAAAACCCTAGCATCTTTCAAAACAGCTCTACATCCCATAAAGGTCAATGGAATTAAGGTGATGGACTATCATTAAGAAAAATGGCAGCTTGAGAAAGTAATATTTCTTTCACTCTGCTCATTTGGACTGAGGTCTACAGCTGCTTCTCTCTGTGTGCTCTCTGCTTCCTGACACAATAAGGCACCAACATTTTTCTCTGAGTGCAGATTCACTTCATTGTCATTGTGACATTTAAAAGGCAATAACCATTTTAAAAATGGCATTTTAACAAATGGCAAATCTGACCTCATGTTGAGAACAATAGATGAAAAAAGAGCCTTTATTAGAGAAAATTTGAAGCAATAATCGCTACCAACGAACCAAAAAATCAAAGAAGGCAAAAAATAGTAATTTGTAGTGAAAAATTTAATATTTAAATTTATTTGCTGTCTAGAAGAAAAAGAAGAGAAAATACGGTGTGCTCGTATGAATTGGAATGAATGTAGAAATGAAGGAAGACACACAGAGTATATTTCTTCAAGGAGTCACACAATTAAATTTGGTAGAAGATCAGGGGAATAAAATTCAGCAGTGACAAAGAAAAAAGAAAATTGAAAGAAAGTTATAATCGAACTTGGGTCACAAAATACTCTTAGCGATGTGTGTTTACTAAATAGTGCAGTTGCACAATACATAAGAGTGCTTATCTGACTTCATTAATATTCCATACTTTATTACCATTGTCTTCATCTGAATACCATTCAGATGGTATTCAGCTAAAAAGTGTTGTCTTCCTTAAATGAGAATTTTTGTCCTTCATGGTTTGTTTCTATGCTAACTGATTCACAGTTCTCCTATAAATTAAACCCATCCTAAATTATCTTTCATATTTACTTTTTTCCTCTACTTTAGAGCACAGTTGTTCCAAAAGCAGTTTTTGGTATGAAAGGTTTTGTAAGTAAAGATGCTTTGAAATATTTCCGAATTCTTTTCCTTATTTTCAGATTTTTAATTAATTTTATAACACACTAAATAATTGTTTTCTTTATTATTTTTATTTTTTTAAAGGCACAAGAAAATCAGTAAGTTAAATTAGAAAGTGTGGATGTGGGTGGATTTATTTAAGATAGCATATGCAGAAAAAGAGAAACTAGACCCTTATACATGAAGAAGATGCATTTTACAAACAAGGGAAAATATCAGAGCGTGGCAGGAGGTCCCACTTCAAAGAACATAGTTTCTTTTTGCTGAGTTTTTTGCCTAATGGTGCTGCCTCTTTAAACATCAACACTGTATTAATCACAGGAAAGAGTACAGGTTGCAGATCAAGTCTGCGGGTTCCTCTCTGGTGACTTCACATAAAAGATGTCCCTCTTATCCAAGTAATTCAGGAGTGAAAAATATTACAGATGTTGAATTTATGTGAATGCTTGCTCCCTGTTTATTAACTCATCAATCTTGTGAGAAATAAAAGTACCAAACAGGCAAGTGCGCTTTTCTTATCCTGGCAGCTCAACAGGGTCTAAAAGTAATCAATATCTGTAATTACTAAATCCTTCCAGGATATTTTAACCCTTCTTTAGTAGTCTACTTCCACATCTTACTGGTTGATCAAATCCAAAGATAATTAGAAAGAATGAAGTTTAATTACTGCACTGACACCTTTCATATATTTCTCAGTCTTATTATAATTGGGTCTGTCGTAATGGCAGACTGTGTTTTTTTCCTTGTTTAATTTGATTAATTACTAGAGCTTGCTCAGTAAAAAAGCATAAGTAGAGCAGATAAGCATAAAATATGCAGAGATACCCTGTAAATAGATCTTTTTTTGCCATGCAAGTTTTTTTTGAAATTTGATTTTGATTCACATACATTTATCTCTGTGTGTGTTTGTGTTCACACAATTTTAAGAAAAATCAGAAATATTTATGAGCAACGAAGATTTTTAAAGTTTCAGGTCGCAGTGAAACATTTCTGAGAGCATTCAAAACAGAAAAAAAATTTGTTTATTTCATCCCTATTTTGCTAAATTTCTAAAAAGAAATTGCTTTTTTAAGAAGTGCCCTTAAAAAAAAAAGATTTTTTTTTCCTGTTCACTCACATTATCTGATTAAAATAGTCTTTTTTTTTTCATCTCTAAACTGTGGGAAAGGAGAATCCAGATTTCTTTTGAAGCTCTTGAAGATATTATACATCAGTTAAACAAGTTTGATGTTGGATTTTAGTCTGAGTAATTACCAGCTAAAAGTATATTTAAATAAATTATTGCAGATACTATATTAGGTAGAGTCATAATTTAGTCCTTTTAAATTAAAAATGCAAACATTGTGAGTGGCTTACCACAGACATATGCAAAGTTTAAGTGTGGTACCAGACCTCTGGATCAAAAAGAAATTCTTGTTTTACAAAGATAATGACTTGTTTAATACCTTTTTTTTGCCATTCTCATTTTCTGGTGTGACTTATGCTCATGGAGTTTTGAGTAAAAATTTTTTTCAGCACAGATATTTTAAATTAGGAGTTAATACTAATGTGGGTTTTGAGTCATTACTTTTATAAGCATTTTATTTGTCTGATTAATACAGCTATTTCTATATATAGAATAAAAACTTGAAAACGTTTTAAAAAAATTGTATTACCATGTTTTACAATTTTTTAAGAAACTTTAAGTACAATAGGCACACTTTATAACTTGAAGTCAGAGGAGGGCCAAATCAATGGACTGGGTAATTTCTGACCTTTTTTCACAATTTACATGATTTTTAAAATTCACAACATAATCAACCTATTATTCAGTATAGAAATTATGAAAAGAGTATTTTTATGTATATTATGGAAAACCAGAAAGAATAACTACTGGCTAGAAAGCTATTGCCAAAGGGCAAATATCTTAGGTTGTTGTTAGAAAGAGTAGAAATTTATTCAAATTCTAAGATCATGGCTTGGTACCAAAATGTCATTAGTACCAGCTGCAATCCAAAACCTATATATTGGAGATGTCAAACTGACCCACTGAGATGGAAGATTTGTTGGAGTTTTTATGTAGAGCCCTGCTGTGAGTAAAACTACTTATTTTATATTGAATTCAGTGGCAATCTTAGGTATGGTTGAGGGCTTCTGTTAAGGTTGTTGTTTTCCTATCTCTGTATATAATTTTAAAGCTCCTATGAATGGAAAACAAATGATTTTTTATGTCTTACTCTAATCTTTCCCTTGTCTAACATTTGACAAATGTTTCTCAATCTGCAATTTCGAACACTTTATGCTTCCAGTGGATTCTATATTAATAATGTTGTAATTTTTTTAGGTAGTTCATGTAAGACTTCTTTTTTTTTTTTTCATTTTATATTGAAAAATTAGTCAGTTTTTGTGATATTGTGTCCCGTGGTCTGTATAGAGCTTCATTCCTCTTTATATTATGGTAGGTTTATGTTTCTTTCATATGTAAAATATAGAACACATAAAAATACCTATTAAATTATGTTATAGGTTTCTTTCTGGTCCAAAATAGTTTTCATTATGTAATTCAGTAATCTAGATTAGAAACCAATTAAAAATAAATATACTTAAGGTTGAAGAACAAACTATATAAAGTTGACCCAAGCTATTTTCATAAGCTTTTAAATTTTGGAAATCTTTATTGCAAAACCTAGAATAGTTGTCTTGATTTCACAGACAGAACAATTTTTTCTTAATTTTTTGTATAATATGTACATATAGGAAGATAGCAAGTAGTTCAGATAAGTGAGATGAGACTGTGGAAGTTTTCATCACACATATACCTATTTCAAAAATATAAGACTCTCTTCCCTCTTTTGACTTAAAGTTACTTTGTGAACCACACACATATCCATGAGGATAAAATTTTAAAACAGTGGAAAGAAGTTGCATGCACTGCTCCAATAAGGCACCCACTGTAGGTCAGAAGTAAAAAAACACTCCTTGAAAGAGCAAACAAGGCAAGGAGGTGCGTACATATCAAATGGCCAGAGATTGCTTTAGGGGACTTTTTATAGGACTAGATAGAAACTCAGCATTCTGCTTTACTTCAGGAGCCTTCTTGGGTTCAAAGTTCTTGACAGGCTTAATTATTTACATGTATAGCATAATCAGTACAGACTGAAAAACTATTTGAAAAATAGCATGAAATCAGATTCTTCCATGATTGCTTTATCAACTTTCTTCCACTGGCTGTAAATGTGACATTCTTCTATGTGTGTGTATATATATGTGTGTATGTATATATCTATATGAATACAGAATTATTTAGTGCTAATAATTTTAATCCCAGCCACTACTAAATGAGACCAATAAAAAATTTGCTTTTTTTTCATTCTTTGTAAAATGTTAAGAGTTGAAGTCAGTTTCTGAATGATCTTTAAATGGAGGATTCTATCTGGGTTTGTTTCAGATGCATATAATCTCTATAACCAAAAAACTGTGTTGCTCAAGGACAAATGAGATTATTTTATTTTTAGTGAAATTAACAAGCTGTGAAAAAAAAGTCATCCGTGTTACATAGCGGCTGCCAGTTTGGAGAATTTCTACAAATGCCAGTATATGCATATAAGCCATTTCTAGTGGTGATAGCACTGCCTCTGAAGATAGACCAGCTTAAAGGTATGCATGGGGGTCTTAAAAACACATGGAGTGAAACTAAAGCTCAGTCTCACAAACTTGGAATCGCTGTTTCAGTACAAGGGAAATCTCAGGCAGAAAACAGCCTACATGTGCGTGCTACTATACATATATATGCACTTTGTGTTTCAGAGTTTATCCTGAGAGTCAAGGTTTAAAGTCAGGATAGAAAATCAGGGACTTTTAGGTTATTTATTTAGAATTTATCTGCATTAAAGAGGAAGAAGTTTAAAGCCAATGGGAAAATCAAGACAGAGTTCTAAAAATATGTGTGTCTGAAATAACCTTTCTGGTTTTAACTAATCTCAGAAGATAGTTATCAGTGTAGAGTCTATTAGGAAGCTCAGAATTAAA
Organism: Vidua macroura; assembly: GCF_024509145.1. Taxonomy (NCBI): domain Eukaryota; kingdom Metazoa; phylum Chordata; class Aves; order Passeriformes; family Viduidae; genus Vidua; species Vidua macroura. The sequence continues at coordinate 69,183,958 of NC_071611.1, forward strand.
GTTTGTAGCTGGAGTTGCAGCACATTAAATATAAGGATTCAGAGAAGGTCTTAGAACCAAAACCAAAATATTTAAATAGTTTTCTGTTAATGTTTCCACTACTTTCTTTACAAGTCTTTGTGTCATATTAAAGCTTATTTGATTACTTCTCAGGATCCAGTTCAGCCTCAGTTCCTTCCATATCACAGTATAATTATGCCTTGTAAAATACTAAATAAAATAACAGTGTGATTTTTCATCACAGTGTTACCTTCATCTTTTTTTTGCTTCAAGTTAATATCAAAATAACAGAAATATCAGAAATACCTGGCAGGTTTTTTCCTAGGTTTTGTTATTGCAGTGCTGTTTTAAGAGATTTTATAATAAGAACAAAATCAAACCACTTCAAAGAAAACATCTTATTGCTTAATTAGCTACATGGCAGAAGCAGTTGCTTTTAACTGCTCCTCAACACACTCAAAATTGTCCTATAATTTTACTTCCTTACTTTTTTAGGCAGTAATAATTCAAGAACCTATACATGTGAATGATGTAGATCTTGATTCTAGAAGTGAAAAGCTAGGGGAAAATGAAAAATTGCTCTGACTATAAAAAGCTTAAAGAAGTCTTCCAGTACCAAAAGTGGCCTGCAAGAAAGCTCTAGAGGGACATTTTGCAAGAGCATGTAGTGACAGGACAAGGGGAAATGGCTTTAAACTGAAATAAGGTAGGTTAGGATATTAGGAATTAATTCTTTAATCTGAGGCTGGTGAGAACAGGCTGACCAGAGAAACTGTGTGTACCCTGTTCCTGGAAGTGTTCAAGGCTGGGTGGGGTTTTGAACCCCCGGGTCAAGTGGAAGATGTCCCTGTCTTGGCAGAGGGGCTGGAACAAGATGATCTTTCAAGTCCCTTCCAACTGAAAACATTCTATGATACTACAATTATATAAAGATTACAGAATTTTTCAGTGTAGTTTATGAGGCTTATGTATACATATATAAATGTACACATATATATGCTATCTCAATATAGTTATATTACTCAACCAGACTGTGATGCCAGAATAGTTTCTTTTTATTCTCTTGGCTGGAGGAGCTGGGGACTGCTAAAGAAACATTCCTTTTTATCTAACAAACTGTGTGTGCTTAGGTTTAAGCATAAAATTGTAGTCTTAAAGTATGTATGTTTCTTGTTGCATAAAGATAAAGCAGAAGAGTTATCCCCTAGTTAGATGATGCTAAACACAATTCTATGAGCATGTATCAAATATTTAAGATGCCTTCCAAACCAAAGCATGCTGTGATTCTGTAAGTCTTTTGTTTGAGCTCCATCCTTTGAGTTTTCTAAAGGGAATCAATCTGAAAATCGTGCTGACAGAAATCTCAACAGATTATAGAGCTGTATTTTGAAGCTAATAAAATTTCAATCTCCCTGACAGTTGCTTCAGAATTCTTTGACCACCAACATTATTATTGTGTTGGTTACCTGACTGTACTGACCAGGCATAGATTAAAAATATTGACTCTCCAAAGCTGCAAAAGGAAAATTGATAAAACATATCAATCGGACATCAGTTAACAGTTTTGCCTTTTATTCTTTATTCAGCTCAGGCCATTACCTTTGTGAGAATAATAATGTTCACTTGTTCAAAATGTAATGCTTTTTTTATTTTGCTTTTTGAGGGGGCTGTGTGTGTGTGGTAAATACATCACTACAGGGAGCATTTTGTTTCTGCACAGGTGTAGTGGTTTTGGTTTGTTAGTTTGAGATTTCTTGGCTAATGCACTAATTAAATGTGGTGGGTTTAGTGCTGGCCAAATGCCAGTACACCTACTAAAATATACTTATTTATTTTCTGCTGTGAGATAGCATTAGGAGGAAGGCAAAGCAGGCTCAAACTTAAAACGGGTATAAAGAAAGATTTATTAACAGTTGCTAAAAGAAATAATAATAAGAATTAGAATAAAACCTTTAGAATATTTTTCCTCCCACTATGACTTTTTCTTTCCCACTACTATTTTATAGAAACAATTCAGTCGGTTTATCACCTCTAGAATAGTCTGTGTTCAGTTCACTAAGGAAGAGGAGTCCCTCTTGTCATTTTATGGAGACTTTTCCACAAGAAAACAGTTCTCTCGTGGCTTTTAATTTCCACGAATAGCAGCCACCCGGGTATCTGCGATCGTGGAGTCCCTCCCATCATTCACAGCTTTCCCACAGCTGCATTTATGGGCCATGTCAATTTATGGGGTACTATTTTAAGGATGAGCTATTCAAGAGCAAATGTTTCTCTTTATCTATCTCTGAGATCATCTCCATCTCTGGGAACAGAGGTCTTCTGCTGAGGAAGGGGAACAGAGGGTCTTCATCACTCTTCTCTCTCTGTTCAAATTTCTACTTCAACATCTGTTAACTTTAGCATAGATGCCTTTGCTCATATCTACAATTTGAATGCTTCATCTGTTTATAATTTCAATAAGTTACAGGGAAAAAGAGTCTGATGTATCAATTACATTCTTCTCCATGGCTTCACAAGAGGCCTTTAGTCTAAACTTAAACTATCTCCTCATTCTCCTTCTATCTGGGACTTGACTCTTTTCTTTATTAACCTTGGTCTTTACGTTGATCTTCTACATGTCTTCAGTTTGTCCTTTTATCTCACCTGAGGGAGGACTGAAGGTATACAAGTCCTACTTGTGTACTGAAAGTGTTAATATATTGCTCCAGGCCTGCAGACGGTCACGTAATCCCTGCCAGGCAGGACTGAAGCAGTCACGGTGATGGATTTTTAGATCGTATTGGAGGGGTTGTGTCAGGATCTTAGGGGGCCTGGCTAGAATGGTTGCACCTGCTCTGGCTGCATGGCTAGTCTCTGGCCTCTGCTGTGTTCATTTCCAGCCACGGGGCTGTTTTCTGTGTGGGCTGCAGAGCCGCCTCTGGGATTTTTCAGTGGCTTTGCTGGGGGGAGGGCCAGGATCTCAGCAGCCAGGCTAGGACTCAGCAGCCTGTTATGAACAAGTTCAGTATGGTTAGAGCTGTTAATACACTTACAGTTGTGATAAGCTAATTGTGTTAATAAATGTTAAACCCTTGATGTACCCCCCACTGTAAACCCCCTCACATACACCCTTGCTGTACCCCTCACTGTCAATTCCTTTACATACACCCTTGCTATATTCCCACACTGTTAACCCCCTTACACACCCTGGTTGTACCCCCCCTTGTGCCCACCCCACTGTTAACCCCCTCACACACACCCTGGTTGTACCCCCTTCTCCTGTACCCTTATTGAATCCCTCTGGTATTGCCTCTGCTGCGCCCCAAAATGGCAGCTGGAAATGGTCCCGGGTATATGCAAATTAAGCAAAGCTCAAGAAAACTCAACAAAAGACCCTAGAAACAATGAGCCAATCTAAAATTTGGAAAACTAAGTGACTAGACCTACTGGGGAGAAGTCGCTCTACCCCACCAACAGAGTTTTGGAGGTCACCACCACCTAGTGTAACTGGACTAGAATGAGGACCCTAGCCAATGAGCCAGAAGATGTCTTTCTAGGCACACCCATGAGGATGGAAGCCCCAGTTCCGCTGTGAAGCAGAACTGATCACCTCCTCCTCTGTGTCACCAAAGGGAGCAGCGGCGCTGTGTGTTAAACCCCTCGGGCCCCCACCCAGAGCTGATCACTTAATAAAGGCCTTAAAAGGGAGCTGGTCTCCTGGCACATTTATTTCAAGCCGATGGCCTCCCCTCCCCATGCCCAGGAGCCACTGGGGCCCGGCCTGGCAGGACAGGGCCTGATGAGCTCCCCGGAAAGGGGCCCAGCCCTGCAGCAGGGGTCACCCGGCCTGGCCAAGACAGGAGGGCCAGGCTGGCTTGGTTACATGTTCCCAGACTGGAAAGAAAAGACAGAAATTCCTAGGGTTTGTTTGGTTTAAAATGTGAATCTCACAGAGGCAGATCTAGTTTTTAATTTGCTATTAAAATGCTTATTCTCAAAGCTAGCCAGCAATTGGTTTTGCTAAGCACAAAGGAAGTTTTCAGCATTTCCTATCAGAAAAAAAATCACTTCTGTGGCTCCAGTGGAAAACCAGCACAACGGGGTACTTGCCTGGCTTTACAATTGAGAAAGATTAATATAGTACTTTGCTTTCAGGACAATTTAGAGCTTGCATGCTAAAAATAGTAGGAGACAAAGCGAATCAATCAGAAAAAAAAGTAGACTTTTAAAAAGAACGTCAAAAATAAATATATTTGCCCTAAAAAACAACCTATTCCAGTGCCTCACCACCATTACAGTAAACAATTTCTTCCTAATATCTAATCTAAACCTACTCTCTTTCATTTTGAATTCATTCCCTCTTGCTCTGTCACTACATGATCTGGTGAATAGTCTCTTGCCATATTTCATGTGGGCTTCCTTCAGGTTCTGGAAGGCCACAATTAGGTCACCTAGTAGCCTTTTTTTCTCCAGGCTAAACAACCCCAAGTCTCTCAGTCTTTCCCCATAGAAGAAGAGCTCCATCCCCCTGATGACCTTGGTGTCCCTGCTCTGGACTGTCTCCAGCAGCTCCGTGTCCTTTCTCTGCTGGGACCCAGAGCTGGAGGCAGCCCTGCAGGTGGGGTCTCACCAGAGTGGGGCAGAGGGGCAGAATCCCCTCCCTTCCCTGTTGCCCACAGGGCTTTGGATACAGCCCAGGACACACTTGACTCTCTGGCTGGGAGTGCCCATGGCCAGTTCTTGTCTAGTTTAAAGCTCTGCCAATGAGCACTGCTAGTTCCTGCACAGACTCTCTCACTGAACAAGGCTCCCCTGTCTGATGACAGGATTCCTGGTGCTTTGCAGGCCATTCCATTGTCAAAAGCACAAAATTTTGGTGGTGACACAAGCTGTGGAGCCATGTATCCTAACTTCTTGGTGGTTTTCCTATCCCAAGTCTGAAGGAAGCAGCAGGCGTCCCTGTAGATTGTGCCTGTTTGTCATATTGGGCTCTCTCTTCCTCTTAGAAGGGAGTAATTTATTACTATAACCCATCTCCACTTCCTCTTGGAAGCATATTTGATACAGGAGATTGATCTTTCTGATTGTGGTGACACCTCTGATGTAGCTGTACCTTCATCATCTTTAGGCTAGTCTTCCCCGTACAAAGCCTCCTACCTGTTGTGCAGAGGCACCTTGTGGGGTGCTCAAAGAAGGATTTTGTTTGCCATTACAAGCATAGACTACCCTCCATTTGCTCCTTTCTTCACAAATTGTACCTGCTCCTTGCTGGGGGATGAACAGAGGAACCCCTTGTTCCTGAATTTTTTTTGGTGGCTACTCCTGGCTACTCCTGAAACCTCTTGGTCCCATAAGTCTATGTCCCTTTCTGAACCTATAATACTCTACCTTTCTTACATCATCCCATAGCTCTGCTACCAGGCTGAGCAGGTCATTCACCTGGTAACATCTGACAAAACTTCTGTCTCTGCTACAATCCAGTGAAAGGCTTAGGCACTCCCTACAGTCTGAAACCTGGACAACTGCATGCCTTTTGGGTACTCTGTCTAGCTCCTTCTTAGAGAAAAATAAAAAAAAAAAACCTTTATTTTTCAGTTTCAAGTCCTAACATGTGAAAGAAAAAGTCCATAGGACAGAGGAAGAGCAGAATCTTGAGGTTTTCCTCGCATACAGTTATTTCAGGATAGCTGATTTAGAGAAACCACAGAAATGACAAAAAAAAAAAAAAAAAAAAAAAAAAGAAAATAGCAAAAGTCCAAAATAACATAAAAACAGGCACATATTCACCTCTGACTTTTTCCTATCATTAAAAAAATGTTGCCTTTGGATGACCTCAGTTAAAATATGAGTAATAAAATTTGGAAAGTTTCAGCATGGAGATATGGATGCCTGAAGATATTTGTTTCAAATATGTGTAATTATTTTACCTTGATTCCTAGGTATGGACTTTACCTGTTCTAACTTGAGAGAAATCAAAGTACTTTAAAACTATTTTTCTGTTTCTTTCAATAAGCAGAGTAAAATATTCAGTGCTGTATAGATGAACAGTCTCCACTTTTACCTCTTAAAGCTCAAAAGGACCAACTCTCAAGCAAATTGCAAGAAAAAATGTCCATCTTTTTGGTGAAATCCTCAACTGGTTATTTGGCATAGGCATTAAATATTTTAGGCTATTTTGTCTACTTTAAAATAGCAGTGGATTCAGGCAGGGCTTTTTTTATTAAAGAGATATATTAATGCATAGAAACTAGGTAGTAATATCCCAAACCTACATAGTACTATTCTACTTGCAATTTGGCCATGTGTTTGAATTTTAAAAGAATTCACCAATTTATCAGTTGTACAAAACTGTGGAAAAATCCCTTTGATTTATTCAAAAGAAAATAAGCATATAATGGGACACAAAATAAATGGAAGACTACCCATCTCATTCAACCAGTTCAAATTTGTTTGAGCAAATAAAACTAATGGATGAAAAAATGAGCTAGTAAATAAGAAAATTTTAGAGTAGTTTTCAGGTTACCTGCTTGCTGAGAGGTCTCCTCTTGTGATTTGGTCATTTAGAACCTGGCAAGCTCATTTCCTAACATATAACTGAGGTTGTGAATGCAGATACCTTGGAAATTAAGAGTTGTTCTCACAATTTCCTTTAGCATTACTTAGTGAATTGCACTGCCACATGTAGCCCGAAGGTCATAGTCATGCTAATTTAGACATTATTTATGCTTCCCATTCTTTTCCCTGAAGCACTGGCAGAAATACTCCAGTTTTGTGCTAATAGAGCAGGTGTTTTGTACACTTTGAACAGAACACTTTTAAGCCAGGCTGCATCAAACTGGGACTTTCACAGAGAATCACATTAATTCTGCTGGGGGAAGAAAGGTGATAAACAAAAATAAAGAAATGTAATGCTACCTCTCTGAGATCCATTTAGTCAGTAATCCTCTGAAATTAGGGAGCACCATCTGATTTATCAGAATCATAGCAGTAAACTGTTAACTGTTACAGGGAGATTAATCCTAATGTAAACTATATTTTAAGTTATTCTTTTGGTTATCATTATCATATGTGCAGAGTCTCCGTACATACAGATCTCAACTGAAAGACAGTGACTGAACATGAGTCAAGCATCTGTAAAGCAATGCAATTTCATTGCATTTAAATGAACAATTGTCTACACTCAAAAAAAAAAAAAAATCTGTAGTACCTATCTCTAAGTATTCTTTTTAATAAAAAGTCCACAGTTTCAGCAATAAGGACATGCTTTCATGAGTTTCCTTATGAAGTCTCTTTTACAGAGTTTTGAGTGTTTGCGTAGTGGAAATAGGTGTAAGATGCTCTACATACAGAAAATGCTCCGGATTATTTATTTGGTAAGCGCACGGGTTACTATTGATGCTACAGAAAGATATTTAAAGAAGTAAGTATTTCTCCTAAAACATTGGTAGAATCTTGATAGAAATTTTAAGAGTGTACTAACAAGTCTCCCAGTTGTAGGCTATTGGGAAAGAAAATGTGGACATAAATAACCAGCTGTAGTACTATTGCATTCACTGCCTGTTGGTTAGAGTCAGGAAAGCAAAATTACTTGGGCCAGACAACCATTTCCTCCTTTCATTTTCATAAGTATCCCTTAACAATAAGAAAGCCTGATTAATAACAAGTTGTACCACCTGACATTGTGTGGTTGTGACCAGTCACCTGGTCATGCTCATGGAGGAATTCTTTCCCTAAAAAATCATGGCAGCTGATGCACTTTAGTATTTGTTTGATTAAATAATTGCCTGAGGAGAGAGAGTTTGGTCAAACACCAGAGTTTATCAGTAAGAAATTAAAGATAGTTGCTTTAACCTTGGAGACAAAAGACTAGAAAAGAATATTACCCAGGCATGCATGATACTCAGGATTTTATTGGTGGAGTAACGCTTATAGGAGAAATGGATGAGGTGGATTGACTTTTAGAGAAATAGAAATATCTCTTCCATAGGGAAGATATATCACCTTGCCCCCTTTATACAAAGCGTGAGGAGGTCAGGGATATTTCAATGATGTCCTATTCCCAAAAAAATGTGGTGATGTTTTTATATGATTGCTGGAACCAACTAAAAACATGACACAAGAATGTGAAGTAAAGAACTTCCTGTCCTTTGTATTGAAGCTAGCAGCAGTTCAAATTAAGCTAGCAGCAGTTCAAATTAACCACATAAATTCTTACACAAGTCACTGTTATTTGTCTGCTCACCTGATTCAAGGTATTTCAAGCTCATGAATGGACACTCTTAAAATATTTTAGATATCTAAATAAGTTATTAGAAACAGCAGCTAGTATTCCAAAGTAAGGTTTGAGTATAAGTTGTAGAGGTTCTGTTCAAAAAGAGAAAAATAATTTTTTCTCAGAAAAATTTTATGGAAAGCTACTTTCATGTTAATTTCATTTCTAAAACAGTAAAAATTATGAAGGATATAAAAATCTGTGAAAGATAAAATAAACCCCACAAATATTAGAACTTCCAACTACTTCTTACCTCACTCTTGGAAAAGTTTTAAATGTGTAGTTAAGCTGATACATCTTTGCATGTTTTGTGACTACACAAATTTCCTGCTCTCTGTTACAGTATATGCTTTTAGCATGATACATAACCACTTTGCTCTCTCAGACCTAGGTGCAGAGCAATCATCACTACAAATATGGCTTTGAAACAGAATTGCTTTATTTTAATTTTGCTTTGGTGATGTTTCCTGACATGTTTTCCAGTTACATTAACATTCCTGTTTTCTACCTCTTTGTTATCTTTACTTAGTCAATTCTAACTCATTCTTACTGGTGGTGCCAGTTGCAACTCCAGTCTTTCTCCAACAGATATTGGAAACAGGTTGCTTGCGTTTGTCTGCTCTTGATACCTCCAAGAATACCCATGGGTCAGCCAATCTTGATTTTTTGAAAGTTCACTGAGGATAAAACAACTGAAATGAAATAAAGAGAATGTTAAAAACCAAGTTAATCTCAAGGCCAATTTAATAGGAAAAAGTTTAAAAGTAAAAAAATTTAAAAGTTAGGACAAAAAATTTACACTCAGTTATCTAATAGAAATGCCAGTACTATTACAAAAACATATTTTCCAAAACTTTGGTCCATTAAGGAAATGAAAAGATGTTGAGAATATAAAAAATCTATTGAGTGTGGAATATGGGGCTATATTTTTTAAAGTTGTTAAGGCTTATGTTCACCAGAAGGCCTTGTTGGAAAGGCACAGCTGCAGGCTGGACAGTTGGAAGTCACTTGGGAGGTGAGAAGCAGTGATGAGGAGGAGCACATGGGCAGCATATGAACATGAAGCTGACTGGGTTATAGGATGCATGGCCAGCAGCACTGCAGCTGAGCCAGCCAGTGGGTGCCCTTCTTCTGTTAAGTTCTGGTTTTGTCCAGTTGAAATTAAAAGTACAAAAGGAGGGTGATTTCTACAACAAAGTGATCTTCAGATACATAAGGAAGTCCGTGTCGCTTTGTTTCCTGTTGCTACAATTGAGTATTGTTCACAAACTTTGCTAAATTTAGTACTCATAAGCTACACACGTAGTAGTCCTAGTATACACAGAAATCTTTATGACTGGAATTCTCAGGAATCTAGAGCTAAAAATCATAGTCTGACAGAGGTCAGATGAAAAACAAACAAATATATGAACAAACCTAAGAATTACTGGATGCTGCAAATTAAAACCAATGAGACTTTAATGTCTTTAAAGCATATTCAGATCCTGTGGGCTAGCAGAGGAATACTCTGTGAAGTTCAGAGAGATGTTATATAGATAACACATAGTGTCAGATGATAACCAGAGCACAATTTCTGCTCCAGTTCATAAAACCTGACAGTGCCCTTTGAAAAACTTCTCTGTTGTTCAGATGTACAGGATAAGACAGAATTTTATTACACCAGTTCTTCAGAGAATCATTGTGAACCTTTCTCTTGTTTGGTGTGAACATACAGGGGTCTTGTAAGGCAGGAAGTAGTTGGAAAAGGAATCTCAGAATGTGAGGACTGTTTTTTCTTCTTTTTTTCTCAGTAGAAATGTTCTCCAAATAATCCCATTGAATAGCATCCTGAGGGCAGTCTTTTTCTTCTGACTGATTTTTTTGGAGACCAATTTGAAATGCTTGTTGTATTTATTTGTGATTAGTGTAAGGAGATATACCTTTAACTTTTGGATAGTGAGAAGAGGACTATCAAAACAACACCAGCAATTGAATCAGAATGATTCTACCTGCAAATAATTTAGAAAGCTTTCTTTGTATGCCTTAAGAGGTTATGAAAAGTTATTTAACTTCTCAACTTGGCATACAGTTGAAGTCAAGATGGAATATTAGTGTCTGGTGATTCCTAGTGGATATTAAAACAATCTTTTTTTTTCCTCTGTCTATAGCAATTAATAGTATTTACCTAATGTTAAACCAAAATAAAAGAGAATATTAATCTGGTGGTTGAAAAAAAACTTGAAAGCCTTGTAGAAATCTCAGTAATTTTGAGAGGAAATCAAGATGGCCTGCAGATGAGGATAGCACTGAAACTTCAGCATGGCCATACAATAAACCATGAAAAAGAGAGCTGTTTGAGGTTTTTTTTTTTTTTTTTTTTTTTTTTTTTTTGCTGTCTGATCCAGAGTGGATAGGTTTGAAGGTGACACCATTTTTATTTTTCCAAGAATGATAGAAATTATCCACTTCTCAAAATTTTAATGAAAGATTTATGACAGTGAGCTACCTTTCAGGAGCTGGCAGTGGCTGATGGTGAAACAACAATAATCCTTGGCAACTGGGAAAAAATCATAGCCTATTAATATAAAACCTGCAGAACAGCAACATAGATAAACAAAATATTTGAAACTTTTGAATTTTTCTTTCTGACTCAGAGGAATGGAGTGATGACCTTAAATTTGGACGATTTTTCAGACCTAAAGTAAACCTGATCTGAAATGGATATTTTGTGTTAATTTGTCTTAAGTACACATATCATCAATAACATTCTAGCATATGATGTAGTTTCCTTTTGTATGAAGGGTACATTTATGAGAGGTTTTACATATTTTCTCTTCTAATCCCAACTTTCATTTAAATTGCCAACAAAGTATCTCTTGAAGATGTAGGTGAAATATCTCTAAAAATGCAAGTAAAAGTAAGACCCCCTTGAATTATTTACAACAAAAGAGGGAGGGAGAAGAACAAAAATAACTGCAGTAGTGTAAGTAGAGCAGGTAAATATATGACACGAATGATTAGTGAGTATGTCAGTGATACTTTCAGTACAATAAGAACAGATTATGAAGTATATTAGTGCAGCTTTCCAAAAGTTTTATTTTATGAAATGCAGAGTGATGATCTACTATGTCAGTTCAGCTGTCACTGTGGTAGTAATATAAAGTTAATATCCTATGGGTCCAGACAGAAATTTACAAAACGCATAACAACAAAATTAAAGGCCTTCCATGCTTGTTTTCTTACTTTGCAATAATACACTAAAAATGATGTCTGATGACTGTCCAAATACCTTTCAAGACGCTATGCATAAAATACAAAGACTTTTTTCCTTAAAGTGTCTAAATTCATTGCAAGAGCCCTTCCCTTCCCTTCCCTTCCCTTCCCTTCCCTTCCCTTCCCTTCCCTTCCCTTCCCTTCCCTTCCCTTCCCTTCCCTTCCCTTCCCTTCCCTTCCCTTCCCTTCCCTTCCCTTCCCTTCCCTTCCCTTCCCTTCCCTTCCCTTCCCTTCCCTTCCCTTCCCTTCCCTTCCCTTCCCTTCCCTTCCCTTCCCTTCCCTTCCCTTCCCTTCCCTTCCCTTCCCTTCCCTTCCCTTCCCTTCCCTTCCCTTCCCTCCCCTTCCCTCCCCTTCCCTTCCCTTCCCTCCCCTTCCCTTCCCTTCCCTTCCCTTCCCTTCCCTTCCCTTCCCTTCCCTTCCCTTCCCTTCCCTTCCCTGAACTTCCCTGAACTTCCCTGAACTTCCCTGAACTTCCCTGAACTTCCCTGAACTTCCCTTCCCTTCCCTGAACTTCCCTTCCCTGAACTTCCCTTCCCTTCCCTTCCCTGAACTTCCCTTCCCTTCCCTGAACTTCCCTTCCCTGAACTTCCCTTCCCTGAACTTCCCTTCCCTTCCCTGAACTTCCCTTCCCTTCCCTGAACTTCCCTTCCCTGAACTTCCCTTCCCTGAACTTCCCTGAACTTCCCTGAACTTCCCTGAACTTCCCTTCCCTGAACTTCCCTGAACTTCCCTGAACTTCCCTGAACTTCCCTTCCCTGAACTTCCCTGAACTTCCCTGAACTTCCCTGAACTTCCCTTCCCTGAACTTCCCTTCCCTTCCCTGAACTTCCCTTCCCTGAACTTCCCTTCCCTGAACTTCCCTGAACTTCCCTTCCCTGAACTTCCCTTCCCTGAACTTCCCTGAACTTCCCTTCCCTTTTTTATGCTGCTAAGGAGATTTTTTAATACTTTCCTTGTAAAAAATTATTTTCTTAAGTCATTCTATATTCCTACTTCCTCATAATGTCTTTCTGTATAACCAATTGCAACATTCAGTTTCTTTCAACATTTGTATAAAAAAAATCAAATTAATATTCCACTACTAGCACATGTGGCAATATTCAGCTACCTTATGTATAAGACATATCTAATCTTAATACCAGCATAAACAATACCTTAATACATGAATATATTTTTGTAGCTCAGACCTGTACTGTAGTGAATCTAAATGTAACATCAGATTTAGGCAATTTTATTGAGAAATAAATCTTAACTTATTTCCAGATTGCTAAACACTCTTTTTTTTTTAATAAATATACTCTCATATCAGCTACATTTATTTTCTAACAATTAGTGTATTTCTTTTCACCTATAAATGAATCCTGTTTGCCAGTCACATTATAACAACTATACACACACTATCACAACTATAACAACTAATGACAGAAATCTTACAAATATCCCAGTCATCTATAATTCATGACAATTGAAGAACTAATGTAATAGAATATTGTTCTTCATCTTGAATAATGGACAATTTTAGTTGCATAGTATTCTTTTCTGTCTCATGTTCTGAGACTTTTTTTAGTAGAATTATGCAGTGCTAAAGTAACAGGGAGAGCCTGATGGAGTTCTATTGGAATTTTCCGTTAACGTTATGGACATTTAATGAATGTCTTCATTAGATATTGTTATTAGCAGGAATGATGCACAAATAAAATCAGGCCCTATGTGCACAGAATGCCTCATTAGAATTCACTGTGGGATATAGATAAAAATGCCTCAGTTAACCTTATATGAGAAAAAAATTTTACTAAACAAGAACATACAATCTATCAGAATAAAACAACATGCTTTTGGACCTTTTATTTTCAATTGAACTTACAATATTGGTTTAAATTTCCCTGCTTTTGGTATAATTTTGCATGATGAAATTTGTGGAACCTTCCTGTTCTAAGAAGGTGTAATCTGATCTTAAAACTCCTCCCGTGGGACACCTGATAAAACCCCAGGGCCCTGGGTCTGCCTCCTCTCTCTGCTCCCAGCTCTGGGCTCTCTGGGTTTTGCTCAGGCACCCAGGCCTCTGCTCCCCTGCTCCCCCTGGCACAGGGGGAGGCAGGGGGGGAATAAAATGGACTCTCCTTCTAAACAACAGCCTTGTCTTGTCTGTTTTCCCTATCACTGTTGTGGCCTCCCTGGATCATGATCGTCACTGTAGCCACACGCTGCTACAGAAATTAACTTCCTACTAATCATTTGAGTTGTGAAGTGTTAACAAACACAGCAAGGTATTTTGTGTATGCCTGCCCTTTTCTGTCTCTTCCTAAGCTTAAGTTTAGTGGGGTGGGTAGGGTGGAGAGGAATATAAACCTAAATGCTGCATTATTATGCTCATTGGGTTTTTTCCCTCTATCTTATGTGACAGCACATATGAAAACTTCGTATGCACAGCAAGTAATTAATCAGAGAATCATAGTACCATAGAGAGACCATAGAACAGTTTGGGTTGGAGGGGACCATCCAAGATCATCTAGTCCAACCTTCACAATGTATTGGGAGAATCACCTCCCTTAAAATGTTGGTCACTCTTGATGTAGCCCAGGATATGGCTAGCTTCCTGAGCTTCAAATGCACATTGCTGAGTCACATCCATTTTTTCAAACACTACTGTTCCCAAGTCCTTCTCTTCAGTGTTGCTGTCCCAATACATTCACCTCCCTGTGTTGATACTGGGGATTGCCCCAACCTCGCCCGTGGTCTTGTTGAACTCCATGAGGTTTGCACAGGCCCACTCCTCAGGCCTGCCCAGGTCACTCTGGATGGCATCCCCTCCCTCTGGTATGTCAACTGCACCACTCATCTTGATGTCATTTGCAAGTGTGCTGATGTGTGCACTCAATCACACTGTCCATGTTGTTGATAAAGATATTAAATAATTTTGGTGCCAGTGCAGACCCTTGAGATCTTTGGACAAATCTGGTAACCCAAATGCGGGAGCAGTTGTCAAGGCCTCCTTTAGTTTGAGGAAGGCCTCCTTCTGTGGTTTGCCCCAGGTAAATGCCTGTGTCTTCTGGGCCTCATACAGGGGTTTTGCAATTAGTCCATAGTCCATGATCCACAGGCGGCACCACCCTGTCATCCCAAGGAAGACTCACAGCTCGTGTAGATTCTGGGGCTCTGGAATGGCACAAATGGCATTGTGAGCCATTCAGGTGCAGGAGGTGGAGCTTCTTTATAGGAGGTGGTGGCTCATTATAAGAGACCTCTGGGGAGCACGGCGAACAGGAGCAGGCAAACAGGGTCACAGCAGTTTGCACAGCAGTTCGCGCAGGCAGGGCAAGCAGGCAAGGTTGCAGGTTCTTGCTAGTCAGGTGAGGTGTTTTCATTGGTTGCTTGACTTCAGACTTTCTCCTAGTAATGATTTTAACCCGGTCAAAATCTGTGGTTGGTACAAATGTACGTGACCACGTGAAGCCCTTCAAAAAGGATGTGTCTGTACAGACCCATTCCTGTGTGGAGTGTTTGAGCTTATCAATGGCTTCAGGGGGAGCTGTGGAGGAGGCCTGCCTACAGTGTGAACAAGTGAATGACCTCCTTTCACTGGTGGCCAAGCTTAGGGAGGAAGTTGAAAGATTAAGGAGTATCAGGGATAGTGAAAGGGAAATAGACTGGAGTTCAGCCCTTGCATCTTTAAAGGAGGACCACCAAGAGGCAGAGGACTCCTATGCCTCTCACTCTCAGGCAATAGAGGGGCATCTGGTAGATGAAGGGGAGTGGAAATGCGTCCCTGCTCGGGGAGGTAACAACAAAAATCCCTCCTGCCCCCCATCCCCTAGCCAGGTGCCACTTCAGAATAGGTATGAGGCCCTGGATCTAGAGAGCCAGGCAGATGATTTAGAAGAAAATTATCTGCCCAGTGAACTTCCCAATTACGACTCATCTAAAAAATTGATTACCACCTCTAACATCTAGAAGAAAAGGAGGGTAATTGTAGTGGGTGATTCCCTTCTGAGGGGGACGGAGGGCCCCGTATGTCAGCCAGACTCATCCCACAGGGAAGTCTGCTGCCTCCCTGGGGCCCAGGTACGAAACATCACTGAGAGACTTCCTAGGCTGATTCAGTCCTCTGATTATTACCCACTGCTGATACTCCAGGCTGGCAGTGATGAATTGAAAGGAGGAGTGTCAAGGCACTTAAAAGGGAGTTTAGGGCACTGGATCAAGTGGTTGATAGGACAGGTGCACAGGTAGTGTTCTGCTCAGTCCCTTTGGTGGCAGAAAAAAATAATGAAAGAAATAGGAGAACTCACATCATTAACAAGTGGCTCAAGGCTTGGTGTCATTGGTAAAATTTCAGATTCTTTGATCATGGGGCAACTTTCACGGCGCCTGCTCTACTGGAATCAGATGGGATACATCTCTCTGTCAAGGGCAGAAGGTTTTTAGCTCATGAACTGGCAGACCTTGTTGAGAGGGCTTTAAACTAGGTTTGAAGGGGGAAGGGGATGCAGCTGGGCTGTCTGTCAGGCCCAAGGATGGCAAGACTGTGTTAGGGGAGAAATCATTCACCCAGCGGAGGTGCATGTACACCAATGCATGCAGCACGGGTAACAAACAGGCAGAGCTGGAGGCCATGGTGCAACAGCAGAACTATGATATTGTTGCCATCACAGAAACGTGGTGGGATGACTCACAGAGGTGGAGCACTGCACTGGATGGCTACAAGCTCTTCAGAAGAGACAGAAAAGGGAGAAGAGGTGGAGGGGTGGCCTTTTATATTAGGGAAGTTTTGGATGTCATAGGTATTGAAACTAATGATGACAAAGTTGAGTCCCTATGGGTAAGAATTAAGGGCAAGGCCAACAAGGCCAACAAGGCTGACATCCTCCTGAGAATCTGCTATCGTCCACTCAACCAGGATGAAGAGTTGGACAACTTATTCTATAAGCAACTGAACAATGTTTCAGGATCATAAGCCCTTGTTCTTGTAGGTGACTTCAACCTACCAGACATCTGCTGGGAACTTAATACAGCAGAAAAACAGCAATCTAGAAAGTTTTTAGAGTGTGTGGAAGATAACTTTTTGTCACAACTGGTGGGCCAGCCCACCAGGGGAGGGACTATGTTGGACCTGTTGTTCACAAATAGAGATGGACTGGTGGGTGATAGAGGCTGGAGGCTGCTTGGGGCACAGTGATCTTGAAATTATAGAATTTCCCGTGGTGAAATAAGGAGGAATACCAATAAGATCTCTACACTGGACTTCCGTAGGGCAGACTTTGGCCTATTTAAGAGACTTATTCAGAGAGTCCCTTGGGAAACAGCCCTTGAAAACAAAGGAGTCCAGTCCTTCAAAGCAGAGATCTTGAGGGCACGAGAACAGACTGTCCCTGTGTGCCAGAAGATGAGTCAACGAGGCAAACGTCCAGTCTGGATGAGCAACGAGGTCTTGAAGGAACTTAGAAATAAAAAAAAAGATGTATCATCTTTTTAAAGAGGGATTGATTTCTCAGGAAGAATTTAAGGGAGCTGCTAGGGCATGTAGAAAAAAAAATTAGGAAAGCCAAAGCTCAGTTTGAACTTAATTTGGTAACTTCTGTTAAAAATAATAATAAAAAAAGTTTTTACAAATATATTAATAGTAAAAGGAAGGGTGTAACCGACCTCTGTTCCTTATTGAATGAGGCAGGCAACCTAGTAACTGAAGATGAGGAAAAGGCGGAAATGCTTAATGCCTTCTTCGCCTCAGTCTTTAGTGGTAAGACAGCTTGTCCTCAAGACAACTGTCCTCAGGGGTTGGTAGGTGGTGCCAGGGAGCAGAATGGTCCTCTTGTTATCCAAGAAGAGGCAGTCAGAGAACTGCTGGGGCACTTAGATATTTATAAATCAATGGGACCAGATGGGATCCACCCTAGGGTGATGAGGGAGCTGGCAGATGAGCTTGCGAAGCCACTCTCCATCATTTATCAGGAGTCGTGGCTCACTGGTGAGGTTCCAGACAATTGGAAACTGGCCAATGTGACACCCGTTTACAAAAAAGGTAGGAAGGAGGATCCTGGTGTTTACAGGCCAGTTAGCCTGACCTCAGTACCAGGTAAGATAATGGAGCAGTTCATACTGAGTGCTATCACACAGCACTTACAGGATGGCCAGGGTATCAGACCCAGTCAGCATGGGTTTACAAAGGGTAGGTCATGTCTGACCAACCTGGTCTCCTTCTATGACCAGGTGACCTGTCTGGTGGATGCAGGAAAGGCTGTTGATGTTGTCTGTTTAGACTTCAGCAAGGCCTTTGGCACTGTCTCCCACAGCACACTCCTGGAGAAGCTGGCAGCCCACGGCTGGGACAGGAGTACTCTTTGCTGGGTTAGGAACTGGCTGGATGGCTGGGCCCAGAGAGTGGTGGTGAACAGTGCTGCATCCAGCTGGGGCCAGTCACCAGTGGTGTCCCTCAGGGGTCTGTGCTGGGACTAGTTCTATTTAATATTTTTATAGATGATATGGATGAAGGCATTGAGTCCTTTGTTAGTAAATTTGCAGATGACACTAAGCTGGGAGCTTGTGTTGATCCATTGGACGGAAGGAGGGATCTGCAGAGAGACTTAGATCAGTTGGATGGATGGACAGAGTCCAACAGCATGAAGTTTAATAAGTCTAAGTGCCGAGTTCTACATTTTGGCCACAAAAATCCCATACAACGTTACAAGCTGGGGCCAGTGTGGCTGGACAGGGTTCAGGCAGAAAGGGACCTGGGGGTGTTGGTCGACAGCCGGTTGAATATGAGCCAGCAGTGTGCCTTGGTGGCCAAGAAAGCCAATGGCATCCTGGCCTGCATTAGGAATAGTGTGGCCAGCAGGAGCAGGGAGGTCATTCTTCCCCTGTACTCGGCGCTGGCGAGGCCTCGTCTTGAGTGCTGTGTCCAGTTCTGGGCCCCTCAGTTAAAGAAGGACGTTGAGTTGCTTGAGCGCATCCAGAGGAGGGCAACAAGGCTGGTGAAGGGCTTAGAATACGAGCCCTATGAGGAACGTTTGAAGGAGCTGGCGTTGTTTAGCCTGGAGAAGAGGAGGCTTAGAGGTGACCTTATTGCTCTCTACAACTTCCTGAAGGAGGTTGTAGACAGGTGGGGGTCGGTCTCTTCCACCAGGCAGCAACTGACAGAACAAGAGGACACAGTCTCAGGCTACGTCAGGGAAGGTATAGGCTGGATATTAGGAAAAAAAAATTTCAACGAAAGAATAATAAAGTACTGGAATTGTCTTTCCAGGGAGGTGGTGGAATCACCATCTCTGGATGTGTTTAAAAAAAGACTGGACATGGCACTTGGTGCTGTAGTCTAGTTGAGGTGTTAGGGCATAGGTTGGACTTGATGATCTTAGAGGTCTCTTCCAACCTCATTATTCTGTGATTCTGTGATTCTGTGAAATAGCTTGAATACGGTTAGTACCCAGTTTTCACTGCCCTTGTGAGATTTCACATCCCGGGTAAATCACAGTCTGTCGGGCAATTTGTGCTTTTTCTGTAGACACCTTATATCCTCCCATTCCCAGTGAATTTAAAATCTTGATTGTTACCTTAATGCAGGTTGTTTTATCCTCTGTGGCTATCAGTACATCATCAACATACTGTAGCAGCAAGTATTGTTCTCGATACTTGCCCATTTGCAGTCCAAATTTCCAGCTCCTTCACCAGTTGGTTTCCAAATAGGGTCAGACTGTTCTTGAATCCTTGTGGGAGCCATGTCCAGGTGAGCTGGGTTTATCTTCCATTCCCTGGATTTTCTCACTCAAAGGCAAACAGTTTCCTTTTCCAGGGGTATGCAGAAAAAGGCATCTTTTAGATCAATTGCTGTAAACCATTTATATATGTCTTTCACGGATGTCAACAATGTGTAGGGATTGGCAACCACTGGATAAATGTCTTTAGTTATTTCATTTATTGTTCTCAAATCCTGCACTAGTCTATACTCACCATTGGGTTTCCTCACTGGAAATATAGGTGTATTATATTCTGAGTCACATTCTTCTAAAATTGGTATTTCAAGAATTTGTCAATAATTTTTACTATTCCCTGCTGTGCTTCTGGTTTTATAGGATATTGTTTGACCTTTACTGCTTTTGCCCCTTCCTTTAATTCTACATGTATTGGTTGTGCTAATTTAGATTTTCCAGTATATCTGTTTCCCACACTGAAGGAATTACGGCATCTTCTACTTCCCTAGGAACAGAGGGAACCGGTTTTTCTTTAATCATTGAAATTTGTCCCATCTTTGATTCAGGTATTTTCATTAAAAGCTCCCCATTCTCAAAGGTTATTACTGCATCAAGTTTTGCCAATAAATCCCTCCCTAAAAGGGGAATTGGACACAGGCATATATAAGAATTCATGCGTTAAGACTTTATTTCCAAAACACAGATCTAGGGGTTGTAGGAATGGCTGATTCTCCTCCTTCTCTGTGGCCCCAGCTATTGTTGTTTGTCTCCAGTTTGCCCTTGGAAATCATATGCGGCCCCTGTATCCACCAGGAATTTTACTGCTTTATCGTCCAGATGTATGGTCACTAAAGGTTCCTTCGTATATCCTGTTTCTAGTCAGCTACTGTACTCTCCCAGCACCATTAATTTTGAAATATCCTGATCCTGGCTTGGCTGGTTGCCCTGGTAAAACCAGTTCGGGCACTCATTCTTCCAATGACCTTCTTGTTTGCAGTAAGCACATTGGTTAAATCCCAATCTTGATTTGGGACAACCGTTGGCTCAACTATTCCCCCGTGTCCCCTGCCAAGTCCACCACCCCTCCTCAGTCCACAGCCACCCCTGCCCCTCCCTCTGACACCTGGGTTTCCTTTCCCTTGTATTACTGCCAGGAGATTTTGCTGTTGCCTTTTACTGGGTTCTTTTCCCCTGTTATTGTATACCTTCCAGGCTACTTTGAGCAATTTATCCAGATTTCTTAATTCCTCCCTTTCTAATTTTTGCAATTTCCTCCTAATATCATCCTGCAACTGCCCCAGGAAAATGAGACCAAGCTGAATCTTTGCTTGTGGTGCATCTATTTGGAGATCTGTGTATTTTTTCGCTGCTTCCTTAAGCCTTTACAAAAACGCAGTAGGGGATTCTTTCTTCTCCTGCCTTATCTCATACAATTTAGACCAATTTTTAGTCTTAGGCACAGCATTCTGAACCCCTGTCTGGACCCACTCTTGATATTTCTTCAGCCTCCGCATATGCACAGGTGCATTAGGATCCCACCCTGGATCCTTGGTTGGAAAATTATCATCTAGACTTCCCATTATGAGCCTATTTCTGATATCCTAACTTGCCCTTTCCTTGGCTGCTTTAAGTACCATCTCTTTCTCAGTGGAATCCATTAGGGTATCTAATATTACTTGTATATCATCCCAATCTGGATTCTGAGTTTTCATAATAATTTTTACCACCCTTGCCACTTTATCAGGATTTTCCCTATAAGTCCTAGGTGTTTATTTCCAAATTACTAAATCCACAGGGAGAAAAGGTACTTTTACAAACACCGGCCCCTCCACTCCTATTCCCTGTTGTAAGGGGGCAATCACAGTTTGCTTTTGTTTTCCCAGGTCTTTTCTAGCCAAAACCGGGGTGAGCTTTGACCAACTCCGAGTCCTATGAGATAGCCGTGTTGCAGATTCACTTTCATCTCCACTTTCACTATCTCTTTCACTTTCATCCTCCCCCCTTCTTTGTATCACAGTTAAATTCAGAACATCTCCTGGGGAAGAGGGGTCAGGTGTTAGCAGGAGAGGAGGATAGAGAGAGGAGGGTTGAGTGGGTGAAGTAGGACTAGGCAAAATAGGATTAGGTGAAGCAGGTAATGAAGTAGGGGTAGGGGCAGGTGGGATAGGTTAGGTTCTCTTGGCCTTGCTGGGGCTATCTGTAAATCAACATCTTTATCATTCCTCCAACTCAGACTTTCTTTCAACGCAAGATGTTCTAAACAATGTTTCTCCTTCACACAAACCCCGCACTTATCACTTGCAGATGCCCTAACCACCATCAATCCACACTCAACCTGCCATTCTGGCTTATCTTGCAAGTAGAAAAACAAATCAATATACGGAACTTTGTCCCATTTTCCTTCTCATTTACAAAACAACATCAATTGCAAAATAGTGTTATATTGCAAAGTCCCATTTGTCGGCCACTTTTCGCCACTCTCCAAGATATATTCTGGCCACCATGTATTACAATAATCAATTAACTTACCCCCACGTAAATCTTGCCCAAAATTACCCTGTTTCCAATGTGCTAATAAGCACCCCAAAGAAGAAATCTGTGGTATGGGGGCATTGCCACCCAAAACACCTTAAAGGTTCTCCATATTACAGCTACAAGACACCACAGAATGCCGAACCCGCAACGCTTTCGCGATGTCTAACGGACGGCGCCTAGGCTGTACCACAGGAATTCCTTTAACCCAACTGTGCGCAGCTTTTGCTGAGTCTTATCAGCAGGTACCAGGCCAGAGTAAAAGCACCTTACCTCACTCCAGCGGATGTTGTGAGAGGCGAAGGGTCATGGCGCCAATGGGCTCTCTGAGAATCCCTCGGTGCCGGCTGGAGCATGATTGGGTCACGGGGTCTTCAGCAGCACTCACAGGGTCCCATCTGGGTTGCCATAATGTTAACATTCAGGAGCACATAATCACGAGATATGATTATATGCAGGTGCTTTTATTGAAGAGCTCAGGGAATCAGGGGTACAGACCCAAATCTGACTCCGACATGGCTTTCGAGCTGAATGTATTTTATATTCTATTGTTATATAACTTATATATTAATTATTAAACTTATATTGTTCTATAGCATACATTGACCTTCTTCAAGCATGAATTTCTCGTGATTTTTTCTCAAACCCCTGACCACAGTTTCTCATGATTATTCTTATGATTAAACAGTAATTATATTTAATTACTAAACAATCATTGCATCTAACAATTATACCATTTATCATATACTAGTTATACAGGTGCAGTTCTAGCAAGTACAAGACCTATACTTTCCAAGGGTATTTTCCCAAGGCCTACTAAGCCTAAACTTTCCTTCTAACTCCCCAAATCCCCATGATTTAAAACCCTTTTACTATCAATACCACTTATTACTGGTTTCCACTTTGGACGCAGACATCCAGCCAATGCCTTACTAATCTAACAGTTCATCCATCAGACCCATATTTCTGCAATTTAGAGGTAAAAATGTTATGAGGGACAGAAGTAGACTTCTGTCTACTTACAGAAGTACAGGTAAAAGACATTGGTAGCTCTTCCCTTTTGCCCTCATGGAGACAATAACTAAGGTACACTGACTGCAAAACTAGCCCTTCCAAGTAATGTTGGTGTGAAAACTCATTTGTTCTTCAAATCAAACTTTTTAAGGGTCAAAATAATTTCTCACCTCTCATATATGTAAATTCTCCCTAGTAGTGTAATAGATAGAAATAAACAAGAAAAAAAAGGAGCCATTAAGCATATATTTTGCATCTTTCCATACAACTTCTATGGTGAGAAATGGATTTGTAAAGGATTCTCAAAACCTGACTGAAAGCTCACACAATCTTGTACATCTGTATGCAGATATGCTGACTTAGAAAGGCCATGGAATAGAGATGACATTGTTGAGAGAGAGATTGAACTAGAAACAAGTTTCAAAAGATGGCCTTGCAGAAAGACCAGGTATTTTAGAGAATTAGAACTGTGAAAGATGCATTGTAGCAAGACTACATAGGGTATAATAGGTGATTTGTGTTAGAAATATTAACAGCATTGTGTGGCAAAAGCTAATAGGCTGAAAAACATTTATAATTTATAATAATATAATAATTTATAATAATTTATAATTTATAATATTTATAAGATATTGTAAGGTTGGCTTCTGATAGAATGACATTGAGTTTTACATCTCTTATGTCTCACCTTTCTACGAGACAGATAATGGAATAAAATTTTTAAAACACCTCTCAGTTGCCCCGTAGAGCTGGGAGTTTCCAACATACTATTATTTTAATGAAACAATTAACGCAGACTATATTTTAAATATAGGTTACTAACAAAAAAAAAATAAAAACAAACCCAAACCAACATTCCACATAATTCAGTAAAATGCCAAAAAAAGCCCATCCTTAATAATAAACATATGACCAACCCAAATGAATTCAGTAGCTTCACTGTTTCTTTTCAGTGTAATGATCTTTGCAATGTAAAAGTGGTATTGTGGAACACAGGCCCTTGTTTTATTCCATACATTTCCACTCTGCATTTGCCTACATTATTGTTTCTAAAATATTTACTTTTCCTAATTCTCTGCTAGACTATGTAAAAAGAGCTCTTGAAAAAGCTCAATAGCTGCTTTAAAGAAAAACATTTCTATTGTAGGAGTTTTTTTGCATAGTTGTTCAATTTTAATATAAATAAAAATGAATACAATGAAAATGGGCTATTTCTCAATAGAGAAGGCTGTGAATTGTCACTCTTTAAGTTGTTCCTGTTCTTTAAAATTGCTTTTGTTTTCAGAGCCTTCCACTGAGATCAAGATGGGATGTCAGCCAAAGGAATTTAACTTAGTGTTTTCCATCAGGGAATAGGCCTGAGTTTTGATCTCTTTCATAATAATTTGAATATGTAAACCAATGATTTCTATCTTTAACAGTTTGGCAAGAAAGATTAGGCAGGCTCATTTAAGGACTATTATCCTTTGAAGCATGCACAGTAATTCCAAATCATTAAATTTCCAAGCTGATTATGTTCTTCCAAAGTAACACTTTGTTTCTTCTTTTTATAATTAAACATTTTAAACATGATAGACAATTGTAACAGAATATAAAACTCAAATAATAAGAAGGCACCCATTCTTTTTTTGAGGTTTTAATTGAGAATGTTTGAGTTTGTGTAGATGTTATATGGATGGTAGTTGAGCATTTTAAAGAAAATATAGCTTGTTCTATATTTGCCTTATAAAATATTACTACTGCCTGCATCACTAATCAATCAATATACATTATGTGATCATCCTGAATAACCATAGTATTATTTTTAAAGTAAATGCAATAAATAAAATTAGTCCTGTTGTAAACACAGTGTCTGTAGTGTATTCCTGCACATAATTTAATGCAGGAATTCACTTCCAAAACCTAAACTTTATATTTGAAATAGATATTAGACTAGTTCTTGCACTCATTTAATTTACTGACAAAATTCAGAACCAAAGTGAGCATGTTCTACCTAAGTATCCTGCCTAGAATCCTACTCCATCCTTTCTTAAAATAGTTCAACATAGTTCTTGAAAAAATGTTGGTTTTTTAAAAAATTTAAAAAAAAAAAGCTTCCTGATTGTGTTGTTTTTACAGCAGAGTTTTGCTATCAGGAGTCTTAAGGAGCTAGCTAGCAAGAAAACATTGGAAGTTGCTCTAAAGTCATACAAAGGCAGTTTCAGACAGCTCTTAGACCATACCAACACTGCTCGAAGCTCAGCCACCAGTAATGCTGGTGGTTCCTCTGTAATAATGCACTTAAAAAGGAAAAGTAAAAATTTGCACATCAGAGGACATTTGCAGAGCACAAATAAAGTTTATTTGTCCCACGTTATAAGTGTGCAAATCCTTTCCCACTGACCTCTTGGACATTGGTAAGCCATCTCCTATGACAGAGCACTGTGGAGCACCTGTATGCTCTTCCATCATAACTCTGCACGCACAGGCCCGTTTGCCTGCCCCCTACTTAGGAGCCCAAATTCATCTCAACAACCTCATTCCCTTGATTCTGTATTCCACTTGTTATTGCAGCTTTTTGAAAAACCTGGAGTGGCAGCTAATAAAATGAATGTGTTTTGCTGTATTTATGAACTCTGACACAATTTGTGTGATCTAGCTGAGAACCTTACCCAGCAAGATTTAATGCATTAAAAGAGGATTTTATTAGATTTCCTGGTTGTTTCTACCTGACTAGGAAGCAAAGCCCTATAAAACTTACAGGTGAAACAAAAGTCTTTGCAAGAAAAGATCTTGTGAATGATAATAGATTATATAGATTGTTAATTCTCTAGGAGCATCATATTCCAGAGGCATTATTTTGTGAATATATCATCTCTTGTAGTTACCTTGCCCCCATGAACATGACAGGATTCCACCCTTTTTTTTTGTTTGGTTATTTGGATGGTTGGTTGGGTTTGGGGTTTTTTGATGGGTTAGGGGATTGAGTGTTTTTGTTGTTGGCTTGGTCTTTTTGGATTTTTGTTTTTTCTTTTGGACCTATTCTTTTTAAAATATGATTAAAAAGATATTACCAAATTAAAATGTTGCAATTTTAAGAGAAAAAAGTAATAATTCTGTAGGTACTGACAATGGAGCTGAGCTGCATATGTGTCCTGGGGTGACTTTTTGATGCTTGTATCCCCAATTGTCTGTTTAGCCCAGAAATAAGTTTAAGCCTTTAAGACTGATTCTGAGAGCGGAGAGGGGAGAGAAAAAGTGCGGAGTTTATCAGAAACTGCACTGACTCCTCCACATTCCTGCTCCTGGACTGTGTTGTCTGCAGTGCAGACAGATGGCGGGAGGGAGCTTTCATTTGCTTTTAGTTAGTTTTAGCTAGCTAAGGCAGAGAAGTTCCCTGGACTGTGGTTTTTCTTTTCTTGGACCTGTTTCAACCTGCTCTGGACTGAACACCCAGTAGAGCACCAGCAGCTCGCACATGTAGCCCACCAGGGCCTAGCCAGAATTTCCAGCACCAGAGGGACTGGTAAGAGACTGAGTGAGCTGAGCTACAGCCCACCAAGGGGACTTTCTGAGTTTGTCATCTCTTCAAAGTGGCAAGAAGTTTTATTGTTTAATATTGTTCATTTTTTGTGCTGCTGAATGCTTTGCCTATTAAATAAACAGTTTTTTCCACTTTTCTCCAAGGAAATATTTTTCTGAACCAGTTGCAGGAGGGGCCACTTAAATCTACTTTCTAGAAGAACCCCTTTAAAGGTTTTCTCCCAAATTTGCCCTAAACCAAGACAATATGAACAGGTCCCAGCTTTCCCATTTCCCTCACCTCTTGTGCTGGCTATTGGCTAATTTGGGGTAGCTGTGTAATACTTAGATTTAACAAAAAAGTCTCTTTTGAAAAAGCTTTTCTATCAATGATCCTATATTGTGATTGTTCAATTGAAAAAAAATACTAGCTGTATCCCAGTATAACTCTGATAAGAGAAGCTTTCTGGAATCTTATGGTAATTATTTTGAAACAGAAGTGTTTCCATATTAAAAAATCATCTCTTGTTCCACATACAACAACAGCAACAACAATGAAAGGACTATTATTTCTCTTACACATGCATTAGTCATTTTCTATAATGTACTGCTACCTATTCATTTACAAGGACAACTGAGAAAGATAAGATGTCCGTTTTAGAATAAATAAGCTCTGGCAAGGTAGCATAAATTTATAACCAAGAAAATGATCACATAATGCATATGTATTACATAATAGTTCAAAACAACCTCTCAAAATATGTATCATTTATTCCTCAAATGAGACAAAAAGCTGTGGTTCAGACTACAGAATGCGTTTCCTTTGGGTCTACATTTAAGGCATTATGATCATTCAGTTCAATGGCAGAGCCATATGTGCCATATATGCACATATATGTTTGGATAGTTTCAACTATTATGCTGTTAGTATTCTAGAAATGGACTTGTTTATGAGACTTTATATTAAGTCTACCTGAACTCTGTATGTCACTTCTTGTGCATCTTTTATTTTATTTATGCATTACAAGTAAAACTTAATTTAACAGGCAAAAAATACACACATTTCTTACATCTGAGGGTATTTTCTAACTGGTAAAAAATAAGGAAAAAGACAGACATTTCAGTTTACGTTTGAAAATGTTTGCTTATCATTGACAGCAAAAGTAAGTGAATTCTCATTTTTTATCTCTAAGTGAATTCTCACTTTTTATCTCAGTATCCTGGTATTTCCAAACCTATAAGTCTGCAATTAATGACTACTACATTTCATTTATAGACAGTAATCTAGAAATAAAAGTTGCATTTCTGCAAACAGAAATTGTTTTGCTACTGCTTTTTACATAAGGTTATCAAGACGAGTGAACTGCACAGATGAGAGAACAAGATATTTCAAATCTCAAGGTATTTGGTTATTTCGTCTAGTGTGAACTCTCAAAATTTCCCTTCTTCTAATTTACATTCTTATAATTTCAATGATTAAACCAGTAAAAAAATATTTATTACAAGATAAGAAAAAGAGTCTTTTGTTAATTAAGGTTGAAATATTACTGAAAGAAAAATGGCCATGTGTAGCTTAATATGCTGCTAAATAAATATCCATATGAAAAAATTACTGTATTTTTTCATTACTATATTGCTTTTCATCTGCATTCTTTCCATTTTAGTAACCAATTCTGTACATTCATTTATTTTATAATTTGACCATCTTCTAGTATGCCTTTTCCTTTTCCTATGGAAGTGAGAACTTGCACTCCTCGGTGACATGTGGTCAAAATGGCATTTGTCAAGGACCAAAACTTTCCTAAATTCAATTGCATATTTTCACCTCTAGTTATTGAAGCTGACAATCTGCTAATATAGGAAAACAAAATAACAGATTTGTGGGGGATTTTACAGATTGTTCCATAATTAAAAATCCAGATTGCCTCCAATCTATGCTTATGCACATGGCTGAAATATCTGCATTAAGGAGACTGACACTCCATTTTCCCTTGCTAGGCTACTCGGAATTCTTCTTGCTTTGTAGATGAGTCTAATACTTTCAAGTAACATTAGAAAGGAGGAATGGTAATTACACTGCTAATTTATACAATTCAGTTACATGTCTAAACATAAATGAAGTAGATCCAAGCTCAATTCCACTACACCATACCTCAATGTGGACAAATAAATACTTGCAGCATTTATTTTAGAAAATTTCGGGCCACATTTGACTTATCAGGTAAACCACTTCATTCTTAACTATATTTTCTGTTATGAAAATAATTAACGATATTAATATAGGAATAACAGACATTTTCTTCAATTAATTCATATTTTCCATTCTTACATTGACATAAAGAAGTAATAGAATATTTAATATAGCAGTTGTAAGGGCTTTGTATTGGCTGGTCTTCACAATATTAATTCTATTCATCATATTATTACCTTCATACAATGGTTTTTAAAGGACTATGCGATCCTGGATTGTTTTCTTAATGATATATTATATTGTACAGTTAATTCTTACTGCCCATTACCCTCTACCCTAAATGGATACATCTGTAAATCAGAACATACCAAAAATATTAAATTGCACTTCTCAAGCTTAGAAAAGAATAATATATGGTCCCAAACTGAAATCTAATTAGAAATGAAAGATAATATTCAAATTGTTACACAGAAATGTTGTGAATTCTAATAGAAGAATAATTAATCTGAAAAATTTAGAGGTGTTTTCTGCATTCTTCAAAAATATAAATATGACTGTCACATACTTTCAGAAAGTCTATAAAATACATCTGTGGTTGAATACAACAGCTGGCTCAAAAGTATGAGATGTAAATCCGATGTTAGAGATGTATTTCCAGAACAGAATATTCTTCGGGCTTGAGTTGCAAAGAACTTTCTGATGCAAATCTATGTGGAATTTCCAAGTTACAAATGATGACCATAATCCCTAAATTAAAGGATTCACAACAATTTCTCAAATTAAAAGAAGTAAAAGGAGAAGCAGGAATAACAGAAGTTTTACAAACATTGATTTAGTCTCACAAAAGTTCTTCAAAGTTCAATACATTAAGATAGCCAGTAATGAAAATGTAAGGCAGAAGAGAAGAAATAATATCTTAAGATAAAAAGGATATCTTAATATAAGTAGTAACAATCAAATTCATTTATACAGTAATAGTTAATATATCCAACTTGCACTTTACATATTTTTATTTTTCCTCTGAACTTTGCTAGAAACATCTTCATTTAATTTGAACTTATATAGAGCATAAACATTCTAGCTATTACTTCAACTCCAAATCAATTTTGTTGTTTAGATCTGAGGTGATATTTTATTCAGACTTAGACTAACTATACAGGGTGTTTTATGAAAAGCCCTCTCTATTTAATTTAACATTTATTTAATTTTAAATGTAATAGGAAAACTTAGATTCATATGCACATTCAATTGATTTCTCAGATCCTTGAGACATGTAGTTTGAAAGTTCTTTAATAGCTGATGAATGTAAAAAGTCCAAACACGGAATGCATGTTAGCAAAGGTCTGAAAATGCAGATAATACATGGACACAAGTTTATGAATTTTATACGATCCTATGTCTGCCAAAAATAAATTTCAAGTAATTATTTCCACATAGATTGTAAAAATGATGTCTACTTCCTGCTGACTTCACAATTTTAATTTTTTTTTAAATTCATTCTCCCGAGATTAGAAGCTTCATTATATTTCTCTTTTTGTGATTCTCTTCAGGCTGGACACCCGTGGTGAGCACATTTTCTTTGGTGCCTTTATAAGCCAGTGTAGTACAGCATGTAGTATTTGTCATCAACCACCAGTGCCATAATCAGATCCTCACCTGATAATGAGCTGCTCATCTTTTTCACACAAGTGGAACACCAACTTCAAGGAGCCATCGTAGTCAGAAGGAAAGGAACTGGTCTCAGAGCAGAGGCCAGTTTGTGAGACAGAGCAAAAACAGGAAGCAAACCCCTCCTGATCCTTTTTTGTCAGTCAAACTCCTGTTATGGTTAGGTGTTAGCCATGTTTCTTTCCTCAAAGTCTTAGATAGCCACTTTATTCACATTACATTCAAGTTTTCTCTGTTTCTCTAGTGCTATTTTTTTTAACACATTAGAGAAGAGAGCACAATTAATTGAAAACTAGGGACTTGTAGAATTGGGATTCTCATCTTGGGATAAGCTATAGACAGGATTGTTTTTCTGAGAAGTTACAGAACCTTTTTACTCAGTGGTAATTAACAAGTGCATTTAACAATATTTTAATTCCATTTCTTACCAGATAAATATCATGCATAATTTACATTTTGTCTCCTGTACATCTCTTGTTGCCTAAAGACTGATTTCTTGAGTTTTGCTTTTACACTGCATAGCTGCCTCCATTGCTACAAGGAATATAAAATTTATAGTGATAGGTATCATACTTCAGAGGAAGGGAGGCATCAATAAATGGTTTTGAGGGAAGATACCAACAAGCTCTATTACATCATTCTACAAAATCAGAATAATTTTGCAAAGATTTGCCTACTGTTCTGCTGTCCGTCACAGCATTTCTGCTCATACTGGAAGAAAATTTGACAGCACATTTTGAAACTGTTATAAATTTCCTAAAATGTGAGTCTTTTTCAAAGTATTAGTAAGCAGGTGAAACCTAGTTTTTGCACATTTCTCACATACATACTGTTCTATTCCTAAATTTCTTGAAACTGATTTACAGACGAGGAAGTTTTCTTTTTCCATTCATTAGCATTGAAAGTGCAATTCAGCTGGAAAGATGCCTAATACTTGATGGCACAAAATCTACATTTAGAGTAGAGTTTCAAAGTTCTTCAAGCAATTGGTCAAAATTACAGGAAAGAGAAGTTTGTACATGGATTCCTTCATTTTCACTGTCTCCTTTGAGTGCTACATTGAGGGGATATCTACTCAATTTGACAAAAATGAAGTGATTTGTCACTATTGGTTCTTTGTGCAGGATTTGTTCTCCTTGCTGCTAAAGATCCCATGCTCTCTAGTAATCAAAATACTATTTTGACACGAATGAGAATGATTATTCTGAATCTAGTGTATTTTATATGTTTCTCAGAACTGAGTTTGGCCCTGAAAAAACAAAACAACTGTTGTTGATTCCATTTGCCACTATGTCTCAACAATAGACATTCAGGGGGAAAAATACAATATTAAGAAATAAACAACAAACCAGAGCATGAAGGAAAAGCCTTTTTAACTAATTAATACTTGAACTTATTTAGTCTTTTTAAGTGAGTTCTGTAGGCAGTTCTGCTTGAGATGCCTACTTTATGCATGCCATATAAGCATTTATCATCTCAGCACAACTGAGATTGAAAACTTATGAAGATTTACCTCCTGAATTAAGATCCTGATTCAGAGCTCTACAAATAAGATCTTCCTTTATTGCAAGACCTTCATTTCCATGGGGAAAGCATATTATCATATATATATTAGCACACTTACACGTGAATTTCTGAGCATCTTTTTACTTTTGTATTTTTTTCAAAAATGGTCATCACAACCTTTTCCTGACAGAATTCCCACATGCAAAACCGGTGAGATTCAGGATATAGCAAAACCACTGCTTTTAAGAATGGGTGAATAGTCAAGTGTCTGAGTGTTGAAGGGCCTTGAAATTTGTTCTATCAAACCAAGGCAGGAACTAGAGTAACTTAGATACTCTCTAGGAATTTTTCAATTTTTTTGTCTCCATCAGGATTATAACCAATTTGAAATCTCTTTCTGGTGCAGTTTACTTGGGTTGCTTTCTTGGCACCTTTGATACTCAGAGGTGCTTTGCTGTCTACATTTGGTCATTTTTTCTCCAGGACTCGGAAGACCAACTGTTCAGTCTTAGACCTTTATCTAACAGGGTCCTTTTAGAAAATTTCTTTCTCCCATATTTCCTCAAAGGGATTCAATTATACAAGCATTCTTTTCTTACCTGGAACATATACAGTACTACAGTAACCATTGCTGATTAATGAGTGCTTGTTTTGACTGATTTTTCCATAACTGATTTATTTAATTTAGCTTTGTATAATTTAATTCACAACATTCTAATAAAATGCATGTAAAAATGTAATTATACTTACAATTCATATATCCTTTTTTCATTATTCAACAGCACATTTCTCTCGTGATGCATACATACTTTATACTCTTTGTTTGATTTTATTTAAAATACTTGTTCCTATCTTTCAGCTATTTTTTCTACATCTTGCACTGTGTAGCTGAAGTGATCACTAATGTCAACTTCTTTTTACAATATTTTTTTTTTACATAAAATGGTGGGCAGGCCAAGAAGTTGCTGTACATCTGTGATACATATAAGGGTATGCAGAAAGTAAAGCAAACCAATTGAAGGCATGGAAGAGAAGAGCTTTGCATAAAGCTCCATTATAAACTGAATAGATTATTTCTGTGGTTAAGTATAAGATGTGTTTCATAACTATTTAACAATGCTGCATTATAGACTTCAGTTATTTTCCTTCAAAAAGCTTTTCAATCACACTCTGCACTGTAGATATTACAGCCTTGAGCCCATACCAATTACAAAGGAAGTAGAATAACCTTCTCTTATGTGCTGCTTTTATTTAAAGAGTCGTTCCAAGTGGACTGATGCCAGAATTTCTACCCTGAGGACTTCTACTGCACATGCACAGATGTCTGGCAAAGACTACAGATTTATGCAATGACCCACTCACCAGTTTGAGGCCATATTCACCACAATGTCCAGAGACTGAGTGGCCACCTTACACCACCACCAGGGTCCTTTATAGTGTTAGATGTCAAGGAGTCCCTCCAAATGCTGGAAACACCAGCATAATATGTGCAACTCCTCTTAAACTCTGAGACAAGAAAAAAAAAAAAGACAAAAAAATCAAACATTGAAAAAAGCACTCCCACGAATCCTTTAGTGACAACTCTTACATTCAGCTTCACTATACAGGATAAGTTTTACACATCCTGTCAGCAGCCACCCCAAGCTGAAATGTCCTTATCAGCTAGTAACAGGTATGCCTCCAGCAAGCTCTCAACTGCACAGGAGGGATGTAAGAGAAAAATTAGAGAAGCTCCTGACACAGGGCTCTACTCCTCCACAGATGAGAAGATGCTTCTGTGAATCAGTAGGCAACTTCTCTCCTGACATTAATGAGAGTGTAAACTAGAATCATGCCCTAGTCATGTCTTTCAACATTTGTCACATATATGAATTCCCACATAGGAGCTACCTTCTTTATAAAGATGGGTATTAGTTACCAGGGCATGCCAAATCTCTCTTTCCCCATAACCCAGAAACTATTTTCCTGGCACGTTTCCTTCCTGCTTATCCCTGCCAGCATGGAAAACCGCACTGTGAGGATGGCTGGCCATGAACACATGGCCACAAATGGTGTCTGTCTAGTGAAAAAGCTGTGCTGAAGATGGCCAGCTGGCAAATAATTACAGGAATCTCCCTTCAATTTATTCTGCTCCAGTTTTTTGGAGGGTTTTTTTTTTTTTTATTCTCTAAATCTTAGTTCTCTTAGCACTCCTGTTTGAGGTAAAGTACTACATCAATCTGCAAAATTTAACATCTGCCTTTCAGGGAACAATCTGAACAATTACTAAAAACTTCACTCCTGAACTAGGAGAGCTGCTTCTGATTTAGAAGAAGGTGACAAAATGCTTCTAAGTGAACTAAAACAAACCTCAGGGAATAGGGAGTGGGGGTGGGGATAGGAGTTACATGAGCTAAAAATTAACATTCTTGAGATAATTAAAGTCCATATTCTGCTGTGCATAATGCTGGGATCATAATTTGCATTATGATCCCATTTGACTAATCAGATCCCACTGGTTAAATGAGAATTGCACCATTAGCTTAGGATTGGGTCCATTGACTCCAGAGAAGGTAAGACTCTGACATATGACAGCAAAAATAAGAAAAGCTAACAAAACATCAATAAAAGACCAAGCTAAATATAAATTAATATTTCCATGATCCTTGAAATATGTAAATTTCAACTGCACAAATATTTAAACTGTGCTCTTTCTGTATATTAAATTGTCCTGGTGGTGTAGTGTTCACTTGCATTTGAACATTTGAGAGGGGAGAGTGCTGATTTCTAATAAAGGAACATATGTTCTGAAATAACAGTGAGTCATATGATACCAAATACATAAAGTTTAATTCATAAAACCAGTTTTAAATATCTTCAATTTAGTGTGTGACATTTTATCTATGCTGATGGAATTGATGTGTGTTCTAAAATTATTCATTGAAAACTATTTGCACTTTTGTTTATAACTTACAGAGCAAAATTCTTGCAAGCCCATCAACCAGCTCAGCAAAATCCTCATCAGATCCTTTCTCTTTTAATGGCACACCTACTTAATTAACAGTTGTCAAGATCATCTGTGTTGCCTATTCCACTGATCAGATTGGATAATTTCTTTGGTTTACTCCACTATATTGTCAGCTGCAGGAAGTTAAATCTTTGTCCTTCTGTACTTCAGGTTTTTCACAATGTCATTATGCTCTTTAGAATATCATCCTTGTCAGCTCTGCTCTTATGTCATAACCAACCTCTAAGCTAGTGTGCCAGTTTTTAGACAGAATTTTTTCCTAGATATCCTAGATCTTTTCCAAATCTTTCTCTGTGTGGTTTAGGCACAGAATTCCTTCTACTAGTTGATTTGCAAAGCTACTTTTAATTGTTCCATGAAATCATTGCTCTAGAAAGGAAATTGACCAGGTGACAATGACTGGGCTGAATAAAAATTATAGTTCAAGAATTAACCAGATGCAGGTGATGAATATGTAAGTACTACTAATTTATACATTTAGCTCACACTTACCTTTCCCCTTCTCTTTCATTTCATTGCAATGCAGTGCCTCAAATTATTTTGAAAGAAAGGGTTTCTATGAAAGAAACATGAAGAAAAGGAAGTGGAAAGAGTTGAGTTTGCCTTATAAGATGTAGTAACTACAGGAAAAAATTAGGAAGAAGTAAAAATATTCTGTAAATTCCTTGTCCTTGAGAGTCATTGAAACATTTCTTTAAGTCAACATAGTCAGACACTTCTATACTGTGTGGCTTGTGAGGCATTGAAACAGTTTGTCAGAAAAATTGTGGCTACCCCATCGTTGGAAGTGTTCAAGGCCAGGCTAGATGGGGCTTGGTAAAACCTGGTCTAGTGGAAAGTTTCCTGCCCATGGCAGGGGAGTTAGAATGGTGTGATTTCCCTTCCAAACAAGCATTTCTAATTATTTTAATCAAGTGTTAATGGGAGCCAATGTCTGATGTACAAGCAATGCTTTGAATACTGCTACAGAAGTTAGAGTTGATTAAAATCAAAAGTAATTTGTATTTGCAGAACATTCCAATATTTCTCGGGGTTCTTTTCCAATTTCATTACTTTTGAGGGGTAAATGTATCAATGCATAATGCTTTTAAGTAGGAGGCTTTTGTCTTTTCTTTTTAAAGAAACAGGTAATGTAGAAATTAGTCACTATTGTATTCCCATTCATTTATTAGGTGTCAATAGTTTTTTTTCTTAAAAAATCAGTTACTGGTATTTTGTTTAAAAAGTTTTCTTCATTTGCTGTTTCAAGTTAAACCTCTGATTTGCTACATATAGAGCATCTGAGCATCAATGATTGGCTGAACATTCACTTCTGCTTTGTTATCTTCCAAATTCATATAATCATGAAATTATCTTAATAAGCCAATACTTTCAATGAAACTAGAATGTATGTGCAAGAGATGGGTTTATAATTATATGCAATTTAAAATGTGCTTATATATATATATCAGTCTATATACCGATAGATAGATAGATAGATAGATAGATAGATTGATTGATTTAAATTCCAAAAGAAAGTTAGATACATCTAAAGACTTCTATTCTTCATACTAAAAGTGTTTAAATTTATATATAAATAGACAGGAACCTGGCTTCAAAATTCATTTTAAAACAAAATAGGTTGAGGTGGTTGGAACTGCTCATACAGCCATTTAAAATACTTTTAAGCCAAATAAATTGTGAATGAAGGCCTTAAATACCTCAATACCTGTACTTCTCCTTCATATCTTTAAATTATTTATTACATTTTTAATTGCCTACTCTTCAATTGGACCTTGAAAGGTGAAAATATCTCTTAACCTGAGCCATGTTAAAGAAAGAAAAAGAACAGAGGCACCATTAATATTATCAGCTTTACACTGGTTGTCCAACAATCTAACAGAGCTTTTTCTAAGTAAATCAAACTAATTGTGAGTAGTAGCCACCATTTTGTGGCTACCATTTCAATAGACTTCTCCAAGGCTGTCAGCAATTCATCTCTCCTGCTGTGTGATTCTCTTAGAGAAAGGGAATAACTTGTTTGAAGACCATTAATAATTTTCTTAACATATAATCAGACAAATGAGAAAAAATGCATATGTCCTTGTCTTTCGGTATATAATTCAAGATAAAGGGCATATCTTTGAAGAAGATTAATGAAATGTTGTCTGAATTCTGAATCGTGTCATTTTAAGAAAATCCTTTTACATGATTAAGCGTTTGTAAGATCCATGTGAAGTTTACAGGATGGAGAGGAGAGGGAGAGGAGAGAAGTATGATCATTTAGTGACTACATTAGGGATGAATAAAGTTGCTAAGGACATTGTCAAAATGCTTCTTAAACAAGCAACTAACAAGCCTGATCTAGTCTTTGATGACCCTCTCAATAAAGACATATTTCTTAATGTCAAGTTTGAAAATCCCCTGTGCAACTTTGAATTAAACATTGAAATAATTAAACTGGGAGAACTGCAATGTAGCAGGAGAAGTTGGGTAAGAGCATTCTGAGTAGAGAGATTTTTCTTCTTTTTTCTTTTTTTTTCTATTACTAAGACAGAATTCACTTACTGTTACTCTCAGTATATGACAGAACTTCCACTGCTCATCACCAAATGCAGATCACAAAGACAGAGACGAAGCCCCTCCTTTAGCTTCTTTTACCTGTAGAGGATAGCATATATACTGATGCATATTAAAATAGTTTGTTTTAGCAAAACAGAACTGAAATATCACTTGCCATTGTCAGTACAAATACTAACATAGAACATGTACTCAGCACCCGGAGTAAACTTCTGCAGTGATTCACTATTTGTTCTATCTGATTTACCTTTACAATACAGAATCTTGCCTGTCTACTAAAACAGACTAGAATGACGGACAATGATTCTTTGCCTCTGCTGTGCTGGCAAAGCAAAGAAACTCAAAGCCACAGTGGATATCAGCTAGGCCTCACTGACTTCTCCAAAAGGGCAGGTTTAAGGATGTAGTGGGAGAGAATCTCCAGCACTACATCCAGGAAAGTGACATTAAAGATGAAAATACCATTTTCAGTTGTTTGACCAAGGCTCTGGCTTCTTAGCATACTACTGAAGACATCAGAACAAATTCACTCACGTCAGGATAGCTGAAAGTGCCTCCTGGAGTTTTCTAAATTTCCTTCAATTTGCTTCAACTACCTTCCTTCAACTACCCAGGACATCAAACATATTTTGTGGAAAGGGCTTTTTACTATGTAGAGTTACAGAAATTTGCTTCTATATATGTTCAACATTGCCTAACTCTCCTGAGCAGATTCACAGCGCCCTGGCAGCCTGGAGGGCCAATCATGTGCAGGGGGGCATCAAACCTGCTCTCCTCTGCAGTGGGGTGGCCTCACCTCAAGTGCTGGGGGGCAGTTTTAGATTACACAATAAAGACATTAAGCTATTAGAGAATGGCCAAAGGAGGGACACGAAGATGGTGAAGGTTCTGGAGGGGAAGCTGTATGAGGAGTGCTTGAGTTCACTTGGCCTGTTCAGCCTGGAGAACAGGAGGGGAGATCTCATCACAGTCTGCAACTTCCTTGTGAGGGGAAGAGGAGGGACAGGCACTGATCTCTTCTCTGTGGTGACCAATGACAGGACCCAAGGGAAGAACCTGTGTCAGGGGAGGTTTATGTTGGATAGTAGAAAAGATTCTCACCCAGAGGACATAAATATGTAGTGCTAGTATCATTGATATATTTATTTTCAGCTTAAATATGGTTGTATACTGAAAATTACTGTCTCATTGCAGGACTAGATTGTCCGCTTCCACCAAATTTTAGCAAATTCTGGTTAAAGATCAAAGACAATATTAAAGCTTTATCAATTTTATATATCCATATATTATGGGAATGTTAAATGAAAAAAATTTATGTACCTTGCAATTTTTTGTGTAGAATTGTTGATCTGGGAATTTAATTGCCAGTCTCATGCACTTCAAAAAGGAAAAAGAGAACTTTATCCCTGCAAGGTAGTACAGGAAGATCAACAAAACTCTATAGTCAACAGAATAAAATACTAATGTCAAGCTGACAAAATCAGTGTGATTTCTTTACTCATGTCCACAGCAAGATAGGTGTATAAATATAATGTTCTTTTCTTGAGCTAAGCTCTATCCTCAAACTAAATCAAGGTGTAAACAGACTTAACTTATTCCAACACTGCCTGGTGGTGACCAAAGTACTATAAAACAGCTGATATTGATATAGCTACTATTACAGCCACAATTTTGTTGTTCAACGCATGGGTCTATATTCCCAGCTTGAGGAAGATAGCTCTGTCATTTTATCATGTGTCGTGTGTTTCTGTATTTTCATGCGATACATCATAATTAATCTAATAAAAATCCAGTATGTCAGAAGCAGAATATAAAACTCATAGGTATTGTGAAATAATTCCAGCTGTAGACAATTAGTTCAATTAACCTGCAAAACTAAGAGGTGTTCAGTATCCACCACCTTTTTCTTAATCATATTTGAAATTTCTTATCTGAAGTCCACTAGACTGCTTTAATTTCCTTCCAAAAAACCCCCCCAGCATCTTCAAAAGTAATACAAAAGTGAAGTAAAAGAAAAGGCAGTTCCCAGAAATTCATAATGCTATGGAGCTGGCAAAATTCTGCAGAAAGAAAAATTGGTTTCCCTAAAGATAGTCATGCTCAGATAATTTAAATAAAACTTGCTTTCTGCATTCCCATTCAAGTGGAATGTTTTTCGTAATAGTTTAAGGAAAAAAATACCTGCAAAGAGAACAAACCAGTTAAAATACTTTTTTTGTGGAGCAAGTTTTTCTACTCTGCTTACTTTAATTAAGCAGAGATTTTCTTTTTTGTGCTTGTTCAGTGAATTCCCACTTCTTGAGTTTCCATACCCCATATGTACTTAATACATAAGAGTCAGGAAAAGTCACAGGCAAGCCCAAAGCCAAGTTCACATTTTTCTAAAAAGACTGTTCAACTTTGACTTAATGTCCACTATGTGCTCTGTACAATTTGTATTTCACAGCTCCAAGTTGACTTACTGCGTTTGCTTTAATCAGCTTTGTTTTCGCAAGGTCAGAGGTGCTTTTTTTTAATTAACATAATGAACAAACAGGACTTATCTCGTATCTTATTTTGTCTCTGTAGAAGGGTTCATTAAAATGACGGGATTTATCTTGTTGAACAGGAATATTCATTCTGTGCTAACACTTCTTCTGTTACATACAGGATAGAGCTACAGATAAAACAATTTAATTTATTTAATTTATTTAATTTCTGTCCCCCAGTATAGCTGGGATTTTTTAAAAAAATTCTCTCCCCCAGTATGGTGAGAGCAGGACTTAACTCTGGAGAGTGTGGGCTGCTCTCCAGGATAACCACCCTGACTGGTCCTATAGACTA
This sequence comes from Vidua macroura, assembly GCF_024509145.1. Lineage (NCBI taxonomy): Eukaryota > Metazoa > Chordata > Aves > Passeriformes > Viduidae > Vidua > Vidua macroura. The sequence goes on from NC_071611.1 coordinate 69,223,950, forward strand.
CCTGCACCTGGTGGTATCTGTTGCAATATATTTTCTCAGCATGAGGAAGCACCAACTGTCCAAGACATTGTTAAGGGGAGCCAGGAAGCGGGTCCCACTGTTTAAACATAGCCTGAATGAACCATTAGAGCAAGAATAGCAACCCAGCTTTGACCTTAGGCTATTTGAACTTCCAAATACATCGATGGTTATCCAAACCCTGAGATAATAATGAACTTGCAAAAGTAAATTTAAGTTTTTATAGGACTTAAGTTTGATGGGATTTCAATAAAATGTATGGAAAGGAATCTTATAACTCCTGAGAAGACCAAGTATTTCTTTCAGCCTATTGTTTTAAGCTAAGCAAAGCAAAACAAAGCAAACCAAAAAATTCACTCTAAATTTTTTTCACAGCTTTGGTATCATTTTACATCAGTGTTTTTAGCTCATGCAGCTATGTATATCATTGCAAATATCACTGCCAAGATCTGTGAAGCATTTCCTAAAAATGCATGTTCCGCTTTAAAATGCCTCACATAGTAATTGCAGGTTTGTGCACGGGTCACCTGAAATCCACAAATGAACCAAAGACCAAGAAGCAAGTGCAATCACATCCTTAGTAAGACTGGATTCTGCCTCATCTGGACATTGAAGTAAGCCTGATAAATCACAGGATGAGAGCAGGGCTTCACTCTGGGGAGTACAGATTTATAGGAATTAATTATTTATTAAACAGACAAAAGATAACAGATATAAGGTCCTAATCAGAGCTACTGATGTTTATACATGTATAAAACTAAAAAGAACTACTATTAGATTACACGATAACATAAAACACTTTATGACATCAAGGTACCTGTATTAAAGCTAGCAAAAGAAATAGGATTGATTAGGAGTCAAACGTAACTTATCATTGAAACTATGATAATGGACACAGATTCCTTCAATGAAACCGTGCAAGTAACTGTGATGCAGGTGACCCTACTCATGGGAGGAGCTCCACACATTTCCAGGAGAATGTATTGAAGATTTCTACTTTGTGGACCTTTGCTGTGGCTTTTATCGTTGTAAAGTAAATGACCGTCAGTCAAAAAAATCCAATTTATCTTGCCAAATCTCACTTCTGAAGCAGGATATTTTGGCAGCTTGGAAATGCCAGAGCACTGCTAGCCCCAATGGCCCCAAAATAACTCACCACAAGATGGCTTGTCACATTTGAGTTACCTCGCAGGTCAACAAGCAACAATTAAGTTCTTGTAGGGGGTGAGATGCCCTGCTACAAGCTTACATTCTCTCTGTCTCAGAAAATTTGATGTAGAATTTGGCAGTGAGCCCACAGCATTTTCTACAAGCTATTGATGTAATATGCTCTCAGCATATTACATATATGTAGCATGCTCTCAGCATTTGTCAACTATTTATGTTTTAATGAAAATGTTTTGTGTAAAGAGAAATCTTGTGTCCATATTTCACCATAGCTTCAAATGTCTCTAAAGGATTGTCTTGCTCTGTCTGTTTTCAACATGAACCAGGTTAGTGGTTTTTAAGAAAAATTTAGATGGGTGTAAAGGCAAAATCACAGCTACTTTCAAAGAAAGGCAACAGCAGCTGAGCCAATTGACTCATAAAATTGTTCATCTTTGACCTGTTCTAGAACCTGAATATATTCTTAGTAGAAATAATGTGGTGGGCATTTTTCTGATTCTAATTTTTTTCCAAAAACAGAAGGTGACTGTGAGCATATTTTAGAGGCAAAATAGTACAAGGAGGGATATAATCTTAAGTAGAACCTTAAATGTTAAACTAGAGAAAAAAAAAAAAAAGAGAAGGGAGAAAGAAAGTTGGAAAAATAATTTTTGAAGTACCAAAATAATTTTGCTTTAAAATATTAAAATAATTTAAAAATCTGTATGAAGTTCAAGGATCTTCTGAGCACAGTAATGAGAAATTATTTTCTGTATAAGTAGACCTACTATACTTAAACTAAACTGAAGAACATATAGATTTTCATACCACTTGGGCTAGAGAAGGCTACTCTTAGTTTATTTTATAATAAATATAACATAGTAGACAGCCAATAAACTATTTTTACTATCAAATTTGTTAAACTTTTCAAGATTTTTTTAAAATTTCATTTTAAGAAGTCTATCACATAATTTTTATTTTATTACAGTTAAAGTTAAAGTGCCATCCCTGGCTCCAGATTGTAATACCAGTTCAGTCAGGGTCTTGGGGTCTTCTTCATTATATCTAAATGGGAAGTAGGGTTTGTGAGCACAGGAGTCAACTTTTTTTTTTTACCTTTACTCCCTCAAAACAAGAAGTATAAGCAGTGATTCTCTAAGATAAGGAAGTCTCTTCTAGGAGCTAACAGTAATTTACAAAGTGATTCTTATTTGGGACAAAATATAACTTGCAAGATAGTCATATACTTTGTGATCACTGCTGCAGCTCTTAACTTTTCAAAGTAGTTTCCAGAGTTTCTCTCCAAAGTATTCAGAGAGTCATGATGTATTTATAATTATGATATCCGTTACAAATAAAAAGTAGCAAGTTCTTTTTTTTCCTCTGGGACAGAACAGAGACACAAAACAGATTATCAGATTTCTCCACAAACATGCATGAAAACTGAAGTTTTGTGGATAATAATAAAAAATCTTTAGGCATATTGGAAACATCATATTATTGTCAAGAAACTAGAATTCCATAATCAAATTTAAATATACAATGAAATCCACTGAAAAAAAATTGCATTTACTAGACTGTAAATCAGGGATCTGCATTGTTTACTGCTAAATAATTTAATTTCAACTTTTTTTCAAGGTGTATTTACAATACACCAGTTAACTTACGGGCATAAAAATATTGTACCCTACTCTGCATTTAGCTATGAGGAATAGATTCATTAATATATTTGAGACTGCCTAGAATCAGAGATTCATAGGACAAATTTATTTGTGACTATATCAGGAAGGGAAATTTTAGTATTACATTTCCTTGGAAATACAACATTTTTCTATATTTTTTAATTCAATCTGAGTAGATGAACTGACTCTTGACTTCTTCAGCCAAACAGGAGATAGAAAGAATGCCAGGTGTTATTTAGTCAACAAATATAAAGTTCAAACACTTGTCTGCATGCCATCCGCATACCAATATGTAACGATGAGGAATTTTTAAAATTACTTTAAATATTGAGAACATTTTAGGAAAATCTTGAAGGTCACTTAGTCCTTCCCCTTATTCAACAGTAGCACCAAGTGGTCTGGAATTTATCCTGTCATATTTTCTTAGAGAGGTTTTCTATTGGTATAAGAAATTGTGTTTTATGTTGTACATTTTAAATATGTTGTCAATATCTTCACTATGAGAGCCAAAAAAATGCTGAGGCAGCAGAATTGACACTGTCTGTGGAGCATGTAAATGCAGAACTGTGACTCACCAAACAGTTTTGAGACACCAAACTTTTGTCCTGGGAGAACTCATTTGTTTCTTACTGACATTCACTGAGCAGTATTCACCTGGAACACTTGATAAGCTCAGCCTTTGGTGTTTTCTGTGTCTCACACAGATATTTTTTTCCACTGAAACTTCAGATTTTTATAACAGTTCAGTGTTGGAACATATTTTCATAATAAAATTCATAAACAAGTCCCAAATTTAGGCCTGTTCTGTGCTGTTTGTTTGGATCATTAGATCACCGAATCAGACTCTTTGCTTTATAGCTGGATAAATAAACCAAGCTCAGAACATGTGGTGCTTTCTTTTTGGAGATTTAATTTACAATCTATTTTTGACAGAAAATGTAATGGTGTTTCACAGATGTGTATTACCGTACACTAGGAAAGGATTTAAGGCACTCTTCCAACCTCAGCATTACCTCTTTGTTCTGTTGTAGCTAGCTTTAACCTGAACAAGTTAGTTACTGGTAACTTATCTCTCTTTAGTTGTTTCTTTCTGGTTGCCTAGTTGTCCTAGATGCAAAGCCTATACACCTTTCACAGGGTTTAGGATTGCAGCCTGAGGTCCCAGAATGTAACTACTAGAAACTGCACAGTCTAGGTATTTTGTCTTACTGCAAATTACCCAACTGGCCCAAGGTTCTTATTATTAGAAAAAAAAACATCTAGTTTACAGGTAAGAAATAGGCTGAGGGTGTGCCATATTCTCATTACAGTACCATCCCTGGTAAATTAATACCCTTATAATTTTTTACTTGAAAAGCCCAGTATGGGACACTAGTAATGAAGAAACGGTGTCAACAGAGTCAGGAACAAGATAGCTTGCATGTATGCATAGCATAAGGTCTTGATAATTAGAAAGATTTGTCCATTGCAGTGAACTTGCTACTTTGCAAATTTCTTTTTTTTTTTTTTTTTATTTTGATTACAAAATATATTGTCCATTCCTTGTGATAGTATTTGCCAAAGGGCTATACTGAAGTTCACTACCATAATTACTACCCAGTAACTAGAGATATTCTAATGTGTGTGGGACTCTTTCTAAAGTGTTCCCTACAAAACAATCTCCACTCTTTTCAAAAGTAATGGTACACGATCAAGCTGACTTCATCTGCACCATGCCTAGAATAAAACAGGAAGAACAGATGCAAATTTGTCTTAACCCCTTACCAGAAGAGCAGTATCATCTTTTTAACTATCTTTTCAGCACTATTATTATTACTTTAAAGTAGGGCAGAGTATTGATTAACTTCCATTACTGACATGGAAACAAATCAGAGGAATATTAATTGCTGAGGAACCTTCATAAATTGAAGTGGAATTGCACAGCCTGCAAAGAAGATTAAGGGCTGCTTTTCTCCCTCTTTTTCTACTTCTGAAATTCTATTAGTATGGTGGGGAAAGTGATAGCTTCTGGTATCCACAGAGAATACTTTCATTTTTTTCAATCATGTAAATTTCATTTGTTCAGACATCTATAACGAGACAGAGGTAGCTTACAATAATTTACATTTCAATCTCCCAAATGCATGTGAAGTGGAAAGCAGTTCTGTAACAATAAAATTTTATTAGCTGAGCTAAGTATAATTTACAGTTAATATATGAAAAACTTCTCAGTTCACTTCATTCTGTCTGATAACGCAGAAAGAGCAATATATTAATATAATGGATCTGTGAAGTGGTTAACACTGTTTACTCAACATGTCTATTACACATAGAATTTTAATTTGAGGCTTTTTCAAAGAAATTGACATCAAAAATTGACAGTTATTGATTTGGCAGCAAGGTGATTTAACTGTTTTTACATAAATAAAAATACAAATCCAATTAAACCTGACTTGGTAGCTGAACTATTTATCATTGACAGAATGGTGGAGGATGACTTCTGCCACATAATAATTTGGGAAAGGGAGAAACCCTTTCTTTCCGGGTTATCTGCAGATACAGCAGACCCACAAGCATCTAGGCCTCCATCTTCTTAGTCGATGTATTATCTGTATGTCCACATCCCCAGGAGTACTTTACAGAAAATATTTTAGAATAACCAATTAAGTATTATAAGTCTAGTAAGCTGCCAGATGCACACATACTGTGGTTACCCTATAAGTCTGGTCACAACTGAGATCCTGGAAGCACAAATAACACAAACTACACTGCAAGTCTGGGCATATTCAATAAGATTCCACATTCGCAAAAAGTATGATTAATTGATTATTGCATCAGAATAGGGTTCGAAATTTGCTGTTGATAAATGCATCTATATGGTATTAGAAATAATTTTCAGTAGTATTACACTGGTATAAATCTTTGTCGATAGATGTCCCTGTGTATGGCGTATTGCCCATCAATATGCCAGGATACAAGATGGAGTCTTTTCTGATCTCCTTCTCTGAAGTTACTCTTCTTTGAGGGAAGGGAAAAGATAAAGTTTCAATTGATTTAATTTCATTATTGTGTGGAGTTTGGAGTGATTTTAGTTTTAAATGCAAAGACTGTACAGGTTTACAATTTTCATCAGTATGTGCAAGGATATGAATATTAATGTGTATTTTCAAATCAATTTTAAAAAGTTCAGCTTTTGGTCATTGGTATGGCCATTCCTTTGTCTCAGTTCCTATTTAGATGTATTATATAAACAAAGCCTAAGTACAAGACCTTTGTGCCTTTTTTAATATGGGCAATATACCAAGCTTCCTCAGTGTTACTTCTCCAAAGTTGCAGGTTTTTTCTTGTTGCCAACTTGGAAACCCCGTCTTGGTGAGATTTGTTTTCCAGTATTTTCCACAATTCTTAATAAGTGTTTAAGCCATACTTTAGTGTGACAAAATCAGATTGCTTAGATTAATACAGTCTAAAGATATTATCTTTTATTTTTTTCTTCGTTGTTTGCAGACAGTAGTTAGTAGGTATCCATCCTGAACAAAAGTAGCTAACAGTTAACAACATGGCTGAAATTCTACATTTTCTAAGGACAATCAAGGTGAAGAAACAAAAGCTCATATTCAACTTTTCAAAAGCAGTAGTTCCCAGAAACAACTTTTTTTCAATAAAATAATAATAATTTAATAACAAAGTATGCTTCTAAGTTTTATTTAAATTTAGGTAACTAAATTGCAACTCTGCTACAAAACCAGTATGTTATGTATGACATGAATATAATCCTTGAAAATTGTACTTTCTGAGCCAGTGTGCAACTTAGCTCCCTGTATATATTCAGACACTTTATACTTAGCACACTGGTATTCTAGTGGGGCACAGTTAGTGGAGAAAGTTACAGAAGTAAAAGCAGAAACAGCCCTTCACATTGCAAGAGTCAGACATCCATCTATATTTAAAAGGTCACATACAGCATAGGTTTCAACTACTCAGGATCAAAATAAATTAAAAGATATAGTGTTGAAAGCTTAGTAATAGAATGATATCTAGCACTCTTCCTAAATTAAATGGTAAATTGCATTAAATAGTAAATTTCATTGTTGGCAATTTCAGCAAGAAATATTACTTAGAACTAATGCTCTTAGTTACTGCTTACTTTTATTACTTAGTTACAACATATTTTGTTGATTGGGATAATGTTACTCTTATAAATTATGAAAATGGATAAATACTTCCAAATTTTTACAGCAATTTGATAATGACAGTCATTTCTCATGCCTTTCTATCATGCCAGGAGCTTGCATGACAGGTTTTTTGGGCAGACTGTAAGTGTGATTTGTGGGAACTTTATCGTCCTAACTCAAATGTAGTCAACACAAGCTGCAGACTTGCTGGTGGTCTTCATGCACCACATTTCTTATAAACATATTTGCATTTATTTCCCAGACTCTTGATTTATAAAACAAAAATTAATGATTTAAGTTGAAAGAAATATATGCCAGAAGTTATTGCAAGTAATACAAACCCATTTCATATATACTAAGAATGCAGTAGATCATGGAAGTTATAATAAAGATGATAAATATTCTTATAATCCCATTTTTTTATCTGTATTGGTCTTCCAAAAATGCTTTATTTTTTTCTTTTTTTCCCACTGGAAAGGGTAATGCATTTACCCCTTTAATGTCCATAAAGATACAGGTTTTCTGCAATGGAATATTTCTGTTTGGAATATGCCTGCTAGGACAAGGAGTTCAACATAGAAATATCTCCAGTTCGGAAATTCACATCTCAAGAGAAGTGCATGAATATGGACAAGAGACAATCCTGTCGCAGTAAACCAGGATGGAATTTTTTAGCAGCCACTGGCCATAAATGTATTTTGCTTTCCCCTGAATGGTGAGCTCATTTGTTGCCTGTTGGCAACGTCTTTGGTAGGGGGTAGTGGAAGTGGAGGGCAGCAGAAGAGACCCTCCTCTCTGGTTGAGGAGAGCACTGTGCTGCTCTGCAAAGCTGCAGCACACTCCTGTTTCCTCTCATTTGTCCTTGTTCTCATTATTGCCTCCAGGGTAACTGACCTTTTGTACTGCCCATGCTAAAACTGCTCTGAAGTGTTACAGCCAACTCCAAACCCCCCAAAAATTGCTCATTACCTTCTTAATTCACATGGCAAATGTAAATAGCTGGTATGTCACCAGAGAGACTAATGTATGAAAACAAATTATACTTGATAAACTATTGCTGGCCCAAGTCAGACCCTTCACTTTACATCAAGAAAATAATGCATCAGGAAATGTATGAGAACACTTGGCAAGTCAAAGGGGTTTTGTTAACATTTCACCAGTTTTATTTATGAGATTTTTTTTTCCCAACAAAGGTATGCCATGAGTGACAAGCTACGCATTCTAGAAACTACATGTATGTTACCAGTTTCAAAAGATCAGATCTCATGCACACATGGCCTATTCTACATTAATACTCAGGCAAAAGAAAATGTTCTGATTGGTGAATAAAGCCTGAAAAGTCTGATGATTCATCTTGAAGGATCCACTGAAAAAAATTACACAACCGATGCAGGAACTCTGTCATTCTCAGGACATTTATATGATATAACCAGCACATATTAGCAATGAGGAAGGACTAAGGACTTTATTCATGCCCTAAAACATTTTGTTTGCAGAATGCTTCACCTGATAGAAGAGATGGTTTGTTTTGACTATTCTTGTGTCTATTCCTACAAGATATGTATATATTTGTTTTCAGACTGAGTCATCAGTAGCAATGTTCTTTTCTTGCAGAGCTCTATCTTCACCATGCACTTAAAGCAGGATTTATTACATATTTTTACAAAAAAATTGAAGAAATAAGAAAAGAATAAGAAGAAAACCACTCACAAACACATCAAATTATGTTTTGTTGTTGGGCATCTACTCTCAAAGATTCAGAAGACAAATATTTCATTTGATCCCACCTTAGGTTTAATCTGATATATTTATTCTGCAGCTTCCATTCTGTTGGAAATAGAAACAGAATTTTGCAGATCTAGAAGGAAATTGCTGCATTAATGTACTTATGTCTTGATTTTTTTTATAGAGTTTATACCATGACCTTGGTTATAAATTCATGGCACTGTCATTGAAAAAATGCACTACATCTTATGTACATCAAAGTTTAGAGTAATTAACTCCTACATCTTATTGTACTTCTACATATTTCTCTTGTAGTAGACTGTCATTAAAACAGCAAAGCAACACTTTTTTATCAGCAAGTCAACAGTGCACTGAGGGTATTATATAGGGTTGTTGGGTTGTTATGTACTGAAGTATCCATGGCTTATGCTTGCTTGCTTTCTGAAACAGGATCTATTACTCCCTGTTTTATAGAACTATGGCTATCAGCCATTACAGCACTACATTAAATAAAAGTTTCTATATTCAGCTCCACAAACAATTTTTCACCTGAGTATTGCTAAGATGCAGTATTGACATAAAGGCTTGCATTGTTTTAATATTTTCTTCAAATTTGAATTCACAAGCTAAAGGTTTAGGAGGTGGGAGATATAAAGGTATTGTGTCAATAGTAATTTGTTTCTACTCTGTACTACTGAATACTTCTGATAGCAAAACTATCACTTTGCATGAATTTAGCTTTAAAAGAAACTTCTCAGGAAGAGGTAGGCATTCATCATGATGTTGTGTGCTCTTGCTGGTTTAGAGAAAAAAACTGCTACTTAGTCATTCCTGTGAAGATAAACAATTTCAGATTCAAGATAAACAACAAGAGTTATAAAACCAGCTTACTTGCATTTCAATGTAGCAAATATGATTTGCCAAATCATGTACAGACTTTAGTCTGTTATGTATGAGATTTTTACATGTTATATGAAGACACTGAAAAATCATATTGTAGGAATTAACTAGGTGTACTACTATTAACTAATAATTTCTAACTTCTCTTGGAACCATGTTTTGTAGAATTGTTAAGTGTAAAGGAACATGTCTTAAAGAAACTTGTCACAGCTTCTCTTAGTAGAAATCCAACACTCAATGTGTTGGAGCTAAAGAGGTGATCATGACAATATTGCTGAAGAATGCAAAGCAATCTTTGCAAGGCTGTTAGGCTAGCAAAACTTGTGAGAGTCTGTCTGACAAAATGTTTCACGGACAGAAGGCTCCAGAAAGTGCATACAAAGCAAGAAGTTGACAAAGGAGTTCTGGTGACAGGAGTAAGGCATATGCATGTGTGAAAATGCATGAAGAGAGAGTGGTAAGGAACTGGAAAAAGATTGGTGCTGAACTTCAGTATGGCAAAGAATAAGGAACTACCAAGTAAAGGACTTCTGAAAATGTGACTCTTGCAGACCTTTGAAATGGAGCTACTAACATCTCAGCAGGCAACAGTGGGCTGAATAAGGGAAGCTATGTAGAAGTGAGAGCATAAAGATATCTGAGCTTATAATTATGATGGCTTTTTTCCTTTCATTCATAAAATTCTATCAGTAAATGCTATACAATGACCTGAAGCACGAGGTCATTTTTTTTTCCACAACACAGCAAACTTCAGATTTTTTAGCATAATGCTATTATATCAGAATGATTGAAAAAACAATGACAATTTCATTCTCTATTCTCATATTTTGCAATGTTATTAGTCTAACTGGAAACTAATTTCTGACAACCCAGGAGGTATTCTTTCCTCATGCTTCCAAGCTGGTTTGAGTGAATATGAGCAGGAATTTGGAACTTTCTGAACAACAGAAGGCTTCCAGCTGGTAGTTGATAGAAACACATTCTCAGCCAAAACAGGAAGAATAGAAAGAAGCCAAAGTTTGGGGGACTATATATTAGTACAACATGCATTACCCATATGTTTGCATACACAAAGATACTTCTGCACAGAGGCGTTCTGTCAATATTAACATAATCTAGGTAAATGAAAAAAAGAATCTTCTGTAATAATAATAGAATGTTGTAAAAACTGTGTAGCAACAACTGTCACCAAACATACCCACCTCCTGAGGCATTCTCCATTTCAAAATGAAATTCAGGATAAAGAAGATCAGAATGAATGGGTAAATTAGAACTTTACAGCACGCTGTGATGATGTCCTGACACAAGAAAAGTCTTGAGTAAAATTTTCTTCTGTTGGACAGCTGCATCTTTTGGATTATGTCATCTTACATAACTGGGAATACTACACATCAGTTACAGATGATTAGATGTTAATTAATTATGTTACAAAAACCCATGACATTTTGGGCTTTGTGTATTTCCTCCAATATTTGTTACACTTTGTTACAGAGTGAACATCTTCATTCTTTCTCACATAAATAATCAGTGTGCTGCGTACAACATAAACAAAACCCCATGTCAAGCAGCTGTGTGTGCCACAAACAAGAGCTCTCCCCAGACCTGAACCAAATGCTTATGAAAAGAGCTGATAACATTTTGCAACCAACTCATTCTTAAAACTATTTTTTTTTTTTTTTTGGGGGGGTGTTTTTTCAGCTGGAAATGACTTCTTCATTAACATAACAGTCAGTGATTAGTATGCCCTAAAGATATAAATATTATTGACTGAAAAAAAAAAACCCCAACATGTTCAGGTATCATTTAGAAGGTACTGACTACTGCAACACAAGATAAGAATGAGTACCTCAAAAAAAAAAACAAAAAAAAACAAAAACAAAAACAAAAAAAAAAAAACAAAAAAAAAAAAAAAAAAAAAAAACAAAACAAAAAAAAAAAACCAAACCAACAACAACTAGAGGCAAAGAAAGTGAAGTCATACTCAATTCTCTATACATACAGGGTTCTTGATTTTTATGAGAGCTTTTTTGGTAATTTTTGATAGTTCCTCGGTCAATGGGAATTCTGGTTTTGTTAATACCATAACAATTCACTTCAACAACATGATAGAAAGTCGCTAATACTATATGACTTTTATCACTTTACTACCTTTTTCATGGCATTAGAAACTCAGTAGAGGACAGGAAAATCACTGATCCTGCAGCAGAGCCCTTAAAAGAAAATAACTGTTACTGGTGGGCTATGAAAGATGTATTATTTCACAAGACCTAAACCTTTATTTGTTATATTACCTATTTCTGGTCCAACCATAAATAGTTGATTTTTTCGGTTTTTTTTTTTTTTTTTTTTGAGAAATTAGATCTAAAGATTGATCTAAAGACTGCTTAGACAACTAAAATATTTTAGTTTTGTGGATTTAATCCTTTCATAAATACTCAGCATAGCCAAATATTTAATAAAGTTCACTGTGACAGAGCCTAAAAGAGAGGTGCTTATGTGCCTTCAACTTCTATATTCACATTTATTTCAAAAGAACCTTCAAAAGTTATCTAATTTGACATCAGTCATAGAGTGTTTTCAAGTCATTTTCCCTATTACCCTGATTGAGCCTTTGAGAAAGGATTAGGGGGAAGAAAAAAAAATTACATTTAAAAAAAATTTGCCTATCCTAATGCAAATTTATTACTATCTAAATTAATTTCCTTAAAACTAGGACAGAATTTTTTTTTTTGGCTAAATCTGGATTAATTTCCATCATTCAAAACAACCTGTTACAAAAAAATATCTAGAGAACTCATTGACATTTTCCAACTTACTGCTTTTTAAAAGATATTAAGTCCATCTGTTGTAAAATACCTACTTATTGAGAAGTAAGTTACATGTACAAGTGAAACTAAGGAACTGAGATTATTATCCTAGAAACAGAACTACAGCATCAATATCCTGAATAATAATATTCAAAATTGAAAATAAACTGCAATTAGCAGACAAAACATTTACAAACACAAATATTAAATCTCTATGCATAAGTTGTTCTATAACAAGTGGTTCAACTTTTCTCTGGTGTCAAGACACTGACGCTAAAGATTTTTTTCTTGCAGAGTGTATACTCAGCCTCTTGCAGAATTTTTTAGCCATTACAAAGATTACTGACTTTGACAAGACACAAATCTGATCCACAATAAAAATTCCCCTGCCATTTGCAGGAGAAATGCTGTGCTTCTGGAACAATTCTCTCAGACCTTAATGATTTGTTGACAGTATGCTCTCTATCCCAGGGCAATATACAATTTACAATTTATTAACTCTCAATATACAATTTATTAACTCTCAAAGGAGAAGTCAGTTTGAAGCATCATAAGTCTCAAGCTTTGCATTGTGTGCTAATTAGTTCATATTTATGCAACTGTCTGAATCAAGCTGACTTCTGGTCACAATTACCAGCTTTTTTGTCTTGAAGTCATGGGTATGAATCATACTGGAACACTGCCTGCAAACCTCTGCAGAGGGAAAAAAATGTTGTCTACCCATTTGTCACCACCAATCCCTTAGAAAGGCATTTTTCATTAGCATTCCAGAGGTTGACTAGCTTCAGATTGGTAATTATTTGATATTTTGATATTAATTTTTCAACTTAAATTTCAATATGACAATTTGTTTAGCCATTGATATTATCCTATCACCTTGAGATCACAAATCTAATTGAACATTTCCTTTGAAAACATTAGGTGGCTGAGCTTGTAAGGAATAGTTTTTACATTTCAGTCAAGTTAGTGATTAATTACTTGCTATTAATAGAAATCCTGATTTGAGTTCCATATTTTGCTTATTTAGTTTGGCAAGAATATTGTACAGAAATGGAAACACATGTTTCCCTGACAGTGGTGCTCTAATCCCAGGAGTCCCGAAGTGCATTGTGAAATGCAGTCAATCATGTGGTGGTTCAAAATCTACTTAGAGATGGTCCTTGGCCTTCCCATTATACTGGTCTTTCCATTGAGAGTGAAAGGTTCAGAAAGGCTCAGACTTGTATTATTGGTGACAATCTCACCAATAATTATGGAATGCTTTTTTACCCAGAATGTATGAGTTAAGAATACTCTCCAGAAAAAATGACCAGTGCCCAACACCAGATATATTCTTCCTAGTATCTATGGTATTTTGATCAAAAACTTGTTTGGTGATCAAATATTGCAAATTTCAAAAGGAAGTAGCACACTGCTGTGCAAACAGAAAAAAAACAGACAAGCCCATCCAACCCCCACCCCTGCGATATCAATCCCTTCAGTGCTGTAGTCCGTAGAGCATCTTTGAAGCTTATTTTTCAAAACTGACTACTTGTTGACATATATCTAAATGTGACCTGTTTCATTAAGCTAAACCAGCATGAGAACAGCACTGAGTGAAAAATACCAATACTTTCCAATATAATTACATACATATGTATGTGAGAATATAAACATATCCTTGATGCGATATACATCAGATAAAAATTTGCCATAAAAAAAAAAAAGGAAGCAATAGAAGCCAATTACATAAGCTGAATGGAATTGTAAGTTATTACTCTGTACTGCATATTTGACAAATATCAATGTCTAAATTCTCTAATTAACTTTCTGATATAAGAAAAATCCCTACTGGTTTTGTGTGTGTTTTCTCCCTGTCTCTCTTCCAGACATCGGAATTTTCCCTCTATTTTCATGTCACCCAAAGATTTTCCAACAAATATCAACCAATTAGTAGGCAATACCATTATCTCTCTTCTAATTTGTAAATCCACAGGTAGAAAAAGAATTTTTATTCTCAAAATATCTGATATAAAAATATCATTTTGTAACATTATTCATAGTGTAAGAAAAATGTCTCTTACTGTGGCCAGATCCCTGGTCTAAACCTGAAAAAAACCACTTTTCTCTCAGAAAATCAGCAGTTCTCTATATCAGTAGTTGGTCTCTTCCCTGTAGGTACTTTTTGGGATCATAGTGTTGTCTGGAACCAACACAGATAAAAATGATAGCCCTGCTGCAGCAATGATCAGGCAAATATCACCTCAGAAATTGTGGGATAGTCTTCAGAAATAACAAGTCAGTTAGGCATAAATTGCCAGAATTTTTTATAGTGTAAATAAAGTCACAGCTTAATTCTAAGGCTTAGCATATCCCAAAGATTTGTGCTCCTAATGCACTTCTTTCTGCTGCTACGGAGTCTTGAGCTATCTCCAGCCAATACAGCTGATTTTAAAACATATTTGAAAACATGGCTGTATGACTGAAGAGAGATTTCTGTGGCTTAGCTAAGGTATTGTGGAGGAAGAAAATATCTCTTTGAGCTGAAAAATTTCTCTGTGAATTTATCCAATAGATGATGCCATTAATTTTAACCGAAATGTTTGCTGAAGTATTTTTAGCTTCTCCACCACCAGGAGAGAAAGAAAAATAAGCTGCAAAGTAGAAATTTCTGGGTAGTAGATAGTTCTGGTAGTAGTAGTACTGATCACATTAATAAAAGATTGCATTAAAATGACAAAAAAACCCAAGTATGCAAATATTTCTCATTTTCATGATCATAGAATCAGAGAATCATACAATCTCCTGAGCTGGAAGGGACCCATCAGGATCATCAAGTCTGACTCCTGGCCCCTGCACAGCACTGTTCCTGAGTCCCACTATGTGACTGAAAGCATTTCCAAATGCACCTTGAACTCTGTCAGGCTGGTGCTGTGACCACATGTCTGGGGAGGCTGTTCCAGTGCCCAGCTACTCTGTGGGTGAAGAAGCTTTTCCTGATATCTGACCTAAACCTCTCCTGACACTACCATTTACTCCAGTCCTGTCACTGGTCACAAGGGAGAAGAGGTTTGTAGCTGCCCTCCTCTTCGGCTCACATGGAAGTTGCAGACTGCCATGAGGTCTCTCCATAGGGCCTCCTTTAGCTTGAGGGAGTTTGACAGCTCCTCCCAATTTTGTGTCATCTTTGATCTTAGTATTCATTTGAGTCATGCATCCAGGTCATTTAGGAAGATGCTGAAGATAGCTGAGCTAAGGATGGAACCTTGTGTAACCCAAGAACTGACAAGTCACCAGTCTGATTCACTATAACTTTATGCCCAATCCATAAGCTCACCCAGTTGCTCACCCACTGCCTTACACATTTATCCATCTGTGAGATAGATTTTTTTCCAGGAGGATACTGGGAGAGACAGTGCAAAAGCTTTGCTGGAGTCCAAAAATCTTACATTTAATGGCCTTCCTAGATCAACTACATGAACTAAAATGATGTAAGTGTGAGGCACAAATGGAAAGAAGCCCTGGTGAAAGTTTAGTGATGTCAAACTAGAGTGACAGAATACACATAGAAAACCAAGTCAGTCAGACAGACTGTAAAAATTATCAGTCATACTCAATTCCCAGATAAATTGTTTGTACAACAAAATAATCAAAATTACTCAATAACATATTCCAAAAGAGTTGTGCATTTCAAATTTTGTTTCAATATCTAAAAGGTCTCTCCTCAAGGGACTGTAAGTCCTTCTGCCTGATCAGAAAAAAATAATGGAAAAGTGACTTCCTGACTAAAAAATTAATAAAACTCCAAAAGGTAAAATGACAATGTCATGGTTTCCAGGAACAAAGGTCATGTCAAACAGGTTGGTTGTCTTTCTCTTGACTAGGTTATAAATGATGCAAATATAAGTAATTCTCTTATTATTGTGTATCTGCATGTCTTCATTGCATTTGGCATGAGATTACGATTTTAGAAGCTTGCCTTATAAAAAATTAGTAGACAACCCTGAAAGTTAATTTGGAGATATTCAGAAATTTGTCGACAATGTAATAATTTTCTAGCAGCAGAGATGAATTTTTGGTCAGAATTTATTTTTATAAATCAGTTAAATGTAAAGAATTTTTTTTTCAACTTATATGTTAGGGATTGTGAAGAATGAAAGTAGCTTGTGCAACAGCATCATTTCTTTAACCTGCAGATTTTGATGGACTACTAAATGTTATTTAATATTTTCTATCACTATCTGATGATAACAAGCAACACAGTTTTTGTTATATATGAACAATTATTTGATTGAAGAGACGTTGTCTGGCCTTTTAAAATGGTGAGATATTACTTATCCAGAGTTCTATCCTCAGGTTTATGGTAATCACCGAAAGTATAATCAAAAGATAATGGAATTGACTACTGTATTAGAAAAATAATGCATTTTTAAAACTCTGACCTATGTGAGCTGTTAAAGGGAAGACTCATCAATATTCCCCTTTAGTGACCTACACATGCAAAACAAATTAGAACTTTTGTGCTTTTCAAGACCTTCTTATTAAAACCAAAAAATAACATTATTATATTGCTGGAAGGGCAACTAGAGAAATCTTCTCTAGAGAAGTTTCAAAATAAAATGGAGTGTCTTACTATTAAGGTCAATTACACACTCAAAAAACTTTCCAAAATATATGATGAATTCATTCAACTTAACAATTCCAAAATGAGATTTCTTATATCTCTTAGAGCTAATTTGAAGGAGCTTCAGACGAAAATGAAATGTTGGTTCTATGTTACAGCAGAGATAGGTACCAAAACAGAACAGAACTTTCTAGTAACAGACTTCCACATTTTATCTCTTTCCTCTAAAGTGGCCTGACTGGACCAACTACACTGATACATACTGATTCCACATTTCTAATTTCAGCTGGACAACAGTGGATTTAAAGAAAGAAAACTCCATAGCAAGGATACTAAAAGTGGTTTTACTGATGTCCTCGTTTCTGAAGACTGGGGTACATTGTTGTTGAGATACAGGCTGAGAAGGAATCTCTCTGCTGTATCATGTTATCAAATTTGCTTGGAGGACCACTTGGATTGGGAAGAGGTTAGTACAATCAGATTTAGCTGCTGTGACCATGTCTATACATAACATAATCTTTGCCTTTTCTTTGTTAACCTTTACCTCCAAAAATCCCTTTCTATTAATAGTATTAATATCTTGTGTTGCTGTGATGGTTTAATGTAGGTTTGATTTTTAGCTGGGATGGGGAGTCCATGACCTGCAGAAATGGTTCCCTGTGGTGACCTGGTGGAACTGATCAGCTGACTAATTTCAAAGATTGACCCCCAGTTAAACCACTTAAAAGAGCAGGATACACCTCTGTGAAAACACATTTAGGGACAGGCAAGCCTGTGAAAAGCTCTCTTGCTTCTGGCCTTTGAACAGGTAACTGGGTGGTGGCCAGGCTGGCCCCATGTGGCCTGCATGGTCTGGCAGGGCCAGGCCAGGCTGGGCACTGCTGCGGTGCTGGCCCCTTCCCAGTGAGGCAGCTGGGGCCCCTTCCCAGGAGGGCTGGGCCCCTTCCTAGCAGAGCCCACCATTCCTTGGGAGCAACCTTGCAGCTGAGACCAGTGCCCCATGGCCAGCACTGGAGGCAGCCCTGAGGCCAGGAGCGACTGTGTGGCTGGGACTGCTGAGCCAAAATTGGTGCAGCTGGGGAAGCGCCGTGCGGCCGCGACTATCTTGGTGTGGCTCGCAATGAACTTTCTTTGTTTAGCTGCTTTTAGCCAGCCATGCTGCGGACAAGAGGACAAAAGCATTGGCAGCAGATTTTCTTTCTTTTTGGCACCCCATATGAAGAGAAGGCACAGGGTGGCACTGGCAGCCAGTGCAACTCGCATGGTGTTAGTGGAGACCATGTGACCAACAGAGAGGCATGGTGAGTGATTTCCCCGATGTAGAGCCTGGATGAGATAAACCTTTCAGCTCTGCAGAACTCCATAAAAACTGTTTCAATGGATAAAGCTTGAGAACAAATGAACTTACGAACACCAATTCTCTCCTGAATCAGGAAAAAGGAAAGGGTGAAGACACATAAAGAAAACAGGAGACACTGAGGTCAGTGAAGAAAGAGTCAAATTCTAGATGGGAGGAGATTGAGGAGATGCCTTAGTTTTTACTGAAATTCTCTTGTAAGGCTATAGTGAAGATATAATTGAAAGATCAGACTTTGTTTTTTCCTGTAGTTCCTGGAATGCATTGGAAGGATGTAGTGTTCTAACTGCAGCTGTGAGCAGAAGCACTAGAGTTGAAATAAGCAGATGTTGAAATAAGCTGTGATCCAATGAGAAGCTTGAACAGAGAGAGATGAGAGACATGCCCCAGTGATAGAAGAAGGAGACCTCTGTTCCCAGAGATAAAAGAAGAAAACTTGTGTTTCTATACTAGAACAGCTCATCCTTAAAATTGTACCCCAATAAGCTGAAATGACCCATGGCGGTGGTTATGGGAAAAACGACCAAACCATGGGAGGGAATTCATGATTGCAGGTTTCTGGGCAGCTGCTGATTCACTGTGACATTAAAGCCACGAGAGAACTGTTTCTTGTGAAGTCGCCATGGCATGGCAAGAGAGACTGCTCTTCCTAAGAGAACTGAAGAAAGATTATTTTAGAGGTGGTAAATTGACTGAAAGTCCCAGGTTTTTGTATCTTTACATTGTCAGTGGGAAAGAAAAGAGGGTGTGGGGGGAGAAGAAATGTTCTGAAGATGGAATCTGATTTTATTATTTTTTTCTTTTAATTCTGTTAATAAAATTTCTTCATACCCGTTAAAGGTTGAGCTTACTTTGCTCCTCCTCCTAATCCTTATCTTGCAGCAGAAAATGAGTATAAAATTCTAATGGGTGAATGGGCAATTCAAATGGTGCATTGGCCAGCGCTAGACCCACTTAATTGATGCTTTGCCTGGGAAACTCATATTGGTGAACCAAAACCACTGCACTTAATTGGTGTTTCCAAGTTTCCAAAACTGCTACAGTCACTAAAATCTTCAGAGAAATAATTGAGAATTCTGTTAATAAGAAGTGGAGATAAGTTAGTCTAAATGGGAGGCCCTATGAAATATACGTCCTTAATTCCCTAATTCTATTAAACATTTAAACTTGATAAATTCACATAAAACTAATAAAAGTCAGATTCCAGATTTAATTGTTAATAAGAAAAGGGAAAAGGATGCAACAATGAAACAACTGCGTGCTATATGAAGAATACTTTGCCACTTAATTTGTACGCAAATGTGTATTCAATTAACATTTTTTAAATGTGGTCATTCACGATCCTAAATTTAATATGAGCAGGAAGAAGCAGTTCCAACAACAAAAGGTACAGGAGAGAGGTTTAGCATCTGGAAAGAAGTTCAGCAGGGCTGTGCTATGCCACTGCATCTGTTCAGGCTTTATAGTGAAATGGTAATGCACATTTATCCTGAGGGTTGCAACAGAGGAATTCAAATTAGAGGAAGCAAATTCTGTAATATCAGGTATGCTGCTGATGTTGTCCTTATTACCAAGTCTGAAGAATCACTTTGCAAGGCAGTAATGAGAGTGGCTGTGGCTAGTTCAGAGTGAGACCATCTAGGAATGTAAAAAAGACTGGGGAGTGACATAGAGGACCAGAAAGCAAAATATTGCAAAAATAATACAAAAATAAAAACAGGAAGTCATACAAATAAAGAGTCTTCACAAAGTTCTCATTGTAGAGATATGAAATTGAACTATGCCCAGAAGATTTTAGATGAGCTATGAAATAAACAAAATAAGTCTGGGAAGAAAATTGAACCATTTTTTATTCCTGATGATGTGTCTAATCTGACAGCAAGCAGTAAGTCATGGTTATAACTTTCATTTTCACTTTTGTTTTACTGTCCTGATTTATATTGTTACAAAATATGAGCAATCTTCTGTTGTTTAAGCAGTTTTTGTTTGTTTATTTGCTTGAATATATTTATGATGAAAGTATGTGTGTGGAAGGATGATATTTTCCCAAAATTTTAACAAAAACTCAACTGATAGACAAGAAGCATAGCAAGTATATTTGTAGGTTTTACAAACCATAATTTTATCTTTATATAGAAAAATATCAGATATGTTTGTTGACAACTACTACTAAGTACACAGCTGGAGAATTTGCATTCATTCAAACTCCACTTATAGAATACAGAGCTTCCAAGACAATGGATCTACTTTGTCTATTCTATCTATTTTTAAGAGAAAATACACCATAGTTTCGTATTCTGACTATTTGAAATAAATTGAAAAGATAGGGGTAACAAAAATGTTCTGGATGAGAAGAAAGAGAAAGAAGAAAAGCTAGTAGTGGTAAGATAAAAGTGCAGGCTATACCAAAGTAAATTAGAAAAGCATTTGTTACTGACAAGTAAAGTAGAGACGGTAATCCACAATTGTTACAAATCCATGAAATTCTGACTTCTGCAGAATCACATAACCTTACCCTGCCTGCAAACCTATAGGCTGTGTTACCTGAAGGAAAACAAGAGGAATTTTGCTTATTTTTTCAGACTAATAGTGTTTTATAACTAAATAAATATTGTACGTAATTATTTCAGAAAACTACTTGCATATTTCTACAGCAGAGTCTTTTGAAAAGATATGGTGCTTAGACTATAAGTCTAATGAGAAACAATCAAGATTAGAACTATAGTTTCTCTTGCCCACATTTTCCCCAATTCTGCCTCAATGGGATGCCTGTATGTGGCGGCTATATACACCATGAAACTCTCATGGAAATCAGGTACTTAGAACTGACAGCCATAATTTCATGCCTGAAAATCTTGAATTACTAGACTTGAGTTTTCCAGAAATTTTTCTTTCTGTCAGTCAAAAATATTAAATTTCTAGACATGGGTTATATGTGCTTCTAGATTATAGCCTGTGCTAATTACTTCTCCAAACTGAAAAAAAATAAAAAAAAACTCCAACTCTAGAACAGGAAATTAAATTCTAAAAGTAATTTTCTACAAATATTCAATACAGTACTCATTCAACATCATTTTGTTTGACACAATGGCAATTAAATACATCATGCAGTGTACTAAGTGCTAGTAATAATATTTGATTGTAATTTAAGGGTAATTTGAACAAATAGCATAACAACATGATGCAACATAATTACAAAATAATAGAATGGGATTATGTAAAATAAGAATTGACAGAGAATTTCACCTTCCTACAAATTAACTCTTTTCTGAGTTCAGTTTTAAATTGCCTTATATTTAAATCCTTATTTGAACACCTGCTTCAAATAGGGCCTGGAGGCTGCAGTGAGAGCAATCAAACTAATTTTCTTTCCATCCCCACTTTGGGTGACACACTAATATTCTCGTAAAAATATGCCATGCATTTTGAACATATGTATGCAAACAATCATGTATTGCCATGTAAAGCTGAAGAAGTACATACATCTATAGTTCTGCATAAAAAGATATTCACTGGAGTCTTTGGTCTTACAAAAGCTGCTGCATTTTCATGTTTATTTAAATATTCATGCCAATCTCTTAACAGGAGAATATATTTCATTCATGTACATAAAGGATAATTGGATAGTTGCATTAGTAAGCTTTAATCTTTCTCCCTGTACTTGCAAGTATGTATATGCACACATATGCTTTGCAATATGCATCATATTTATGTTCATAGGTAGGTAGAATATAATAAACAAAACATTTGGCCATGAAAGCAATGGTGTTAAAATAATTTTTATAAGGGGTTGTTTCAAAGACAGCCCAAGTGAGAAAGCTCACTAATAAGACAAGAATCATCCATGTTTCTGATCAGGTTGTATTTTAGGCTTTTCTTTAATACAGAGTTATATGAGCTAGAATAAGTTGATCTAGAAGAGCTTCCACCACTGTGAACATTTATTCTGTCTCATGCTAATGGCAGACTGCTATTATCAGTAGGACAAAGCCTGATGCTATCACAGTACTTCTAAAATATTCTTTTCCCTTTGAGGAGACAGGTTCAACATTTTGGATCATGGGCTGCTTATTAACTCATGTTCTTTGGGATTAAATATATGTGATTTATAACATATATTTATGTTGCTGAGAAGCAACTGTGGATGCTAAATTTAACTAGTTCCACATGAAATTTGAAGTGAATGAACAGACTGCATTTTTATATGACATATATCAATACTCAACTTGTCATTTGACAAGAGTGGGTAACTGAGTCAAGAAACTTTTGTGAAGAGATGGAAATACTGAGGTGCACATCACCTTTTCCCCAGTATTGAATTTTACCATTTTCCTCCTTTAGCTAAATTTGAAAGACTTTTTCTTGAAAATGTCTCCAAAGAAACCAGTAGTTTTTAATTGAAAATATCCTGCTCAAGGAATAGATTCTAATTTTTCCATTTTTCTGAGGATAAATATATTATTATCTTAACACAAAAGGTGTTAAGAAAAA
Source organism: Vidua macroura (assembly GCF_024509145.1). Lineage (NCBI taxonomy): Eukaryota > Metazoa > Chordata > Aves > Passeriformes > Viduidae > Vidua > Vidua macroura. The sequence goes on from NC_071611.1 coordinate 69,246,833, forward strand.
TGTTTTTCCCTCAACATTCTCTTGTTGATGCGAAAAAAGAACTTTAATATAGCCCAATTCATCAAGATGATTTTCTCCTGTTCTTGGTTTTTTCTCCTTGCTATTGTCTTTGGCTGCTGAGTTTTTAAAGCAGTGTTTCACACATCAATGTGGCACAAATTATTTAGTTGTTACCTTAGATTTACATTCATTACATGTTTGTATGACTTTATCATTGCTCAGCATTATTGCACCCCTAAGAGTATGTCTTGTATTGTATTAGCTACAAAGGTAGAAATACTTCATCTTGAAATTAGTATTTTTTCTGCACATACTCAGGTGGAGAACCAAAAAGTCAGTGTAAATAAGTTGTTCTTACTTTTCTAGGCATCTTTTCTCTAGAGCACTCTCATTTCATTAGTTTTGACCTTTTTTTAACCAACACAAGTACTTTTCAACCTGTCTTAAAGGCATGTAATACTAATGCTAGAAGAAGGAAGATTGTAAGCCATATAAAAACAAACACAGGAGCTTTATATCTTGATTAATCTACAGAAGACTCCACGCTACAAACACTAATAAACAATTTTCTTTCCACCTGCATATTCCTCATCTTTCTTATATTTTGGAAGTCAAGGTAAAGCTTCTTTTCAGCTCACTCTATAGAAAGCAAATCGAATTTGCTACTACAATTTCCTACTAATGGAAAGCAAAAGCTGGCCATTTATATTATAACCTATTCAGCAGATATCATTGAAGTATTTGTTTTACAAGTTCTTATTGTGAAAATATTTTGGTTTAAGAATAGTAAGTTCTTTCTCTCTTTGTACTACTACCAAGTACAAGATAGAATAGGCCTTTCTTATAACCTTTATACTAAGTATTAGTCCTTCAGAACTTAACATTCTAAAAATCAATGTATATCAAAGTTCTGCATGTACAAAATTCACATTTTCTCATACAAAATCTAGGTGGTAGTAGTGCCTTGCAAAAGCTTGTGTTAGTTTGAGCATGTGTTTTGTTATGCACATCCCCAGAACTCTTCAGAAGAATCCAATCTCCCTCAGTGAGTATTTAAGGTGGGCTGTATTTGTATCTTATTGAATAGCTGTAGTGTGTGTGACTTGAAGTTCACTGAAACTAAGAATAATCCTTAATTTGGCTGTTGCACAAAATTTCATTTTCCAGGCCAAGACACACCTCTTCGGTTCAACTAGTGTTTAGAAACTGTACTTAAAATACTTTGGACACAATAACAGACCAATGTTCCTAACAGAGTTTTGCACTATTGTTATGTGACTCATTACTTTGTTGCTGAGGTATTTTAAACATGAAGGATTCATTAAAAACAGTAATCTATTGTTTATATGCACTATATTTTTAATATAGTAGAAGCAGACAACTTTTCCATGTATGAAAATAGGTGTTTAAAGTAGCTTATTACACAAAGAGGTACAAAACAATTGGATTTGAGATACATTATCTTTTAAAGGAGTAAGAAAAATGGAGCATGGAAAATCAAATTCTATCCAGTAATGCAAAACTTTTTTCCAAGCTGTCTCTATGTTAGGCTAACATAACAGTAGTAAAAAATTGGAAACAAGGTAAGCAAAAAGATGAAAAAACATTGATCCCCTTCAGTGTATTCTTTGGAATTTCAGCATAACGATAAACTTTGAATCTTTAAATAAGACAAAAATTATTTTTCTTTCTTCTCATTTTATACTGTCCATTGAAAAAGAGGTTTTCTTTGCCAAAATAAAGGGTTAGCAAAATGTGAATTTGGTTTGCTGCATTGTTTTTTTTCTGCTTTCTGAATTATTCATATGTTGAGAAAAATAATGGTTATGGAGAAAAAAGTCCCAGTAATTTTTTTTTAAAAATGCATCATCATTACAAAAAAAAAGTTAATCCCTTGCATAATGCAAATTGTGACATTGTGTATGCCTAATGAGAAATTTGCACAATATACACAATATTTAATGAGAAAATCCTTCCCTCAAAGAAAAAAAAACCAAAAAAAAACAAAAAAAAACCAAAAAAACCCACCAAAAATAAAAAAAAAAACAAAAAAACAAACAAACAAACAAAAAAGAACAAAAAAAAAAAAAAAGAACAACAACAAAAAAAAACAACAAAAAAAAAACCAAACCACACCAGAAAGCAACATCTCCAACCTTGACGTAGCACATATTTCTGATATTTATCCAAGCTACATATACTTCTAGAAAATCCTAGAGCTGTTGAAGGATCAGATGGCTCTTGTGACTGCCCCAACACTAGTGATGGTTGAGAGTGATGTTTTCAGTTAAACCATATCAGGTCTAAACTGACACCTTTTCAATCCAGCACCAATCAGAGCTGGTTCTGAACTAACATTTAAAACTCTGTTATCAAACTGTTATACTTACTCCTCCATCTCCAAGATACACATTATTCCACTCTCAACAAAGCTGAAGTTTTCCTAAGGTTTCCTTTCACTTTCCTAGACAAAAAAAGTGGTTTTGTATTAGTCATTGCATCACGTGGCAAATCCTTCTTCTGGTGCTTCAGCACCTTCAAGATACAGCACTATGGAAGGCCTGTAAGAAATGGCTGTTAGGCCTTTAAAAAACAACTGTGAAACATCTTGTAGATGTTTCACAACCAGATCATCACTATTTTTTATCTTTTAGAATTTGGGAACAGTAGGACTGGTATGTGAGAACAGTAGATCTTTAAAATAGGGACATGTTTCTTACATCTGGTAAGAGAGCTGTAAGTGGCACAAAGACCATATTTAATGCCTATTGGAGGTATATTTCTTAGGGGGAAAATTATGTAAATAATAGGCTTTGTATGGATATCTTTAAGGCACGTATTTGTATAAAAGGCATCCCATTAGAGAAAAGGCATGCCTTATGGAGAGAAAAGTTTCTTTGATGGTCAAAACAGTTCTCTGCAACAGTCATAAATAATTCGTGGTATTGTTAGGCATTTCTCATTGTTAGTCTTAATCTTTTCTGCCTTTATTGATTAACTTGTTTTCTTTTAGGGTTGCTTCCTTTATACAATTTCTTTTAGCTTGTCCATATCTCTAAGTCTACTACTGATGCTTGAGTCTAATGACAAAAAAAAAATAGTTTCAGTTTGATTGGTTTGTTTTGTTCCACCCTCCACCTTTGAAAAGGACATTAGTCCTTTTGAACAAATGGTTATTTTTTCCTGTGGCCTCAAACTAAAATAAATAAAAAAGTTGTAACTTTTGATTTTCAATCACTAATAGAGGTATCTAAATTATGACACAAATCTATTGCTTGAAGTGTTAAAGCTTTTCCCTAGTTTTCCCTTTTCCCTTTCTTTTTTCCTAGATAGTTTTCTAGGATGTTGAGTCAGGCTTTTTTTAACTGAGAAAAATATATAAAAATATGAATAGTGCAGCCTTTCTCTACTTCCTCATTTCCATTTTTCTATTGTTTATTAATTGGTTCTTGAAATGGTAATTTAAAAATATTTATTTATAATAACTCTGTTATTTTTAACAAACTAAACATTTGAATATCTATGTAGGATTATTTTTTTAAGCCTTTCTCCTTTTATTTTGATGGAAAGCTTTTACTGCATTTCAAATTTCACACACATGCTAAAGGTAATTCTAAAGGAAAAAGTCAGTTTTAAAGTATCCAGTAAAAATCTTTCCATTTTTTCAAATGTTATTCTTCATTAATTTATTCTGTGGCAGCATTCAAGTGGCCTACTGAGGACATAAACTTCTGTGTAGTAGATGCTGCAGAAACAAAATAGTGCTCCTCTCTTAAAGATACATCTAGTCCTTCACTGGCAAATCAAGCCCAGTTAAATCAGATGTTTACCACCTTACTGTTGTCATGCTCAGGAGCATGTGATGCAAGAGAACAAAAAGAACAGTCCTATTGTCAAAGAGTATGAAATAAGGATAACGGGATCACACAGTTAAATTCACAGTTTCACAGTAAGACCACAAAAGAGTGCTGCCATTGATTAACCTGAATTTCACTGTACTTCAAACTGTAAGGCTCTCCATGAAATATTTTGGTTTGAAATAGCATTTATACTCTAAATCACAGGGCTTCGTTCCCAGGATAAAGAATCCACTATTTTGTTCTAACACGTAGCCAAATTCATTACTATCTCATTCCACCTTATTTTACATTTTTATCTCATTACACCTTTTTTTTTTGAGTTTGTTTACTGTAGAAATGAAGCTATTTCGCTATCTTTCCTGAGTTCTTTCTACTAAAATGCATCAAAGCAAAACCTGTTTCATAAGTAGTTTCAATGTGTTGGCCTCCATTCACTGGTTTTTGTTGGTTGCTAAATAGAAGCGTCCATTTCAAAAAGTAGTTCTCATCATATCTTCTCAGAGACTGTGATCGAGTTACCCTTTGATGTCCTCTTTGATAAACTAAGTTAAATAGGCCTTCTAGACTCTTTCATTACAAGATATGCCTTCCAATCCTTTAATCATGCACACAGCTCTTCTCTGAACTGCCTCAAATATATTAGCATTCTTCCTCATAACTGACCTTAAAGGGTTTTGAAGCTATCATCATCACTTAGGCATCAATGATTCCTTACAGGAATTTTATATATATATATATATTGGCTATTGACAAAACACCCACAATTCACTTTTGAAGTATGGAATCTCACTGTTCTTTCTAACTAGTGGGAAGAAATAAGGGAAAAAAAAAAAAGAAAAGAAAAAAAAAAAAAGAAAAAAGAAAAGAGACCTTCATGCCTTGTTGGGGAGCGTTTTTTTCTTTTAGCATTCAGGTTGCGAGTCAGTGCTACTGCCATAGGAGAGTAGCCCAGAATTGTATTACCTGAAAGGCAGCTGCCTTGAAATTGTAATGCAGAATTAAAAAACATGTTACTGCTTGAAGCAAGTTAATGTTGATTTACTACCCAATAAATACAAAAAGCTTCCACAGAGGCTTACAGGCCAATGGAGAGAAACAGCACAAAGATACTTATGTGATTAGTTGTTTGCCTAATTACAAACTGTGGCTGCTTAGAGATGTTTAGTGTGACTTTCATGCAGAGATTTTGTTCCCTGTATCTAAACCTCTATGTCAAAAAAGCTACAATCTAGGCTTCCTGTAGGATTCTACCAGAATTTAAAACATTTTAGCAAAGTCATCACAGCCAGCTCTTTCTCACCCCAAATTTCTATGTAATGGCCTATAAAAAATCTGTTGCTACAAAAATATTGATTAAATGGATGGTAATATGCTGCCTTGCATGACAGGCACACGTACTATGGGATATTAGATTAAGATAATACTTTCCACATGCTTTGACTGTGACTGCCTCATATCATCCACCTGAACAGTACAGCACACAGCAAATGCCTGATGTTTTTCTCACATATTCATATTATTGTCTTCTGCAGCACATGTTCTGAGAGAAAATTCAAATGGAAAACCAGCTATGTTTACGCCTTGACCAAAACAGGACAGTACAGATTTCTATGTAAAAAGCTTCATCAGTCTAAGGTTGGATTCAGCTAACTCCTTGTATCACTTAGAGGAAGAGCTCTTATTTGTGACTCAAGACTTCTGTATACATGGATAAAGAGTTCATTTAGGAGAGAAATTGAAAAAAACAGAAAATAAGATTCACGAGAGCAACAAGGAGGGAAAGACAGCCCTCCTCTCCTCTTTAACCCCACCCCCAACCCCCCTCAAAAAAAAATCACAAAATTATCGGGAGGTGAGAAGGGGAATTATTCTGTATGTAGAAGTATTTTTGTTTCTTCCATCTTTTCCGTCTTTTTTCCTTCTTGAGTTCCTTCCTTTTATCTTTCCTTTTGCTGAACTCTCCTTTTCCTACTTGTCCCTTGCTACTTTCTTCTTCTCTATCCCCACCTTGCCCTCTTTTCTTTCTTGCCTTACTTTCTGCCTGTCTTACTGTCTTCACTCTCCTGTACTGTAGAATCAGAGTCAGCCCAAGCCACACTCTTCTCCCTTGCCCAAATTGCAGCTGAGCTGCGTGAGGTAGTTCTGTTACAACTGTTAATAAGACTGGGATGACTTGGACTCAGCAAACATAAGAGAAACAACCTCTCTTACTTCCCAGGTCAGGCTGGTGTTTAAGCTGCTGTCAGAACTGTAGCTGGTAGAAGCACTTTGATCAGATAGCCAAGGGACAGGGAGAGAAGGGAAAAAATAATGGGTATAGCCTGACAAACTTGAAAATCTGACTCCCATTGCCATAATAGACAAACAAACACTAAGTGCTGGTGACAGTGGAGATTTTCAGAGCTGGGTTGACTAGACCTCCTTCCTCCTTACCCAGCTCAGTTCAAAGCAAGGCAAAAACATGTTAGAACCTTCTTTGCAGAAATGGTGATATCCACAGCTATGATTACACACGGATCATGTTTGAAATTTGTTATACGTAATATATGTTATAAAATAATTCGTGCTAAATGAAATTAAAAACCACAGCATTTTGTGTACTAAAACCCATAACAAGCAAGCTAAGTGATAGAAATTCAAAATGCCAGGAAGACACCGTCTCCAGAAACGTATATCCTAAGAGATTTCTCGTCTGACAAGACCCCAGCTAGAGACATTTTTCATAGGCATCATCAGAAGCTTATTCCGGAGATTTTTCACCTGACAGGATTCCAACAATTTTCCACCAGTTCCGGGAAAAGCACAATAATATGCTAAAGAAGGCTCCTTTCCAAAGCCCGAGAGACTGTATAAAAATGAACCCCTTAGAAGGGAGCTTTGGAGACCTACAGGGACTTTGGTGCGATAGAGGCTAAGTCCTAAGTCTCCCTGACACTAATCACCTGGCTCAGAGTTGAATCGCTTGTGGCTTTCCTTTTATTCCAAATTTATACTTTGATAATTTAATAAGTCTCTTTAATTATTAAATCAGAGCATTCATTTATAACAAAATTTATCTGTTTAGAAATACAATTTTTATTGGCTATATAGTCTTACTTTTGGTTCTGCATTTTTCTGCCTTACCTGTGTGACTCTTGTCAGAGTCTGAGGTCAAGGATTGTACTTTGGTTCTGCAACTCACTTGCCTTCTTTCAAATTTATTTAAACTGAATAGTTTTAAAAGGCTTCCATAAACTCACCATTTAATGCTTCCTCCAGATTCTTTCCCATATTCATAAAAATATTTTAAAAATTGGAAATATTTCCCTCCTCCTATGCCCCCCAAGACATTGCTAAGGTTTTGAAGGCACTTAGTCTGCTGGCAAATTCCATTACTAGCATTTGTTCCATATGAATTTACACAGAATTAGTGACCATGTGTAAAACTGTTATGCATCCATAAGTTTTGATATAAGTTCCTCTAAAATTGACAGTCTGGTGAATACTCTGTGCAGGTTCAAAAAGCATTCAGAGTAAGAAACTGATGAAGTACCAGTCCTGCAAAGAATGTTATAGCATGTTGCTGTTGTGGTTGTGCCATGACTGCATTCTTAGTCTTCTCTATTTATAGATTTTTAATATTAAACCAAATAATTCTACTACTTTAGCTTATTAGTAATATTTCTATCTATAATAATTGTTTTTCAAAATGTTGCAAAGCATGTTTTACATCCATCTGAGCAAGTATAGGAGCTAAAACTGATGTAAGAGATTAGAGGATGAAGACATATATTCCCATTCCTATGGAAATGCAAGTTGTTAATAGCATAACTTTAGCTATAACTAGAATGTTTTCCTGTACCTTGTTATTATTATTATTATTATTATTATTATTATTATTATTATTATTATTATTTTGCAAAATCATTTATCCAGACAACTGTTGGTTCAGTAGTTCATTGTGAAATACCAAAAATGTGGGGAATGTGACTTTTTTGGACAGCTCTGGCACAAAAGTATTTGACCCTGGAAGCACATGATAAGTCTGGTGCATGTCACTAAACAGGACTTACAGTGCATTTGCAGGTCTGATACAGTCAATCAAAAATCACAGTGACTGGAAAAATCTTCCAATTGTTTGACTATGTTACTGACTTAAATGGAATCTGAATTTCGGACCCTCCATTTGGACATTCAAAATTAAAAAAAAACAATACCAAGCAAGGTTTATATCTTGTGCTAGTGATAGCCCTAGGGACAGCAGCCAATAATCTGAATTGTTTTTGCAGTTTATGAATGTCTGGGACCCACACTTCATTTATTTTGATCTGAGAAAGACTAGTAAGTTAAACAAGTTTATACATAAAATAAAGTAATATCCATGTATGTTTGTAGGAGAATGTGCAACACAATGCAAAAAGTGCTGTGCCCAGAAATCAAAATGACAGAAAGCTACAGATGCATCTTACATATAGCATTACTATCTATTGTCACAAACCCCATTTTATCAGAATCCCTTAGTCACTATAATGTAAATAAAATAAAATGATAATGACTATATAAAACACTCAAACTACCTTTTTAGATAATAAATGTGATCATTTAATTAAGAAGAATATGTACCTTATGCAGAAATTTCACTGCTCTCTTTCATTCTTGGAAATCTTTTCTTGTCTTTCTCTTATTTTGCACACATACACTCCCCTACACGAAAACAAGCTTCTCTGAGATTGAGACCTCTTCTACTAGTTTAGCCTAGAGCAAATGCCTGTTACTGAGTTAACAAAGCACTGGAAATGGGCACTTGTAAACAAAATGTCAGTAACACTATAATAAATTTCAAATTCTTTTTCTACCAAACATGATCTAATTCTTGCTGTAGTTAGAGCAATTCTGTTCTGTTTCCTTTACTCCTTAGGTTCTCCACCTGTCTGCTCTTTTAGGCTGACAAAATCTGCTGAAGCATCTTAAATCTTTATGTCATGTTGTCCTCAGAACACATTCAGTGTTCTGTGGTCATATGATGTGTAAAATGTGAAAAGTACTTTTCATTCTTCTTTTTTTTTTCTAAAAGAAAGATGAATATTGTAGAGAAATTACTATCAGATTACATGTAATTTCTTTGTGTATTAGTCAATGTATAGCTGTTACCTCCTTAATTAAAATAAAATCACTCTTTCGATTATTAACAGCTGCATCTTTTCTCAATGGCAGTAATCTCTTCTATGAAATCTCCCGTACAATTGTTCAAAAATACTTCAAAGTAGGGCTTTTTTTAATTGTTGTTCAAGATTCATACAGCTGTGTATCTGTCTTTTTCCCTTTGAGTTTGCTGTTGTGAGATTATTCTGGCTCTTCTGGGTTCGTCACAACTGTTAACAGCAACAGAGTTTGATGTTACACCCCACTGCTCAGCCCATTCGAATGCTGCAGACACCATGCTGCTCTCTTGCTATTCCTTAGGGAAGTTTACAGTTAGTTAGTCCTGCAAACATTATTCCACTCCCTAGGAAGAGAAAGTATTTTCAGGTTTTTGGTTGTTATTGTTGTTACAGTTTGTGTACTGCCTCTGATATTCTGCCATTGCTGCAGTTACAGTTGCTGGATTTAAATCCTCATGATGTTTCCTCAAGGTTCTAAAATTTTATGCTGACTTTCCTGAAGGACTGATGTATTCTAAGACTGTGAAATAATTTTCCTTAGCTGGAGATCCATATAGACAAAACCATTAAAAAGCTGGTGATGGAGGTGCATTGTAACATGTCATAAGATTTGGGTATTTTTTTAATGCTATGGTCACATGAAAATCATCTTGTCAGTCTTAACATGAGCCAAATGGATCAGACATGATTCTGGCACACAAAGGAGTTTTTTAGTAGATTACAAGAATAAAACAGAATAGAATGAGAGAAGTGTAATGAGAACCTGACAGCAGATGCTTGGATACACAAGATAAGCTTTTTGAGGAGACCCCAGGCAATAGACGGCTCTGCAGATTGGCTCAGAGAGCACTGCATTGGATGTTGATATGCTATGAAACATCATGGGGATCATATCAGTTAATTAGTACTATTAATACAGTTTTCTTAATTGCTTAGTAAAACTATAGATTACATCTTAACAGGTTGTGTGTCAGACTAAGAAAAGAGAAGTGTTCCTAGAAACAGCATGTCTTGAGCTCTTTGACCCAGTTGTCAAACATGCAAAGGTAAATCCACTGCAAATTTACTATTCTTACAATGAGTATTGGGACTTCTCCTAATGCAGAATCTGTGCCAAGCAATTTGTCAGATTTAGGCCTTCTTTCTCAAAAGCAGAACAAATTTTCTAATGTATTGTCTCTGTATATTTATTAGAGATCATGGACAACACATTTGACTCTACTAACAAGCCAGGCATTTTCTTGAAATTCCAAGTCAGACTGTAATAACACTAATCATAAAAATTCTGTTATAGATTTTTTTCTTCTTACAAAATAAAGTTATCCTCATAAAATAAAAATACATGTGGAAAAGAAAAAGGAGTAATTTTTCAGACGATTGATTCCAAATTTAAAATAACATCTTCATAAATATATAAATCAGCAAATCTCATACCCCTGTAAGTATGATAAGTTTTCAGACTTCAATCATAATCTAGCTTCTGAGGTTTTTCTTGATTTAAGCAATACATTTGACATTAGTTTTAGTGCTTATTGGTTGGACTGAGATTTTAAAACTTGCTTCTTCATGAAATGCTAGTAAATCAGTAAATTTTGCTTGCTATGAAATAAAACCTTACTTACAACTATGCTAAAGGCCCAGTAAACTTAGAAACTAGCTTAAGATGTCAAAAAATAGCCCACATTAAAAAAGAAAATAAAATAACAACAGAGGAAAACAAAAACCTGTGCTGTAGATCCTTATTATCCAATATTTAATTCTAAATGAAAGTGTGCACAGGTGTTTAGCAACTGATCAGTATCTGAGAGCAACATATGTACCCAGATCTGAAAATATTTGTTCTATTACTCCCACTAACTATACTGACAATTCTGTTGGGTAGATAAAATGAAAATTATGCATTGCTGTTATCAAGTTCAGTACAAATTTTCAAATGGAATCTCCATTTTAATATTTCAACTTTTGTTGTCAGCTGATAAGTATGAAAATGTATGATGCTGAAAATATCCACAAAGCAAGGAGTGTCAGAAAAAACTTATTTTGTAAAATGTAAAGATGAGTTGTTTTGATAATTTCAACTGATATTAAAAGCTTCCTTTTAAAAGTCAGAATAGTTTGCATTAGTTATTAATACCCAGAAAAAGAATTGTGTGCTAATGAGGTATGAGAGCCATTTATGGATTCACTGAACAAGTATTAGGTTTGTGATACCATGTGTTGTAAAATATGTCTCAATTTCTTTAAATTCATAGGGAGAGAAAAGAAAGCAAACTAATCTAATACTATTACAATAGCTCTTGTTTAAAAAATCAACCAAACAAAACCCCCAAGGAAACAAACAAACAGAAACCCACATTTTCTTTCATTTGCATTTTTCTTCCATTCAGTAAAAATTCCTCATTAATGACAACGAAGAGATAAATAGTATCTTATTCTTACTGTACTCAAACCCCTCTCTATTTCCTTTCCTTTCCCTTATTTTTTTTCAAGTATCATTCAATGCCATAGAATAGCAGATTTTACCTAAAAAACAGCCTGTAATTTTGTGGATACTTAACACTTACTCAAGTTCATATACAACATCAATAAGTGTGAGATATCTGCATTTATGTTTTACCCAGCAAACAGGAAAAAAAAAACATGAGACCTAGCCTGGGAGATCAAAACTGCTTGTTTTGGTTCACTTGACATCTTTTATTTTAAAATTTTGATGGAGCCACACCTAGCAGAACCATGATAATCAGACAAGGCTATCCCATGCTATTCTTCTGTCTGGCTGATTAGATGTAACAACTGCTATGAAACTGAGCACTTTAGAGCTGAAAACTTGATTTGACCTCTGAAGAGCACTTCTTTGTCGGCAATAGTAATGATATCGTTTCTGCTGAGCTCAGTTGAGTGAAAGTGTAAATCTCACTGTTCCTATCAGTTAAGTAACATGTACTGTATTGTGCAAGTTCAGAACTTCACATCTCTGGTCTAACTTGGTATGAAAATTAAGCCGCATTTTCACCATGATATTTTCATCCAGCTATACTGTGACAACAGTGTCAGCGATAGGGGAGTCTCCAAGGCTTGTAAGGCACCTGCCAGGAGTGTGAACATTGGTTTGACAAGTCTTCTTCCCTCTTCCAGATGTAGTTTGTCCTTCTGCCTTGTAAATTGAATTTGAGACCCCCTAGATTGGCATTAATTTTCTGCTAGTGCAGCCTGTTTGTTGGGTTGTGTACACAAGGTGAGGCAGCAGGTTGCCTGTTTTAAGAAGAAAAGTTTTTAAACTGACTGATGAAATTTAAATGGGATTTTGTTTTAAATTCCCTCTAAAATTCTGATTGTATATTTGGAAAATGTACATTATCTATTTGGAAAATGCTATGATATAATCTGAATACATAAAATACCTACACCATTTGTGTCAGAAGGTATGGGCAAAGATTCATTGTTCCCTCACTACTCAGGTGAAGGACTCACAGTTGAGTTTTCCTGTTTTCCTTCTGCATTAATTAATCAGTTACTTTCCCTTAAAATGTGCTATTTTTTTTTCCGTTGGGTATGAAAGAAGAAGGGAGGAGAAAGAAGATGTAAATAAAGTTATCTTGGTCATAAAATGCTAGTAACTGCTAACGGAAATGTTGCAAAAGATAGTAAATAAAAATATTAATTATTTTTTTTAAACAAGTATGCATTTAAAAGGCATAAATATTCCTAATTTTCAGTTATGTTGTAAAGACTCTGCCATCTTTAAAAGCAGAATTTTATCCAAGATGTGTCAGTTTTATCAAATATAGTGTTTCCTGGGAGGGGGAGAACAGAGGACAGTGAGGGGAGAATGACCACTTCACTGGCCTCTACAGCCATTACTCTGTTACTATGGCAAGGATTCTTCTCACACCTGATCTGCTACTTAGGACCAAAAGGAGACTGCTCTCATCTCCACAGGCAAAAAATTGGTACACATAACTGAGAGTCCTGTATTAAGGGAACTCTTGCTAGTCTCTGTAATCTAGGTGTTCCCACCTTGGAAAAATAAAACTTAAGTCAATTTTTGCAGTCATGCAAATCATACTGTAATAACTGAAATACTTAAATACAAATAACTTGTTTGAGCTAGATATGTTGAATAAAGACCAAGCTGGGTCATTTACTGGTGCAATAATTATTAACTTCTTGGACCACCATCAGTATCCAAAGAATCCAACATGAAATTGGTAAAATAGCAGCATATAACTAAGAGAGATATTAACTCATTATCTAAATCTCTGTCAAAGATTTAATCTGGAGTCTAAAAGATCAATTATTCTTTTATTTTCATTTAATTTTAATTTCTAATAATAGAATTTTGTGACACTTACGTACTTTTGCATACTAAGCCAGAGCTCATATATCATAATCACTTCAGCTATTAAGTTAACAGCAAGTAAAACCCAAGGGCAGGATTTTTCTTTTTTCCTTTTTTCCCTGTTTTTTTCCCATAGGAAGTCAAATTTTAAAAGTATGTTATTTTATCAGTTTGAACTGGGCATCTAATACAATAAAGAGGTATTTTGAAGTAAGTGCTTTGGTTTTAATGTTAAAAATAATCATGTCAGGAATAATGAGCCTGTTTGTTTACTTCTATTTCTGTTCAACTCTAATGTGAGATGATCACGGGAAAAAAGTAACTATGTAGGTTGAATCTACAGGCATTTTCAAATTTAAAAATCCAAATTTCAAAATAATTTTAAAAATTACCTGACCTTGCCACCAATTTTAAATGCTAAAATTGTGTGATTTCTATAAACCTGAGAAGGCAATGTTGTCTGTCTTTGAAAACATCTCCAAGTGCACAGGTCACCTCCAGTTTGTTTTCCATGTCAGACATGAAAGCTGACCATTTCACAGGAAGGCCTGAAGATTTATAATGAATCAAAAATATCACTGCTGTATGTGAAGAAAAACCTGACTGATCACTGATGTTTACCAGTTTACCACAGTTCTTTAAGAATGAGACAGTTAGTTGGTTACAGTTATTTTAGTCTCTTACTTTTTCCCCTTAACTCATATAACTGTTGAATGCACTTACAGTCTCTTCATATTTATGAGTGGAAGTAATATTATTTAATATTGCTTCCAGGCATTAGGAAGAGATATTTTCCACTACTAAAACCAAATACTTAAAATTATTTTATATTTTTGTTGTATCACATTTTACAGAGCTGGCTTTGCTCCAGCAAAGGAGATTGCATCAGACCTAGAAATTTCCATACTGCTGTTATTGTCATATCAAATTCTTCAAAAGTAAAGACGCCATTGATAGATAAGGGAATTTTGGTGGTAATATTAAAAAGCATGAAATTGCACTAGACTAGAAAAACATGTGTAAAGCTTGAAAAGAAATATTTTATGCAACAATTTTTAAATAAATGCCACAATTTCATCATTTTTAGACATTAAAATACCTTCTCCTATTCTTCAAATTTTTGTATGGATAATGATAATAACATTAAACCCTGTCATTTATTTGGAAAGGCTTGTGTTTTAAGCAGTACAGGTAGTTTAATTTTCTTTTTTTTTTTTTTTCCTTTTTCCAAGTCATGTGCAATTTCCGTAAGTCTTTACTTCTGCAAAGTCATTTTTCCTAATAAACATTTTTTACTAGTGTTATGCCCCATATGGCTTTAAACAGACCAATTGCAAGTCATGATTAATAGCAATAACTTTAGTGAGCCATTGATCTAGATGACATCATCACACTAAACCTTCAGCTTCTTGCATGGATTTAAGAAGTGAAGCCTAGTTCCTAGCAGATAGAAAAAGCATATGGTGAATTTTACTAGTCTTCTGAGGCAACTTGCAAATCCCAAGGCCTTCTGTGATTGCTTTTTTCCTAATATATTCACAATATTACAGAAATCATGCCTTGTGCAGTAGAGTTATGAGGAGGATGTGGATTATCCTTGCATGTGGAAGGCATATTATGCAGTTAGACTGTGGTGCCACACTGAGAGGAAAACTCAGACAATAAATGCCACAAAGCATCAGTGAGCAGCAGGGAGGCATGACTGCAGTTGTGGTAGAGTGCTCCAAAGTGAAAATCAAAGTAAGCATATAAGAGCAGACATTGGTCTGAAGTTTTTAATCAGGTGCCTGGAGCAAAGCAGAGGCAGGGAAGATAAATCTGTGGCTGTGTTATAGCACAAAGGGAGTACTACAGTCGATCAGGTCAATGTTTATGTTAACTGTGGTAGAAATAATTGAACACTTGCAAATGAATCAGCAGGTTAGAAACTGTTGTTAATTTATGAAATAGCATGTAAATTCACTATGCAGATGGAAACTGAAAGGTAGGTAGTTTGAAACAATCTTTGGTTTAGATGGGGTGTTCATATAGTGAAATGTGTAATGTGAATGCAAGTTGGTACTTTGAAATATCCACTTGCTACAGTGACAAGCAGTTAGAAGAAACATGCACAAATTTGGATTGATGTAAACGACTATGGACTTAGACAAATACCTGCATTTTGAGAAGATGAGCTCCTGGTTCTGGTCACCTTCAAATTGTCATAACTGCAATTTTTATGAGGAAATAACAGTAAAAAACCCCAAACAAACAAATACACCCCCCCCCCCCTCCCCAACTTACCTATTTTCAAATTGTTTTCAGAATACCAGAGCAATTATTTTCCTAAGAGTCTCACCAAGTTCTCAGGGAGTGACATGAAAGATGGAGGCGCATAAATGACTGTCAGCAGAAGAGTTTTCAAACATTTCGATATGAACTTGAGCGTTTCTCAGATGCCCAGATTTGTAAACCATGCACTGTCAGAAGCCATATGTAGAAGCTTTTATTCAACCCACTGATAAACAGTAAAGTGTCTAAGAGAGCAACTCATAGGATCCCTTTCAGCTACACTCACTAGCACTCTGGGAGTGCTCTCTCCTCTGTCCTTCTGGAAGACTCTTGGAGATACAGCTCCAATCAGTCTCTTAGCTACCTCAAGTACTTTCACATTTCCACAAGACAAACTAGCTTCCTCAAGGATCATGACAAGAAGTTTCAAGTTATGTCAGACCTTTGGAAATAACTTACTTCTGCAGAGCTGGTGAAAAACACACCATTCACAGCACTCTGTCCCAAAGGTAAGCAACATCACCTTTAGGCACGGGGAAATGCAATTATTCTGTAAACATTTGTGGGTGACATTGCATTATGTTTTGAGTTGTTTTGAATTGTTTTGCTGTCTTTCCTCAGATTTTGTCTATTTCCTACATCTAAAGCCAGTCAGCTCTTGACAGTTTCCAAATTGGAAATGTTGATATTCACAACTGTTGCATTGTTTGCTCTCAGCTGTGAAGATTTCCAGATTTCCTCAGAAAGAGCTCTTAAATTCCCTGCTGCATGCTGTTTTAAAGGCCACCTGTCCACAGTGTTTAGATAATAGTCACTTAGTATGATGCAGTACCCTGCCTGTGACTAACATAAATGGAATTGATGCCAAGCAGGAGACAAAGAGGTGGTATTATGTTAATGCTAAGGGAATTTCCTAAGCTGAAAAACAGAAGTCTATACAATTTTTCTTTATTCATTACCTTTTCTGCATCATCGACCCCAAAATTTTACAAACATAACATTATAAAAACTTAAAAGATGAACATAACCAATAATGCCCACAAGAAGGAGCTGAGTAGGGTTGAAACTGATACACAGATTGCTTGGACCCATTTGAATACTTGCTATTTTTTTCTCTCTTACTTGAATTAAGATTATACTCATTATTCACAAACTGATTATATTGGAAAATATAGAAATTTATGAAGGGAAGAATCATCTGAATGAAACTACTGTGGCTACGTATAGGAGCCCTGTTCCAAGATAATAGGGAGTTAGCAAGTTAATAGGGAGTTAGAACTTTTAAAAAATTTCATTGCGAAATTTAAGCTTTCAAAGAAAAACAGACAAACAAATACAACAACAACAACAACAACAAAAAAGCCAGAGATTACAAAATGTCTCCATTATCTTCAGGGTTAAGTACAATGCAATGTAGAACAAAACACTGAGAGTAATTGGGGGAGGGGGGGAAAGAAAAAGAAAAAAAAAAAGCTTTGAATACATAAAAATAGGTTTTGAGTCAATTAAGAGGTCATTGTGTAAATTAAAAATAGCATGATCTTGCTAGTTTCAACATAATGATCCAGAAGGTATTAAAGGCAATAAATGCCATGTCTTCACTTTGCAGATACAGTCTGATGTGCTGCAATGATTTATACATCTTAAGACCAAGAATATGATAGTTGAACTTGTACAGCTCTGTACAAGTTTCCATCACCATGACTGGACAAACACTGCCACAGTTCTTGGTATGCACTTAGTTGTAAGTCCTGAACTTAAGAAGTGGCTAAATACACAAAAAAGACTTAGAGGGCAGAAAGTTCTCAAATGAGAAAACACATTCTGGCTAATACCTTCAGTGTATATTTGTGTTCTTTTTCATTATCATCTAACAATTATTGGACAAAATAATAATTTATTATGATTTCTGTTGGAAAACCAAACCAAACCAAACCAAACCAAACCAAACCAAACCAAACCTGTTCCCTTCCCTGCCCCAGTTTTCTGTCTTTTTTTTTTTTTCTTTTTTTTTTTTTTTTGTAAGCATGACTGCAGACTTCACATTTACCTTCCTTTCACATTCTTTGCAACGATTAAGATGCCCACAGAGCAGAAGCAGCTGATATGTGAGAAAGCCCTTTGTACTTTAGCTGGTGCCAATAGCAAAGCAGATGCTGTCAGGAGAACCAGGTCCTTTTGCTCTGCAAAGGCATCCTGTCAGGCATTAGCCTCTGACAATTACATGATGAGTTATGTGGTTTTTGTTACATAGGCATTCCTTACAATGTCAGTTGCAGAAAAAGTGCTAGGATTACAAATGGAATTCACCACATAACTGCTGAACAGAAAAAGGATAGAGAAGATACTGAACAGGTCACATAGGGTAATATTGCCATCTATATAGTTCTTGCAGTCTCAGGGAGCTTTATTTGTCCATGGTTTTAAATTAATCATATATCTAATTATTTTTATTTTGCTCTTTTTGATAATTGTCTGTTTTTTCATCTCATTTTCTTCTTACAAATTTCATTAAAATAAGCACCCAATATTAATACAGAAGATGTTACAAACTTAAAATTAAAGCAGCCAGGAAACTGAAATGCTAATATTTCCATGAAAAGACTAATTCTGATGTAGTACATATACTGTAGAATCTGTATGAAAACATCTCTCAGTATTGTCAGTAATCCAGAATGCCACATACTATATGTGTATTGTGATCATTTTAGTGCTCCCATGGGAATTTTAACACTGTAATCCCTTGGTCCATATGCATTTGATTTCTCACACAAAAAGCACAAGTAGATGGGATTTCTAACTGCTATAAAATGTTATAATTGGACTGAAATCCTTGGGCCTATGTTGATCCACAAGAACTGAAGTTCTACTTTTATGTAATTGATAACTACTTATGCACCAAAGCACCTGCAGACAATAGTTATGCCGTTTACATTGTTGGATCATACACATACAAAAAATGACCCTGCTATTTTGTTAATAAGTGAAAAAGCTAATAGCCTGTGGTCCAAGAAAGGACAAGCTTAATAGCATTCATGTTACTTAATTTCACTCCATGAATGAAATTATAAAATACGGATTCTGAACCTAAACCTGTGTGGAACACCTAGTATCTGTCTTTCCCATTAAGATTAAAAGGTTTTTTTAAACATCACCACTTCTTATGGGTATTGCAGGGAAAAGGAAAGCTTTTCCAGAATATAAGCTGAGAAAATGAGATTCCTGTGGTGAACCAATCTCAGGAAAATAAAAGTTTTGGCTGAATCTGGAGATCTGAGGTAATCCACACTGAATTAAGTGTTTAACCTCCAATTCGTCATATTCAAATTTTCCAGCTGATGTGGCTTGATTTTTGACCCTAGGTAAACATAATTTTCTCCACTAAGGTGTTTTTGGTTGTTGGAAATTTTTTGGATCAAAAATAATTTATACCATATAATATAGAAATTGGAAAGGGATCTTTGTAAAATAATTCATATTATATGGCAAAGCAGTCCTCCTGTACTCATTATACATAGAAGAATGAAACTTTGTTCAGAACTGGTTGAGTGGTGATCAGCTGGTCCATTCATTCATTTTATATATGATGAGCTAAGAAATTTTTCATCTCTTACAGTGTTTTAGCAAAAACTTCCTTCTTGGATCTGTTTTACTTTGACTAGATTCCTGCTTTGAACTTGCTCAAGAAATAATGTGACCATTATTACAATACAAGAAGGACATCACACTAAAAGTGTGTCCAGAGAAGATATACTGTGATTCTATGATTCTGTGAAATACTGTAGCTAAAATAAAGCTGACTCCTGACCTTCTTAAATACCTATAAGCAATCTATAAGCTCAATAATTCATTTTTTTCATTTGCTTAAAAAAAAAAGAACAATGAATTTTAAATCTGCACCCAAGAAGTTTTAAAGAGGAATAAAGGAAAAAAGTGACTTGGGTATCATAAGTGTAAAAATTATACAGCCTGAATTGTAATAAATATTTAAAATCCACTCAGACATCCTACTTAGATTTTGGTCTTTGTTGGAGAATCAATCTTTTGCTCAAAAAAAAAAAAAAAAAAAAGACCTTTTAACATCTCAGGTCTAAAGGTCCTTATTCATAATCAGACAGACATGGAGAAAGAATCACATCCTCCCTTTTTTAGAGGAAAGGAGTTGCTAAATGAATTAATGAAATACAGATTGAAAATTAGGTGCAGCATTTAAACACCAACAATTATTTGGTATTTATTAGCAATGCACTCGTAGCTACACGATGACTTCAAGAAGTATTTATTAATGAAAGTAAAAGGGGAGGAAGGCTTCTCTTTGAAAAATATTTGTGGTCATCTGCATTCATGAAGCCACAGATCATGTCATAAATTTTATTTGCTCTTTCCTTTCTTGGCTGCCAAGATTCATATGAAAGCATCTTGCTTGCATGTGCTAGGAAAACTTTTATTCTATCTATTAAACTTTAGATTTATTACTCAATGGCTAAATATACTCATTACATTTTTCTACCATATAGCAAGTTTACCATTTTGGCTTTCCATATGCAATACACCAAAAAAAATAAACAAAATAAAGTAATTACTTCTTTATGAGTAAAGAAGGGGCAAATTGAAAGAATTTCCAATCATTATTTAGAAGAACAAAACAGTAATAGGGATTCTTTACTATTAATTTTAGTTTTTGTTTATAATATAGGAGATCTCAATCTTAGTATTAAACTATTGCATTCCATTGCCATCCTCAGCATCTTCAGTTATTGAAACCAGTTTCAATAACTCATGCAAGATAACAATGTATATAATTAAGAGGTATTTCAAGGAAAATATTCTACTAGTAAGGGTAAATAGGCCTGCAATTTTATCCTTTTAAAAATAACACAAAATTTAGCAACCATTTGCAAAATGTTCAGCAATTTTATCCATAAATGAGGGTGGAAATAGCACTACTCACATAGGCTTGTGTCCACACATACACATATCCTATATTAGAAATCTCCATGTACTCTTTGTTTCACTGAATGTTCACAGCTCCTCTCCCCAGAAGAGGAATTCTTTTTAATGGTCTGAGTGTTCAAAGAAAACCCTCAGTTAAAAAAAAAAGATTAATGTGCTGGGATTTTTTCTTCTTTCCTGCCTGAAAATGTTGCTTGATTTTATTTCAGTATAAATTGTCATATATGCATCAGTCAGTATATGTTTTTTCCCTCTTCCATGAATTTTAAGATCAGAAAGAATCACTAAAGTTGGATGTATTGTTCCCAGTGTATCAGTCTCACCTAGTAGTCTCTGTTAGACCCAGCCTGAGCTACAGCACAATGACTTTTAAGATTATCCATAATTCTTCCATAAGAGAACTACCAGTTAATAGCCATGGCTGCATATAATCTGCACCTTATTTCTGCTCCCTATCTGCCCCAGTGCTTTGGGGTAATATTTCTCCTACTTGTATCATGATTACTTGAAAGAATACAGTAGAAACTCATAAAGTGTGTTTTCATCAATACCTTAAATGTTTCTAAAATACAGAGGATCTGACCATAGATCTGTAATGAGTTTTAATTCATCCTACCAAAGCTTCAATATTTTGTGACATATAAATAGTATAATTTACTCTGCGGATATGTACTGTGAAATTTCCTTTGCATAGAGGAAGAATTTTCTAAGAATTTACTAATAAATCAACCAGTTTCTGGATCATTAAGATCATTTACTTTCTTGTCTTCCTCCTGGGTGTTCCAAGCAAAGAAAGAACATGGGCAACATAATTTGCACAAAGTTAAAATTAATTGATATTGCTTCTTTTGGGTTGTTTTTGTTTTATTTTTTTAAGAAATCTATTTGTAATGAGGAAATGAATATGTTTATTTGCTTTAACTTTTCAATTTTCTTTAATTAAATTATCTTGTTTATCAAAGTTCTTTCTGTAACCTGGTACTGCAGTAGCACTAAAATAGACCACATGCTTCTCTGTGGGATATCTATTGAATCTGAATTCTCACCCTCTGGTGACTACTTATCTTCTAAAAAATTGGTAACTCAAAAAATACATTCAAATTAACTGCAGAATCAGACTGTTTTTAGCAACAGACTGAAAATACTTCATGGTTATTTTAATTATTTCACAGGAATGTTTTATTGCTAATATGCAATATCTCAGCTCCACCTCCAGCTCAGGCAGAAATATTATAACATCCATACAATGTTCTGCAAAATCGAAATGAAAGTGAAATATACACAAATATGACATTTTGAAGTAATTTTAACTTTATCTGAAATTGTAAATTATGACTGCATATTTACTACAAAGCATCACCATAGGTCTGAGTAGTCATTTTCCATGAATCCTAAATATGTAAGATCTTCTGTAAGATGGCTATATTTGTAGAATTGATTTCTACATTTTCTTTTAATTAAAATTTTCTTTCAAGCTCAATATTATTATTATTACTATTATTATTATTATTATTGCTATTACTTTTATATTTCTGATGCACATAGTGCACTTTAATTCAAATCTCTGTTATTTCATGCTTAGAAATTCTACATCTACAATTACAACTATTTATGGTATGACAAATGACACATGCCATGTAATTTATATGCCACTACGATCAGTGTGTTTTATTCTGGTTGTATCAGTAGGAAGCAGCTAAGTATGCAGCTGCATTTTGTTCTGCGGGCTGGATAGTCTCCTGATCAGTGTGCAGGTTCCAGAGGTAGCCTTGTTATGCTTCCCCAGCCACTATTGGAGTTAACATTCAAGGCCCTTAGTTTCCAGGCTGCCAGAGGCTAAACCCATTGGTGAGATAAATTATCCCACCCATCAAGGACAGAAACAAGCCAACTGTCACTTTTCAAAGAACCAGCAACAGTGCGATGGTAATGTCCCACCGTTCCATCTGCAGGCAAAATGGCTGTTAAGAAAGTGTAGTCACGGATAAACGTGATGGAAAACTTCTAGGATGCAAAGGATTTTGATAAATGAGACCAGGTACAATTAGTAGAAAAATGTGCTTGCAGTGGCTTTATAAAGAAAGCTTTTAGAGCATCAGTGACCTTTTTTTCTTACTGAATTATACTCAGAGAGACTGCTGTGTATCATATTTCTATGAAGTCTGTATCTTATATTTTGCCAGCCAACCTTCTGTTGTTTCTGTCAAGGCTGACACTCAGTTTGTGTTTTTCTCAGGTTTGGGGAATGTGCTTTTCAGTCAAAAGCAAGCAATGAATTAGGGTCACACTATCCTGAAAATAGACACTTTTTATCTGGTTTCCCAATTAATCAGATTCAGAAGACTAGCAGCCACAGGAGTTGCAATGATTGCCAATATTCTATCGGCATTATGAGAAGACAGTTTCAGTGAGCACCTCATGAAATTCAGCTCCATTTGTGCTCCATATTAATAATGTCTTCAATTGACTGAAACCAGAAAAAAAAAATGTCCAGTTAAGT
Source organism: Vidua macroura (assembly GCF_024509145.1). Taxonomy (NCBI): domain Eukaryota; kingdom Metazoa; phylum Chordata; class Aves; order Passeriformes; family Viduidae; genus Vidua; species Vidua macroura. The sequence continues at coordinate 69,269,897 of NC_071611.1, forward strand.
GTCATTACATGACTTCAATTAAACGTTCAGTTTGAAAAGTCTCTCAGAAGATATGAAGTTTCAGTGAGTTTACTGCAACATGCTGTGACTAAATGTTTAATTCTAAAAGATGCACTGTCATTTTAAAGCAGTAGCCTGTGCAGTTACAGATTAATTGCTGATTTTAAATTATATTCTTTCTGTTTCCCTGAAAATTAAGAAACTTAGTGTGACAGAAATTGCCAGAGCACAAAAGAAAAAAAAATTAAAACAGATTCATTACAGTGCAGTCTGTCTATATCAGAGATCTGATATCAGAGACATGATATGTGAAACAAAGCATAAGCTTTATGCATTACTTTAGACATCTTTTGTCTTCACTTTGTGCAAACACAAACTCATAATATAAACCAATATGAGATAGCACATTCCAACATAACGTATTTTTGTCTGAATAATAATTAAACAATTTCTTGATCCTATATTCTACCACAGAAAAATGCAGACTTGGTTTTACAGAGGTGATAAAGTCATAAAAGTGGTGAACAGCAGAGCATTTAAAACACAATAAAGAAAGGAAATTAACAATATAGAATAAAGATGGAAGGTGATGGTCTAAAGAAATTTCAGAAGGAATAACATCATAAAGCAAGACAATTTTCAATGTCTTTATGATTGCACATGCTTGGCTACCCTCCTATAACCTTAAGAATTCTTATGTTACTTATGTAGTGACTAATCCATTTGACATAACAAATCTGTATTGAAATGTTTACAGAGCTTTAATTGGTTTAATTGATTTAGTTGCTTTATTTGGTTTAACAGAGCTTATAAAGTAAATCTCATTTGAATATGTTATCTGTTTCAATTTATAAGCCTCCATGACAGCCACTTTATCCACCCGTTCCCTCAGGATGTGTAGGTGCATCTCATCAGGTTCTATGGACTTTTGCACCTTCAGTTTTGTTTGATGATCTTGAACCTGATTTTCTCCCACAGTGGCTCTTCATTCTGCTTGTCCCTTCATTTTCCCTTTGTGACTCAGGTAGGGAGGCTGAAGCATTTGCTTGTAAAAACTCAGGCAAAAAAGTAGTTGTGTATCTCAGCCTTCTCCATAACCGCCATGTCGTCCATTACCTTCACGATGGGAATCATATTTTCCCTACTGTTTCTTTTACCATTAATGTACTTTTAGAAGCTTTTCTTGTTCCCCTTGACATCCCTAGCCAAATTTAATTCTATCAGTTTTTAAGCTTCCATAACCTGATCCCTGTCTGCTCTGACAATCTCTCTGTATTCCTCTCAGGGTACCTGTTCTTCCTTCCATGCTCTGCAGGTTTCCATTTTTAGCTTGTTCACATAGGTCTACTGGTGTTTATGTCTTACTTCATCTTTGTTGGAATGCTATTGCCCCTGAGTTTGGAGGAGGTGATACTTGAACATTAACCAGCTTTTTTGGGCCTATCTTACCTCCAGGACTTTACCCAATGGTACTCCATGAAACAGATTCCTGAAGAGGCCAAGTCTGCCATCATAAAGCCCAGGATACTGAACTTTCTGAAGGCCCATCTTTCTCCCTTAAGGATTTCAGACTCCATTGATTCATGGTCACTGCAGCCCAGACTGCCCTTGAGCTTCACCTTCCCCCCAAGTCCCTCCTTCTTGGTGAGAACAAAAATCAGCAAAGCACCTGTCCTTGTCAGATCCTCTATCACTTGGAGAAGGAAGCTACCATCAATGTTTTACAGGAACTTTTTAGATTGCCTATGCCCTGCTATATTGCACATGAGCAGATATTAGGGTGGTTGAAGACGACCAGGGCTTGGGAAGTAAGGCTTGTCCTCTCTGTCTGAAGAGGGACTGACCTGCTTGGTCTTCCTGGTCAGAGAGCCTGTAGCAGATGCCCATTGTAATGACACCTGCCCCTGCCTGCCCTTTAATCCTAATCCATAAACTCTTAGTCAGTTTCTCATCCATTCCCAGGCAGAGCTCCACACACTCCAGCTGGTCACTGATGTAAAGAACACCACTGACGCCTCATCTCCCTGCCAGTCCTTCTAAAGGGCCTGTATCTTTCCACTCCAGCTCTCCACTCTAGGAGTAGAGAACTATAGGAGCTGTCCCACCCTTTCTCTATGATGCTTCTAGATCACAGTCCTGTAGGTGTACCCACATCTCTGACCCCTCTCGTTTATATCCCCATGCTACCTGTGTTTGCATGGAGGAAGCTAAGCTGGCCTCCCCAGCTTGCCATCCAGAGGTGGCTGGAATTCCTTTGCACTGCCCTTAAGGTGCTCTCCTGTGGACCTGCAATCCCTCTCCAGACTCTGGGCATCTCTCCCTGGTCCTGGCATTAAACTGGAAGGAATGGGATAGACATGGAGTTCCCCTCCATTGACAATTATTCCATCTTTTCAATTTCTCTTGTACTAAAACACAAGCCAAGCTTCAAGGAGTGTTAAAATGAAGAACAGAAAGCAAAGGAAAACAGAGGAGTTAATATGTTTTTATATTTAGCATCAAGGACAATAGTCCTCATCTATTTCACAACATATCCTTTGAATCAACTGAAAAGCTGCAATTGTGAAATTGAAACTTAGACTTTGCAACTGAGTTTGATGGAAAACAATGAAAGCACCTTATTCTTTTGGGGAAGAAAATAAATAATAAAATTTAAAAAGCAAAAAATGTTCATGAGAAGCAGAAAGACAACAAGGAACTGACCATCAGATAAAAGAGAATGGTCAGTTTTGAATGAACTTAAAAGAGAAGGCCAAATGTGCTTTGCAGTTTGTTAAGTTCCAGGCAAAGCACAATGAACTGTAGAATTTTCCCTTAAAAGTGAAAAGTGTTGTGTCATAATTTGCTAAAATACACAATTAAACTTGATGTGTTTAGAGAAGCAAATGGCTCTGCCTCCAAATGCTCTCCCTGTTTTCAAAGAGCAGAGGAAGCAGGAGGGATCCTGGGATTTATAAAAGGAAGAGATATCTACAAAGGGAAGTAACAAAAATTTTCCACTTTATCTTTATTTCTCCATCATTGTCAGTACATTTCAGGAAGATTTACACATTTTCCAATGAGATATATTACTGAAAAAACTAATTTGTCTACTTTGAAGTGCTTTCGTTGGGAGATATAACACCAGTCCTTCGTGGCTATCCTAGTGTCCAACTGATTTCTTACTGACATTAAAAGTGATCTTTAAAAGGTCAAATGATTTGGTTCCTTGTTTCCTTAGAAAATACCATTTTCCCAGAATGATACCTCAAAAATTGCAATCAGATTTCTGTTCTGTTCCACAGAAAGACAGATTCTTTAACTTCAGAGCTCATCCTGTTTGCCTAGAAGAAGATGGTCTTGCAGACCACATGGCCTGCTCTTTTCCTGAAGCAAATATAGGCATGGCAACTGAGATAGAATGGATTGGGCTGTCAGTCATTGAAAAGGCAGCAGAAAGGGCTCATTCACTGACAATGAGGCTATTGCACTATCAGATGTTTCTTCAGCAGGATATCATTTCAGCTATAGAGATGCTTTCTGACTCATTCAACAATCCCGTGATGTTACTTTCTCAGAGAACTCCAGATGGGTGCTCTTATTTACAGTGGAATAAATACACAAATTGCATATATTTTGGTATCCTAGGTTTTGGGAAGTGTGAAATGTCACACTTTCATCAATCCAGGAAGGGGATGCTTTTAGCTTGTGATATTTTGTCCTTGCAGTTACATGTAAATGCATGATAAATTCCAAAGAAAAAATCCTGATTGATTATTATGTGGCTCTCACTGGGTCACCTGGTCTCTTTCATCTTCATCAGAAGTGACCATGGAATCCCTAAAAGAAAAGACATCTACAAAGGGACATAGCAAGGTAATCAGTTTGGGGTAACAAGGTCCTGTGCATGTTGTTTTGGCTTGGTTTATTATCTCTTGCAACTATAAACTCAGATTTGCAAAGGCAGACACATCACCAACAGAAGTTTTTACTTACAGCAGTCTGGGTGCATTTTCACCAACAAAAGGAAAATAGAATTTTGGAACATTAGACCATCTGTACAGACAGAAGTAAAATGTTAGTAAGGCTGTGCTCAGTCTGGCCATTAAACTTAGGGGATTTAGGTTTTATTTTCTTGTTCCATTCCCATGTAATTTCACATGCCCTGAAATTCACTGAGTGTCTGATTCCCACTTCAAACATATCTACTGCAAAAAGCCATAAGTCTTCCAGAATAGCATGGCCTATTTACTCTTCTGCAAAAGCTTTAACATTAGAATCCCCCTCCTATAAAGAGTTTAACAAAGCCAAACAAGAAAAATATGTCACTGCCATCCTAGACAGTGTCCCCTTCATTGTCGTCAGACACTTAGGCTTGCATGCTTTGGAGAACATGATGGTTTTTCTCTACCATCACTTAGATATTTCCTTGACCAGCAGCTAAATACAGCCTCCCAGTCTTACTTGTTAAAAGTGTGCCTTGCTCTCATAAGCTATGAAGCAACCAAGACATTGTAATGTGTTCCATGAGGGTATATGAGTGTTTCAAGGATGCTAGAGAAAGCTATCAATGTGAAATCAGATTTAAAGAAGTAGAGCAGAAAAGATGAGTCTCTTGGAATAATTTCAGCTAGAATGATCAATCCCAAAGTTTACAGGATTTAATAAGGATTCAATGGGGCTTCTCTACTGCTACACCTCTGAAAGGTTAGCAAAGCATTTGAAGAAGTTAAGCTGGACAAATCTTTCAAAGCTCTGAGTTTGCAGTGCATTAACCCTGGCATATTCTACCTGTTTTCAGTGTGTTATTATAGCATCCTTGTACAATTCATTGTTTCGCCTACTAATGAAAATACTTATTGAAAACTATATGAACACACTGTATAGCAGTTTATCCTAATTCAATATACATCTAAATGATATTATATGAAATATTAAAAACAATTGGAAAATAATATTGAAAAACAGATCACAAAATCTACCTTTATTTTCTCTCCTGACTAGTGTTTTTATTTCCCCTTTTTTAATTATGAAATGCCATGTAATTAAAATTTGTTACATCTTTTCTCTGATGAACAGTTGCTTTTTCTTGAAAAAGTGGTTGCCTGCATGTTTTCTTCTGCCTTTTTTTTTTAACTGATTCTTCTGCAGAAAATATTTATCTTAGAAAAGGTAATTATAAGCCATCACATTTATTTTGTTTCCCCCTGTAGCTATTAATACAAAGTTCAAGTAGTCTTCCAGGCCTGTCAAAAACACACACTGAAAAAACACCCCTGCAACCAACACAAAACAAAGAAAGAAAAAAAAAATAGACTGTGTACTGTTGAAAAATTTAAAAGGTCAACTTGATCACTGCAAGCCTGTCTTATTAAATAATCCCCCTGAAGAATAAAGATAATCTAAAATTATAGTTTACACTGGTAATCAATAAAACAAAGTACACAGGTGTAGTTAACATGAGATTAGGATATCAACAGTGGAATAGAGGAATAAGAAGTATAGTCTTACATCCCAGATGGAATTGTTCACATAAGAACTCTATTTTTTTTTCTTTCAAAGAAAATATTTTGGTCTGCAATGGTGATACAAGAGTGATGAATTAGGGGATGTTGACGATATCAATGTGGAATAACCATGCTTCATTTGCCAAAAGAAGCAATTGAACAGATTAACTAGATAAGTATTTGTATCAATGATGTTTTCAAAGGCTTAGAAAATGTTGTATTTTTTTCACTTGGTTCATTTGTGACCACAAAAACATAGTATGAAACAGAATTATACTAATCTTGTAAAGCACATACACATAGACAAAACTTGGTGCAAGATATTTGACTCCTTTACACTGATTTCTGATATTCTTGATTATTTTCTACATGCGGTACTAATTTAACTCTTCCTGATATGGCAGTGAACATATTCATTCCCAATTAAAGAAAAAATGAGTTTTGAAAAATTTGCCCTTAAGTGAACTTGAACTAGAAAGTGATTTATATTTTTCAGCAAATGCATTGGAATATTGAGCCCTTTCAGGAAATTCCTTACTTTTCATTAAGACATTCTCAAAGGATAAGATGAAATAACTTCCTTAGGACTCTGACCTACATCCAGCCCAGCTGAATGATCAAGAGAAAGTTCTGCGAGCACTGAACTCAACAGCATGTCTGCCTACCTTTATACAAGTAACTCGGTTATAGCAAATCATTGATTCATTACAATTGAGCAAAATAGAACTTTTATGTCACACATCAAATTTAGTTTCTAGTTGTACGTGGTAAGAGGAAAAATGAGAAAGAACATAGGTTGTAAAGGGGCTCATAAAACACAGAATCAGAATTTGGACTCAAACTTTCAAAGACTTATGAATGCACACAAAAGAGAGATGAAAATCTAGCAGTTCTTTTCATTAAAAAAATCCAAACCTTTCTGAATGAATTATATGTTGTATAAATGGCCAAAGTATAGAACCTGTTACCTATGAAAGCCAGTCCACTCTGTGATTTATTATACTTTTTTTTCCAGCAAAGTAATACTTTGCTATTATAGCTGAATGGTGCAGAAATCCAAGAAAGGATAAAGTCAATGGGGGAAAAAGGCGAAAAAGACTCTTTCTTTACTTTATAACACACAGTATGTCTATTTTACAAAGCAGAATTTCCAGAAAAGCAGCACATGTAATTAATATATTGTGTCTCTTTGGGAAACAACTACAAATATGTGCCTCAGAAAGTAACAAGGCAGTTATACAAGTTTTTCTCAGCATTCCAATAAAAAGCTCAGGTTCTTTTCAGGAGATCCCTCATATCTCATATGCCAGTTCTATGACCACAGATAATCTATTTTGCATGATCATATTCTCACACCTGCATGGAAAAACCTTTTGAAAATTTTAGCAGTGTTTCAAGGAGGAAATATGCATTATATTGAATAGACATCTTTCTTCCAGGTGATTTTTAATTTCTTGAGTTAAGACCAATATTTTTCTACATGGAGGAGATCTCTGTTCAGGATAAGAGACATACAAGACAGCTGTTGATTTGAAAGTCTTTCTTTTTAAACCAGGTAACTGTTTTCAACCTCGTGAGATACATCACTAATAAGCAAAGACATATAATGTGAGCTTGGACATTTAATATGATATTAAACTCACACGGGCTGACCTTAGGTCAATACAGACACCAAAGCCACAAATAGGCCCAGACACTCACACAGGAGTTTTAATTCCAATTGATTTAAATAAGGCCAAGACTTCCCTGCATACTCTTGTAAGTCCATGTGGTTCCTAAAGATACAATGGGGAGACCAGAAAATTTAGGGTGTATGGAATATTTTTCATAATTTCTCAGACCTTACTTGTTGATTATGAAGAATATGTTTACCTCATCACTTATCAAAAAGTTTTAGCTTATTGATGTTCTCTCCTACAAATGAAAAAGTCCCATGCTGTTATCCCTACATGTCACACTAGAGTCTGCCAAATGCACCTTGGAGAAGAGAAACAGGAGAGAGGCATAAGAAAGTTCATTCCTTAAAAGAAATTATAAAGATCAGAAGACTCAAAAAAGAGGTATCTTTAAGGATTAAAATAAAATTTCCAAATAAAATATGAAAAAAATTAAACATATTTTTATTTCTTTCATCTCTGTTACACTCAAAAGACATACAATTTACCAGAACTTACTTAATTTTCTTCATAACAGTGCAACTGAAGTGAAAACATATTCACATATGTGGAAAAAAAATATAAGGTATCTATCAAATATAAATTGCCCATCAAAAAGTTTCCAGCGTTAGTGTGGCACAGCTGGTTCAACAATTGTTTTTACACACCTGTTTATTTCATCAGTCAAAATATGTGAGATTTCATTCTTCTCAACTGATGAACTTATTTTTTTTGTTGCCAGTAAACATAAACCCTAGGCAGTATCTTCTTCCATAACTGATGTCATTGCAATTCCTGATACAGACAATTCACTCTAATAGAGAAGGCAGCTAAGGGACAGCTTTTTGAAGCTAGTAGAGATCCATATTCCCACAGAGATATTAAAAAACCTCAACAACTCAGATGCTAAAGCAGCCCTTAGTCTTCAGTCTGCATTCCCATACTGAAAAGACAACAAAAAAATCACACAACCCGACTTAGGAGTGTTGTATGAGCATGTTTTATCTGCACCCAAGACATGACCCTGATTGCTAGCTAGTTCCAGAGCAGAACCCAGTATCCTACTGCCATCCCTTGAGCCATGCAGCTCCAAAAATTTCTGCAGAATGAAAGCTTCTGTTTTTTTCTCTCTTCTTTTTGAATTATTGAGCTCTTACTAACCCTTGCACATAATATTCCTTTTTCCTTTGCAATGAGAGTTTTACAAGAGCATTTAAGGTGTAGAGTGAGTGAATATGCACAGCAGACAAATGGCCTCTGGATTTAAGAGTCTCCAAGGACTCTCAAACATGAATAGCTGAAACATCTCCAAAAAAATCATTGCAAACGATTGGATTACAAACTTCCCTTTAATATGGATAAAATTAAGGAAATTTGACTGTGCTGAAATATAAAATCACTTCTCATTTAAAGCACCCTGGAATAAGAGATCCACATCTGATATGGAAAACACATAGACATTTTCAAGTAAAAGGTGAAATTAGGTGGGAAAACAATTTGTTATTCTTGCTTCCTACTAAAGTTATATTCTTGGTAGTAAAAAATATTATTTCTTATCAGTTATACAAAACTCTTAGAGAAAATTTATTAATGTTTTTATTAATTCATGAACATATCTAAAAAATAAAGGAATCTTGAAACAGACTTTTTAAATTAAGCTAATCAAACTAAACCAGGAACAAAATACTTGGCCATTTTCATTCACTTGAAGTTTAAACTGAGCTTTGCCTTCTTCATCCATCCCCATTCTGAAAATCAGAATTAAAAATATATTTGCCTCAGTTCCTGGATGTCAACACCAATCAAAAATATGTATGTGGTATGTTCTCTGTGTTTTTAGCATGATCAAGTATCAGAGAGACAGAACCAGCCTAAAGCAGAAAGTCTTCTGGACCACATAATTTTCTGTACAGACAGATGATGGAATGAGTTACATGAAGATTTCCAACATTAACTCAGAACATCTTGGCCTTTTAGCATTTAACCTAGACCATTACCATTATTTTTAACAGAGTTCTTATGTGTGAATAATCTATACCATCTGTTGGATGTAAAAACATAATAGAAAAAATATAATCTGGGCACAGAAATATTACTTTTACTAGTGTATTTTATGAACAGATGCTCAGCATAAAATTCAATTCCTGGAATAAAACCTTTATTCAGACAGAATCTGAAGATCAATGAACTTTGATTGTTCTCCCACATCTTAACCCTCCAAAACGCTGGATATGAGAAAAATCCTTATCAATTATGCACTTAGAACAGCTAAATTACATAAGAAATAATGACTTTTTTTTTTTTTTTTTTTTTTTGCTGTGGTGCTGTAAGAACTAGGTATGAATATTTGAAATAATAGAATGACAATGGCTACAAAACCGTGTTCAAGATAGTGCAAGTGCAGTAGATATACCCACAATGGAATAAGGCCAAAGAGTAAAAATAAAAAGTGGCTAAACTCTGTATGTGGATATTTACTGCTTTCTGCACCATGGCTGACCAGCCAGTTATTCAACTTACACAGACGTGAAGGTGCAGCGATTTTCCTACAACAGTCAGACACTTCCATTTGAGAGGCTCTGGTATTCAGTTGCATGTGAGACTACACCCTGCAAAACAACGAAAAACATAGCAGACAGCCTTTTGTGCACACTGGTTACACCCTGTCAGAATTTTATGATTCTTTCATTGTCTATTCTTTCTTCTGTGATTAATCTATAAAACCTGTGCATGACGTATGGGATTTGACAAAGACATGAGAGGCTAAAACTAGCTTCTGTCATCAGTTTGTGACTGCAAATTTTAGCTATCCTCTGTCATCAATGTGGTGGGCTGACCTTGGATGCCAGGTATGCACCACAGCTGCCTTATCACTCCCCTCTGCAAGAAGACAGAGGAGAGAAAATATAGTGAAAGGTTCATGAGTTAAAGACGGGGAAATCCCTCACTGATTACCATCATGTGCAAAACAGACTTGACTTGGGGAAATTAATTTTATTTATTACCAATCAGAGTCAGACCAGCATAAAAAGAAGTAAAACAAATCTCAAAAACACTTTCTTCTCCACCTCCATGCCTTCTACCCCATCGTCCCCCCTCCCCCCCCCATTTCTCATGCACAGTTCTACCTGCCCTTAGAAGCACAGGGAGATGGTGGTTATGGTCAGTTCATCACAATTGTTGCTGCTGCTGCTGCTGAGGGAGAAGAGTCCTTCCCCTCTCCCTCCCATAGGAGACAGCTCTCCTGAACTTCTCCAGCATGAGTCCTTCCCATATGGTACAGTTCACAAACTGGTCCAGTGTGGATCCCTTTCCACAGGCTTCAGTGCTTCCAGTAAGCCTGCTCCAGCATAGGTTCCTCTATCACTCTGCAGGTCTCTGCCAGGACCTTCCATCACAAGATTCCCACAGGGTTCAGAGCCTCTTTTTGACCCTGCTCTAGATTAGGTCCACAGGCTGCAGGTGGATCTCTGCATTCCCATTAACCTCCATGGGCTGACCTTGCTGTCTCCACAGTTGTTCTTCTCATATAGTATTAATCTTCACTTTTCTTAATGCAATTATATATGCACATTACTATTTTTCTTCCTTTATAAGTGTGTTATCACAGAGGCTCTACTACCTTAACTGACTGTCCCAGCCTTGGCAAGTGGTGGGTCCAAGGCCTGGGACATGGGAAAATCTTCCAGCAGCTTCTCACAGAAACCACCACTGTAGCTCCCTGTCCTGCTACCAAAACCTGGCCATGCAAACCCAATACAGCAGCTACGTAGGTAATTTGAGTTTCTTTGGAAGATATCCTGTTTAAGTACATTTGATATGTGTGATCCAGGGAGTCCTTGCTCTTAGTATGTTCAAAGTGATCGTGAAAATGAAAATGGATTTGTTGTTGTCACATTTTTTCCTACAAAGTTATCTTTCCTGGTTCCTTACTGAAACTGGGCTTTTGTCCTTCACCAGTGACAGAATTTCACAGCTTGCAACAGCCAGTGGTCATGGGCCCCACCTTCCAGACTGCACTATGACAGACCATCACAGGAAGATGTGTGGTGGATTTCAACTCCATGATAAAGCATATGGGGGCTTTACAACCAATGGTGTAGGCAACAAAGGACTTAGGGACACATGAAGTAATAAATACAGACAGGCTGATTATCTATTGTAGAACATTCATCAGGGATGCAGTGGTAAAAATTAAATTGCTTCAACCATGGTCATACCATTTTTGTGTTGTTACCATTTCAATTAGTGAATCCAAAAAAAACCAGAAAAAGTTCTCACCCCCATGAGTTTATGCTATTGGTGCTCAAAAGATTCAGAAATTATAAAAAATTAACTTCTTAATGATGAACTAAATATAACAATAAAACAAAATAAAGACTTCTGACTATTTCCTTTCTACTTAAACTTTCACACAAACCACTTCAGATCACAAGATTCTAGAAAAATGAATATGTTGTTTATGGGATAGCACATTTTCTCTAGCAGGACAAGTTTTTATCAAGGTTTCTAGACTCTACCATGATAGACAGCCATGGATTTAACAGGCAAGTCTTGACTATATCCTTAAAAGTAGGTTTTTAAAGCACTTGTTTTGGGGTACGTATAATAAGACAGTTTATATACTTTGTGCATTAAGTATCTTTAATATACCTTTCTGATAACCTAGTTTCTGTTCATCTCATTGAGATACCTAAATCTTTTGTCCAGAAACATGAAGTTATATCTCTTAGCGTCACAGAAGCCATTTTTGTTTTTCTTGCCCCAAGTCATTCCTGCTACTCACCTTTCCTCTCCCTGTGGGGATTGACAGACACGGACTCTGCTTATGGCAACAAAGCAAAGCCAGTTTATTACACAGTTTACCAGTACTTATAGGTCACTACATTCATGAAAAATTTTCCACTCAGAATACTTTGTCCCGGTCCCCTTTAGAAACACAGATTATGCTTCTTAACACTAGTAATGTCCTTTGTTAACTCTTTTGCCAGCAAAGTCCTTGTTAACATCTTCCCTCATCAGAGCAGTAAGTGTTAGAGGGTCAGAATGACCAGACATGGTGTCCTCACTTCTGTTCTTGCCCGGAGTTTATCTCTCCCTTGGCTTTCACAGTACCAGGGCCAAAAGACCTGCAGCGCTACCCAGCTCAGCTTCTGTAGCTGTCTGATCTCCTACATCTCCCCAGACAAAATTAGTCTTAGAAGTTCTTTAGAGTACTTCTGTTATTTTCATATTTTAGTCACATAGAGATAAAATGGGAGAACAAAATATTTATATGTATAATCACTAATTAAAAAAAAAAAAAAAAAAAGAAAAAAAGGTTGACAAGGTTGACTTGCAGAGGAGTTAAATACATACATTTGTGCAACCAGAAAATGACTTTGCTGGATTAGTCTGGAGCAAAATATTCTTCCAAAAATCCCACCATTGTTAAGGCTTTTAATTAATTTATTTGCTAAAAAACATATTCACATAGGGAGTAACTAAAACTTGAAATTCCACAGGTAATTATATCAAGACTATGGATATTTCCTAAAATTTTAGAAATAATGAAATACTTTTATGATACTTTTATTTGATCTGATAATTTTCTATAGATTATTAAGACAAAAATATATGTCATTCTAATGTACAGTCTTTGATGCTATATTTCTAAGGATGTCAGTATTTCAGAGAAAATTTATTGAAGTTAAGCAATTTGATAAAAATTTTATTTGTAAAGTATTTGCTGCAGAGATTCCAAGTATTATTTTCATAATCTAAAAGCTACCTGAAAAGCCCTAGTATTTTTATATGCATGAATTCCAAAATGGAATTCCCAGATACTTTTATATCACTGCAAAATATTTTCCTTTTGAATTTTGTGTTGCACTTGTCTCATTAAAGCACCATAAGTACTAACAGTACTAACAAAAAACAGTAATAACAGAACAGAAATATAGAAATTCTTTGCTTTAGAAACTGTTCCTGGAGATAAAAGGCACTAAAACCTAAATAAATTGTGCAATATGAATATGACTTTTTTCCTTGGTGCTTTACAAAAAATGTGTCACGAATGTTATGGACCTTCAGAAACCACATGGGCCAGAATGCACCTGAGCATGAGTATGATTGCACAAAAATGAGCAATAAAATGATCTTTTAATTAATATAAAATATTTTCACAAATTATAATGCCATGAAAATATGCAGCTCAGAAAATGCAGACAGACAGCTGTTTCAACATGGTTCTCTTTAAATGGCCACACCTAAATGGGTTGGTGTCAAAGAAACCAAAGCATTTTTATGTACTTTTAATGAGTTTTATCCATCCAAATAGATTCCCAAAACCAGTGGGATTTCCAAATAATTGAGCTAGTTTTACTCATTTATTGGTAGCAAAGCAGCCCAGAAAAAATCTTAACTACATCAAGTCTGGGGTTCTTTCTAAGTATAGCTTTGTTCAAAAATATTTTTTGGACACCTGACAAGTTGTCATAACATTTCATCATTATTTTGTGAGGAGATGACCAGTGGACATGTAAGTGTTCAACATGTTCTATATTACACAACAGTAATCCTCGGGAATGAAGCTTCAAGTGAAGATGTGAGGAGAGGATTGAGAATGTTTGATTCTAGAAACAAACAAAGAAGTAAACAAAACAACAAACAAACAAAACCAGCACAGACTCCTATCAAGCAGAAAGTTTTTATATTCAAAGTATCAGGATCTACTAATGTATTCTTTAATAAATTATCATCTGCAAAACCCACATACAGTACACCAGTACCTTCCAAAGAGCAAAGTGAAACAGTGAATGGAACAGAGTCTGAGTGAATATCAGATCTGTTTAAGCACCAGAATTACTGGATTGTTAAAATGCTGTTCCTACCCTAATCTTTACGGCATTTAGAACTCTCTGGACTGCCCCAGGTAGGATAGTATGTGGCACTTGATGTGTGAATTTTTTATTCCATATCCTCACTTAAAATTACCTATTTCCTACTTCAAGTCAATGGCAAAGTGTGTATCTCTTGATTTTTATTTCTTTTATAATAAGAAATGTAGCTGTGACAAAATTCTGTTGCTGTCTCTTTATTTTTATTTTTTTTATTAAGAATGTATACTATGACAAAATGCTGTCTCTTCACTCTGAAGTGCAAATTTTTGTGCAAAGTTTACAAAACTTGACACCACATGGCCTACCTGTAATTTTCTTTTGTCATTTCCAAGAGAGAAAAAAAATCAGAGAAAAGGGTAATATATGACATTTTCTACTCACTTGTATCAATTTAAATACATCTATCAGCCTTTAATTTTTACAAAAAATATTTATTAATTAATTTATTTTTATAAAAATAAAGTCTTCAATTAATAGTTGGTCAGTGTCTACCATCCTAATGCACAGTAGGCCAATAGATCACCCAGGGACACATAGCAAGATTATCAGAAGTTAAACATAATAGGAGATTTGCACAACGAGAGACAGAAAACCTTAAAACTCGCAAAAAGTAAAGGACTTGTAGATTGTCCTAATTGAGATGGAGTGCAGTAGAAAGGCATAAAAATTTAATGCACCAGTACGGATTTTGTTGAATACTTGCTTTGGCCTATGAAATGTAGCAATCACTGAAAGTGCTGAACATCTTTAATTCCCTTGGGCTCCAGTTCCTCCAGATACTGCTCAATATCTTGCATGTTCACTTCCTGACTAATTCTCTCACATATTTACTTTTGTTAACACAAATGCTTGTTGATCCTAACTTGCCAAGCCAAATACAAGGACAATCCTACAGCTTGTAAACTTGAAAAATATCTTTGCATACAGTGAACAACAGGAGAAATTTGAATTTTTCATTTGCTAAGCAGTTAAGATTTTCACAATAAGGATGTAAGAAATCTAAGGGGAGAGGAAGAGGACTGTTGCTGCTTTTTTTAATGAAGTATTCTTCCAAACAGAGCTAAAAAGCTGTTGCTCATATCTGTATATTATTTTTAAATACTTGGTATGTTACATAGAAAAATACTAAAATTATGTACCATATCAAACATGCACTTTTTAACCATGGCTGTCTGTAAGAGTTGTGTCCACTCCAAAGAAAATATCAGATTCAGTTCAGGCATATGTTTTAAATAATCTAGGGTAGTGTGCAGTCAGGAATAATTTATTATGCACGTCTGTAAGAGTCCTACATTTTAAAAGACACAGTTTTTATTAGAGCTTAACATTATTTTGTTAGGGGGAGGGCAAAATCCTGACAGTTTTAAAGAATCAATTTTCTTCTTTAATTAAAAAAAAAAAACAAAACCAAAAACAAACAAAAAAAACCTACACACTCAATTCAGTCCAGATTTTATTCAATCATTCTGCATGGTTTTGTGACTTTTTACTTTTCAACAGAATGAAACAAAGGATTAAAGCTCAAAATCCCCCTCTTTAAATGGAAACAGCTTTTACCAGGAGCAGACAGAAATCTTTGTTCCAAGCTGACAGCAAAGGGCTACATTCTGCCCTTGACACAGCCACCCACTGCCATTTGGTGTAGGGGAGCAGTGTGCATGGGCTAAGGGGCTTGTTATTCAGCAGGGTTTGCTTTGGTTTCTTTTAATTTTCTTTTGAGGTGTGAGGAGATGGATTCTGTTTAAAAAAAAAAAAAAATACTTGCTGCATGGAAGTATCACTGGTCAAGGCTGATCTTGATCTACATTGCTGTCGTGCAGTATCTTGGCATACTCCTGCTAGTACCCCATGCTCTTGGCAAGGTGTGCCCTTCCCTCTCTTTTGCTTCAAGAATTTCTGTCCAGGCAGGAGCAGGGGCAGGGGCAGGGCAGGGCAAGGGCAGGAGCACTTCAAATACAGGTCCTCTACCTCAAAGCAAAAATACATCTAAGCAGCTGGCAACCCTTCAGAAGGTGGAAACCGTAGATTTTTCTGCGTGGAGGTTAAGTTTTTCTGTGGGATGACAGAATAGGCAAGAGCTGCATTTTGGAGCCAACAGGACAAGTATGCTTAGCTGGAGTTTTCAAGTGATCTTCTGCAATTATACAAAATCACAGCCTTCGTGTCCTTGGTTCCAACATTCAGCTTGCTGCTGGCAAGAGAAATCTGCAGTTTCAGGCTTGCTAGTTTACTCTTACCCACAGGTCCAGGATGCTCATGCATCTCTGAACTCAACATTCCTAAAACAGTGGTGTTTCTCTAGTATTTCCATCTCCCTGCATTTGTTTGCACCTCACATCTGTGTGCAGAGCATATATTGAAAAACATTTTGAAGCTGAGACATGTTTTCCAAATATACTGCCAGTGAGACATTGTTCTCTTGAAGAAGTTATCATTCTTTTTCAAATTTCAAGTCTTATTCTGCCTGATGGGCTGTGAAGACTAAAAGCTTTTCCTTGATTGGAGTTGCCACTATAGATGGATGGCAAACCCTGAAATAATCATAGGAACCAAAATCTAATCCTACTTTGATGTTAGGTTTTCCTAATAATAATGTTGTTCTCCATTAAGCATCTTGTCCTTTCTTGTATAGCATTTAGATTGAGATTTGGAACTTCCATTTGATTGTCTTTTATTACCTTCTACCAATTCCAATGGATATTCTAGAAAATATGTCAGAGTATCTCTCCTATTTTTTCTCCTAGTTTCAAAATAAAAGAGCAGGTTTTTGTGTCCATATTTATTTAAGCAAAAATAAAGAAAATTGTATCTTTGATAAATGAAAGGATTTGTAATCCCTTTATCCAAGTAGAATATAACAGATATAATATTATTACATATTGTTATTAAGTGAATCCATGAGAATGGTTAGTTAACCTCAAGTTCCTTCCTGTATTTTACAGGCACATAAATTTCTCAAACAGCATCTTGGAAGATGATTTGACAAACGTGCAAAATTTACAAATATTAGCAAATTTAATTTGAATATACTCATATTTCAGGATTTAACTATGTTACAGAAAAGATGAAATTTTATGTGACTGAGTTTCAGATTGCATGGGCAGAACTTCATGAAGGAATTATGCTGCTGAGCTTAATAAGCATATGTGCAATTTATGGCATTATCAAAAATTGGAGAATATAATACTTACAAAGTTATTGAAGTTTGACAGAATGCATTTGTTCACAGCATAAATTCATAAAAAATAGAAAGGTTAATTTTAAAATCAATTATTTGGACTAATAATTGTATAGTGCCAGCTGATATATTATTCAAACATATTAAGATATGGAAAATCTGGAAGACATTCAAAAACATGTTAAAATACAACTAAAAGACAATAGCAAGAGATGCTGAACAATGAGCAGTTTTGGCAGGCACAAAATTATCTGTTCTATTGTAATATTAATCTTCTCTATTACGGAGATATCTCAAGTACTGATTTTTGTAAGTAAAAGACTGCAAGAATTTGACTACAAATATTTCAGAACAAAAAGTCCTGCTGGCGAAACCTACAGATAATGGATTCACACTCTGTAAACATACTTGATACAGCCTTTGTTCATCATAACAATTTTTGACAGGGAATATAGTACTAATAAAAGGCAAATTAAATGCTTTATGGACTCTTTACTGACTTCAGCATTTTTCACACTACGCAAATTCCATTAATCACAGTTTCTGGACTGAAAAATTAAAGTTACAGAAGCTAGATTTTAATCACATTAATTATAGTTTATATATTTAGCATCTGTATTTATAATCACCATTTAGTTAGATTAACTAATTTTTATTACAAAAATAATTGATGTAAAAGGCTCTATACACTCTGAAAGCTGAATGGTAAAACCCTTACAAGTATATCTCCCTGCTGTGATCCAGCATGATGGAGATCTCAGGACCAGGCTCAAATGCAATTTTAATACAATTTCAAGTCGATTAAAACAACAAACACTTATCAATAATAATTTGAAGGCTCTACAGCCTTCATTGATAAGAAAATGACACTCTAATAGAATTGTAATCATGCTGAGCGTATAGATATCAGTAAGGGGTGACTTTTTGTGACATTCATTACCCCTGGTATGAATAGTAACACATCCCATATTTCAGCAGAGTCAACAGTCTCCAGTAACTTGAGTCTCAAAATTGCAGTGTGTGTATGTGTGTGTGTGTGTGTGAAAAAGCTGTGTGTTACATCCTGCCATGTTTAATTCGTATCATGTGTGCTCTTTGGTATGGCACCTTGCAGCTAAGTGCCCAAAATCTTTAATCTGAGGAAACTTTTCTACAAACTGGAAAGTGCTTTAGTCTTATTTAATACACCAGGAGATTAAATGCAGATAAAGTAACGGATTTGCAAAGAATTTTACAATTTTTTAGAGTAAAGAAATAAAAGTAGGATAATATTGCTATCCAAAATATGGGAGCATTTTCTTCAAGATCTTTTTCCCATAATCTATTATTATACCCCAAGAAGGGGAAAAGGAGAAAACTATCATTTCACTTAAAAAATAAAAAGTCGTAGTTCTAATTGTAAATGCAATTAAAAATAAAGTAAAAATAAAAGAGCAATCAAAAAAACAATTACTTTGGGCATGTGCACATTTATTTTATATTTATTTTTACTGCCATGGTGATATATTCAAATACCATGCCTTTTGTTCTTCCTTACCTATTATTTGTGCATTTTGGGTGGTCACTGCTAGAGTGGGCTTGTTTTGTTTTGAATGATCTTTCTAATGGCATATTGTTCAGTTATGAAAAGAAATTCCCTAACTAGAAGTCAAAATTTTCTCCCAAATGGAGCTGTGTCTGCCAAAGTGATATTGTTAAGGGCTCTGAGATATTACCCTTCCATGCAATTCAAATAAGTCATCCTGATATTCCCCTTTTAAGCTTGTTCTATGAAAACCAACATGCTTGCTCCCAAAAATATATTTGTAATGAATGATAAAAATTTTCCATTAAAAAAATAAGACTGGTATATGTTAGTAGTTTTGAGCTTTTTATTATTGCACATAAAATTTCTTTCAAGACCAAGATGTTTCTTAAAATATTTATATTTCAGAAAATTTTCTTTTATTTTCTTTTAAATAAAAACCACTCAAAATAAAAAAAAAAACATAATAAAATATCTCCAGTTGCTTTTGTTTGTTATTACTTCTCCAGGCCAGATAAATATTCATTGGATGTAGTGCAAGCACAATTTGTTCACAACTGTTTTTGAGGGCTTATGGTGATCTTCTGTAGTCATATGCGAAGTCAAAAATTTGATCTGAGGTATCAGGTTAGTTTTTACTGAAAACAATTTTGTTAGTTAATAATGATAAATGTGCTGCCAATTATTATTGATAGGATTTCAATAACAATTATATTATTAATAATTAATGTTATTAATTATTTCAAGGCTCTAAGCTGCAAAAATTAAAATTAGTCATATTAGTGTGATATATTGCATACTTCCAGCTTTAAAATTGTTAATTTTTGGATTTAGTGATCCTCCCTACACCAGTCATCAGCTGTTTCAAAGCTATCTTGCATCTGGCATCTTCCATGAGCTCCTCTGCATCCCTGAGGAGATAATGATTACTCTTTTTACCAAGGACAGTCAAATATTTGAAATTAACTAAAGGGAGCAACTTACACTCATGGAAAATATTCAGTGAGCATAAGACAGCAATAGATAGCAAACAACATTGTTTTGGAGCACCACTTGCAAGTGATTGAATTGTGTGGTCAATTCCTGTTGCCATTACATACATTCAAGACACCAAACGATGGTCAGGAATTGTAGAAACCAACATAATGGAAGATAGTACAGACAGGTTCTTGATACAGGTACAAATTAGTTCCTTTTTAGAGCAAGTGCATAATTGCTAGATGGAATTTTTGTTCCTCTGAAATAGATTTAATTCATTAGTTAATGGTATTTGTAACTACAGAGGTTTCATTCAGAGTCTTACTCTTGTTCTACTGCTGTTTAGTGAGGGATAGGAATCTTACAATACTTGCAGACCAAGAAAAGGTAAAATACCTTTTTTTTTTTTTAATAAGCAGCTCTAGGACTAAGACATGAATAAAAGAAAATTTTGCTGAAGGAAGAAGGCATGAAGTTGGAACTACATAAATTAGGCATTTTAACTAGTAAAAACTATACTGAAATTTCAACTTTTCAAAGTAGAACTGCATTTCATATTACTTTATTGCAAACTTGCACTCCATTTTTTGGTGTGGTTCATACATCACTGAATGCCAGTTGTGAGGAATGGTGTTTTAGAATTACTTCATTTTATCAACTGGTCTTCACTGCAGCAGGGAATCCCTTCTACATCACAGACTGATGTTCATATAATTAACTTTTCTCCACTTGTGACATGAAACTACTATGAGTATCAAGATGAGCAATTTTGCCTGCAGTTTCCCTCAGAGGGCTGCAATCAAACTGTGCAATGCTCCAGTGCCTGTGCACCCACTGATCACATCAAGGCCTTCAGATGCTTTTGTCCTGCCTTGTCCTTTAAACAATCTTATCTATTTCTGTTGCTTTTGTGCAATTTATTCCAGTAGAGAATGTCTGATTCTTTTTTAGATTCATACTATTTCTCACGGTCAGAGAACTTCTGTTATTTACCTGTCTTAAGACCCTTTCTGAAGACACAGTTCTGACAACCCTACATGTGTTCAGGATGCAAGCTGTGCGCTTAAACTTCCATGACATTCGAAAGTCAAGCATATGTATGTGTACAATTTGTATGTGTACAAATTATGATCACCTTCAATGACATCTTTTTCAGACCACTTTTAAGCTGCTGTGACTTTCACAGGGGATGCTATGATCCTATTTGAAATTAATTCTGCAGAATTTTATAGATCTTTTTCCATCTTAGACATGATGGAAAACTTTTTTCTTAATGTGTCCACTTGCTCACTACGTACATGCTATTCTGGAAGTAAAGTCATTTAAACCCAGTTCAAGTGTAGTACATCAGCACTGAGGAGTAATTTATCTTTACTCTCATTTCATTTGCAAACTTGTCCTCTAGTGATGGGGTTTTAAATCTTTCTCCTTCTATTTCTCCACACTTTCCTGTAACTGTTCTGCAATGATTAATTCTGAAATATTTTAGTAACTCAGCCATGCTAAATAATTTAAATTTAAGTGCCCTCACAGCTTTTCTACATCCTCTTTTCCATATATGATATAAAATCAGATCTGTTCAATCTCATGTTGGCCACCAATGACTCCTGTTTCTGTCATGTCTTAATTACTTTCGCCTTAAGTCTTTCACTTATGTGTGACAATATTAAGTAAAGCTATTCCATCATTGTTAATTATAAGTGTGACTGTGAATAATTATTCTCCAAGTTTGCAGGGTTTAATTCCAATTTACAGTGGAAAGTATATACCTTCTCCTAATACTATATTCAGACCTAAATTCACCAAAAAAAAAAGTAAATTAATAAGAAATGTGGTGCTTTCTTCTAATAATAGTCACGTATGTGGAAAGATGACAAATCAGTTTCTCTGAGGAGGACAGGATTATTTCAGATTCAGCCCATTTTAATTAGGGTGGAGATAGATACAACACATAAACCAGGCAATTTCCAATGCAGGTTACACAGTACAGCTCAATTCACTGAGCTAGTGACTGGGTGTCTTTGGCACCCCAGGTACCATTGCATACCATCTGAGTTTGGTTATATTTTTAGCTTCATATGTCTGTAGTAAGCAAGTGTTCCACCAGAAAACCTCCTTGATAATTCATAAGGGCTGTAATAACATCTGGTTACCAGCTGGTAGGCACAACATCACACAGATTTAATTCTGCCTCACTCTGCTTAAAGAATATATCATTAAGAATGAATCCTACTTATGACACTCAAGGATAAAACACACACTTAAATTTTTACCTGTTCTAAATGAATTCTAGTCATTTGTCTGATTGAGAAATTCTTTGTTTCCAATGAGAGATTACTATGCATGCATAATTTCATATACAAAAATTAGGACTAATTACATCCCCATGGCCAGCATCTCAAGAACCATCTTCACATTCTGGAAGATGTTATTAAAGACCTAAAGGCTTCCCAAAAGTCAAAGTGTATTACAGGTATATTCTCCGAAACTCTTGTCTATGAAAGTGAATTAATGAGACATTCTGAGTACAGAGAAAAGGAGGGAAAAGATAAAAAGGGATGGTTACCTAAAGATCTACTAGACTTGTGCTATCTCATTGTTACCCATCAATAGGCCAAAGTTTTCTAACCTCTGGCCTAAAGCCAAAGTACCTATAAAATAAATTCAGATGGATAAAATAAAGAATAATACTATAATACAAGTAAATTAAAAATAAAAATAATAACAATTACTAGACTAAAAAAAATTAATAATGGTCTTAATGGTATTCAAAAATAAAGCTTCTCAAATAGGCCTATCACAGATGAAACAGAGACAAGAAAGCTAAGAAGCCTCTGAGAACACAAATATTTAATTGTAATGTAAAGTCTGAAGGTGAACAGAGGGCCTGATTGCAAATTGAAGTTTTGAAGAGTGAATTTTAAAAAGCACAGTGAGTGACACTGGATGAAAGACATAGATAAGTCTACTTGTATACAATAAATTCGTTCTTTCTGGCTTTCAGGGTAAAAGAAGACAAGACTGAAATGTTTTGTCCTAGAACAGGAAAATTATGAAAGATAATTGAGATTTTTTTTTTTTTAGTGTGAGAAATAGGTTTCTTATCCTGAAGAGTTAAAATTCTACAGTGAACCAATTTTTCAGCAGAGATAAAGAAATGATCTCCCATTGTCAAATAAAGTGCAGACCTCAACATTGCTATAGTAAACTTAATACAATATTTTAGTTTTCTTTGGTAGGGGATTTCACTCTTTTTTGTCCCTGTTTTTCCTAGTTTTCTTTTCTGCATTCATAAATGAGAAGTAATCTTTAAGAGATATCATCATGAGGAAGTGAATCACACTGAATTGTTTTGGAAGAGCATTATTGACCCAGAGGATAGACTGAAATCTCTTATGACAATACTTGTGGGAAAAATCATCCATTTGCAAGAGAAAGATGTGGCTATTGACTTAAAATGAGTTTACCATCAAGGAGAAAATAACCATGGTACTCTAGGACTTCTTTTACTAGGATTTTCTTTTCCTTAACTATCATTGATGTATTTACCATTATGCACCTTACCTCTGTGAGGCAAGGAATTACTAAAAACTACACTTTCACAAAGGAAACTGAGACACAGTAGGACTATAAGCAACTTGTCAACAGTGACACAGAATTTATGTGAAAGAAGAGGAAGCTGAACCTTTGTTTGTCAATCCAATCAATATTTTAAAACCAAAAGGCTGGCTTACCTATCTAGGCCTCTAGCCAAAACTAAAATTAACTCTGTTGGGGACTTCTTGTAAACTCTTTAGATGAATATTTCCTACCATGTATTCTTTCTTTACAGGCAATGGGAGATGGGAAAAAATCAACAAATAAAGTAAAATTACGAATGTAATGTATTTCAAAACTATGAGTTAAAGGAGTTGTGTCAATAGGAGTCACAAGTACCTAGCTTCCTTATATTATTAAGCCTATATTCTAAGTGACATTTCAGATCACAAATATATTTAAAAATAAATAACTACTGGAAAACTATACATTAAAAAAAAAAAAAAGTAAGAAAGAAGGCTTCAGATTCCATTTTGATGTACACTCCATAAGTTAAAAACAATATTGTTCCAAATACTTTGGTTCTTTGCAAAACAAACAAGCAAACAAACAAAAAAAACCAAAAAACAAACAAACAAACAAAAAAACACCAACAAAGTAACAAAACAAAACAAACAAACCCAATTTTGATGACAGGCTTCCTGAAAAGTGGTATTTTTTGATGCTATTAATAGAACAGTGAGAACTGTCCTGTCTGGGAGCACCAATGTGGCTGGCTGTGGGTGACATGCAGGAAAGGGAAGAACTTGGTTCTCACCTAAATGGAACTGACACTAACATGATTTTGGTTATGTAATTAGCTGGGATCAGCTATGCAACTTCTACTTTGTGTAAAGTTATAATTTACAGCTTAAACATCTTCATGAATAACTTTTGCTTACTATAGCAAAAGTGTATAAAAGCTGTATAGAAGACCAGCAAAACCCTAAATGGCGCCCTGAACTGCTCACTGTCAATTGATGAAGATAAGAATACTTTGATGAGATGAGATAGTTGATGAGATAATTGATAAAATGAGATTATAATTGATAAGATGAGATAAGATAATTGATGACACTAAGAATACAGAGAGATCAAGCTTAGCACCTTTGGGGTGGAGACCACACCCCAGAGCTATCAGCTGCCCAGACCCTTACTCCAGAGGGTGGGGAAAGGAGAGGTTTTTGGGTGTGTGGTGAAAAAAGCCTCTGGTCCAAGGCAGTTAACATCCATCCTCTGCTGTGCAGACCAGCTCAGCTGCAAGGCCCCTTCACGCCAGGAAAAGTCGCATCCACATGAAGGACAGCAGAGGAGGTGGCATGGCCCATCAAAGGCCAGTCCCCCCAAAGGGGGTCCCCAGACCCTGCACCAGAGCACTGCAAATGATGCAACAGATCCACAGTGCTGCAAGGGACAGTATCAAACTTAGGGAAGACACCTAAGCACTCTCACCTGGTCCAAACATATGTTAATCCACTGGTTTCTCTATTTTTCAGCAGCAGTGGCAGTAAGCACATGGCAAGGGACTCTCACCACCAAGAAGGCCAGATAGAGGGGAGCAGTGAGACATCTTTGGGGCCCCCAAAGGGTGATATGCTTCCACCTAATCCATGTCACTGTCTCCATCCCCCCATCCCCCAAGCACAATTCTTGTTCTCTCTCTTTCTTTCTTTCTTTCTTTCTTCTTTCTTTCTTTCTTTCTTTCTTTCTTTCTTTCTTTCTTTCTTTCTTTCTTTCTTTCTTTCTTTCTTTCTTTCTTTCTTTCTTTCTTTCTTTCTCTTTCTTTCTTTCTTTCTTCTTTCTTTCTTCTTTCTTTCTTTCTTTCTTTCTTTTTCTTTCTTTCTTTCTTCTTTCTTTCTTTCTTTCTTTCTTTCTTTCTTTCTTTCTTTCTTTCTTCTTTCTTTCTTTCTTTCTTTCTTCTTCTTTCTTTCTTTCTTTCTTTCTTTCTTTCTTTCTTTCTTTCTTTTCTTTCTTTCTTTCTTTCTTTCTTCTTTCTTTCTTCTTTCTTTCTTTCTTTCTTTCTTTCTTTCTTTCTTTCTTTCTTTCTTTCTTTCTTTCTTTCTTTCTTTCTTTCTTTCTTTCTTTCTTTCTTTTCTTTCTTTCTTTCTTTCTTTCTTTCTTTCTTTCTTTCTTTCTTTCTTTCTTTCTTTCTTTCTTTCTTTCCTTCTTTCTTTCTTTCTTTCCTTTCTTTCTTTCTTTCTCTTTGCCTCTTTTACTATAAAATAAACCATCAATTTTTTGACACCAACATTTAACATCATTAGGTTTTCATTCAATTTTTTTGGGTACATTTCGAACCTTTCTGGTTCTGATCCATGTTATTCACAGATCCGTAGTTTCCTTTGGTTTTCTGTGTTAAACCAGTTTGTAACATGCTTGTGATCAAAACTTTGTTCTCTCTATTAGGTGTACTATCTTTCTAATGTTATTTATGGCCTTGGCTCTAACCACTTTTCCAGATGAGAGCAGCTCCAGGAATTAT